>NC_083095.1:117822019-118454519 GCF_949774975.1 Lagenorhynchus albirostris | reverse complement strand
ATAGTCACAAAAATGGAGTCTCATACCTTATTAATACTATTAATATTTTATCTTAGTTTGGGAATTACTGCTTCAAATCGGTAAATCTTCTGGAGAAAAATCAATACACGCTTGACTGAGCTCCAGTGATGAAAAGGCCAAATGATTCCTAACCACGCGGAGTTCCTGGTTCTCAGCACGCATCTTTGGAGGCGTTCCAAGCTCTCCGATATATTCAAACAGTCTGACCTGTACCTATTGATCTCCTTCTGACAGAGGAAGAAGCTAAGCACCTCAACATAAGGTAAGTGTATGAATTGATCACAGGCTGAAAGTTGGTGCCTATGTAAAGATCTGTCTGAATAATTTATTAGTAAGGATCCAGAAAATGAGTTAGGCGGCAAAGGAGATGTTCTGTGCCTCCTCTCTGAATCTTTTCATCTTATGTCCCACATCTGAAGGCCAATCAGTCAGATTCCAGCCACCCACTTCCTGTCTGCTGTCCATTGCTCCATTTAATACATGCCTTGGTTCAGGCTTAACTCTGTGTGTGTGTGTGCGTGTGTGCGCACGCACACGCACGTGTGTGTGTGTGTATGTGTGTCTACCACTGAACGGCAAACTTCTGGGAATCAGGGACTGACCCCATTTGCCTTTGGTTCGTGGCAGTGGGATGCTGGTAGATGCTTAAAAACAAGCTCCCTAAAAAAAATGAATAAGCTCTGATTTGTAGCATTTGCCGATTTCCTTCGTAAATGTTCTCACTATGTTGATTTCAGTCTACCTACACGATGTCACTAGACGCAGAGTCAGGAAGAGAGAAGCAGTTGCACACCATTATATAGCACACCCACCACCACACAGAGGCGAGAGATGTCGATAACCTCAAGAGCATCGATAACACAAAAATGCCATCGAATAAACAGGAAGTGATGTGTTTTGCATATTTATTACCTTTGCTTTTAATGTAATTTATTTAACTGCACATTTATATAATTTTTAATAATGTCTAGGTCTAACAATCAGCTCACAAAATTCTCCAGAATTCAACAATTGGCCCCAGGTCACCAGCGGGTACTAGGAAAACAAGGTTTGCTGTTAAAAACACCAGCACAACCAATAGTGAAAAATCTGCTGGGTCTGTTTCTCCTACTAAAGTGGTGTTTTACTATTTCTATTGGGGGAGGCAACCCCCCCCCAAAATAAGAATTCAAGTTGGCTCCTGCTAAGAGAGCATCTGTAATTCTACAGTATCCACTAGGGTTTTGCTGCAAAAGGTTGGCACCTATCGTTTTTTTTTAGTGATGACAGAGATGTGGGTACATCTATCGCTTGGGTATATGGGACAAGAAAGTGGAAGGAATCAATGATAAGTTATTAAATATTCAGCTGTAAACTATGTGGTTCTGATACCACATACACTAGGTGCAGTGCTCTGTGCTGGGGACACAAAGATAAACGGGACTGGAAGTCTCCTGGTCTGCGGATCAAGGGTGGACTCCCTGGAAAAGACACACTTAAGAAGTCCAGACAAGAGGAGGGGCAGGGCTGAGGAGAGAACCTGGTCCTGAGCCTAAAAAGAGCTTGGTTTGTTCGCTGAACAGAAAGAAGCCCAGTGGCCGGTGTGCACTTGGCAAGTGGGAAAGGGGTGTGAGGCGAAGCTGGTGGGTGTCGGCAGGAGCCACGTGACCCAGTCCCTGTGAGCTGTGTTGAGGATTTGAAACAATTGGAAATGACTTTTTGAGGCACTCGGAGCTTACCCCTCATGATACTAACACTGTGTGACCCTTGCTCATTAGGTAGTAAACTGCTGCAGGGCAGGACCAGGTGTCCAAAGGGCTAGCACAGGGTCTAGTCCATCGCAGGGACAAAAGGAAGTGAATGAATGGATACGTGCCGGCCCTCACCCCCCTTACAGGTTTAGGTCTGAGGTTCAGGCTTGAGCTGACTTAGAGGAGGTACTTCTTTTTTTTTTTTTTTTTTAAAGGAAGGATTATTTTTTTTAAAAAATGTATTTATTTATTTTTGGCTGTGTTGGGTCTTCGTTTCTGTGCGAGGGCTTTCTCTAGTTGCGGCGGGCGGGGGCCACTCTTCATTGCGGTGCGCGGGCCTCTCACTATCGCGGCCTCTCTTGTTGCGGAGCATAGGCTCCAGACGCGCAGGCTCAGTAGTTGTGGCTCACGGGCCCAGTTGCTCCGCAGCATGTGGGATCTTCCCAGACCAGGGCTCGAACCCGTGTCCCCTGCATTGGCAGGCAGATTTTCAACCACTGCGCCACCAGGGAAGCCCCTAGAGGAGGTACTTCTGACTGAGCTGGACCTGAGAGCTGCTGGAGAGGCTCAGACCCCAGGACTTCCTTGCTCTTGAGGATAAGGGACCAGTGCAGCCACAAGGAGACATTTTTCCCCGGATCTCTGCTTTCCAGGACCTCTGGGAGCTCTTTAAGGTCAATGGATTTGACCCAAGTCTTCATAGGAACATGTGTCACTATGACAGGTTGAGACGGAACCTGGGCTGCAGAGGTGAGCCCTGTCCCCCAGGAAGAAGTGGGATCCTGTGCAGTTTGGAGCTCAGGTGTGCCCTTCATTGCTTCTCCTGTCCCCACAGGTATGTGTGGTATGCTTTCAGGGGTACTAAGGACTTGCATGCCCTTCCCTACCATTGGGCTCTTGCACCTACTGCTGAAGGCTGACACTGCCCCTCTGTGAACTAAGGATGCTGAATTCCCCAGAATGTAAATTCCCTAGACTAGAAGAAATAAGAAAAAAGAAATACTTTACATTTACTGATCCCTGCCTCTGTGACAGGCACTGTGCTAGGTGCTTTACGTGCTTTATTTCATCTCTTCTTCAGAGCAACGCCATGAAATAGATGCCATTATTATTCCCATTTTACAGGGAAGAACCCTGAGGCATCAAAAGGTCAAAAAACTTATTTGAGAATGTGAAGCTGGTAAGTCATAGAGCAAAGACCAGATCAAGTGTTTGTGATGTGAAGCCCATATATTCAAAGCCAGGTCTGTCTGACATCGTGCCGCCATTTAATTTTGGCCCTGGAAGAGGTCACAAAAGGTCACTTTTATCCAGCATTCCCAAATTTCCCTGAGGAACAGGATCACATGGGAGTACTTGTTAATCATGGTGCTTTCTAGGCCTGTTCCATGGGGTCTAGAAATGCTTGAGTCTGGGATGGGGTCCTGGGATTTGTACTGAGTTTAACAAGGTGATTGTTTCCAAGGAAGTCTGGGAAACACTAGGGGGCAAGAATGACCTGTATGCACTTTGCTCAGGACTGAAGCACGTAAAGATCTTGGCCCAAACACCTGTCTCTCCACAAACGAAGGACTGGCTTTACTCTGCCTGGAGACATTAAGGTAAACGTTAATATGGGAAATTAATTTGTTGAAGTCATATGTGCAATCAGAGAGAAGGTGGGAGAGTGAAAGAGCACCAGGAGACAAAATCACTGGTGAGTTGTGTAGCAGTAGTGTCTGGGGGCAGATGGTCTACAGAACAGCTAATGCATTGATCTCGGATGGGTTCTTCACATTTCCTGAGCCTTGGTTTTCTAGCCTGTAAAATGGTGAGAATAATATCACCATGATAAAAGCGTGAAGATTAAGGGAGAGCACAATGGTGAGTGTCAACTCTGGTCCCACACTGTCCAGGTTCATGTCTCAGCTATGCCACTTCCTCTCTGGGTGCCTTTGGGCAAGTTGCTTAACTTCTCTCTGCCTCAATTTCCTCTTGTGTAAATAGGGAATAGAAATAGGACCTACTCACAGGGGTGTTTTAAAGCCTTATTGTAAAGTACTTAGCGCGGTGCTAGGTGAAGAGCAGGTGTTCTGATAATATCTGCTAGATTTCTATCAGACTACCTGGCACATGGTAGGTCCTAATGTGTATGATTTTCCCTGGACCTAAAAGCCAGGTTGAGCACACGATCCTTCTACCCACTGATTCTATTCAAAAGTGAAAAGTGCACATTGGCTTTTCAGTAATGTTTTTAGAGAAAAGAGCAGAGGCCACCCAAAGAGAGTTATTTCGACTCTTGACTCAGTTTTACTCTTGGGGCTGAAGTGGTGGAACAGGCACCCCTGGTTGTTGTCACTGTGGAGCAAAGTCACTTCTCTTCTCTGAGCTTAATTCCTTCATTTATAAAAGGTTCCTTTAGCTCTGAAATCCTATGAGTCGATGAAAAATACTCCTTGAACCTAACCTTCAAATATCAGTCACTTTGCTGGAAATTCTGGGACTGGGGAGAAATCACCAGGCAGATTGAATCGTTACGACTTTCTCCTGGCAAGTAATCCTTTTCTTTAAGACCCCTCAGTCATATAGATTTTCAAACGCTCCTGGCTTTGCTTAGCTTGTCCTCCTGAAATGATGGTCTTAATCATAAATTCTAATTGGAACGGGATCCACCTCAATTTATTCCTAATGCCTCAGAAAGCGGACCTGTTTCTAGGAATACATTGAGATGGATTCTATTCCAATTAACACTTTGACTCAGTTAAAGTGTTGTTAACCCACTGCTGTCCTCTGATAACCGTCCAATTCATAGCTGGCAAGTTGCTGGCCTCACCAGAGCTTGCAAGGAGATGAAAGCTCCCTAAATATGGTCACCACTTTGAGTGGCATGGACCCAGTTCGTCCTCTCCACCCCAGTCCTGTTCCCATCTTAGCAATTCGAGGGCACTCGGTTAGCTTGCTTTAAGCTGCAATTGAGGTGGACTACTTTCTCTAAATCGGAAGTAGAATGTTTTCATCTAATTCAGACACATTCCCTACTGGTCAGCATTCTCCAGAGAAAGAGAACTGATAGGATGTGTACACACATAGAGGGTGATTTCTTTTAAAGAATTGGTTCATGTGATTTGTAGAGGCTGGCAAGTCTGAAATGTGTAGTTTAGGCCAGCAGGCTGGAAACTCAGACAGGAGTTCTGTGTTACAGTCTTGAGGCAGAATTCCTTCTTCTCCAGGAAACCTCAGTTTTTGCTCTTAGAGTCTTCTCTTGGCTGGATGAGGCCAAAGGTTATGGCGGGTAATCTCCTTTACTTAAAGCCAATTGATTGTAAATGTTGATGATAACTACAAAATACCTTCACAGCAGCATCTAGGCTAGTGTTTTTTTTTTTTTGTGGTACGCGGGCCTCTCACTGCTGTGGCCTCTCCCGTTGTGGAGCACAGGCTCCGGACATGCAGGCCCAGCGGCCATGGCTCACGGGCCCAGCCGCTCCGCGGCATGTGGGATCGTCCCGGACCGGGGCACAAACCTGTGTCCCCTGCATCGGCAGGCGGACTCCCAACCACTGCGCCACCAGGGAAGCCGCCAGGCTAGTGTTTGACTGAAGAATTGGGCACCGTAGCCCAGCCAAGGTGACACATGCAAATTAACCATCCTAGATTCCACGAATTATATTTACAATACCCAGGAAGAATTTGGAGATTCGGTGTAAAGAATGGCAGCAGACGTGAGGCACTGTGTCTCAGGGTCACCCAGTGCCACCCAACACAGAGGGCTCAGTTTTTATGTTAGATGCCCCTTCCACACCACACACTTCACATAGTGTCTCCAGGTATGTTTTCCCAAGGTGGGAGTCAGGGTGCTTTGTTGGGCAAAGGCAGGGCCACTTCTCTTTGATAGTCCAGTAATGTGAGGTTCATAGTAATTCCTAAGCCCACAGATGCCAAAGGAAGGAAGAGTAGACACCACTTACAGATTTCTATAAACCAGTAGGTAAATATTCATGATTGAACGCCCAGCCTTGCAGGCACACTTGGGAGATTTTGACCAAAATGGAGCCTCAGAATTTTCATTTCCACTGGGCAAACAGGAAAATGAGATGATGCAGAATTGATGTGTGTGGAAAGCACAGTGATTGGGCATTTACATCTATTTAATTAAGGAACACATTGTAACCTCTATTTACTTCTGTTTAATTAAGGGATTGCTCATTTTGGAGGAGATATCATGCTGGGCCTTCTACTACTTTTGTGATTCAAAGCTCAACTAAGGACGTATGGGAGATAGTTTGGTGATCTTAGCTCAGTCCCTAATGGCAAGAGCTTCCTATTACAAAGCCAATAAACTACACTGCCTGACTTGCAAAAAGAGAGTCAGGGGGCTTTTCAAGAAAATGATCTCTTGAAGACACAGGAAGTCATTCATGAGAAGGTATGTTATTCTAGAACAATTCTGATCAAAAGTTAGAACCACGATGCTTTTCTTATTTGAGTAGGAAAAGAAAGAGCCAAGGAAAATAACTTACATGAAATTTATTTAGCTTTTTTTTTTTTTTTTTTGCGGTACGCAGGCCTCTCACTGTTGTGGCCTCTCCCGTTGTGGAGCACAGGCTCCGGATGCGCAGGCTCAGCGGCCATGGCTCACGGGCCCAGCCGCTCCACAGCATGTGGGATCTTCCCGGACCGGGGCACGAACCCGCGTCCCCTGCATCGGCAGGCGGACTCTCAACCACTGCGCCACCAGGGAAGCCCTATTTAGCATTTTTTTAAATTAAAGTATAGTTGACTTACAATGTTGTGTTAGTTTGAGGTGTACAGCAAAGTGATTCAGTTATATGTGTGTGTGTGTGTGTGTGTGTGTTCTTTTTCAGAATCTTTTCCCTTATAAGTTATTACAAAATATTGAGTATAGTTCCCTGTGCTATACAGTAGGTCCTTGTTGTTTATATATTTTACATATAGTCATATATGTTAATCTCAAGCTCCTAATTTAACCTTCCCTGCCTTTCCCCTTTGGTAACCATGAGTTTGTTTTCTATGTCTGTGGCTCTGTTTCTGTTTTGTACATAAGTTCATTTGCATCATTTTTTTAGATTCCACATATAAGCAATATCATATGATATTTGTCTTTCTCTGTTTGTTTCACTTAGTATGATAATCTCTAGGTCCATCCATGTTGCTGCAAATGGCATTATTTCATTCTTTTTTATGGCTGAGTAATATTCTATTGTGTATATGTACCACATCTTCTTTATCCATTCATCTGTTGATGGACATTTAGGTTGCTTCCGTGTCTTGGCTATCGTAAATAGTGCTGCAGTGAACATAGGCGTGCATGAATCTTTTCGAATTGTGGTTTTCCGTGGATATATGCCCAGGAGTGGGACTGTTGGATCATATGGTAACTCTATTTTTAGTTTTTGAAGGAACCTCCATACTGTTCTCCATAGTGAGAGAACAAATTTACATTGCCACCACCAGAGTAGGAGGGTTCCTTTTTCTCCACATCCTCTCCAGCATTTATTATTTGTAGACAGAGGTTTATTTAGTATGTTGACCAGACAATTCGTCCTGCCTGGGCAGAGGCAGAAAGGGTAAAGAGGGAAGACAGAAAGTGAGAAGATATGTTTTTCTATATACATGATAGTTCCCATCTTAGTCAGGTGTTGTTGATTACATTTTTCTCCTTGAAGGAGGCATTTCAGAACTAAGGTGACTTTTTTCTTTCATCTGACGTTTTATTACATTTTTTGCCTTTGCTCCAAGAAGTGCCCCAAGAGTAACTCTATTCTTTTTAAGCTCTGTTAGTCATGGTTAAGTGCAAGAGGAGAATGCAAGAAGAGCTACAGTATTCTAGAAAGAATTAGGGAGTGGGGAGTGGGGAGAGAAAGGTTTGGAATCTCCACCCAACTTGCCAGCCCCTGATCATCCAGCTAGATCCCCTGTATCCCTACTGAACATCACCATTTAATGTCTACTTACATACTAGCTGGCTAATGAGACAGAGTAATGAATTGGGTACCAGCTTCCTCCCTCCACCACCAGGAAGCAAAAGGACCGCTTCACAGTGGTCTCCTAGAGATAATGCTCTCTACTCTTAAGTCGAAGCAGAGAATGGAATGACACCAGGCGAGGAAATACTACCTTGATTGCTGGTTCTTTTTGCACATGTCTGAACTGTAACTCCTCTGGAGCAAGGGCCACACCCTATACCCATGTGACAGCCACCCAGCACCTCGCCAGTGCATTGTACATTGTGAGTGCTGAATTAATACAGAAAGGATAGGGTGAAGGCTTTGCTCCTGTAAAGTTGCTTTGTTTTTTCTTAAATTCACTGTACCTTCCTCTGTCACTCCCTGGAGGGCCCTACTATTCCCTCATTTCCCCGTATCCAATCCCAGCCTTTTGCCAGGGCCTAGAACAAGTCCCTCCCATTCCACGATGTCTTTCGGACTTACCTGGCCTTAGCAAGGAATCCTGCCTCCAAAGACCTGCCTCCGCTGATGACTGATTTCCTGGTTGGTGAGGAACATGTGGTACTTAGCAGTGTTTTTTTTGTTGTTGTTGTTTTTATATATGTCCTATCTCCTCAACCAGATACTGATTCTGTGTGTGACCTGTCACCAGATGCTCCCCTCTGCACACCGCAGCCAGTGCACAGCCCTGCTGGCGTGATGCCTCATACACCATGGGCTCTCAGTTAGTGTCTGTAGTTGGTAATGGATTTGATGGCTCTCTGACAGGCTGAACTGTAAGCTGCTCAAGGAAAAGGGCCAAGCCTGGCTTGTTCAATATTGGATTCCTAGTACCTGTTATGGGAGCTGTTGAGAGAAAGTTTTATTAATCCAAACATTTTACGAAAAATATGTTACACGAATAGTTGAATCAAGTTATGTTTGGAATGCAACGCCTTGCTGCTAAATCTAAAATCATACCTTGAATGCACGTTAGTTACTGACTACCTAGGCATGTGAGGAAGTACTTTCTCTTCCCTAAAGAGGGACTGAATTTAAGCTAATGTATAGCGTCTCCAGACTTCTGACTGGAGTGGTAATTCAAGAAACTTTTTTTGGGGACTTCCCTGGCGGTCCAGTGGTTAGGACTCCATGCTTTCACTGCCAGGGGGGCCCAGTTTCGATCCCTGGTTGGAACTAAGATCCCGCAAGCTGCGCAGCACGACCAAAAAAAATAAAACTTTTTTTGAGTCCTACGGCCTCAAGATACTAGGCTAGACATGGCAGGAAGGAAGAGGTGAGTGGGACTCATCCTTACCCCAGAAGAATTTAAAGTCTAGTCGCAGAGTTCATCGAAGAAGCCAGCAAATGTTACAGGATAGAACATAACATGTCATAAGGAACAAGCAAAGAACCGCGGAAGAGAAAAAAAGCACATGAGGCTGGAAGGATCAGGAAAAATTTGATGGGAAGGGCAGAGTTCCAATAGGCAGAAATAAAGAAGAAAGACATTCCAGACCAAGGGGGGGAAACAGGATGGGCACAGGGATAAGGGTACAAAAGGTTATGATACACTCAGAAGAGAGCAAGGGGTTCAGGGAGCACAGCGGAAAGAAACGTTGGAATTGAGTTGGGCAAGTTAGGCAGCGGTCAGGTTGGAAAGAGCCTTGCCTGCCATGGTGGGGCGGTTGGAGAATATCTTGCAGGCAGGGGAGACACTTCTTATGGATACCAAACTATTCCACTCCCAGCAATACTTTTAGCTCTCCTAATCCACAGCGGAGAAAATACTCGTACTATTCAGTTTGCAGAAATGGAGATATGCTCATGAGTCTATATCACAGGGTGAATTCTTAAGAAGCTTTCAACCCTGTCCCATCAGTAGTTTTAAGGGTTTCAAACTGTGCTCAGTGAAATCTTGGAGTTCTACAGAGGTTTGCCTGGATTCCATGGGAGTATTTTTTCAAATGGTGGAAATCTTTAGCTCTTTTTTGTGAAGGCACAGATTTTGTGTTTATTGGTTATAGTATAGGGTGTTTATTTTGTGTTTATAGGGTGTTTATTTTGTGTTTATTGGTTATAGTATAGGGTGGCGAAAGCCCATTGTTTTTCATTGTAATTCCTTTCTAATCAATTACCATTGACAATGGCATACAGTCCGTGATTGCTGTATGCTGCTGTAGTAAGGTCACAGTCGTGAGGAAAGCAAAGAGGTTTAAGTCTATTATGGATTTCCTAGAGCCTAGTAAGAAATGACAGTGCAAAAGAGTCCACTAATTAGACTTGACAATCTTAGGCGGTGTTGCAGAAACTGTCAGCTATCCACCTAAATCCATTTCCCCCTTCCTCCATGGTATTACAGTTGTAGTCGGTCTTAGTTATGCTACGTTTCCCAACCTCCCTTGCATTTAGGTTTGGTCATGTGACATTCTTCTTGCCAATAAAACGCGAGCTGGATGCCATTTCTCTATCTGGACTTTAGTTAAGCCTCCTCCACATTCTCTTTTTCCCTCCCTCTGGCTGAAACCTGGACATGGCTTAGACCCATTTTCATGCAGATAATGACAGTCCTTGACTTTGCTTCATGACTGAACTGTTATTATTTGTCCTGTTTGACTGTTTTCCTTTCCTTCTGCATTTTCTCACTTCTCTGATTAAATCTTTGACTAAAGTTTTTCTACAGACAAACGGCAGGTGGAGGACATGGGGGTGCGGTGGGGGGAGTCCTGTGAGGAAGGCCCCGTAGGGTCCTGCTCGGTTACATTTCTCCAAACAAGCTGGATATTATGATACCACCTTATCTTTTTTTTTTTGCGGTACGCGGGCCTCTCACCACTGTGGCCTCTCCCGTTGCGGACCACAGGCTCCGGACATGCAGGCTCAGCGGCCACGGCTCACGGACCCAGCCGCTCCGCGGCATCCTCCCGGACCGGGGCACGAACCCGCATCCCCTGCATTGGCAGGCGGACTCTCTACCACTGCGCCACCAGGGAAGCCCCCATACCACCTTATCTTTACTCAAGCTTGCCTCTCTGCCTGATATGCCCTTACAGTCCCCCTCTTTCTTCCAGGATGAAATTCTGCTCATCTCTAAAGCCCAGATCAAGGGTGACCACCTATGAGAAGACTTCCTGGGTTCTCTCCCCTTTCTCTCTTTCCCACTCGCCTCTATCTCCATAGCACTTGGTGTGACGTGCTGGGGGAGCATCTTTCATAGCGCAGTTCAGTTAGCTGTTGTTCCATGCTAGATCGACCATGAACTTCTTAAAGGCAAGGACAAGATCTTATTCGTCTCCATCCTTTGTTCTTGGTCCACACCTGACATGGAGCAAACTGCCCATAAATAGTTGTTGAATTAAATGAGTGCCCATTCCCAGGTCTGACACACTCCCTGTACCCAAGCGAATGGAGCCCCTTGGGTGAGGGGAGGGGTGGGTCTGACGGCAGCCCCCTCTGTGTAATTATCCCCTTCTAGTGAATAATGGGGCTTCAGCTCTGTGTCTGATTCTTTGATGAAGATGAAACTATTTAATCAGGTTTGGTTGCTCATCTCATCATCTTCCCGCATCACACCCCTCCTGACAAGTTCATTAACTGGAAGAAAAATTGATGGCCTCATTAGTTCTGCACATTGGTTCACTTAGGACAAATTGGAGCTTTCGAATGTTGCTCAGCTCTGACCCGTGGTGGCACAAGGTCTCACTCTCAGGACTGTTTGGATCCACCGTGCCCTCAGTGCCTTCGTGTAATGGGTTGCCCAGGACATTTCTGTTTGAAATAGTGTCTTTTCCAATGTAAATCTCTCTCTCTTAGGTTTCCCCTCATCCTGCTCTGTGAGGAATACACCACTTGCTCACCCCCCCAACCTTGAAGGTTTTCCTCTCTGCCACTCATGGAAATCTTCTCCTCCAGGGTCTAGTTTACTTCCGGGCCCTACTTCCATGCAAGAAGCATTCACTGCATCCCCAGGGTCCTAGCTCTGGTGAATCTGGAAGCAGAACACACTGGGATCTCAACCAAAGGACCAGGAGAGGAGGAATAAATGGAGACCACAGGAAAGACCTGGAGAAAGGCGCGTGGGAATGGGGGCTGCTGGCCACTGCAAGCCTCGCCAAGGATGTGAAACGCTGAGTCTGCAGCAGTGGAAGCTGTGGCCGGTTCCGGTGCTGTCCAGGGCACCCATCTTGGCAAGCAGAGCATAGCGGACAGAGTAGCCTGGGTGGTGGGTGTTCCTGAGGGTCAGGGGCAGAGGCTGAAGGATTGTGGTCCTGGGACATGCTATTCTCTCTTCCTCAAATGTTCTTCTTTCTCCCCCCTCTAACTTCACCCTATTTGCCAGGCAAACTCCTATTCAGTTTTCAAAAGCCAGCTTTTTCTAGAAAGCCTTTCCTATCCTCCTCCCTGATGTTGTTGGTCACTCCTGTCTCTGTGTTAGCTCTCTGTCTTGAACACGTTTTTATTTTTTAGTTTTAGTTTTTACAAACATTTAACACACTTTATTGATTTAGGGGCCAAACAAAGGCAGCATTTGGACAGTTAAGAAAGGCACCTCACTGAAAATAATACATCACAGTGCTGCTGAGTGAACCCAGTCACAGGATTTGAGGATGGAAAGGACAATCTTTGGATAAGGTCGCTTAGGACACTTGCACATTTATTCAAAAGGGTCTTTCCACACGACATGGATGGAGGAAGGCAAGAGTGTAGGACTGTGGCATATGCTGGGTGGCTGTCGAGAGCTTACCCACAAGAGCCGGTGGGCCGGTACATCAGTGGTAAGTTGGGAAGGGAGTGAGACCGGCCTGCCCCACCTGCCCCATGACTCCAGTAAACCTGATGTGCTGAGCCCCTACCCCCATGAACACACTCTGTATCACTTTCAAATGGGGAGATGACTTTGATCTCATGGTATGGGGAACCAGGGTTAGTAGTCACCTCCTGCCCTGTTCCAAGCTACAGGACAGACAGGACAACAGTGTGATTTCCGGCATTCCTGGGCTGACATGAGGTTCTGATAAAAGCTGAGGTCTTAGGGCACTGGCTTTAAAAAATATCGTCACCAGTCTGGAGTAAATGACAACGTGATTCCTTAGAAATAATACTGCATCCCCGTTTCTATTTATACCTTCCAATCAGTCTTTTAAAAAATCAATTTTTCCCTTTGCTTATACTTTTTAGGACTCCTACTCCATGGAAAAGAAATCGCTTCACTACGACACTGCTGCTCTTCCCATTCTCCTCTTGAGCCCTCACCAACCCTCCCTCTCCATCCTTACCCTGACCACCCCTCCCCTCTGCCCAGCACCTAAGAGCAGGGATCACGCCGCAGGGTGATGAGCAGTGGTGCAGTCTCGCCTGGCATTCTGTTACTAGGACGTGGCTTTGGAGAAGGCTGCTAGGATGCTTGCAGACACAACGCCAGGGGTCTGGGATGCGTCGATGGCAGAGTGGATCCCCCGTTTACTGTCGTACTCCACCAGCGGGGCAGTCTGGGTGTGATAGGTCTCCAGGTGGATTTTCAAGGCCTTCTCATTGTCATCTGATTGGCGGACCAAGGGTTCCCCGGTGATATCGTCTTTCATGGGCTCCTTTGGGGGGTTGAACTCCTCGTGGTAGGCACGGCCACTCTCGGGGTGAATCAGTCTTCCTGTGATTCTCCGAATCAGCAGAGAGTCTGGGATGCTGAATTCAATCACAGAATCAAGCTTCTCTTTCCTCTTCTCCATGAGGTCATCAAGCATTTCTGCCTGCCTCACAGTCCGAGGGAAGCCATCTAGAAGAAAACCACTTTTGCGTGGAGGCGTCTCCAAATTCTTCTCAATGAGCTCCACGACCATTTCATCGCTCACCAGTTTCCCAGCATCCGTAGTTGCCTTCAGCTTTTTTCCCAGCTCTGAGCCAGAAGCCACCATGGCCCTCAGCATGTCCCCCGTAGCCAAATGGCAGACACAGAAGTTTTCAGTCAACTTGGGTGCCTGGGTACCCTTGCTGGCTCTGGACGGCCCCAGAAGCACGGCCCGATGCCTTCAGGACACTTGAACACGTTTTTAGAGCTGCGTTTGTCACAGCGTTGTGATTATTAATTCAACGTAGGTTTCTTCCACTTTACAGAGAGCTCTTGTGAGAACAGATTTTCTCCTGTGTCCTCAGTGCCCAGCACGGGCCCATTGGAACCTCAAAGCTCCTGCCGAAGTTCAGCGCTCAACTTTGGTGATACTGGCAGAGTGACAGGTAATGAGGTTAACTGAGGCAGAAGGCCAGTCTGATGGCCTTCCGTATCTTTTTAAAATGTTGACTGGGGTTAAATGTTTTTCACAGATGATAACGTTGTTGACACTTTTTCAGCTGCTTCTTTCCACTGGATAACTCTGTTTATAGTGGGTTAGCTCTTCAATAGCTTATTCTTTTTTGTGTTTTCCATTTAAAAACATGGCTACAGCCTCGTGTGCTGCAGCACACAGACATATGGTTCGTTGCTAGGCTAAACCCAGACATCTGTTGAAGGCCAGCCTAGGGCTGGTGTCCTAGGGCCATGCTTATCTGGGACAGGATGTCAGACAGATCATTTGTTCATAAGGAACAAAACCCCACTCCTACTAAAGTAAATAAAACAGACAGTGCAGGGAGGTGTCCCAGACAGTGACCGGTACAGCTCTGGGGACACACTTGTTGAACGGATGGATCTCGTTTTTGGAGTTCGTTATTCACATGCCACCCCTGCACGTGGCTGCTTCTTTCTGTCCCTCTTCCAGTGTGCCAATTCTGAACTCCTGGACAGAGGCTACGTCTGCATATTGGCTCATCTTGGTTTGAGAATCTATCCTGGACCCAAGAGTAGAGTCTCACAGGAGAGGAGCTACCCCTTCTAGAGGTCATGTTCAGTAAAAATTAACCTGGAAGAAAAACTGGGAACTCCTCTCCTTGCAAGGGAAGCTCATTCAGAAGCCACAACTTTAGAAGTAAGTAAGCTGGGACCAAGAGGAAGTAGACTAAAGCTATCTAGGAGAACAAGGGCTTGGCGAAATCTAGGATATATCTAGAGGACAGTAACAGGTTGTATAACAGGAAACAGAAATGGTTTCCCTTTGCAAAGTGCTCTTCTGTTTACAGAGCGCAGTCCTGTACACTGGCTGTCCAGTGAGTTTCCCAAGGTCGGAACTGAGTCTAGTTCAAATATGTATTCCTTCATATTCCTTTGTACCTTCCGGTATAAAGCAGGTGTCTGGCAAATGTCAGGCAGATGAATACATTTGGTCCTTCTGGTAATCCTGTGAGGCAGATGTGACATAAAGTAGAACCACTTGGTGGTGAAGGAGGCAAAGGTTCACTGTAAATAAGTGATGTGCCCAGGATCACACACATGGCATACGATGAAAACAGAACTCAAGCCTTGGACTTCTGTCTCCTGGCCAAGTGGTCTTTCCACGATACCATAAAGAAACGTGAACTAGCCTTGAAGATCAGGGAGTGTGAGAGAGAACGTGATGGCGGATGGAGGGGTGGGTGCACTTGGGATGGGTATTGCCGTTTTGACAAGATGCCCTTTAACTTCACGTCACCCCTTATGTGGTACACTTAGAACGGGAATTGTAAACTTTTACCTTAAGTATCTTGTTGTCTTTTTAATGGGGAGGGGTACCCTAAAATGTCTTAAAGTGAAGGTGGAAGCTTAGTTTCATTCAAACAAATCTGCCGTCCACCTTCCGCTGGGCTCCTTACAAAGACTCCTCTTTAACACTTAGTGCCAGAGGGCGACATCTGGTTGCATAGCTCTCTGGGGATTTCAAGGGCTTTGTTCAGAGCCAATTAAGCCCACCTGTTCCATCCCCCCCCCCCCCCCCCGCAGGAGCTGGAACAGGCAAAAAGGGTTAATGTGCTTTTCTAAAGCAGTGTTCCTCCAGCACTTATCAAATGCTACCCTCACGTCTTCCTGCCTCCCTCTATTAACGTTAACTAGGCAAGAAAGGCTTGATGTTGACTGAAAGGACTCAGGATTCCATTTTCGAGGAGCTGACAAGTAGAGAAAATTCATATATTATACGGCTGGAAGCAATAGCTTTTTCTCTCATTTGTCATACTGGTTCTTATCCATAGCTTTTGTCGTTTTTTTATTCCTTTTTTTTTTTTTTTTACTGAAGCGTTCCTATGTTCCAGGGCAAAGGTAGGCAGCCCGAAGCACCTTTCCATCTTGCTTTGTCTGTGGTGTTTTTAACGAGCCACTCCCTTGGAGTAAGGACTGTGCACTGCTGGGTGTCCTGACCTCCTTTCCCTTCCACCCTCTTGAACTGTTCATTCTCCCAACCTGGAGAGAGTTTGCTCTGTGGACAGATGCCTTTGATAGCACAGAACCCCCGCTGTGTGTGCACTGTGTTGTCTGCCACCCTGAGCATCCAAGTTTCCTGAAAACAATGTTGAGAATTCAGCTGTCGTGGTGCCCCCTCTGAGCTGCTTTGTGACTTAGCCTGTCACAGAGAGGATTTGGGACGACGAGAGCTGCTGCTCCTAGGGTTTAGTGAGTTGTTCCTCTGGCAGAGAGGTTTAAATTGAAGTGGCGAAACTTCCTAAGACCCTCTTAAGAAAAATAGGGTGGTGGTTAATGTGAGGAGTCATGTGGACTACAAGTAGTACTGGCAGCAGAAAGCCACCAAGATCAGAGGCTGCCACTAGGTACTTCCCCGGCGTCCCAGTCTGATTGGTTTTGTTGATTGCTGTTGCCTCCACAGCATCTCATGGGCGTGCCCACAGATGAAACACGCTTGTATCATGCGCCCATCTCTTCTCCAGTCAGTGGCTACCACGGGGCAAGGAAGAGTCCAGCATTGCCTCTGTTCAGGGAGCTGAGGACAGGGCAGTCCTAGCTAGAAGATGACGATAAGCATGGAGGACGCCCTGATTGTCATGATCAGAATAGACAGCCCATGACTCATGCAGAGAGCCAGTGAGGAGAGGGGCGGGGCTGAAAAAGAAGGTGGCTTCGTTTGCTGGTGGAAGCCATATAAGACCTGAGACTTGAGTGAACGCAGCTGGCCCGTAATTTAATTCTTTCTGCTGCCACAAAATAGCTATGGAATGCCCCCCTCTCTTTCACGTGTCCGTTGTGAGTATTTTTGGTAACTCCTGTCCCCTTCAAGCCTGACCTTTCTGATCATTTGAACTAGATCTTAGGTGAGTAATAATTATAGCGCATATCTGTTTTTGCTTGTCCAGCTTTTCTTCCCTCGTGTTTTGAGAGCACTTCCCAATTTTCCATTGGGGAATCACCCCCCACTTTCAGTCCATGTGTTGAAGTGGAGCTGGTCCCATTCCCGTTTCCAGCTGGGCAGTCCCATCCTCTTGGATGTGGTGATCGTTTCAAAACTGACCACATGGCCCAAGCTTGACCATTAAGAAACTGCTTTGCTACTTTTGCCTTCCCTACATTTAGGGAAAGAGAGTCTCTCTCTTTCTGAAATTTCAGACTCTCAGGCCCATAAAAATGTAGAACTGCTGGGGTCATTTTTGCCACCATTTGAGCCCAATAGAAGAGAGGCATCAAGAGCTAGAAACATTGTCCTGATGAGATCATGGAGCCCCTGGATTTAGCCAAGCCTAAAGATGAATGAGACTCTGGACATCTCAATGGTATGAGCACATCTCCACCTTGCTACCCCACCTTGCAAATTTTTGTGGCTGAAGTCAGTTTCAATGAGTTTCTGCTGTTCGTGGCAATAAGAGTCCTGATGGATACAACAGTGTTACAAGGGGAAGGAGATTGGGGGACAGAAGGGAGAGGTTTGTCCTCTGCTCAATCCCAGGGTTACTTTTCAGGGGGTGGGAGGGTCTGTCTGATTCCACAGGCCCGCTGGAAATCTCAGTCCTGGAGAATGAGTTCTAAGATTAGCATCTGGGAAGCAAGGGCTCAGGAAACTCATCTCCCTGCCAGGGTGGGGGGTTAAGTCAAAGGTGCTGGGATTGGCTTCTCAGTATGGTCTCCTAGAGAAGAGTCCCCTCTTAAAATGCACCTCTTTGGTATCTCTGTATTTAGGCTCTGAGAGCCCTGGCCCCACTGTCTCATACTGGATTGTCCCCTACCTTGAGACTGGTGTGATGAGGTGACCGTGGGCTGCCCTCCGTGCAGGAGTGTCTCCTGTCCTCGGAGTGGACTGCAGGTGGTTAGTTTTAGGTGTGGGAGAAACACCACCTCTTCCCTCCTTTTCCTTGGAGATCTCAGTTTTCCCGGTCTTAGGAATGGTGAGATCGAGTTAGGGTGTGTTGGTCAAGGAGGATGAAGCCAAAGAGATTCCTAGGCTGGCTTGGCCTCCAGCTCGTGATTCTGTTGTCTGCTTCTGCCCTACTCCACTCCTCTGACTCTCCCTCATCAATATGCCACCAGCGCAGCTGCCTGTGTGCACAGGAGGTCACCAACATCTGGGCCAGGGCACTACTTCGCGATGCTCCCAAGCCCGGGAGATTTCTCCTCTCCCAGCTCTGTGCTGTTCTTTGTCTCCCAGGCCCCCGCAGAGACTTGGAGCCTCAAAGCAACTTTCCTGGAAGCAGCTCCCTCCATGTCCGGCCCCACCTCTCCCTTGTAGGGCTGAAAGCCAGTCCCGGGGAGTGGGGACGGGTGGCACACCACTGCCCTAAAAGTCCCATCTTTCTCCTTCACGTATACCAGCTCACATTCACAAACAACTCATGTAAATAAACAGGCGAAGTCCAGCTCTCGGCTGGAATTAGGTAGCACCGCCTAGTACTCCATCTTTCCAAGGAAACGCTGACCACAAGAAGCCTAGACGCTCGAAGAAAGTACTTACTTTTTAGTTAGCAGAATCTACTTTGCAGATATCAAAAGTCCTTCATAAGAAAGTGGCTTATTGTTCAGTTGTTAGCAAAGGGGTCTGTTCTACACAGAGGCGAGTTTTCTTTTGCAGCTGTGAGCTAATTTCTCTCTCCGCTAAAACAATGATTCCCTCTCGCGCTCTCTCTCTCCTGCTTACAGACACTATTAACATCCCCCAGGAAGTGGTGTTTGCACAGTGCTCCTTGAGTAACGAATCCCCGGGGAACGAACCTTCTTTGCAGGATGTGGGGCTGTGCTAAAAAACCCTTCTTAAATCATGCAGCCGGCTACCCGCGCTGGCAGCCGCACGCCAGCATCCCTCAACACACAGCTCCTGTTTGGCACCGCCATGCTGAAGGTAAGGGGAACAGAAGTTGCGAGTCTGTAAAGTTGTTCCCTCCTCCCTGTTTCATTTCTGTGTCCTTCCATCTCCCCTAGGTGGGAAGGGTCCTCACCCTCCTTCCTCCTTCCTGCTTCCTCTTCGCTCTTCCCTTCCCCCGCTCTGATCCTTTGGTCCACGCCCCGCCCCAACCAGCTCCCCATCCCACATCTTACAAACAGTGAAAAATGGAACCAGGTTACACTGAAGATTTAATCAAATCAAATATTTGCGTTTTAAGCTGTATGGTAGAAAAATAGGATTCTCTTACTCCTGTTAAAGGAATCCCCAGGCACCAGGTAGATTTCAGCAAGCAGGTAGAAAGATGTGGAAGGAACGAGTCCCTTGAATAAGCACAAGGTCTAGTGTACTGGCTATGAATCCAGGTAACAAAATTTTAGAAAATATACCGTGATTGTGTCCCCTGAATTACTGAGTTTATCGTTGACAGGAAGTGCAACCGCTGTTCTAACGAGGTGGTGATGAGCACTAGATCCTGTTCTTAGAAGTTTCCACACCTGATGATTGGAAGAATGTTCCATGGAACTGCATTCTGGCTCTCTACATTTCAGAATGCACTTCTCCCCCCTTACCCGCATATGTCTGGTGTTGGGTGGCAGAGGACACGTTGACATGGCTCTAGCACCTCTTGCCCTGCACCTTTATAAGCCAGCACGGTGTGTAGGTGTATTCCTGGAGGACATTTCCTACAGCAGGACTGTAAGCGATACTGGTATAACTGTACATGGAAGAGACCTTGAACTTCATAACTATAATCCACCAAACCCAGTCGAAATGGATCCCCAATTCAACACCCCCTTAGCTGGATCCCCAAGATGCTCATGACCTCTTAATACCACATGTCGTGAGGATCAGTAAGAAAGAGGGGAAATCAGGTTAGAAAGAGACAGTGTCTTATAGCACTTGTTAACCCACTCTGGCTACGGTATCTTACTTCTGGAAATTTTACAAACACATATGACCCAGTAAACAAATTTCAAGAGCCCCTCACAGGATCTTAGAAGGGCCTTTGCAAGGGAGGAACACTGAAGTCTAATTTCTGTCAGCTTCACAGCCAATCTGCCTCTGCTTATGAATTGCGGGACGTGGGTAAACCACCAGCCTCTCCTTTACCACCCACTTCTTTCTTGACGTGGAAGGCCCTGCACGAACATGAGTCTGACAGCCCCTTCCTCCAGACTGCCCACTTGGACCTGAACTTTCTCCACTGCCATCAGCCTTCTCAGCCCGAGCTCCATCTCCCCTGACCTCAACAGTTTCCTTTCCTCTAAGAATACCAGGTACGAGTTTTATTGTCCTGTTTGTTTTTATTTTGGGGGGGTCATCAGTGATTTTTTTTTTTATACCACAAACACCGTTTTATTTCTGCCTATGTTCTAGTCTATATTCTGCCTATATTAATTCTGCTTCTAGGTTGGAGCTTTTAACAAAGAGCTTCCCCAGAATGCATCCTCTCTGTTTCACAGCTGCATTACTCTGCTGGGATTTGGTAGAGCTCCTGGGCTCTGATGCTAGGGACCTCTGCTTTGCTGTTATGTCTTAGGGTGGTTATTTGGTTTTGCTTTACTCTGTCTCTGACTGGATGATTGATACAGTGAACTCGTCAGGATTCTTTCAGCTGCAAGGGATGGACATCCCAACTCAACAGAGCTTAAGCAAACTGCAGGGGAATATTTGGGGCTCACGTAGCTGGTTTGTCCAAGGTTAGTTCTGACTAACAGTTGGATCCAAGGGCATGTGCAGCGTGGTCTTCTGTCTCTTTACCTTGTCATCTCTTGTTTCTACTTCTCTCTCTGTGTTGGCCTTATTCTCTTCTACTGTAGATGGGCAGTGAGGTACCTGGCCGCTAGCAGCTCCAGGCTTACATTATCACAGCTTATGATATAAGAGGAAAGACATAGCCTATCTCTCTTGGTATGTACTGTTCAATCCCATGGAAGGACTCTGATTGGCTCTGCCTTGGTCACATGCGCTTCTCTTGGATTAATCACTATAGACAGGACATGGGGAACCAGGACTGGCCAGGCCAGGGTCATTTGCCTACTCCTGCCTTGGGATTTGGACACAGCAATTGGCACCTGCTCTTCAAATCTCATCACTGGAGTGGGGAGAGACCCTCAAATGAACAGAGAGGCATCCTAAATAAATTGAGCACGTATTCCCTAAACATAGGTAAAGCTGAATATTCTGGACAAATGGAAATGTTTTTCATTAATATTTACATAACATCTTCCTTGCTTCCCTAAAGTTGCAATTTTATTCCTTCAGTATGAAAGCCATTTAAAATTAGCCTGCCATACAGCATCTTTGATATTCTATTATTCTCCTATATTGCAACTAGGTCTGTGTTGTATGTCAGTTTTCCAGGAAATAGATTCTGAGATTTATGTGCCAAGTGGAGAGTGAAGGAAGAAGGATTGGGCAAAAGAGAATTGAGTTGCAGCATAGTTGAAACAGAGGCTTCAGGTGATCTTACGGGAGTTTTGGAACTCGGATGGCCCTTCAGAGTTGTTCTAGGTGAGGTAAGAGAGGTCTGGACTTCGTATCCTCCTCTGAGCAGCCACTGATGGAGCCTGCACCCAGGAGCAGCTCTGTGGCTGAAGACAGGTCCTGGAGAGGACTCAGCTGCAAGCCATCAGTATCCAACTCTCCCAGCAGCTGACAAAGTGAGCTGCTAGTGCTGAAGGCGAATGTGAGTAGCGCCCTACTGCATCCACTTCAGTGGATTTCCAAAGAGTGGAAAAAAGACTCACAAAATTCTAATACTTAAATATTAAGGGCCAAGTGAGATGCCGATATATCCTTATACATGTTATCGCTCAGTATTTTTCTTTATAATTACAGAATTTGAGTCATTCACTTTAGACTATATTTTAAACTGTTCTTTGCAACATGTGGGATTTTTTTTAAACATCTTTATTGGAGTATAATTGCTTTACATTGTTGTGTTAGTTGCTGTAAAACAAAGTGAATCAGCCATACGTGTACATATATCCCCATATCCCCTCCCTCTTGCGTCTCCATCCCACCCTCCATGTCCCACCCCTCTAGGTGGTCCGAGCTGATCTCCCTGTGCTCTGTGGCTGCTTCCCACTAGCTATCTATTTTACATTTGGTAGTGTATATATGTCCATGCCACTCTCTCACTTCGTCTCAGCTTACCCTTCCCCCTCCAGCCCCGTGTCCTCAAGTCCATTCTCTATATCTGCATCTTTATTACTGTCCTGCCCCTAGGTCCTTCAGAACCTTTTTTTTTTTTTTTTTTGAGATTCCATATACACGTGTTAGCATACGGTATTCGTTTTTCTCTTTCTGACTTACTTTACTCTCTATGAGAGACTCTGGGTCCATCTACGTCACTACAAATAACTCAATTTCCTTTCTCTTTATGGCTGAGTAATATTCCATTGTATATATGTGCCCCATCTTATTTATCCATTCATCTGTCTATGGACACTTAGGTTGCTTCCATGTCCTGGCTATTCTAAATAGTGCTGCAGTGAACATTTTGGTACGTGATTCTTTTTGAATTATGGTTTTCTCAGGGTATATGCCCAGTAGTGGGATTGCTGGGTCATATGGTAATTCTATTTTTAGTTTTCTAAGGAACCTCCATACTGTTCTCCATAGTGGCTGTATCAATTTACATTCCTAACAACAGTGCAAGAGGGTTCCCTTTTCTCCACACCCTCTCCAGCATTTATTGTTCGTAGATTTTTTGATAATAGCCATTCTGACTGGTGTGAGGTGATACCTCATTGTAGTTTTGATTTGCATTTCTCTAATGATTAGGGATGTTGAGCACCCTTTCATGTGTTTGTTGGCAATCTGTATGTCTTCTTTGGAGAAATGTCTATTTAGGTCTTCTGCCCATTTTTGGATTGGGTTGTTTGTTTTTTTGATATTGAGCTGCATGAGCTACTTATATATTTCGGAGATTAATCCTTTGTCCATTGCTTCATTTGCAAATATTTTCTCGCATTCTGAGGGTGGTCTTTTCATCTTGTTTATGGTTTCCTTTGCGATGCAGAAGCTTTTAAGTTTCATTAGGTCCCAATTGTTTATTTTTGTTTTTATGTCCATTTCTCTAGGAGGTGGGTCAAAAAGGATCCTGCTGTGATTTATGTCATAGAGTGTTCTGCCTGTGTTTTCATCTAAGAGTTTTATAGTTTCTGGCCTTACATTTAGGTCTTTAATCCATTTTGAGGTTTTTTTGTGTATGGTGTTAGGGAGTGTTCTAATTTCATCTTTTACATGTAGCTGTCCAGTTTTCCCAGCACCACTTATTGAGAGGCTGTCTTTTCTCCATTGTATATTCTTGCCTCCTTTATCAAAGATAAGGCGTGCATTTATCTCTGGGCTTTCTATCCTGTTCCATTGATCTATATTTCTGTTTTTGAGCCAGTACCATACTGTCTTGACTACTGTAGCTTTGTAGTATAGTCTAAAGTCAGGGAGCCTGATTCCTCCAGTTCCATTTTTCTTTCTCAAGATTGCTTTGGCTATTCAGGGTCGTTTGTGTTTGCATACAAATTGTGAAATTTTTTGTTCTAGTTCTGTGAAAAATGCCATTGGTAGTTTTGACAGGGATTGCACTGAACCTGTAGATTTCTTTGGGTAGTATAGTCATTTTCACAGTGTTGATTCTTCCAATCCAAGAACATGGTATATCTCTCCATCTGTTTGTATCATCTTTAATTTCTTTCATCAGTGTCTTATAGTTTTCTGCATACAAGTCTTTGGTCTCCTTAGGTAGGTTTATTCCTAGGTGTTTTATTCTTTTTGTTGCAGTGGTAAATGGGAATGTTTCCTTAATTTCTCTTTTAGATTTTTCACCATTAGTGTAGAGGAATGCAAGAGATTTCTGTGCATTAATTTTGTATCCCGCTACTTTACCAAATTCATTGATTAGCTCTAGTTGTTTTCTGGTAGCATCTTTAGGATTCTCTACGTATAGTATCATTTCATCTGCAAACAGTGACAGCTTTACTTCTTCTTTTCTGATTTGGATTCCTTTTATTTCTTTTTCTTCTCTGATTGCTGTGGCTAAAACTTCCAAAACTATGTTGAATAATAGTGGTGAGATTGAGCAACCTTGTCTTCTTCCTGATCTTATTGGAAATGATTTCAGTTTTTCACCAATGAGAACAACGTTTGCTGTGGGTTTGTCATATATAGCCTTTAATATGTTGAGGTAAGTTCCCTCTGTGCCTACTATCTGGAGAGATTTTATCATAAATGGTGTTCAATTTTGTTGAAAGCTTTTTCTGCATCTTTTGAGATGATCATATGGTCTTTCTCCTTCAATTTGTTAATATGGTGTATCACATTGATTGATTTGCGTATATTGAAGAATCCTTGCATTCCTGGGATAAACCCCACTTGATCATGGTGTATGATCCTTTTAATGTGCTGCTGGAGTCTGTTTGCTAGTATTTTATTGAGGATTTTTGCATCTATGTTTATCAGTGATATTAGCCTGTAGTTTTCTTTTTTTGTAACATCTTTGGTTTTTGTATCAGGATGATGGTGGCCTCGTACAATGAGTTTGGGAGTATTCCTCCCTCTGTTATATTTTGGAAGAGTTTGAGAAGGATAGGTGTTAGCTCTTTTCTAAATGTTTGAAAGAATTCTCCTGTGAAGCCATCTGGTCCTGGGCTTTTGTTTGTTAGAAGATTTTTAATCACAGTTTCAATTTCAGACCAATTGTGATTGGTCTGTTTATATTTTCTGTTTCTTCCTGGTTCAGTTTCAGAAGGTTGTGCTTTTCTAAGAAATTGTCCATTTCTTCCAGGTTGTCCATTTTATTGGCATAGAGTTGCTTGTAGTAATCTCTCATGATCTTTTGTATTTCAGCAGTGTCAGTTGTTACTTCTCCTTTTTCATTTCTAATTCTATTGATTTGAGTCTTCTCCCTTTTTTTCTTTATGAGTCTGGCTAATGGTTTATAAATTTTGTTTATCTTCTCAAAAAATCAGCTTTTAGTTTTATTGATCTTTGCTATCGTTTCCTTCATTTATTTTTCATTTATTTTTTTTTATTTTTTATTTTAGAACTCAGAATATTTATTAGCAACAATAAAATTGCTCTCTTGGAGCCTAAGTTAATATGATTAATCCATCTGATCAGACCATAAACTCCAAAGATTGTAAGCACATTCACAGCAGGGCTCATGTAATGGGGAAACAGCAAACGAAAATAAAAATATATATTCTGTAAATGATAAAATAGGCCAACTGAATGTGCCTAATCTCTATTACGAGATGGTAAGCTCAAGAGAAAAGATACTTTACACAATTCAAAAACAGGGAATATCTCTGTAGAGATATTAGGAAAATAGACTTTTCATGGTTGGTAGTTTTTTAACAGTGTATATTATTTCATTTATTTCTGATCTGATCTTTATAATTTCTTTCCTTCTGCTAACTTTGGGATTTTTTGGTTCTTCTTTCTCTAATTGCTTTAGGTGTAAGTTTAGGCTGTTTATTTGAGATTTTTCTTATTTCTTGAGGTAGGATTGTATTGCTATAAACTTCCCTCTTAGAACTGCTTTTGGTGCTTCCCATAGGTTTTGGGTCATCATGTTTTCATTGTCATTTGTTTCTAGGTATTTTTTGATTTCCTTTTTGATTTATTCAGTGATCTCTTGGTTATTTAATAGAGTATAGTTTAGCCTCCATGTGTTCGTATTTTTTACAGTACTTTTCCTATAATTGATATCTAGTCTCATAGCGTTTTGGTCAGAAAAGACACCTGATATGATTTCAGTTTTCTTAAAATTACCAAGGTTTGACCCAAGATATGATCTATCCTGGAGAATGTTCCATGAACACCTGAGAAGAAACTGTATTCTTGTTTTTGGATGGAATGTCCTATAAATATCAGTTAGGTCCATCTTGTTTAATGTACCATTTAAAGCTTGTGTTTCCTTATTTATTTCATTTTAGTTGATCTGTCCATTGGTGAAAGTGGGGTGTTAAAGTCCCCTACTATTATTGTGTTACTGTCAATTTCCCCTTTTATGGCTGTTAGCATTTACCTTATGTATTGAGGTACTCCTATGTTGGGTGCATAAATATTTTAAATTGTTATATCTCCTTCTTGGATTGATCCCTTGATCATTATGTAGTGTCCTTTTTTGTCTCTTGTAACAGTCTTTATTTTAAAGTCTATTTTGTCTGACATGGGAATTGCTTCTCCAGCCTTCTTTTGATTTCCATTTGCATGGAATATCTTTTTCCATCCCCTCACTTTCAGTCTGTACGTGTCCCTAGGTCTGAAGTGGGTCTCTTGTAGACAGCATATATACGGGTCTTGTTTTTGTATCCATTCAGCCAGTCTATGTCTTTTGGTTGGAGCATTTAATCCATTTACATTTAAGGTAATTATCGATATGTATGTGCCTATTACCATTTTCTTAATTGTTTTGGGTTTGTTATTGTAGGTCCTTTCCTTCTCTTGTGTTTCTTGCCTAGAGAAGTTCCTTTAGCATTTGTTGTAAAGCTGGTTTGGTGGTGCTGAATTCTCTTAGCTTTTGCTTGTCTGTAAAGTTTTTAATTTCTCTGTCGAATCTGAATGAGATCCTTGGTGTGTAGAGTAATTTTGGTTGTAGATTTTTCCCTTGCATCACTTTAAATATGTCCTGCCACTCCCTTCTGGCTTGCAGAGTTTCTGCTGAAAGATCAGCTGTTAACCTTATGGCGATTCCCTTGTATGTTATTTGTTGCTCTTCCCTTGTTGCTTTTAATATTTTTTCTTTGTATATAATTTTTGATAGTTTGATTAATGTGTGTCTTTTCGTGTTTCTCCTTGGATTTATCCTGGTGGGACTCTCTGCACTTCCTGGGCTTGATTGACTATTTCCTTTCCCTTATTAGGGAAGTTTTCAACTATAATCTCTTCATATATTTCCTCAGTCCCTTTCTTTTTCTCTTCCTCTTCTGAGACCCCTGTCATTCGAATGTTGGTGTGTTTAATGTTGTCCCAAAGGTCTCTGAGACTGTCAATTCTTTTCATTCTTTTTTGTTTATTCTGCTCTGCAGTAGTTATTTCCACTATTTTACCTTCCAGGTCACTTAATACGTTCTTCTGCCTCTGTTAGTGCTATTGATTCCTTCTAGAGAATTTTTTTTTTTTTTTTGCGGTACGCGGGTCTCTCACTGCTGTGGCCTCTCCTGTTGCGGAGCACAGGCTCCGGACGCGCAGGCTCAGCGGCCATGGCTCACGGGCCCAGCCGCTCCGCAGCATGTGGGATCTTCCCAGACCAGGGCACGAACCCGTGTCCCCTGCATCGGCAGGTGGACTCTCAACCACTGCGCCACCAGGGAAGCCCCTTCTAGAGAATTTTTAATTTCATTTCTTTTGTTGTTCATCATTGTTTGTTTGCTCCTTTTTTATATAAATGCATTTATTTTATGTTATATATTTATTTATTCTTGGCTGCTTCGGGTCTTAGTGTCTGCATCTGGGCTTTCTCTAGTAGCAGCGAGCAGGGGCTACTGTTCGTTGCGGCGCATGTACTTCTCATTGTGGTGGCTTCTCTTGTTGTGGAGCACGGGCTCTAGGCATGTGGGCTTCAGTAGTTGTGGCATGTGGGCTAAGTTGTTGTGTCTCGTGGGCTCTAGAGCACAGGCTCAGTAGTTGTGGTGCACGGGCTTAGTTGCTCTGCAGCATGTAGGATCTTCCCAGACCAGGGCTTGAACCCGTATCCCATGCATTGGCAGGCGGATTCTTAACCACTTTGCCACCATGGAAGGCCTTGTTTGCTCTTTAGTTCTTCTATGTCCTTGTTAAACGTTTCTTGTATTTTCTCCATTCTATTTCCAAGATTTTGCATCATCTTTACAATCATTACTCTGAATTCTTTTTTAGGTAGACTGCCTATTTCCTCTGCATTTGTTTGGTCTGGTGGGTTTTTGCCTTACTCCTTCATCTGCTGCGTATTTCTCTGTCTTCTCATTTTGCTTAACTTACTGTGCTTGGGGTCTCCTTTTCGCAGGCTGCAAGTTCGTAGTTCCCATTGTTTTTGGTGTCTGCCCCCAGTGGGTACGGTTGGTTCATTGGCTTGTGTAGGCCTCCTGGTAGAGGGGACTGGTGCCTGTGTTCTGGTGGATGAGGCTGGATCTTGTCTTTCTGGTGGGCAGGTCTATGTCTGGTGGTGTGTTTTGGGGTGTCTGTGAACGTAGTATGATTTTAGGCAGCCTCTCTGCTAATGGGTGGGGTTGTGTTCCTGTCTTGCTAGTTGTTTGGCATGGGGTGTCCAGCACTGGAGCTTGCTGGTCATTGAGTGGAGCTAGGTATTAGATTTGAGATGGAGATCTCTGGGAGAGCTCTCACCGATTGATATTACATGGGGTCAGGAGGTCTCTGGTGGTCCAGTGTCCTGAACTCAGCTCTCCCACCTCAGAGGCTCAGGCCTGACACCCGGCCGGAGCACCAAGACCCTGTCAGCCACACGGCTGGAGTGCCTTCAGAGTTGGAGAAGCGGCCTGCAGTGGCTCTGCTTCTGCGCTGGACCTTAGAATCACCTGCTTCTTCCTTGTTTTGCCCCAAAGGCAGTGTTCCACAAAGAAAAACAGAAGCCTTGAAAATAGTCACAGCTCTGAGATGGCTTTTTTCTTTTCCTTTGTGCTTAGTGGGGTTTCACTTGCTCACAGGGGGCCACGTGCAGAGGCCTCGCACCCGGCTCTTCCGACTGGAGTTCCTACTGTGGAGTGGCTGCCACCAACACCTCAGCTCAGGTGGGCCATGTGCAGAAGTGGGGCGAACAACACTGCAGTCCAAGATGGCAGCCAGGGGCCCGGATGTTCTTCATTGTTTCAAAATGCATGATGTAAACCCAAATTCTGATGTACTCTATGGAATCACTATAAACATGACTGAAAGATACAAATCAGGGTCATTCTGGAGATGCAGATGCAGAGAATGGATGTGCAGACATGGTGGGGGCAGGATGAACTGGGAGATTGGGATTGACATATATACACTACCATGTGTAAAATAGATAGCTAATGGGAATCTGCTGTATGGGAGCTCAGCTCGGTGCTCTGTGATGACCTAGATGGGTGGGATGGTGGGGTGGGTGGTGAGGGAGATCCAAGAGTGGGGGGATATATGTGTGTATATATATATATAGCTGATTCACTTTGTTGTACAGCAGAAACTAACACAACATTGTAAAGCAATTATACCCCGATTAAAAAAACAAACAAAACAAAACAAAAAACAAATCAGGGTAATTTTGAGGGGCCATGGTTATGTGGTGAAAGTGGAAGCCCTGCCTGCCCGAGGAAGAGCTAACTGTCCGGTAATCCCTCTAATTTTAGGCTCTTTCAGACCAGGGTTAACAAGGGCACTGCACTGGAGACACCACTACCTTAGCACTCTTTCCTCCCAGCTTCGCAAACCCCTCAGCAACCTAGTACCCTGGCCAGTTGGGGTTGGCAGGTGTGGTCAATCCTGCTTAGCATCTGTCTTAGTTCGGGCAGCTATAACAGAATATCATAGACTGGGTGGCCTAAGAAACATTTATTTCTCACAGTTCTGGAGGCTGGACATGTGAGATCAGGGTGAGAACATGAGGGCCCTCTTCCTGGTTTACAGATGGCTGCTTTCTTGTATCCTCACATGGTAGAGAGAGAGGGGGTGGGGGAGGGAGAGAGAGAGAAGTCGCCAATTCCATGGGCAGCTCCACCCCCGTGACCTCATCCAAACCTACCCAGTTAGCTCTCAAAGGCCCCACCTTTCAATACTATCACATTGGGGATTCAGGCTTCCACATATGAGTTTGGGCGGGACACACACATTCAGTGCATAGCGGCATGCCTGGTTTAGACCTTGGGCTATCTGCACTCACAATTCATCTTTCTTTTTTTTTAATTGAAGTATAGTTGATCTATAATGCTGTGTTAATTTCTGTTGTACAGCAAAGTGATTCCGTTATATGTACAAGAATATATATATTCTTTTTTAGATTCTTTTCCATCATGGTTTATCACAGGATATTGAATATAGTTACCTGTGCTATACAGTAGGACCTTGTTATTTATCCATTCTGTATATAGTGGTTTACAATTCACCTTTTTTAACCTCTTTAGCTACATCTCCTAGTTTTAGACCTCTTTTGCTATGCCCCTATCCCCACTTTTAGAATAAGAAATCTTTGAACCCACTCCCATAGGTTAAATCCTGGGATTTGCTCAATCTGCAGGCCTACATGGACATGCAGGTTGGATTTCCCCCAAACTGGTCCAGTTTAGGCACATCTTCTGCTACCTCTCCACCATTCTCGATCTCTCCATTAAACTTCTAATTAGTCAGATAACTACCCATGTAAGCTAAGCTGTAAATGGGTTTAAAGCAGAAATCGCAAATGGCATCCCAAGGGCTAGACGGGGTAGGCAGCTGAATTTTGTGTGGCCTATACCATGCTTTTAGAAATGTGAGCCAACATTCAACACTCTGGAGACTTTTCCCAGAGTAGAAATCCAGAGTTCTCTTCTCATTAAAATATGGGAATTATTACTTGATTTACACTCAGCCCTACCAGTTTTAGAAACCGAAATACCTTCATCCAGATCTTCTAGTTTAAGAATGCTTTCAAATCAGTTGTAATGTTTTCCTGCTTAAAAAAAAAAAAAGGTTCATACTAAACAAGTGTATTTTATGGGGGGGCGCGGCGCATGTCTTCTTCATGAGGCTGGGGATGGAGGAGCTGATGCATCTGCAGACTTCATTACGCTGAGTACTCTGTTCAGAGGTTGGTTCAGTCTCCCTCCCTCACCCCCACCTCATGCCTCCCCTTGGCACATTACTTCCTGTAACATATACCTTTCTTAATGTAATGGGTGCCTTAGTCTATTAGAGCTTTTCCATAGCTAGAACGGGCCAGAGCGGTGATGAATGGTTTATCAGGAAGGCAGCTCAGGGGTAGGACTTCATAGATATTGCGGCAGCACCTTAATGGGGAAATCCAAAGGACTGTTGGTGATGGGAGGGGAGAGGGAAGGACATTTGGATCGCCAGAGGATTTCTTCCCCTGGGTCTCCTGACTCAGAAACATTAAAAAATCTAATGCGGCTTTATTCTCCATCCTCCTTTAAGCCTTAAATGTCTGCCTTTGGGGCATGGACTGTAATAGACTAGGGCTTTAGGACCAGTCTCTCTGAGAAGCAGCCGGTGTTCAAGAAGGGCCCTTGACACCATTCTGACTTAATGCTAGACACATCTGCAGCTACTTGGACAAAATTGACATTGTTTGGAGTGCAAAGCAATCGCCTAGCACAGCATTAGGGAGCCTTTACTCTTGAGCCGTGCTACCAGACAGCAAATCTTGACCTTTAGGAGACCAGAGATTAGATTTCATTGCTGCAGGCGTTGAAGATATTGTTAGGAATTTGTTGCTATTCAAAGCAGATTGCAGGGGTTCCCTATGGGTTTAATTCATCGCATCAATCATTTTTTGGAAGGTTCTTTTAAAGCCAAGATAGCTTCAAATAAAAACTAGGATTACTTTTACATTGATTGTCAGTAGTTGGTGAGGAGCAAAGGGGGAACACTCTTGAGACGCTGTTAAAGTTTTCATATTTGTTCCCTGGCTGGCAGGCGTTCTGTGGTATTGGAGAGAAGAGGCAGGTTTCTTCGATAGGCATTTGAGGCAGTTGTTGCTGGAACAGGCAGGAAATGAGAGTAAGGATTTGACTACCCTCTGGGTGTAGATTTCTCAAGCCCTTTGACACATTCAGTGCACAGATCTCCCGCAGGTTATCTCAAAGTGCGTCATTTAAAACAAGACCTGTTTAAGCCAAACGGGTTAAATGGGCTCATTTTGTCGAGCTAACCCACGTGGATACCCAGTCTCCTCCCCGATCTGTGTGTGGGTGCGTATCTGTGTGTGCACGTATGGAGTGTGTGTGTCTGTGCATATAGGTGGCCTCTCTTACCTGGACGTCAGTTTCCCAGCTCCCTCAGCCCTCTTGAACCCAGAGTTATAGAGAAAAGATTTCTGAGGGTCTCTGGAAAGGAAGTACCGCACACAGTGGCTGGACTCAAGCCACGTGCTTCCATTCTTCCAGCGGACTTTCATCTGATCTTTGCTGATTTTTATTTACCATGAAATTCGTATTAAGCTCTTTCCCTCGGCTTCCGATTCCATTGTCGATTAAACACTTCGAGGAGACTATCTCCGTGGCTTCTCTTCGCCTCTCCAGATTTGCTTCTTACTTCTCAAAGAGGGAGTTTGTGCTGGATAATCCTATAGCACTGATTTCATTGCAACTAGAAGGTGATAAGGATTGCTTTTTAAGGCAGAGGCAATAGCAGCAAAAGAAAAAAAATCTAGAGCCCAGGAAGGGAGGGGGTCCAAGCATTAAGGCAGATAGAGAGCTGCCACTCCCACAGCATAATAGTGGGGACCTGGGACATCAGTGGAGGTTGCATGGAGGTCAGTCTGTTCAGTTTAAGAAGTCAGGATAATGGGTAATTGCTGTAAAATAAAAGAAATTTATCTACAATCGTCAACATTTAAAAGTTTCATTGCTGGAAGGAGGAAACTTTATTATCAAGATAACGCATGTCTTCGGAGCAAGTTGTTGCTCGACTCTGTTGAAGACATGAGACCCTTTTATGGCAGGTGCGTGTTAGGTGGGCCATGTACCTTGTTGCTGAGGTTCAATGTTGTGTCTTCATGGCGCTCTGCACAACTTCAGTGGGGAAATAAAAAGGAACCCAATTCTCTTCTCCTCCATTCAAGGGAAAGATGCAGTTGCCAGGCCTTTCTCCCTGTCATTTACAGAAGAGTTCCTGTGTGCCACGCATAGCGCTCCATGAGGGAGGCGTTGCTGCCCCTTAGGCAGAGAGGAAAACTGAGGATCACAAGGTGAAATAACACAACCACCAAAGCACGTGGCTGGGACCCAGACTCAGCTCTGGCTCTTGAAAGGTTCTTGCTGCACCACTAGGCCAAGCTAGGGCTCCCACATAGATGAGTAAACTGAGGCACGTGCAGCTGAATGGTCTTGAACAAGTTGCAGAGGATGACCAGAATGAATATTTCATTCTCAGTCCACTGACCTTCTACTAAACCATACTTTCACCATTCTGTATAGATTACCTCTATATTAAGAGCCACTGTGAATTCCTAATTTGCCAAGTAAAAACACGTGTACACAGATGTGCATTATAAAGAGTGATTACGACTCACCTTTGCTCTCATGGAAATACATCCATATGTGCATTATGAAACATGGCTGAGCATTTCTACCAGGCTTCAAAACCAGCCTGGCATAGCCATTGAGTCACCCAGGTACAAGCTGTCTGCAGACAGTGGGTTTCAGGGCAGCCAGGGGAGTGATTTCCTTTTCAACTGATGCTGAGGTACGGGTTGAGTTTCTTAGAATCCATGCGTAAGGATGTGGTTTATTTATAAGAAATACAGCCATGCAGTCGCTGAAAGAACAACTAAAACAGGGTAATTGGGCCAAGCACTGTGCTCTGGACACTAGAAGTTAGTGAACATGCCAGTTTGGACTTGCTTGAGTTTATTTATTTAAAAGCTTTTCCTGAGACTTCCCTGGCAGTCCAGTGAATGAGACTTCACGCTCCCAATGCAGGGGGCACAGGTTCGATCCCTGCTCAGGGAACTAAGATTCTGAATGCTGCACAGCGTGGCCAAAATAAATAAATAAGAAAATAAAAATCTTTTCTTGCAAAGGCATCTTATTGCAGAAAATCGAAGAAATAGCAATAGCAAGGAGAAATAAAATTCACCCATGGCTCTACCAAGTGGAGATAACAAAAGCAAACACACCAAGTAGAGATAACAAAAGCAAACACATCCTCTCCTGTGTAAACCTATATTGTTCATGAAAGGATCGTAATTTATATTCTGTTTTGTAACCAGCTTATTTCACTTAAAAGTGTTAGGACTATCTTTTCATGTCATTAAATATTCTACAATGTCATCTTCTCTGGCTGCGTGTATCATGGCTTATGTTTAAGTTCCATCACTTTCATAATGCGTTTCTGTTGAAGGTCCCAGAACCACAGCCCAGTGAATGGAGATCTTTATATACTACTGCCCAAAACAACGTCCTTGGCCCTGCCTTTTCTCCTGCTACTATTAAATGGTAAATGAAAGCTACAGACCACATCCCTTCCAGTCCTAACGCCACATGAGATAACCTATGAAAACGTGTGCAGAGCCTTTGAAATAAGCCTTGGGCTGCAGTCAATACTTATTGCCGGTAATTCCCTACTTATGCAGTAAGCGGCCATCGTGGTGTACAGCATTTATGGTTCCAGAATGCTTCTTCCTCCAGTTGCATTGTCAGCACTGGGTCCTGGGTCATTCTAATCATCCTTGCAGAAGTGAGGAGACTGAGGCTCAAGAAGCTGCAGTGAGTGAGTCGCAAAACCAGATTCTGAACCCAGACTTTTAGATTCTGAGTTCCCTGGAATTGTAATGTGGTGCCGTGTGAAGGAAGGAAGGAAGGGAGGGAGGGAGGGAGGAAGGGAAGCAGGCAGGAGAAAAGCTTTCCAAAAAGCGGCTATAAAGATAGGCGTCTGTGGCCCTTGCTCTGTGGGGCAGGCAGGGAGGGCAGGGCGCATCTCCAGTCCATCCGTGTGCACCTGTCTGCTTACCCCACCACCAAGATAAGGGAGAAACAGAGACAGCACCTTTCTCAGGCACAGGCTTCAGACTCAGAGGTCTCAAAAGACAAAGCCATTTCTCTCTGTGCTTTTCCAATCACGGCACAATCGACCACACGTGTTCACGGTTCTCTCCCCTCGCCTCCCCTCCTTGCGCACCACGCAGGCGGAGGAGAAGCGCACTGACAGGAGACACCTGGCTGGGGTAACAGCTGAAAGGGCTGTGAGTCCGAGGAAGGGAGTGGACCTGAGATCTGTCTTCAGCCATCCGAGGGGCTGGCCACGCAAGAGTCGCTAGTCCTGAGCTCCGAGGCCTCGTAGGGCCAGACGCAGTGGGTGAAAGGCGCAAAGACCGTGATGCCTACTCTTTATTGCTTACAGTGGATGGAGCCAGCCCTTTGGCTGACCGTGGGGCACAGACTTGCGGGAAGAGCACCGTCTTCGGAGTTTCTGCAGGTTTACATCTCACTCTGACTCATCAGCCGTGGGCCACTTGCGAGTCACCCAACGTGTCTGAGTCCCAGTTTCTTCGACCACGGAACAGAGGGGAAATCGAGGTAAGTACCTGTTTTTACAAGGATATGAATTCATGTAAACAAAGTGTCTTGCTTATGCATGAAATGCCGGGCATGTATCAGGAACTTCCTAAAGTTGCCGTCTGTCCATGTTCCTTGCGCCTGGAGGGTACATCAGGGCAGGGGATTAAAACCACGCGGGTGGTCTATTAATCTTAAAGGCCTCATCTGGATCTGAGAGTCTCCGATTTTGTGAGTTGATGAAATTGTGTTTTTTTTGGTTGGGGGGCATGGGGGGAGCCATGGTGATCAGGTAGACACAGCTCCAAGGAAAAAGCTGATACTTTGAATACTGATTTATTGAATTCCCTTTGGCATGTGAATGGAGTAGGCTGTGATTCTCTAAAATGGTGGCTACGGGTTGGCTGGGGAGGCCTTACCAGACACTCAGGAATCTCCTCAGTGTCTCCAAAACAACCGAGATAAATATACCGTCTATAGCACACAAACTGTTTGTTTGCTGTGGAAATTCAGCACCGACACAAGTCTCTACCTGCACGCCCCAGCCCCTAAGCCCCTCCCATGTAGAAAATGGGGAGCAGCCTTGGCGTATAACTCGGTGAACTTGGTCAATGTGAAGGGGAAGATAAAAACACACATGCTCTTCTAGCCTTGCCGGTGGTTAATGATTCCTTGGATGGAAGTTGGGTATGAAGAAGCTGCATTCCTTTTTTAGGAGCCCGTGTACCGTTCCATTCATGCCCATAGTTGGCTCACGTCCCACAGCTCCTAAGGCTGGATATCCATGAGGAGAAGCAGTTTCTTAGAATATATCGTGTGGGGTAGCATGAGGTGAACCCAAGGATCTGCATCTTTCAGGTGAACTATTTCTTGATCCTAGAGCAAGGGTTGGCTGTCTTTGCAAAACGGTCAACTATAAAACGACTTTTATTTGACATTAGATTTATTCTTTCATCCATTCAATTAATCAGCGTGTGTTTATTGAGAAGCTTACTAGGCCCTGGAAATAAAAGATTGACTAACAGGGTCCCTGCCCTTAAGAAGTTCGGAGTCTAGTGGAAAAGAGTTGCTCTGAAACTCAGGGTCATAGGGTGCGGTCTGCCCAGCCATGGTGGGCCGTCACATCACTGTCACCAGACTGAGGGGAAAGTCTGGCTCTCTTGGCTGTGGTGCTGTCGCATCCTGGACCCCTGCTGACCCAGGGTCCCTTTGTGGAGGCAGAAGGATGGGATCGCTCACACAGTGTATCAAAGGTAGAAAAGAGCAGGTGGTAAATCCTTTGCAAGGCTTCATAAACTTCTGCAAGGTAATTCTGAAATAAACAAGCTCGGTAAATGATACAGCACCTACCAATGAATTACACTTGAACTGTTCATGTCTCTGCTTCCTGTGCTTGTGGGCTAGTTTTTAAGGGTACACTTTCTACCCTTGATCCTGAGTTAAAACAATTTGGCTTCCTTCCTTCTCTCCCCACCCCATCCTGAACAGTACTTTCCATTAAAATTTTCCATCTTATCCTGTTATCTTTCAGTATCTCACTCTCATCTAAGCTCAGTAGTGGGAGTACAGAAAATTCCAATCTAACCCCAAACTTAGTCAACTTCAGGGTCTCTCTTGGGAGAGACTGTCACAGTCTGGGGATAAGACACGGAGAAAGAAGGGGGGAGGGGAGTGACAGTCCCTAAAGAATCTATCCTGTGATAGGCAAGGTTGTGTGCAGTGTGATGACAGCAATAACCACAGCCCCAAGTCCTTATTCCTGAAATCCCAAGAGTCTGACAAAACAATCTTTTTCTGAAGTTCGTAGCAAACTCCCTGGCTGGCAAAACCAGGCCTGAACTGACACGAATCTATTTATAGTCTTGTATTTATCCTTAGTATGAATATTCATACGTTTCATTAAAGAAATATTAATGTGTTTAATTATGAGCTGCTGCCGCACGCCCTGTTGGGGGTGTTATGTAATTTATGGAAAATGCCTCATTAATTTTCTAAAATTCAAAAAATTCTGAATTCTTAAACACATTGGTCTCATGGATTTCTTTTAAGGGCTTGTGGAACTATATATATATATATATATATAAATATTTCTTTTCTTTTTAACATCTTTATTGGAGAATAATTGCTTTACAATGGTGTGTTAGTTTCTGCTGTATAACAAAGTGAATCAGCTACACATATACATATATCCCCATATCCCCTCCCTCTTGCGTCTCCCTCCCACCCTCCCTATCCCACCCCTCTAGGCGGTCACAAAGCACTGAGCTGATCTCCCTGTGCTCTGCGGCTGCTTCCCACTAGCTATCTATTTTATATTTGGTAGTGTATATGTGTCCACGCCACTCTCTCACTTCGTCCCAGCTTACGCTTCCCCCTCCCCGTGTCCTCAAGTCCGTTCTCTACATCTGCGTCTTTATTCCTGTCCTGCCCCTAGGTTCTTCAGAACCTTTTTTTTTTAGATTCCATATATATGTGTTAGCGTACGGTATTATATATTATTTAAAGTCTGTCTTATGATCTTTATCTTTCATAAAGACAATTTTTCTTTAATTTTCTTGAGTACAAAGCAGAAGCTTTTCTAAAACTCTTTTTACTTTTTAACCACATATACTTTCTCCCACAATACCCCAAATTAGCTTTTATTTCATGTATACTGTGCTTAGCACCTTGGGTTTTTTAATTTTAAAAAAGTTCCTGTGTGTTTTTATATCTTGTTTTCTTAACAGCTTTATTGAGGCATGATTTACATATCATGAAATTCACCTGTTCTGAGTCGACAGTTCACTGAATCATGAAATTCACCTGTTTTGAGTCGATAGTTCACTGATTTCTAGTAAATTACAGATTGTGGGACCATTATCACAATGTACGTGTGAAACATTTCCATTACCCCCAAAAGTAATCTCTTGTCCATTTGTCCTCACTCTCCATCCCACCCCTGGGACAACCATGAATGTACGTTTATATTTTTGAGACCATGCTACCTTCCAGCCACAGTGCACGCAGCCTTCCCCGGGGGAAACCGAGGCTTGAGTAACTAGTAAAGGATTAAGCTGGAATTTGATGCAGGTCCTCCTGACTCCAGAGTTCATGGCCTTTCCAAGGTCAGCCAGCAGAGGTCAAGAGTGGCCTCTCACTGGACAGGTTCGGAGATGACGGTAGCCCAGGCATGGATGTTGGAGGAAGGAGTGACCCCAGCGGGGTCGTGAACTGGATGACCTTTAGGCTCCCACAAGTTCTGTGCTTCCACGAGTCTGTAAATCCATAAAATGCCTCCAGCTAAGCCAGGGACTTACTTTAATGAATAGATAAGAATGACGTGTCATGAACAGACTAATTGCATATAAAAGGAGTGCTTCTGAAGTGCGCAGTGTGTTCCCTTAAGCACTTTAAACGCCCCCCAGAGATGCTGTTTGCAGTCACAATTTGCATTATCAATGAAGAGGCAGTTTGCCGAGCAAAGGGGAGCGTCTGCCTTGCTCTCATTCAAATCACCACACATTCCAACATATTGATGTCCAAATTAATGAAAACTTTTGATAGATTTATTCTCACAGCTTTTTAAATTTGAAGTTGGTACTTCTGATGTAAATGTCCCGGTACGCTGGTGTTGCAGGTACATGAGTCGTTGATAGGATGAAATACCCTGTGCTATGATTGAAGAAACATCTGTTATGTGTTTATTATTATTATTGCTAGCTTCATCTCTGTCCATTAAGAGAAATCCATTCTCAAAGCCAGCCAGTTTGGCTTCAGCCCTCCTTTTGGTATGATACCCCTTTCTGTGACACCGACTGTTACCTGCTCCTCCCACCTCCCCAGATTTCAGGGACCATGTATTCTTTCTGTATCCTCTGCCCAGGCAAAACTCAGGCCTAGAAAAGACTTAGGATCCAGCATTTTTCCCTCGGTATGATATTTAGACCAGTAAAATCTGCAAATAGAGATTCCAGGTCCAAGGGTTTTAAACCCTGTGGCAATTTTGGAGTAAAAGATAATTGGATCCCTGATAAAGATAGTTCAGACCACAGATAAGAGTTTTGTGATCCATGGATTTCCCTGGGTGCTTCTAAAATTTTATTGCCTATTGTTAAAAGATAAACTGAGGCATATTAAAAAATTTCAAGAGTTTATTCAGGCAAAAATTGATTTGAATTGGGCAGCATCCAATCTAGCAGATAGAAGGACTTTTATAGGCAGAAGAGAGTGGGCACAAGGAAGTTATACTAGGCAAAAAAGCAGGTTGGTTATTGCAAAGTCACTTTCCTCTGGGGGATGGCAGGGGTCTGTAAATTACCTAACGAGTGCTGACCAGGTGATTCCCGATTGACTCATTTAAGACATTTCTGGGAGAACTGAAACTGTAATTCAGTCTTGGTTTGGTGACGTGCGACTTAACATAAGAACTCCATTTGGGGCCTACTGTCTTGTTTTTGACAATTTCCCCTTCTGATCAGACTCTCAGCCTAAATGGGAGATGTGGGCCTACTGTCTTGTTTTTGACAATTTCCCCTTCTGATCAGACTCTCAGCCTAAATGGGAGATGTGATCAAAATTTAAGGCAGTAACACTACTCCCCGCTGCTGCTCTAAACTCGCCCTTTCTGCTGACGCTCTGTGGCATTCACAGGTCGTGATGTTGGGTTCCCATTCTTTAAGTCGGTCATTCTCTTCATTCCTTTTCTGACATTCTAGTCTTAGGGAGATCATTTGCTTGGTAGTTAGCAGCTGTGAAGATGCACTTAGAGCTTTTGAGAGAAAACAGCACACCAGGGAGACTACTGTGATTATTATAAGCAGGATAATTCCCATTGTCAGGAGTACACTTTGGAGGCATGGTCCCCATGACCCAAAGCAGTCAGAATCAAATAAGTCAACGAAAGACCCCCGCTGAAGGAGTCACTTTCCTAAAGCCAACTGGCTTCTTCAGTGATCTTATAAGCTGAGTCTCAATTTCCCCCAAAGTATCGATCCAAGCGCAACAGGTGGTGTGGGCCACAGCATAAACACCTCTTTGCTCAACTAAAAGATAATCAAGGGCTATGCTAGTATCAAGAACACTTTCCTCCAGAGAGTCTAGGGAATTTTGTTGGGCAGCTATTCCTTTAGCAGCAGATTCTGCAGTGTCTTCAAAAGTTAAGGAGAGATTCCTGATCATGGCTTCCTTTGCACTTACTCCTAGCCAGGAGAGTAAGGATCTATCAAAGAAGGCTAATTTTGAATCATGAATGCCTCCTGGTCATTCCCATTTGAGTCTGTAGCTTGGAATTGGAAAGGGGACGGCCATGGAGGCCAGTAAAATTGAAGGTTCTGTAGACTGAACCTGGTTTTATTCACCTTTGCCTCGGGTTCCTTTCTTTGTATAGAGCCTGGATGCCAGTTTCCCTGGGCTTGGAATTGTTATCAGAGGCAGGGAAATGTACCTACAGGGTGAGGGAATCTGACAGGCTAGAGAGAGCTGAGTGTGTTGCAGAGAAACTGAGGCATTGGAAATCAGTGAGGAGTTTGTGATGGACAGAATTACAGGATCACCAGCATCATGGCAAATCCAGCAGTCATTTGGAAGCTGAATTACCTCCTCTTGCAATGGCTTGAGATATGTAAACAATGGCATTATCTTTCCAGGCCAGAGCAAGACAAAAAGTGAACAAAAGAATCATAAAGACCTTCATGCTGTGAGAATTAGGAAAAGGATGGTCAGAGAGGGACAGAGGAATGGAAAGAAATGTTCTCAATCCAACAATTTGGGAGAAAGCAGTCTACCTCATATAAGCTACTTCTCTTCCTACTCGATTTGATTTTGAGCTCCCCTGCATGCGCAGGACCAGTCAGGTAGAGGCTTCTTCAGTTGTGAAATAACACTCCCAAGTTGTGAAATACACACCCAAGTTTCAACACCTTGATTTGGCAGCCATGTCAGTGATCAAGAGTACTTGATAGGGTCCTTTCCATGAATCTCACTTTTGCAAAGGTGTCAGAGTAAAACAGTAACTGTCTGTAAATGACAACAGATTTCAACATGCCCATGGTTAAAGATTTGATGAGAGTTCATTATAATGGAATTGATAAGGAAATTTGGTTATTTCTGTGACATACAACATTTTAAGATAATAACTGGAATTATGATTGGTAACATTATACCAGGACATATTAGATTTTTAGGCATTTCATACAATTTCTAGAACACATATTAATAACATGCGTCCATACCAACATGACCTAAGAAGGTTTATTTGACAATGCTTCCCATGTCATTTAATGAACCAAATCAACCTAATTAGTTTAAAATCTCTCTTTTACAGGGTGAGAGACACATCCTTTGAGATCTCCCAGGGACCCTCCAGGAAATCTCAAAGTTAGTCTGAGGTCAACAGGACTCCATTTAGAATTTGATTTTGAGAAAATGTCAGAAGTTTTGAACATTTGATTAAATCAGATCACATCATTATGAAATGATACGGAGTGATCTGTTTAACCAAAGTGACAGCAGATGTTAAAGGCAAATACAGAAAGTTCCACAGTTGTGAACAAAACTTCGCTCTTTTAATACTGAGAAGACTGGGTTTTCTTAAGTAATCAAAGACCTAATAAAGACAAGTGAAGCAGTCAATTATTTTGGTAAGAGACAACATCTTTGCTGTCCAGGCAGATTACTTAACAGGTAAAGAAAAGCCTCTGGTTACGATTTCATATTAAGAGGAGACCAATAATCTAAGAAAGCTTTGTCCTTTTAACAGAGAGAAAACTAAATCCTCATCTTGCACCAGTGTACTTTTGATAGTAAAACTCATTCTTGAAAAATATACATGAATCCATTCTAATCTTAATCAGCTTGACCACACATAAAATGTCTTTTCTTTCCCAAGATTCCTTTTCCACACACTTCTACAACTTTTTTATATCCATTCAGATTTTGTCCTAATATTTTTAAATTTCTCTGTGTGAAGCAAGCAATAATTTTACTTTCCTTACCTACTTTTCTAGGCACAGTTGTTTCCTTTCACCCTTACTATTTCTAAGTAGCTTTAATTACGTAAATTGATTAGAATTTTTAACCCTTAGAATCATTAATTCATAGTGAAAACTAAGAAGTAAGCAATTGTGGACTATCTGTTACACTAGCATTCTGTGGCTTGGCAAATTTATAAATACATTTCATAATTTCTAGAAGCATGTTCTTCCTCATAGTAAGTTTTCTAATGTGGCCCAAAACATGTTTACTAATAGACGCAAATATTTTTAGTTCCTCTGTTAAAGGAAGCCAAAAGTGGATAAACTTACGTTCAGTAATTATGTTTCAGTATCTTATCTTATTTGGAAATGATCTAGATATTCAATGACTTTCCGTTATTTAACTCATCTCAGTATAACTTTAAGATATCAACTTACCAAAAAGACTCTGGAAACTATTTTTAAGTAGACATGGCATAAAGCATAAGTATTGTTGAAAACTTCATTTATAAACCTTCCTCTTACATCTATTTAATTCAGTTGTTCTTAACAATTATGTTTAGTTTAGTCATGAAAATTTCATGAGGCATTATACAGGTAGCCATCATCTTAGGTTATCTTTCTTGCTGACAGATTATGTAACAGAGATAACATGAGCTTATTTGACCTTTAGTAACCTAGATAGAAGTATTACATTTAATGCTGATGACTCTGTGACATGCCTGTTGTAATTAAACCAATGAATTTAACCTATCTTTTACTTAAGATTATCCTAGATCACATGAACTTGGAAAACATTTAGGTTAGTTTCTGTATTTCTGAGAGTATACTTGATTTATATCAGTGTTTGCCTTTCAAGTAAATAAAGCTCATTACAAATTAATTTTGTCAATACCATTGCAGGTAGAAAAAAGTCACAAATTTATTACATACATACATAGACATATATAAAAATACAGGCAGATACAAACAGAGATCTTACAGCTTTTAAATTTTAGCCATGAGACAGGAATGATAATGCAAAACTCACTAGTTTATAGAGAACAGTTGGATACAAATTGTGTTTCTGCTGAATGGTATTAGTTAAGGTGAATTGCTCAGATGGCTTAAACTTTTTACTAATATCTGCGTAAGAGATTTTAAGGTTTTTCATAGGCCAAGTTTTTAAAATACGCTTTCCTTTGTTTTTCCTACTTCTGATAAGAATTACCTTGGTTTCTGGAGAAGACCAGGGAGAACGCTTACATCTCAGAAGGCACAGGGAAGAACACAAGTTCCACCAAGAAGGACTTTTGTTCCCTAAGCCCAGGTCTTTCACAATATCCGCAAACCTTTTGAGATGATAGGGGAGGATCTGGGATTGGTAAAAAGGATAGGTGGGCTTTGAATTATTTCTAGAGCCACGTTTCTATTCTTGTAAAGACTTGATTTGTAAGACAGTACAGTTGTGTTTAATTCCTCAAAAAAATTCATTTGGAACCTGAATGATATCAAGGTGCCGACCCACTTATCCAACTACATTATCCTCAATTTGCTTCTTTATATCAGAGAGAAGATCTTCAACTAAGAGGGAAATCAAAAGATTCCTATGTTCTAGGTTTAGAGCTGTGTTTCTTTGGAATGTTTTTAGTAAATCCTCCCACAAAAACCTTCAGAATGTTTTTATTTCCCTCTGGGTACATAGTTTCATTTTAGATTAGGGGAGGTCTTAAAAAAAGTTCCTTTCAGGCTCTGAATATCAGCTTCCACTTTGGCCAACTTCCGACCATAGACTTTAAAAAAATTCATTTTTAATATCTGGTCAGGTTTCAACTGGTACAAATAGTAAATATTCCTGGCAATATTAATGATCCCATGGATGAAAGAGGGGTTCCCAAAGAGGGTGCAAAAGATACCATCCTTCTGAGCTCCAGAGCCACTCTCAAAGATAAGCAAAAGAAAGAAAGACTTAGACAATTCACCTGAGAGCTGGCAGCAGTCAGCAGGACCCTAGCTGCACATGGAGTGCAACCCACATTTCTGTCCAGCTATATCTACCTGCAAATGGGGTGCCACTGGCATTTCTGTCTGATCCTATTTTTAGGTTCCCCCAACCTGACGGTTGCCAAGAGAAGTTGTCAGGATACACAACAAGACAGACAAGAAGGCAATAGCTATCCCTGAGGGATAAAGGTACCAGTGGGTACCTATAAGCAAATTCATGAGTCATGGTTCAAAGCTCTAATTCTTTTTTTTTGGCCTTTTTTCAAGTTTATTTATTTATTTATTTATTTTTGGCTGTGTTGGGTCTTCGTTGCTGTGCGAGGACTTTCTCTAGTTGCGGCAAGCGGGCACCGGTATGCAGGCCTCTCACCATCGCGGCCTCTCTTGCTGCGGAGCACAGACTCCAGACGCGCAGGCTCAGTAGCTGTGCCTCACGGGCCTAGTTGCTCCGCGGCATGTGGGATCCTCCCAGACCAGGGCTCGAACCCGTGTCCCCTGCATTGGCAGGCAGATTCTCAACGACTGCGCCACCAGGGAAGCCCTGAAGCTCTAATTCTTACCAATGTTTTTTCCTGCCAATTTGCATTTGGAAAGGAATGGACAATGTAAAACTTCACCTACCTCTCTCCACCAATCACCGCAGATAGAGATCTAGGACAGCTGACTCTGGTAAGAATTGTCCCCCTTTGCTGGTTTCTGCCAGTTTTCTCAGCATCCTGTCTGCAGGTCTGGAGAGAGTGGGTGTCCCAGCAGGTGTCATCCTGGTCACCAGACACTGGAAGGGAGGAAAGATAATTTTCCCTCTACCCTTTATAGTGAGTGCTTTGCTGAGACCCCTGTTCCTCCTGGGCACCTCCTAAATGGATAAGCTTATCTAGTTTAAAAGTTCTCTACTATGGCCACTGTAGTTCAAGATTGTCTTTGGTAAGGTTAACCTGATTGTTCAGCCTTAAAATAAAAGTTTACTCACCCGAGGCCTCACACTAAACCCCATCCAGCATAAGTCAGACCCCATCTGACCCTGGACCTGGTCCAGTATCTAAGTCAGATCCAGTCTGACTCCAGCTGGTTTCCAGACCCAGTCTGGAAAAAGAAAAGCTCAAATAAAGTCTGAAAGTTCATAACAACAAAAGCTGTGGAGCTAGGATTTGAGAGGGACTTGCCCATACCTCCAGAGGCAGTGAGAAAGCAGCGAGCCCAGCGGGCTCACAGGTACCTACGCCTGGTTGCTCGTTGCTCCTGTGGGTTGTTGAGGGTCTCCTCAGTTCCCTCTTCTGACATCAGAGCTGTTACAAGATAAACTGAGGCATACTAAAAAATGCAAGAGTTTATTTGAACAAAAATTGATTCAAATCAGACAGCACCCAGTCTAGCAGATAGCAGCTCCAAGGAGCTGTACAAAATGAAAGACTTTTATAGGCAGAAGGGCGTGAGGACAAGCAAGTGATACTAGGCAAAAAACGGGTTGGTTGCCGCAAAGTTACTTTCCTTTTGGGGCTGGTGGGCGTCTGTCAGGCAGATTACCTAACTAGTGCTGACCAGGGGATTCCTGATTGACTCTAAGATTCCCTTGGTGGGAGAGCTGAAACTGCAATTAAGTTTCAGTTTGGTGAGGGTCTGGGGCTTAGAGACTCCATTTTGGGCCTGTTGTCTTGTTTTTAACAATATTTTATAATTAACATCTATATGTCTTTTAATTGGTAAAGAGCTTTAATCCATTTTCTATCATTTACTCATCATAACGATCCTATGAAGATGGAATTGTTGTCAGTTGTTTTAATTAACTATAAATTATCAATGTTGTTAATGGTTAATAATAATAAGTGAGATAAGGTATGTAATACACTTAGTACTGAGCTTTTGGGCTTAGAGAATACAAGCAATAAGTTGGCTATTACTGTGATTTTTTAAAACCTTCACCCTTACTTTTAGAGACAAGGAAAATGAGGCTCACAGCTATTAAGGAACTTGCTTGCCTAAGGTTCACATGGCTAGTAAGAGTGGAGTGGGGATTGAAATGTCATGTCAGCCTTTTCTGAGACACACCCTCTATAGCAGCTTAAATCGCATGGTCTTGCCCAAGGTCAAGAGTAACCCACTCTGCTGCATAGTGGTTCTGTGACCCTGGGCAAGGCCATGCTATTTAAGCTTTTCTATCAAACTATGCCATGGCCAATGAAATCACAGAATCAAAGGTCTGAGCTTAAATCTTGGATGTGATAACAAATTTCTCAGACCATGGAATTCTATACCTCTTCTTGGTGGACTGGACAGAGGCCACAGCTTCCCTTCCACAAATAGCCACAAAATGGTTTTATTTAGACTTAGAAATTTATACACTTGAGCTACTTTACTAGGAGCATTTTCTGCTAGAATTAATTTGTTATAAGGTAGTGCCCGTTGGAGAGATATTTTATTTATTTATTTATTTATTTTTGGTTGCTTTTGGTTCTTCATTGCTGCACACGGGCTTTCTCTAGCTGCGGTGAGCAGGGGCTACTTTTCATTGCGGTGCGTGGGCTTCTCATTGCGGTGGCCTCTCTTGTTGCAGAGCACGGGCTCTAGGCGCATGGGCTTCAGTAGTTGTGGCACGCGGGCTCAGTAGTTGTGGCTCACGGGCTTAGTTTGCTCCACGGCATGTGGTATCTTCCCAGACCAGGGCTCAAACCCATGTCCCCTGCATTGGCAGGCGGATTCTTAACCACTGTGCCACCAGGGAAGCCCTGGAGAGAGATTTTAAAATATTAACAACCAACTGGTGATACGGGATTTTCCCAAATGTTCTCTCACATCTTTGAGCTCGTTATAATTTGTTTCCTCCACTTACTTCTCAACACAGCACCATGAGAAGTCCCTGCATCTGCATGTTTACATAAGCAAGAAAGTGCATTCAAATGCTTCCATCCGAAGCATATTTTTCCTGTGAGAGCACTCATCTTGCTAGATGGTAAGGTTGTCTGAAGATGTACTTTGGGGTGCCTGAGCCCACAGGGCTAGAAACACCAGATTATGTTTCACTTTCAATTTCCTCATTTGCAAGAGAAGGATTTCAGTAATAAAATGCAGCTGGAATTGGTCTGTGGCTGAATCAGTATCCTGAGAAACAAGGTGGTAATGAGGTAGCAAGGAAAGAGGTGGGGGAAAGGATGGATAGTGGGAAATGGGCTCCCTCTAAAAAAAATCGTCCCATCAGGAAATCCTGGGATGGGTCTTTCCTTGGTGGTTGGGATGGGGCTCTTGTTAAGCGTTTGCTTACTACTAACCAGTGCCTTTTAGTATTTTTTAAAAACTAGTTTGTCATTTTGCTAACCTGTAAAATCCCTCTCACCTCTTGCCCACTTCCCTGATCACTGGTTTGGAAGTGTGTACATATTTTAACATAGAATTTGTGATGACTGTTTCCTTTTCCAAATAATAATGTCAGACAAACACTGCCTAAAATGGACAAGATGTTTCTTCACTGACTGTGTGATGGGAGCAATTAGCTGTGTCTATTAGACCTACAAGGGCCGACCTGACTGAGGTCCCTCCTACCTTATCAGGTCTGGCACAAGTGTGTCATCTAGACCGGAAGTTGCAATGCAAAGGGCCAAGACAAAATCAGGCTTACAGGCAGGGTTGTTTTGGCTCAAACAATTGAAAAAAAAAATTCTTTTTAACAGTTGCCAACTTTAGAACAAATCTGAAGTGTTCACATCAAAAGGAGTTTCTGGCATTTTTGGAAAAATGCAAAGCTCTGTACACAGGGCACATTGCTCATAGTGACATGAGGTACTGGTCAGGTAGCTCTGTCGTTTAGAAGGGGCTGTACTTTCTAGGATGCCCACCTCTTCCTGATGTCTTGAGAAAAGCTTGGTTCCTGTAGGCATTTGAGATTATAATCCTAGAGGATTAATCAAGAGCTGCCACCTCCCTCCCTCCCCCCCCAAAAAAACCAGCCAGCCACCAAATATTACCATGTCTCAATATTTACTATAGGTGATCTTGGGTAGCCTCGCCTGCAGTGGCTTGAAGCAGGATTTTGGTTCCCAGACAGAGACTGAAGTCAGGCTGCAGCTATGACAGAGTTGAATCCTAGCCACTAGACCAGTGGCCAGTGACAAGGCCCTGGTCCATATGGCTTTGCAGAAAAGGAATTTCCACAAAGAAACGGGAAGTAGTGAGACAAGTAAAGTGTTTATTAGGAGGAAAAAGGGTATGTGTGGAAAGACACACGGGTGGACTCAGAGAGAGAGTCGTGCCCTTGTGGTGGTTTGAATCACTTATATGGGGCATTTCTTCTGGGTTTCCTCTGGCCAATCATCTTGCTTTGCCTGGCTCCGAGTCCATATTTGGCTTATCTCAGGGTCCACCCATGTGTGCACGTGCATCTCTTAGCCAAGATGGATTCTAGCGAAGAGGGCTATGGGTAGGTTGACATCACTCCCTTTCTGATCTCCAAGGAGCCTTTCTGTGCATGTATAGTCGGGAAGGTCTCCTTGACCTCGAGAATGAGAAATATGTGGTCTTTTATCTGGGCAGGGCTCCGCCCCTCCTCCTCTTCAGTTTGGAGTATCTGTCCACAGGGGACAAACTCCAGCTGCTCAGCCTGGGGCCCATCTATCTCCTGCCTCATAGGAACCCACAGTGATATGTTGATATTTGGGAGAAGGTGTATGTGATCAGTTCACACGTGGACATGTGCATATTAATTTGTTTCTGTGGTGGGCTGTCTCTCCACTCTCCCCTCCCCCAACGCAGCAAGTCCCAGCGAGGCCAGAGCACAGGCTCTGAGATGAGGCAGACCTACCTTCGGATTCCGGTTGTGCCATTCACTAGTCACGTGGTGTGGGGCAAGTCATTAACCTCTCCCAGTCCCAGTATCCTCCTCTGTAAAAGGAGGATGAGGGCTTCCCTGGTGGAGCAGTGGTTGAGAGTCCGCCTGCCGATGCAGGGGACACGGGTTCGTGCCCCGGTCCGGGAAGATCCCACATGCCGCGGAGCGGCTGGGCCCGTGAGCCATGGCCACTGAGCCTGCGCGTCCGGAGCCTGTGCTCCGCAACGGGAGAGGCCACAACAGTGAGAGGCCCGCGTATCAAAAACAAAAATGCACCTGCCAGGACAGGAATAAAGACGCAGATGTAAAGAATGGACTTGAGGACACGGGGAAGGGGAAGGGTAAGCTGGGACGAAGTGAGAGAGTGGCATGGACGTATATACGCTACCAAATGTAAAATAGCTAGCTAGTGGGAAGCAGCCACATAGCACAAGGAGATCAGCTCGGTGCTTTGTGACCACCTAGAGGGGTGGGATAGGGAGGGTGGGAGGGAGATGCAAGAGGGAGGGGATATGGGGATATATGTATACGTATAGCTGATTCACTTTGTTATAAAGCAGAAACTAACACTCTTGTAGAGCAATTATCCAATAAAGATGTTAAAAAAAAAAAAAAGAATCCGCCTGCCAACTCAGGGGACACAGGTTTGAGCCCTGGTCCGGGAAGATCCCACATGCCACAGAGCAGCTAAGCCCGTGTGCCACAACTACTGAGCCCACATGCCACAACTACTGAAGCCCACGTGCCTAGAGCCCGTGCTCTGCAACTAGAGAAGCCACTGCAATGAGTGAGAAGCCCACACACCGCAACAAAGTGTAGCCCCTGCTTGCCACAACTAGGGAAAGCCCGCATGCAGCAACAAAGACCCAACGCAGCCAAAAATAAATAAAAATAAATAAACAAAAAATGAGGATGCTGTGAGGGTAAAATGAGCAAATGCCTGTTTGCACAGACCTGACCCACTTTAACACCAAACACATGTTCCCTGCTTCTGTTCTCCCCCTTCAAGCCAATAGCGAGGTTGAGTTGGCAAGCTCTTTCACTGAGTTGACAGCCAAATGGGTTACAGTGGTTGCTGGAAAACACAGAGTCCTCCACGTGGAGCAGTGGTGTGACCTGGGACCCCGTTTAATACAGAAAGCCCCTTCTGGAGCAGCCTGGGCATCCTGAAGGTTCAGGTGCCCCAAGTCAGCAGGATCTGTCAAGGCCATATCTTCCCTCGGGGTGGAGGTGTCCTTTGTCAGCTTGTTGCTGAACTAGGACTACTTTAACAGGAAGGATGGAGGCTGTGAATTTGAGATCAGATTTCAGAGCAGAGCCCAAAGGCGTCCAGTTACGTGTGAACACAGCAGGAGAAATAACAATAGGGAGTGAGATACGCTCAGAGTGTTATAAATGAATCCACATTCAATAAAAAACCCTTCCAGCTATAATTATCACATTTTTGCTAATATTGAGATTCTAGATGTCAAACTTAATATTGAGTAAACTAATTACAGAATATTTGTTTCCTAGGCTTGACAGACAATCTTTTTTACTGAAAGTTTTCAAATGCTTTCTTTTCTTGGGTAAGACTGATGAACCTACATGACCAGCACTTGGGGATAGAACCCCAGGAGCATCTCACCTTTTGGCTCCCCCTCCCCCCCTTCCATCTCCCGCATTCCAAGTTCTGTTTTGTGTTCTTTTGTTGAAGGCACTATTTTCAGACTGTGTTAATGTGTCTTTTTTATGCACTTGCCGAATAGTTCTCCGTGGAATTGCCTCTTAAGGTTTCCTCTTTGGCTGTGACACGTTCAGACTCAAATTGTTGTGCTCAGTAGGGCCATTGTCCCATTATAGCAGGGAAAATGCTTCATCATGTGTTATAGAGCAAGATGGAATCTTCGCTAAGGAGCTCAGGGATCAAAGCAGGGGGAAAAGATTAATTTTTATGCATCAAGTCATTACAGAGAGAGAAGGAGACATTAAGATTGCCAGAGAGGAGATTTTCTCATCTGATAGCAACGCAGAGACTGTGTTGGGAGGACCATTGGCTCTGTTCTCGGATTTGTTTTTTACTTTTAAAGTGCTCACATCTAGGTCATAAGCTTGTTTACACATATTTTAGGTTTTATAAAGGGCCTCCCTTAATAAAAGATACCACTTTCCCAGGATTTATGTACATCCAAAAATAAAAGAATAGTTTTTACTCCATAAAGGTTCATAGCTATATTTCAGGCAGTTTTGAAAATAAAAGACAGAAACTAGAAAAGGCAAAGAAATCCCTCTTTACCCTATAATCCTAATCCAGCAACTCTGGTGATGTGTTTCCTTTTCATCTTTTAAATGATGCTCCTATTTAAGGTGCTTGCCAACATATGTCTGAGATTTTATATCCTGTTTCTTTTGCTTACCTAATAATATACTATACATGATTTTCCACACCCTAACCTAGATTCTCTCAAGCACATGTGCCCAGTTTGTTTAGTTCTTCTATTATTAGACATTTGGATAGCTTCCTTTTTTTTCTACTCTAAATAATATATTTGCACACCAGGATTTTGCTGTATTTTGATTTATATTCATAGGATAAATTTCCCAAAGTGGAATTTCTGGATCAAAGATTATAAATATTAACATTTTTTTTCTTTTTTTTTAAAATATTAACATTTTTATGCAAACTGCAAAATTGCTTTCTAAAAGAATTATACCAATAGAATGCCCTGTCACACCACATCCGATGCCATTTTAGTTAATTTGTACCTTTTGCACCTTTAGGATTATCATTTTCATATTAAATTTTTTGATAAATCGCCAAGCATCACATATGGCAGCAATTATTACCAATAATCCCCCTCAAGAAATAAACACTATAACATTTAATGACAAAACGTTAGTATGGGAGAGTGTTTAAGAACAGTATAGAGTGATGAAGGGGGTAGATTTGGGAGTCAGGCTGCCTGGGCTCAAAGCTGGGCTCTACTACTTACTAGCTAAGTGATCTTAGGTCAGAATTTCTCAACTTCAGCAATATTGACATTTGGAGCTGATAATTTTTTGCTGTGGGGAGCTGTACCGTACATTGTAAGCTGTTTAACAACACCCCTGGCCTCTACCCACCTTCTCCCCAATGTGACAAACAAAATGTCTCCCAACATTGCCAATTGTTCCTTGGGGACAGTGCCTCCCTCCTTTAAGAATCATTGCCTTTGGCAAATTACCAAAGCTTCAGTCCTCAGTTTTTGTATATATGGGGATAAAAATAATGCTCACCTCCAGGAGCTATTGGGAAGGCTAAGCAGATATTTCCCTGTAGAGCATGGAGAACAGGGGCTGCCACATGCCAGGTACTCTGTCAGTATCAGCTATTGTTAATATTGAATTCTTAAGACAGCTCTTAAGGAAAATGCTTGTTTGTTATTCTTACTGTAAAAATGACTGTATAATTTGAAAATTTTAGGAAGGTATTAGAAGCTAATAAGGATCTCCTATAACCCTAATAGCCTCTCACTGTTGTGGCCTCTCCCGTTGCGGAGCACAGGCTCCGGACGCGCAGGCTCAGCGGCCATGGCTCACGGGCCCAGCCGCTCCGCGGCATGTGGGATCCTCCCGGACCGGGGCACGAACCCGTGTCCCCTGCATCGGCAGGCGGACTCTCAACCACTGCGCCACCAGGGAAGCCCTGCTGGCATATTTTAATTGCTCAATAAATGTGTTGGATGAATATGAAACACGAGATGAGGTTATACATACCATATACAAAGTTTTACATCCTAGTTTTTCTCCCTTACCACTGCATTGTGACTTTTTGCCTATACATTTGGAAATTCTTTGAAAAGATGTTTAATACATGCATAATATCAACTCTGTGACTGCTCTCTCATTTAATAAGTCATCATATCATTTTTGGCCTGTGCATGATGTTTTTTATAAATAGTATTTTTTCTAAATTATGAAAAATTTCAAACATATATAAAAGTTGAAATAATACAGCATATACCCACACTTTAAATGTTTTTTAAACATTGTGCCATATTTTATCTTTTTATTTGTGTGTGTGTGTGTGTGTGTGTGTATCTGCATGGATATAGACATGTATATTGAGTATTTTTTATTGTTTTGTGGCACCATTTAAAAGTAAACTGCAGGGGCTTCCCTGGTGGCGCAGTGGTTGAGAGTCCGCCTGCCGATGCAGGGGACACAGGTTCGTGCCCCGGTCCGGGAAGATCCCACATGCCGCGGAGCGGCTGGGCCCGTGAGCCATGGCCGCTGAGCCTGCGCGTCCGGAGCCAAGTAAATTGCAAACATCATAACATTTCACTCTTAAAGACTTCAGCATGCCTCTCCCAAGAATAAAGACATTCTCGTGCATAACCTTAAGGTACTGAATTTGTCTGATTATTCCCTTGTAGTGTCCTTTAACTTGTTCCTCCAGCCTCTGGATTTCCTGTAAACTGAAGTTGGATCTAAAGTCTTAATTAGATTTAGGTAAACCATTTCGGCAAGGATATTTCATTAGTAGTTGCATCATCAGGAGGATATAACATAAGGTTGTCCCATGATCGCTCATGTGAAGTTTGATTACTCAGTTCAGGTGATGACCACTAGCTTCCTTTACTTAGAGGTATGTTTTTCCCTTTGCAATTAGTACATTTTCTACAGGGTACTCGTTTGGTATCATATGACTACTCTATTCCCCAACAATTTTTCACCTAACGGTGTTAAGCATCATTGGTGATTCTTGCCTAAACCAGTTATTTTCTTGGGAGCTTCAAGTGGTGATTTTTATAATTGTTTTATATCACTTACATTTAATAGCTGATATTCTTCTGAAAAAAGTAAAGTTTTCCCTTTCTAAATGCAGGGTAAATTCTTACTTCTTGTGTTCTAAGTACTGATTTAAAGAGTGAGATAAATGAGTTTTGCTTATTTCTCTCTTTCTTAATTACTTTCTTTAGTGCTGTGCAGTCAAATTATAATAATTTTCTGATACTCAGGTTTTCTATTGGGCACCCCTCCAAGGTGACTTCTGTATCTTTTGGCATCCATGTCTGCTGGTAGTCTCTGGGTTTCCTTCTTTTTTGACTCATTGTGTTCCAAGCTTACTTTTACATTTTATGCCTCAGCTCTGGAATCAGCCATTTCCCCAAGAAACCTTGATTCCTTTTAGTCATGAATGATATAAATAATCTTTTGATGAATACCTTTGTAGATAAGATTTTTACCAGAATTGCTAGATTTGAAATTATTTTGACAAAGATTATGAACTATTTAATGCCTTTAAATATACTTGCCAAGTTTCTGTACAGCAGTTAGTAATAATCAACATTCCTTCTAATGATTGAGAATGTCTGTCTCACTGCGTTCATACTGAAATTAACTTTTTTGTATGACGATAACTCTATTACAGTAAGATTGAATAGCTCGGTTTTATGGATGTTTATAAGTTTATTAGTTTTCTATTGTGGTATTTATTTGAAAGTTTAAAAAATACATCAGAGACTTTAATCCTCTGTCTACTGTGCTTGTTGAAAACCATTTTTCTAGAGTGTTTTTGTGTTTTCTTGGCTGTCAGACTTTTTAATTTCTAAGTGGTCAAATGTATTTACATTTTCCTTGATGATTTCATCCATTTCTCTAGTGCTTAGGCATTCCTTTCCCAAACCAAGGAAAGTTAAATATTTCTGTATATTTTTCTCCCATTTAAAAAATGTAAGCAAAACTAAGCTTTTAATATTTATTAGTTTTCAAACCATGTGGAATATATTTAATGCTCTAGTCTGAGGTGAGAATCTAACTTAATTTTTCCCCCCAAAGCCAGTTTTCCTCATGCCACAGGAGGGATAATCTATCACTTTCTCACTGGTATGTAACTGTCTGCACCATATATGTAGTTCGCTAGATAGATGGATGGATGGATAGATAGAGATATCAATGTCAATTTTTGCACCGGTACCATACTTTTTTAAATTATTGAAGCTTTTAAGTACATGTTAAAATACAAGGCCCTTCTTGTCTTTTACCTTTTTTTTTTCTTCAGAATGAACTTTGGAATAATTTTGTCATTTTCAGAAAAGAGTTCATTACATTTAAATGATTTCTCATTTTCTAGATGGAACTTTGGGATTTTGTAATAACACTAGAAATTGCTTTGGGATAAGGTAACTACAGTAATGTGAAAGTATTTGAAGTTGTGACGGTCCTCTGAGATGGAGCATGGTCAGTGTTGGGTGGGCTTAGTAGCACTTAGGTCTTAAAAGACTCTCATGGTGAAGACAAATGTCCCCTGTTTATGGCTTAAAAAGATCAGCGTGATTGCTGTAACCAGAGTTTCTAATCCAAAAATTGAGATACTTGGTCTGATAGGTGGAATGATATTTATGGGAATAAAGGGAGATATCATAAATTTGAGCTGTCTGGAAACTTTGAGATCTGTATAGCCATTGGTCATTCAGCCACTAGATTCAGATGTTCATTTGGGGGTTGTATGTTCCAATCCAAGTAGTGTTTTGCTTTCCTCTCAATATAGGTTAAACTGTCCAAGACATACTTTACACGGAGAAAGCCATCATGGGCGAAGTCTCTGAATATCAAGCTATGTAGTAGCTCAGATCCTTACAGTATGATCAGTATTATACAGTGGTGAAAAATATGTTCTCTGGCATCAGACAGACATTGGTTTGGATCTTCACTCTGCCTCTTCCCAGCACTGTGACCTTGGATAATAACAGTATATCTGGGGGTAGGAGAGAGGGGGGAGTGATAAATTAGGAGTTTGAGATTAGCAGATACAAACTACTATATATAAAATAGGTAAACAACAAGGTCCTACTCTATAGCACAGGGAACTATATTCAATATTTTATAACAAACTATAATAGAAAGGAATCTAAAAAAGAATACATATATATGTATATTTATACATACACCACTTTATATATGTGTGTGTGTGTGTGTATACACCAGCTTTATATATGTAAAAATGAATCACTTTGCCATACACCAGAAACTAACACAACATTGTAAATCAACTATACTTCAGTTTAAAAAAGAAATTAATTAAAGAATATATATGTACCTGCCTCATGGAGTTGAGAAGATTAAATGAGATGCAGTATGTAAAGTACTCAGCAGTGCCTGGCATACAATAAAAACTTAATCATATCAGCTGTTTTATCCCTATCATCAGTGCAATTAGTCCTGCTGCTATTATTATTGTGGTTGTTTTTGTTATTGCTTAGGATCAAGATGACTGAAAACTCCTCATGGACCCTAGCTCTGTTGTGATTCCATATGGAATCTCAGTTACAGTCAGCTCAAAGATTCTACCGACTGCTTTCTAGCCCTGAGAAGTGGTATGTTTTTCTGTGACAAGGAGTCACTGCTACCCCCAGTGCCCTCAGTGGGAGGACATACAGGGCCAGTACAACACCCAAAAAGCTAAAGGAGGGAAAAGTGATAGCGCTTCAGAGTTCTGAGACAAAAGCAGTGAAAAACAAAAACCAGAATTCCCCATCCATTCTTAGACTCTCCTTGAGAAAGGCACGCATTCTAGGACTAAGTATAGCCGAAGTCAAAGCGTTAACTTACGTGTTTGTCTGTTATAAGTAGTGTATTTCGTGTTCTTTTCTTGGCATTAAGAGATAATATTTCTATTCTTTCTCTTAAAAGAAGATTAGGTCTGATTACCATCTTTATAACAGTATTAACAACACAGGACAGCCTTTTACAAATTCAGCCTCTAATTTAAATGTGACGTTATGGAGCTGTCTGGGCATTTGGATAATTCCTTCAGACATCTCAAAGTGGCACGTAAAGGGTCATTAATCAGCAGCTCAATATTTTATTCACATAGTGGCTGGAAAAAAGCAGGAGAAAGTCTTGGATCTGAGATGAGAAAGGAATTATTAGTAACATATTGCATCAAAATAATCAGATTTCTAAATGAGCAAGGGAAGTTAAAAAAAAGAGTTAGCCTGGCCAAGACCTTAGGCTCCCTAAGAAAGAGCAATTACGGGTCTAACTGGTGAAAAGCACTAAGCTATAATCCAAGTGACAGAGAGTTTCCTATTTCTAGATCAGGGTTAGCCCATAAACTGATCACAGTAAAGTGTTTTAAGTCTCTATAAGCCGCTACAGATAGCCTAGGATGCTGGTAGAGTCTTTCAAATCTGTTCCCTCCTTTCCCTTCCTACCGCCAATGCCTTTGCTCACATCGTCTTAATTATTTCTCAACTCACTTCTGACCAACTCAACACTAGTCTCCCCATCTTGGCTTCCTCAGACCTTTTCCCCTTCCTATTTGCTGTAAGGACTCTCTTTCTAAAACTCAAAGCAGGCCCTGTCACCTCTACCTAAAATTCTTCCATGTCTCTTTTATGATTTGTTCACTTTTCTAGACATATGTTATACCTCGATAAAAAATGACAGGAAGGGAGTAGCCATGTTGAGAAGGTCTGGGGAGGATCCAGACCGGGCAGGAGCTGCAAGCTTTAAGATTCCAAGTGGGAACATTTGATTTTTGAGAGGGGCAGGAAAAGGCTGGCGTGGCTGAGTGTAGTGAATGAGGAGAAGGACAGACAGAGGAGGGCAAAGAGTGGGCAGGGTACGTGAGGGAGAATTTGTACTTTATTCTAAGTGAATGAAACCCCATGAGAGGATGTTAAGCAGGGGAATGGCATGTAATTTGATTTATGCTTTGGGAAGCTCACTGTCACTGCTTTACGGAAGGACTACAGGGAAGGAGAAGCAGGCAGGAGGCCAGTTGGGAGGCTGCAGAAGGGCCCCAAGTGAGCGATGATGGTAGCCTGGACTAGCATTGGAGCAATGGAAATTGCACATTCACCACAGTGTATTTATCCGTCAAGCTGCTGGTGGCCATTTGGGTAATTTCCAGTTGGGAGCTATTGCCAGTAATGTTCCTATGCATATGCTTGGACTTGTCATTTGGGGCACAGATATATGCACTGAGTATATACCTAGGAGTGGAATTATGTCAAAGAGTGTAGCAGACACTACCACTGATATTAACTGTATAACCTTGTTACCTCAACACACCAGAAGCTGTTTACTGAAAAGACATGCATCTATCTACTGCAGGACTTTTGTGTAGCCATGGTTGCATATTTGGCCCACATGAGCCAGAAGTGTCAGAAAAGTAATGCCCCCTGCTATGGACTGAATGTGTTTCCCCAAAATTCATATGTTGAAACCCTTGCCCCCAGTGTGATGGTGTGAGGAGGGGGGAGGTTTTGGGGAGGTAATGAGATGAATGCCTTTATAAGAAGAGACACAAAAGAGACGATTTCTCTCTCTTGGCCGTGTGAGGCTACTGTGAGAAGCCCGCTGCTACAAGCCAGGACAGGTCCTCACCAGAATCTGGCCTTGCTGGCGCCCTGATCTCAGGCTTCCAGCCTCCAGAACTGTGAGAAATAAATGTTTGTCGTTTAGGCCACCCAGTCTATGGTATCTTGTTATAGAAGCCTGAACTGACTAAGACACTCCCAGAAGGTGCACTCAATAGACAGGTGGTGGATAAAAATCCAGATTCCTGTGACAACATAGATGGACCTTGATGATGTTATACTAAGTGAAATAAGTCAGATGCAGAAAGACAAATACTGTGTGATTTCACTCCTATGTGGACTCTTAAAAAAAAAGCCAAAAGAAACAAACAAAATAAAACAAAAGCAAACTCATAGAAACAAGGATCAGATTCCTGCTTACCAGAGGGGTGGGGGGTTGGGGTGGGTGAAATGGGTGAAGGGGGTCAGCCCTATGGTGATGAATGGTAAGTAGACTTGTGTTGGTGATCACTCTGTAGTGTATACGGATGTTGAATTGCAATGCTGCATGCCTGAAACTTATATAAAAACAAAACAAAACAATCCAGATCCCTTGCTCTTTATTTGGGATATAACTCCAGGCTTGTTCTACACAGTGTCTCAGAGTTCCCCAGCAGTTATTGTGGTAACTGGTAAGATAAGGCACCCTTATTGGCTTTATTGTCTTCCCTGTATCACTTGCAAATTCCCCTACTGGTGTTTCTATGTCCCTTCTAGTCCTGGCTGCCTCGGTTGCTCTTGATACCTTCAAGTAACTGGTTTTGTTCGTTTTTGTCTAATTTTATCCAGCTTTTGTAAAGTACAGAGGTTGGTCTAGTACATGTTACACAGTCATAGTCATAAGAGTAGGCCCTCTGGACATTTTCTGTTAGCTATTTCTATTACACAATTTAGTTTGCTTGGGAATCTCCAGTCAGCAACCCAGATTGGCCGTTGCATCTAGAATTGTCAACAGTGAATATTGGAGACAAGGTAGAAGTGCAAGACAGGAATTTTAGTAGTATACCCCCAAAGGAATATTGATGAAGGTCAGCCCATTCAGTAGTCTATTAACCCTTAGATGTGTGGAAATAGAGGCTATAACGGCAACAATTAGACTACCTTTGCCATCAGATGACTACTTCCTTTTCTACATTTTCTATAGAGCACTGACATGTTTTGTTTTGTTTTTTGCTGTACGCGGGCCTCTCACTGTTGTGGCCTCTCCCGTTGCGGAGCACAGGCTCCGGACGCGCAGGCTCAGTGGCCATGGCTCACGGGCCCAGCCGCTCCGCGGCATGTGGGATCTTCCCAGACCGGGGCACGAACCCATGTCCCCTGCATCGGCAGGCAAACTCTCAACCACTGCGCCACCAGGGAAGCCCACTGACATGTTTTTATACCTAATACCTTGCATAAGAAAAAACATTGTATATCAAAGTGCTAAATGTAATTTGTTTTCACACGTTTCCACCTGACTACACCATTTCTTTTTTTAAAGAATACTGTTACAGTGGACTTCCCTGGCGGTCCAGTGGTGAAGACTTCATGCTTCCACTGCAGGTGGCATGGGTTCAATCCCTGGGATCCCTGGTCAGGGAACTAAGATCCCACGTGCCATGCAGTACAGCCAAAAAAAAAAAAAAAAAATAGTTACAGATCCAAGTGTTTCTGCCCATAGTTTATTCTCTTTCCATTGATCTCAAAGAGTACATCTAATACACAGTGTGCTTTGTTTTAGCATGTCTTCTTTTCTCTCCTTTTGCCCTCCTCTTTTCTCTCCTGAAATGTTGGAAAACAAAGTTGGGTAATTAGTACATCTGAGCTAAAAAAAATTTAGCACCAAATGGATCATACAATGAAAAGATGATTTTAAGAATATGGGACATGTCTTCATTTACTGGCCTCTTAAAAATAATTTTCAAAACATGTATTTATTAAGCATCTACTATGTGTTAGCAACTGAGCATACTGTAGATAACAAAGCATATTTTTAAAAAATCCTACCCTCATGGGACTTATATTTTAATAGGGGACAAAAAAGACAAATAAGTAAAATACATAGTCAAATGAAGGTAGGTGCTGTGAAAATCACTAATCAGGGAAAATCCTGCTTGAAGGGTCGATTGTAGGGTAGGAGGGTTCCGATAGCCAGATGAGAAGGGAGTGTTTCACCAAGGGACCTTGAGTTATAGAGCTGAGAAGGAGACCTAGAATCATCGCTGGGAGGAGTTATTGCACTGTGTGTCAGGTCCGAAGAGTAAAGAGAGAATAAGAACAGGGAAGGCAGAGCCAAGTTGAGAGCTGGGGGGCTGCTGGGAGGCAGGACTGAGTCAAGTGTAAGGAACTGGTCTGCAAGAGTGGATCAGAGCCAAGTTCAGGAAGGATGAGCATGGGAGCTCTGAGCCTCCATGGTGTAAGGTACAGGGCACTCCCAGTGAACTCAAGAAGTCATGCAGGCCTGGCAAAATCGATGACCAATACTTGCTTCTAGATCCTTGACTAAGACACTTTCTAGAAGTCCTCTTCATGGCACATATTTTATCTTATGACCTCACTTGCTACTATATCTTCACATGGGAGAATGCCACAGAAATTATTTTAAAATATCTTTTCGATTTCCTTTTGAACATCGAGTGGGTCTTTTGCCCCAGAAGCACAGGGACTGCAGCGGGATGAAGATGCCACAGTTTGAAGTCCTGACTCACGGGCAGTTGAGTGTCCTGAGTCCCTCTGTCCCTGTTTAGCCCCTTCTTGCCCCCTGCTCCATGCTGGGGGCAGACAACACCACTTCTGCCAACTTAGAGTCTTTCCCCTCTTTCAGGGAAGCAGAGGAAGCCAAACAAGGTAGAATCCCACAGCGGGTAGCTTCTGCCGGATACCGCTGGGGATGTCTGGAGTGTGAGTTGTCCCAACTTCAGCAGGGGAGCTGAAGCTTTCCCACGCCTCTAGGTAGCAGTCCTCGGCTGAGAGCTGGCCAGAAGGGCCTCAGTACTTGAGCAATGCTGGCTCTCGAGTGTGGAGCAGAGCAGGCTGAGGGCAGTCTCCCAGAGTAGCTGCAAGTGAAAACCTAGCAGCCTGTGGAGGATCTCTCTCCCTTTGCCTTTCCCCTTTTCCCTTTCCCCTTCCCCCTCCCCCTTCACTCCCTTCCGCTTCCCCCTTCTCCTTCCTCCTTCCTCCTTCCCTTTCCCCTTCCCCCTCCCCCTTCACCATCCCCCTTCCCCTTCTCCTTCCCTTTCCCCTTCCCCCTCCTCCTTTCCCCTTCCCCCGTCCCTTTCCCCTTCTCCTTCCCCTTTCTCTCTCTCTCTCTCTCTTTCACTTACTCACTCACTCACAGTAAAAAGGAATCTGAGGGCTTCCCTGGTGGCGCAGTGGTTGGGAGTCCGCCTGCCAATGCAGGGGACACGGGTTTGTGCCCCGGTCCGGGAAGATCCCACATGCCGCGGAGCGGCTGGGCCCGTGAGCCATGGCCGCTGAGCCTGCGCGTCCGGAGCCTGTGCTCCGCAACGGGAGAGGCCACAACAGTGAGAGGCCCGCATACCGCAAAAAAAAAAAAAAAAAAAAAGGAATCTGAGACATTCTGGTCAGAGCCACCAACATCTTCTACTGCCACGGGCTTCTGCTTAATATTTTGGCTTTTTTGGGTTTTTTGTTATTGTTGTTATTTTGATCATTCAGATAACATGCAGCCATGTTTGAGAACCATTGGAATTCTGGAGAAATGGTTCTCAGGTATATGTTAGCTGAAGCTGGAGCGCTGTTTTCCTTCCAGTTTTACTGACCTGTATAGCACTGTATAAGTTTAAAGTGTACAGCATAATGATTTCACTTCTGCTTCTTGAATGTTTGGACTCAAGGATTTCCAATGCAAAAACAAACAGAGTTTTAAAACCACTGCAGCAGGTGGAGAAATGTGTTTGGGTCTAAGTACTTCCCTTTCATCTTCTGCGAGGGGACATGCTAAGTCTTTGAGCAGAGGTGGGGATCCTGTTAATGGACAATTCAGATAAACACGTTGGTCCTGGACCAGGAACAGTCACTGTGGGTATCATCCGTGGGAGCAATCAAGAGTTGACTGTATAAATTAACAGTTGATTCTATATAAATTTAAACATTCTCCTTTTTTGTGTGTGTGGTACACGGGCCTCTCACTGTTGCGGCCTCTCCCGTTGCGGAGCACAGGCTCCGGACGGGCAGGCTCAGCGGCCATGGCTCACGGGCCCAGCCGCTCCGCGGCATGTGGGATCGATCTTCCTGGACCAGGGCACGAACCCGTGTCCCCTGCATCGGCAGGCGGACTCTCAACCACTGCGCCACCAGGGAAGCCCAACAGTCTCCTTTTTTTAAGTGAAGAGGCTCCACTATGATGATTCTTAGTAGTAATTTTCACGTGTGCCTCTTTCCTTCTCTCTCTGATGGGTGGAGTGAGCAGAAGGTACTCTCAGAAATTAGGCCTATAAAGTCGTTCATCATAGGATAGGCAGGCCCTACCTTGGTGATAAACTCCCTTGTTATCCCTGTTTCATTTCATTCTTGTCTCCATGATCCACTTGACTGGATGGTTTCCACCCATCATGGGTGTCCAAACCAAAAAACCTATAGCTCATGACCATTCCTTCGCTTAACAAATGCCCATAGTTGGGTCCCAGCACGTGCACAGCCAAGACTTTGCCCTGCGGCCATTGACTCATACAAGTTCTGCCCAGGAACCTGTGTGTCTGAATCAGGGACTGCTCTAGTCTGTTTAGTATTTGGATTTCATTTTGAATGGTGCGTATGAATACCACTGGGTTAGGTACTTTGTGACAGACGAAACAAGCATCCAGGTGGAAACAATCTCCATCCTTACAACTGTGGTTTAACTCTCATAGACATCTTCCTTTGTTTTCATTTTCAACCAAGCTTCTTCCCTCCATCTGTTGACGGAGGGCCCCTCTCTACACACCTGTTATAAGCAAAATGCACTATGAAATATTGAATATCCATTTTACTTACAGATTTCCTACTGAAAGCTCTCTGTGGGAGCCAGGGGATTTAGCTTGCTGACACATGATTCAGAGCCTTTGCTAGAAGGGATTAGCGGACTGGATCATGCCTTCACCTGAGATTTCTCTCGCTAATAATTCGAGATGAGTTCACTTTTATTTCAGATTCCCGAGCAAACAACGTAATTTTGTCAAGGTGACTGGATACATCTGGGTGTGATAGCAAAAGGAGTTCAACCAGGAGGAGAAAATAATTTTATACATAGACATCAGAGTTTCTAAAAACAAGGAGAGAGGCAGATTAATTGGGACTGACACATCTCTGAATGACAAAATGCAGCTGTTGTTGACATCTGCAGAGCCAGCTGTTGGTACTCAACTTGACAATGTCTCTTGCCATGCACGGGGAGCGATGCCTTTTCATTTTGATGAAATAAGGGCACAGCATATGTGCTCAACAAGCACTTAAATGCTGACTTGAGAGCAAAAGAAACATGATTTAACTAAAATGCAGGTTGTCTTTTTCCTCAAGATAAGATACAACTTAATCTATACTAGGGCTGAAATACATACAAATATGTTTGGGGGTCCTGCCTCATTGGCTTCTGTTGTTTTCTCGTGCTTGAAACAACTTCTCCCTCCTTCCCACCTCCCCGCCGCTCTATGCTTTTGAGAGATTCACGCCAACAGCTGAAAACTCGGAGAGCCTTTAGTGTTTAACCCCTCATGAATTTGATCAGAACCCCACCTTTTGCGTCTAGAGTGCTTTTTCATTTACAGAGCACTCTCAGATTTTCAGTTTTGACTCTCATGGCACCTTTATGAGTTGACTTGTGTTGTCATCCCATTGTGTAGATGAGGAAACTGAGACTCAGGGTGGGTGTGACAAGTTAGGTGACTTGCCCCTGGTCTACGAGGAAGTGGCAGAGCTGGGATAAGGACCCAGGGCTCTAACAACCCAGGCTGTCCCTCGCCCTCACACCTAGGTATTACATTTTGCTTTTACTACCTGGTACATCAATATGTTGATTTTGTAATTCCCCATGGACCTGTATAACGACATAGGAGCAATGAAATAAAAATAGCATATTCTGATACTTTCTTTACTCAGTACCACCTTATCTTGGGGAGCCTTGATTTTTCAAGTCTTCTTCCCAGAATTGACTGCCCTTAACATGGTGGAAGAGACAGTCATCTCCATGAAAGGTTTTACACATCAGAAGGACCCTTCTGTTCAGAACTATTCCCCATCCAAAGCCATTGCTTCAAGTCTTCCATTCTTTTAAAATGCAGATGTCCCTGGGCAAGGTGACGCACTGATTTCATTTGATTTAAAGTGTTACTGATTCATTCAACTGCATCCAGGCAGAGAGACCTAGGACAGACCAGAGGACCCAGGAGAATCCTGAGCACTAAAAAGGGAGGAGGAGGGCAGTGAAGGAGAGTGAACAGGAGCATTTCTGGAAAGATTCCAGCTGACGGTTCTTGGGACTGAGAGCCCAGGAGCCAACACCCCAGAGCATCTCCAGGCTGGGAGTTGTGAGAACCTGGCCCTACTTCTGAGGCTTTAGAGGAGGGGAAAAGATGAGACCACTGGCAGGAGGGAGTCTGGGCTCCCGTGGATTTGCATTCAGTGGTCTCCTGGCGGCTCACCTTGGGCTGCCAGCACATTTCACCTGGGCTGCCTTGGGCAGGGCCAGGAGCACAGGTGGAGGAGCCAAGACAGGTACTGCGTGCTAAGTAGCTCTCAGAGGGTGACTTCCAGAGTGTTTTGGCTATGGAAGCCAGAGGTGGCAACCTCCCTCCGTTTTGTGTTTGACAAATCCTTGGGCTACTTTGAGCATAAGGGCTGATCTGATCATTATGGTCACTGAGTGTAAAAGCGGGAACTTTCAGGGAAGTTCTTTTCTCTTGTGCTGGGAGAGAAAAGATCCTGGTAGTAAGGACACGGTTTAAATAAGGTTTAAGTTGGGATCTGAGTCCTACCCTGTTCTTTTGTGGATTGCTGCCCTGAGGTGGAGGAATCTGGAACTCCTGGCTTGATGATGAAAGCCTAGGAATGGGATGGGTTTGCTGCCTATTTATTCTACGTATGGAGTTATATATTTTATATCCTCCCATTTTCTTTTGATTTGCAGGGCCCGGGGGCTGGGGGCGGGGCACTGGGGAGAGCAGAGAGATTCACTGAGCAATCTGGTAATGTCTTGTGACATTTTCAGTTTCAAAACAGAGCAATTTGAGTCTAGGGTAGTGTGTGCTAGAGGCAGGTGGTTCCAAAATAAAAGGTGAGAACCTCTGGGAAATGCCGGCCATGCTTCACGTCGCAAATTGAGAGTGTGTCTGTCCTCTTGTATCACTTGCAGCCAAGCTTGTCTAGGTGAGTTTAGTTGACCTAAATTGCCAGGACTTGACTGTGGGCCAAGGGGTGGCCCATACGCTTCTGGCTTCCTTCATTCTCGGCCGTGAGCTTGCACAGGGCCCTAGCGGTACCTTATTGGAGTAGATGTAGAAATTCCTATCTCCAGGGCTTACTTCCATCAGAGGAGGGAGAGAAGGAGGGAAGGAGGAAATCCCCTTGTATAAGCAATTGCAGACACTCTAGGAAGATGCGGTACTTGTTGTAGAGATACCAAACCCTCCTCCACCAAACTGTAATTGCTCGTGATCCTGGCTTACTTATCTCTGATTTCCAAGTTAGAGAATGACAGGGCTTCCAAGGCAGTGGCCTCAGTTCTCCAAATTTTCAGTTTCGGTTATAGAGGCAAGATGGTATTGGACAGAGGCAGACCATGTTTTCTGTGCCAGTAATTGGGGCTCCTTGTCATGGGGCAGGATATTTGAAATTCTACATCCTGTAAATATCCAGGAAGTATGGGCCATAACTGTCAAATATGATTCAATATATGAAAAAAAAAAAGAGTTTCGTGTACTAACAGCCTTCTAAGTACATCTTGCAGGTGTAATTCCATTTGGGGTGATAGGACTTAATATGAAAAATCAAATCCATTTTAGTCTGACTTTGAAACTCTGAACACTCTCATCCAAGTCACCAGGTTCACTCCAGGAGCAGTGAAATGCTGGATGATAATGAAAATCTTAAGAAGAAACAGCTATGATGTATTGACTGTTTTCTGTGTGCTGGTCTCTGTGCTCAGAGCTTTTCAGGCATATCTCGTTTAATCTTCAGAATGACATTATATGATGTTTTGTTTTCTTCATCCTTTTTTTAAAAATTGTGCAAGATACTGAAGTGGGTTATAGGTGAGGAAAGTGGAGTTTGGGGACAGTAAAGAATTTGCCCATAGCGTCACAGTTAGCAGCATTTATCTGGGTCTGTCTGGATTGAGTCTGGGCAACCAACCACTAAACTCGGCTCTCTCAACAACAGTTTCTGGTACAGTAAATAGGAGAGAAGAAGAAATGTCTTTACTCCCCATGTATAGGATGGGGTCCAAGGAGAGAGGTGGTCTCTCATTAGAATTCAGACAAGAATTTCATGGCAAATATTGAAACAATGAGTGTGAAATGTGTTCAGTATTCCAGCAGCTAGCCCCCCAGTGAAGTCCCTGTTCAAATACCTTCTTCCAACTTAATTGAAAGCTCTGTTGAAAAAAAGCCACTTTGCTCCCACTGTTTCTGCTGGCAGCTCCCAGTGTGTTGGACAAGAGGATGGCCCGTTGAGGAAAGTGCACGAGACTGAGAAGAAACAGAAGGTTTCTAGGACTCTCAAGGGTGCCGACTCCTCTCAAATTAGGCAAAAATTATTCTTGGTTTATAGCTCGGCTTCAGCATTGCCAAGTCTGAGGGAAGGTGGACTGGGCTCCCTGGAGGCAGCTGGGTAATGACATCATTGTTAATCTGTGTCCCTTCTGGCCACGTCCCACACCTGTTATCCTGGAGGGCATCGTGAGCCAAACAGTGGGTGAATTAATTCATCTTAGGGCTGGCAATTATCATGGCTAATTATGCCCTTGTATCATGGGGACCCACTGGATTCTCCTTCAGGTGGATTCCTAGATTTCTGCCCCCCTTCATTCTAGCAGAATGAGACAGAGGCCAGCTATAGCCATCTCTCTCCTCTATCCAATTTTCCCCTGTTGCTCTCCCTACACACTTCCACTGCTCATATTTTTTATTGGATGAGAGAAAATTTAAGTTTGAAAACTGCAAAAAGAAGGATTTTACAGTTGACTAATATAAAGCTCATGGCTCCATGCCCAAAAAGGGACCTGACTGCAATGGATACATGTTCTAGCCAGAGATACTTGACTCCTAGAAACTTCATTACAGACCACTGGGGCGCCAGATCTGTGCATGTAGTCACCTGAAAGAGAGAATCCCCCGGTAACTCATGGGTTCATCATGAAGATTAAATAAGCTAATACAGGCATGGGTAAGAATGCCTAGCCCATAAGAAGTGATCAGTCAGAGTTAGCTATTGTTAATGTCAACTACCTTATCTTCTGTAGTTTACGGATCAGGAAACGGAGGCCCAGAATTTTTTTTTTTTTTTTGTGGTACGCAGGCCTCCCACTGCTGTTGCCTCTCACGCTATGGAGCACAGGCTCCGGACGCACAAGCTCAGCGGCCATGGCTCACGGGCCCAGCCGCTCCGCGGCATGTGGGATCCTCCCGGACCGGGTCACGAACCCGCGTCCCCCGCATTGGCAGGCGGACTCTCAACCACTGCACCATCAGGGAAGCCCGAGGCCCAGAATTTTAAAGTGACCTGCTCAAGATCACATAGAAAGCCAGTGGCAGGCCTGGAACTAGAATCCCAGACTCGTGGTTCCTTTTATGGTTATTCGTAAATTCAACAGCTGTTTATCAGTTATTTTAGTCTGTGCCAGACACTGGCTGAGGTTATAAAAGTGGAAAAGACATGAAAAGACAGTGGAGAACCCCGGCAGTAGCTTCTTGTTTCTGCAAAGGAGAAATATGACCCATGTATGTCATATGGGTGACAACCAGCTGGGGTCTAAAGGTGATTTTTAAGTTATCTAAGCAGTTTTGAAATTTCACTGGGTGAAGTCAATAGTAGTGACTCCTAGGGCTTCCCTGGTGGCGCAGTGGTTGAGAGTCCGCCTGCCAATGCAGGGGGCGCGGGTTCGTGCTCCGGTCCGGGAGGATCCCACATGCCGCGGAGCGGCTAAGGCCCGTGAGCCATGGCCGCTGAGCCTGCATGTCCGGAGCCTGTGCTCCGCAACGGGAGAGGCCACAGCAGTGAGAGGCCCACGTACCAAAAAAAAAAAAAATAAAAAATAAATTGTAGTGACTCCTGATACCAACTTTTGAAAATTTATATTTTAATATTAAATTATTTAAAAGTATATTGAGTATTTATGCAATTAACCCCATATTCGAGGATTGTTGTTTAAAGGGGATTGCACGCACTGGTAGCATTCCGCCAGCCCACTCATCCCACAGCGCTCCTTGTGGGACCTTTATATACCTTCAGCACTGCTCCTCCCACATCGATCATTTCATTTCTCAAGATCCCCCTGAGAGGCTATGGGGAGCCAGCTTTGTGCTCTGGATAAGCTTCCTTCCCTCCCTCCCTCCTTTCTTTCTCTCTCTCCTATCTTTTTCTCACTCTTCTTTCTTCCTTTCTTTCTATGATTCAGAGCCCCATTTAATGAACAAGGACCTCAAATAATCAGAATCGCCTTAGAAACAGGATTATACATTTCATTAAGCAAGACTAACCAGGTGTCGATCTGAAAATCAAAATTTCCCTAAAATAGAGACAAGAAAACTTTGCTGAGGTACCGGACAGGTCAAGAAATTTGCACTTGCTGTCCTTTCTTTGGAAAGTGGCAGAAGTTCCCCTGGCATGGGTCTTTCCTGGGGTGCCCTCTAGACATCTAGGAAAGATGTCGTCTGAAATCAAGGACGTGTGACATTAAGAACATGAGAAAAGTGCTCCAGCCATGGATGGGGGAGGGAGGATTGAATTATATAGACAGGAAAATGGTTGGTAGAACAGGTCGTACCTGGCTGAATTGAACAAGATTCTCAGGCTTCCTTTCACTCTGCTGTGAGCTTGCACAGGGCCCCAGCTCTGCCTGGCTTTAGAAATTCTTTTCTCCAGAGTTTATATCCAGCAGGATGAGTTGATATTATAGTTTAATAAGAAGGCATTTAAAGGGAGACCCATCTTCCTTCCTTCATTCATTCAACATCTATCGGGTACCACGGGTCAGCAGATGTTAGGAGCAGCCTATGGCCCTATTAAGGGGACTTCCCTGAGGGTTGAACACAGGTAAAGAGGAGGCTGCAACCCCACCAGCTCGTCTGACCCAACCCTGTCTGTGCATCATGGGTGCATGACCACATTTCTTACGTGTGACATCATGAGGACATCCACCCACCCCCGATGCTTGCTCCTCACTGCCTGAGCCTTGTTTACCCATACAGTGTTGTGATGATCGAATGAGCTCATATAAGTGAAGCGTGTTTTGTAACTTGGGAGGAGGCCTCTGCGTACAGGAAAGCATGCTCCGTTGTGTGAATGATGGTGTCTCCAGTGTGGGAAATGGAGGGTATGATAATGACAATGCAAGGCATATGAGCTCATTTCAGCTTCACCTGTTTATACATTTTAGGTGAAAGTGATAGATGGATAATTCTTTGCCTGTGTGGGCAGAGTTTGTGAAAGTGCAAGCAAAGGGAGGTTTGGATGTGGTTGTGAAAATAACACATGCCCACTTTCCTGGCCCCTCAATCATGTCAGATTAAACCTGTAATAATCAGCTACAGTACTTGTAAGAAGAGGCATTTGCTTCTTTCCATCCTTGTATGTTTCAAATGGAAATCTGTGGTTTTAGGAGTATATGTGTCTATTTCTGCAGTTCTGCCTATCGCTTATTGAGAACAGCTTGGAGAGGAGAGGAAAGAGCTGGTAGTACCACCAGAATATGAGACCTCCCCCCCCGGTGCCTCTGGCCCCGGATTCTCTTTCTACAAGGGCACCTCATGCCAGGGCATGGCCTGGCAGGAAAGGATCAGCGGGGTCAGGGCTTGGAGCATGTTAGTGCCCACTCAACCCCAGCCATTGTGCTAAATGCTGAGGATGCCAAGAGGAAGCTCTGAGGACAGACCTGGGGAGACAAGACACCTAAACTGATCATTTCAAAGTAATGCAGGATGCACTATACAAAAGTGCCTATGCAGGATCTTTCGTGGGAGGTGGTTTCCTAGAAAGGTGACACCTGAACTGAGCCTTAAAGGACTATGGGGGGCGGGGGGCTGGTTGAAAGGAGCAGAAGGTAAATTTGGTTGGAGGACCGGGGTGAACAAAGACACCGAGGAAGGAAACGTCGGGGAGGCGCATGCAGAGAAACCCCTACCTGGAGTTGGATATTTCTGTTGCTTAAGTTCGAAGCCTGGGGAGGTTGGTGAGAGATAAGGTGAGCTGCCTGGGAGTGGTAGAGGGAAGATGAAAAATCCAAAGACTTTTAGCCAAAGCAAGGACAACCAGGGTGTGAAGATCTAGCTAAGGAGGTTCCAGAGTCCAAGAGAGCAGAAAGTTTATGCAGGTGTTAGCACTGGTAAATGTTGGTTCTGCAGCAGGAACTGTTGCTCTGTGTCCTTCATATGTTATGTGTATAGTGAGGGATCCAGACAAGAAGCCAAAGGGTGGATGCTGTCCCGGATTACGGCAGGGCCCGAGACTGGGCTCACCAAGGAAGCCTGCCTGGTGTGTGCTCAAAAACGTTGTCCTTGAATGTGTCTAAACCCCTTTCAACCTTGCATGTATATTTGCTTAGTAACAAATTTATTAACGGAACCCAGTAAAACTGTGATGAATGAAAGTCTTTTAAGATAATCTTTCTCTCCAGACAAAAATAGATATATGATTATTCTTAGAAAGTTTGGATTATGCAGACAAGTTTGAAAAATAATATTTAATTGTGTTATCAAATGATTTAGTCATTGGTAATATTTTATATATAGCATAGATTTTTATTTTCTACTTGTAAGCTTACTATTATAGGGTGAATGTTTTCCACACAGAGAAGGTGGGCACACTAGTTACCCATTTATTACCTCTCAGCTTCAAATTCACCTTTCATTGCCCTGCTTGGTGATACTGGAGCTGGGACCTGTGGTCACTTGTCCTTTGTGGTTGGGCTGGTGTCAGACTTTGTTAATAGAGGGCGCTAGAGAGCCACTTTAGGACCAAACAGGAGGAATGCATTCTCCTTCCTCTTGCTGGCCTTGGGTCAAGCAGGTCCGTGTGGAGGGGGCCTGGTGGTGCTCATCTCAGCATCCTGGGGGGGGGCCAGCTCCACCAGCCTGCAGTTCCAGCAAGTTTTCCCAGTACTCAGGGACCATTCCTATGCACCAGCTCCCATCCGTAGCTTCTGAAAGATTTCTTTGCCACCTGGTGGGCTGCTCACACCCTTCAGCAAGGGTATTTGACAACATCAGGATGATTCTTATCCTTGAAGGGGGCAAGTTCCTAGTTCCTTTTTCTTATTGCTCTCTGCCTGTGCTACTTCTGAACTCCTTAAAGTTCTCTTTTACCCCCTTTAGGTAATTAGCTACCTTTTAATAGTTACACATCTGTATATGAAATGTTTCATGTCCAAGTTATTGCTCTTGTTTCTACTTCCTGACTGGACCCTAACTGATAGAGAATAGAAAGAGGAGAGATGTCATAAGTAAGTTGGGAGAAAAGAACTGTTCCCTCACTTTCTCCTCCAAAATTATCACACACACACACACACACACACACACACACACACACACACACACACACACACACACACACACACACACACACACACACACACACACACACACACACACACACACACACACACACACACACACACACACACACACCCCTACCCAAAGGCCATTGAGAATCATTAGTTTTATATATTCTCTTTGTTACAGCCCAAGTTTTCCAGAAAGCAAAGCTGAGGCACGTCTTACATGCTATACTTGATTAGTGGGTACAATGACAGGGAACAGGAGTTAAGGACGGAGTGATTAAAGCAGGGAAGGAGAGAAACCCAACATGAAGACACATTAGCAGGCTGGCTGCCTCGCAACATGGCTGAGTGCTCAACCTTGGCAAACTTCTGAGAAGTGGCGTAAACTGCTTCCTGCCCTTCACTGGCTCCAGGTGCATACAAGGGGCTTGATATCCATTGAAGTCATTCACTGTGCAAACACGTCTTCACAGTGATACATAATGCTGCAATATCTGTGCACCTCTGACTATTTTTCTTAGAGCAGATTATTTTAAATATATGAATTGTGTTAACGTATAGAAAATGAGAGTCTTTAACCAGAATTTTACTGGAAATTTCAGATAACCAGAGTTCATTGTTTCATGAGCGTTCTGGTTAATGGAAATGTTTTTTGTTTACTATGTTTTCTCCAGCCAAATATCTCATTTGTAAGGTAGACGTGCCATTCATTTAACATCCTGGTTTTGTGTGTGTGTGTGTGTGTGTGTGTGTGTGTGTGTGTGTGTGTGTGGTCGGGAGAGATGAGATGAGGTGGAAGCACCAAACGACTACATTCAAACAATTTTTTGCAAATTGACAAAGATGTCCCTCCGAGGGCTCCCCCAGCCTTTAAGAGAAAATCTGACTGCGATTTTATAGCGTACCAATGTCTGCAGCTTTTCCTCAAAACATCACCTTGGATTTCTTTCCCTGATGCATAATTGGTGCTACAAGAGGGCAGAGGAGAGCGTACCACAACTTGCATAATTCTGTTGATTTTGGAAACTCTGCTGCGGCAGCACAGCGCAGATGCAGGAAGCTCGAGTCTAGAGTCCTTTGTGTGCACGTGCTTGTAGGTCAAGTATGCATGGCCACCCCACCCAGATCTTATTGGCCATCGTTCTCTTGTCACAGACGCACTAGCTTCCACTTCCCCTGACTAGTATTGCACCCAAATTGTTGGGTCCAGTATTTAGTTCAAGCTCAGCTGTTTCCTGGACTGTCCCAGGCCTTTAATCCAGGGTCCTTCCCCCACACGTGTTGTAAAAGCTGGTAAGGAGTTCTAGGCATTACAGTTTTATTCCCAGTGCAGTCTTCCTTTTTCCTCAGTATTTGAACGAATGTGAGACGTTGGCATTTGCTTGCTTTCTTGGCTTCTCATTTCACTTGACGAATTTGGTTCTTTGTACAGTCAAATTGGCTGCTCTGCTGGAGAAGTGAAAGGAGGCTCGTGGCCTACCCTCTCTAATGAAGATGCCTTCTCAGGATCAAGGCAACCCTTCCCAGAGCTCAGAGCACCAAGAGAGGGGGCTGGGAGCACACTGGGTGCCCAGCACAAGGTTAGGCCCTGCCAGAGAGGGTGGTAACGGCAAGTGTGATCCTGGCTCTTAGTGAGTTGGGATCACAGATCCCTTTGGAAATCTACTGAAAGCTAGGAACCCTCTCTCAGGAAAAAAAAGCCCATACACATAAGATCTTGCATGTAATTCTCAACACTTATGACGTCACTTTTGGAAACTTATCTCTGGACCCTGGTTCTAGAAATCTCCAACTTAAGTAAGACAGATGAGAAACAGCACAAGACAGTGTTATGGTCAGGAGCTAAACTGAATGGTATATGTGTGACTGTGTATAAACTAACAGTGAATGTGATAAGGACCTCCAAGAAAGTGGAAAACACTGCATCTGTATCTAAAAATATGATCGGGAAGCTGTGTGACCCAGGTGGGCATTTCCTAAATCCTTGAAACTTCGAGAAATGGAGAAATGGCTCCCATGGTACTTGCCCCCTCCCCAAACTAACTGTACATGTTAGGCATCTTAATAAGTATCCAATACTTTTTTTTTAGGGGGGGATAAATTGACTTGAATTCCTCATATGGACTCCCTGTCTTTGCTGCCTTGTAAAACCCTACCACCTGTGTATTAATCATCTGGTTTGGTGAGAAACACACCAGGAAGTCTGCAAGTCTGCTTGGAGGTAGGTGTGGAGTTCTTGTTTGTGAAGGGACTCCAAAGCTTCCAGAAATTGTGCAGAAAAGCATCTGAGTCCTGGGTAGAAGAAAATCGGAAAAACTTGAAACAATCAGGACTGTTTTGTTTTTAACAGCAGATACAAGTTTAAAGTGTCATTTAACAACGGCATCCATTTAAAACCTAGAATTACAGCATTTTACACTGTTTCCTGCAGCAAATAGTCACTGAGAGCCTGCTGTATTCTAGATACATGCTAGATTCTGCAGATTTAGATCTTTGCAAAAGTGAATGACAGATCTGAACCCTGTCCTCACAGAACTTAATCTGGAAAGGACGGCAGAGACCACCACCCTGGTCATTCTATAGCTGAGGAAAGCAAGGCTCCGTAACGGGAATGATTTGCCCAGGATCACACTGGGCTGAATTATAACCAGAGCCCAGGGCTTCTGGCTTTCCAAGAGCACAGTCATGTTAGCAAGAATTTGATGGTGAAATCAAGGGGATTGTCATATTCCACAATCAAGCATTTATAAAGCTTCTGCTGTTTCCTGTACTAGTCCTTGGTTAAGAGCCAGAGATACTGAAATGTGTGGTAAACTGTTTGATCTTCTAAGATACGGTGACTTAAGTAAATTTGGTTATAGAAGCCAATGATTTTAATGGGGTGGCTTTTTAGATGGGCAAACTCCAACCAAACAAACAAAAAAATAGCTAAATATAGGGGATCAAAGCCAGTTCTTGGGAGGAAAAATAGGAGAACAGAAGAGGGAGGAGACAAATGGCAACAATAAAATGTCAAGCAGGAACTGAGCCATGTTTTGGTGGTGGACATATTTTACTCGAAGGAGGTTGTATTCCCCTTTGTAACCTTGTAAATCACGCTGGCAAAGAACTCCAACACCTCTGGGGACCCAAGCACTTGGAGGGCACTTTCAGCATTGGAAGGGGGGAGGGGTGAAAGGAGAATGTCAGCAAGTTCAGCCACCTCAGGGTGAAAACCCTGATCCTACAGACTTTGGAAAGAGAGCAATTCTAACACGTTGTGTGCCCCAGGCTTGCAGGTGGGCCTTTGAAATCATTCCTTGAGGTTTGGAAACAGTGTGGTGCCTCTCGGCAAGCCTTTATTGATGTATCCATTACAAAGTGCCACGATTTGCTTACTAAGTTTCTGTTTTATTTGCATCTTAATGTCCTATCATTAGGATATAAGTACAGGCAAAGGGAATTGAGTAATTTAGAAATTCCCTCTGGGAATTTGGTAACTCAGGACTGTGACCTTAGAAGGCTGTAGCCTGGAAAAATGGGTCTCTGAGCTTGCGAAGTGTTTTGAAATGGACCCACCAGCTATCGCATCGGATCTGAAGGGCTGAGATGCAGTAAGATGTCGTTAGCGGCATGTGTTTTACGTCTGAAGCTGGTGCTCATCAAGGGCACTTTTCAGAGTCTCCAAGAAGCCCCTGGTGTTTTGATTTCGGGTTTTTCCTGTTTGTGTTTTGGACTGACAGAGGTTTGTGGACGACGCCACAGCCGTTACCTCCTGGCGGATGCGGCTTTGTTTCAGAACTATTTATCTCTGGTTTGGGCACCGTAGGAGTGGAATCATAAGGAAAACCGTGGGAGCCAAGCAGCCTTGAGTTTAAATCCTTCACTGAGTTATGTGACATCTCTGAATCTCTGTAAGCTCTTATCTGGAAAATGGCCATTATAGTTAATTTGAGAAATTGTCGTGAGGCCTAAATGAGATAATATACTTAAAGTACTTAACATAGTACCTGAGTCAGCAGGTGCCCCAAAACATAACTGTTCCTTACTTTTCTGTGAGTGCCTCATTTTGTTTCTAAACATCTCTAACTCCCAGATAAAGCTCTCTGGGGACCAAATGCAGGGCTCCTGGCCATCCAAAATGCATTTGCCTCTAGCCTGCTTTCTAAAATGGAATTTGACCACCTGGAATGGCTGCTTCCTCTAAATGGGCAAAGAGAATTAAATGACCTAAGTCTGTTCAGGGAAGAATTTGATCCAGCCCTCTTCCTCTTGCCTCTCTCAGAGCTGAGTGCCCCAGCTGTGTGGACATAACGTGAGGGCTGAACACCCACCCACTAGAGAGCATCTAGTCCAGCCCTCTCAATTTTGAGATGAAGAAATCAAGGGTGAGAAGGATGAAGGGATATGATCAAAGCCTTGTAGCCACTTACCTGCAGAATTAGGAGGAGAACTAATGTCTCCTATTTTTATGGAGATGTCATCTTTTTCAGAGTACTTTTGTACTCTGTTTTATTTGATCCTCACTACAACTTTGAGAAGAAGACATAGAATGTATTTTCATCCCCATTTCATAGATGAGCAAACCGAGGTTCAAAGAGGAAGCAGTTCCTCAGTCTCACACCCAGGTCTCTAAACTCTGCGTCTAGTGTCCTTTCCAGGCTCCAGCTTGGCTGTTAATGCTTTGCTGATTAGCTCTGAAAAGTATGTGCATGGCCCAAACCTGGGGTACCTTACACATCACTGGTTTCCCTTTTATCAGAGAGCATAATTCTCAGGTAAATCCTTAAAAGCAAAGGGACTCTGGGACAGAACACGTGACGGAAACTGACCCCAAGAGGAATCTGCTCGTCTGTTTGTTTATTCACTCACTCATTTATTTAGATATCCATTATTTAATGAGCAGCCCAATATGTGAGGAACTGTGCCAGGCGATGCTAGAATATGGAGCTGAATCAAATATCATCTGTACCCTCCAGTAGTTGACAAATGTAGCAAAACAGTTTACCATCTCTGAGTTTATCTAACAAAGGGCCCTTCTCTTTTAAATAATAAAAATGAATAAAACTTAATTGTTTGAAATGTTTTGGGTCCACCTTCCAGACTTAATAGCTCTAGTCTGGTGATCTTAAAAATTGATAACTGACAGTCCTTCCAAGTTCCAAAACTTGGAATTCTGGGCATCACCTATCACTATATAAAAACTAAGATTGTAGACCAGGAAAGTCTGGAAAATTGCATTCAATCTGGACTAAAACCCTGGAGGTTAGTGTGTGTGTGTGTGTGTGTGTGTGTGTGTGTGTGTGTGTGTGTGTGTATATATACACACATATATATAGGCTTTATTGTTTCTTCTTTTTCTGATTTGATTCTGGGAACAAGGATTCTTGTATTTTAAGATTGTAATTAATTGGATCTTGGCTAATTGTGCTTTAATGGTATACAGTGGTCCCTCAGTGTCCACGGGTGATTGGTTCCAGGGTCCCCTCCAACTCCCTTATGTTAAATGGCATAGTATTTGCCTATAACCCGTGCACATCCTGTGTATACTTTAAATTATCTCTAGATTACTTATAATACCTAATACAATGTAAGTGCTATGTAAATAGTTATAAATACAATATAACTGCTATGTAAATAGTTGCTGATGCATGGCAAATTCAAGTTTTCCTTTTTGGATGGTCTGTACGTTTTTTCAAATACTTTCCATTTGTAGTTGGGTGAATATATGGATGCAGAAACTGTGGATACAAAGGGCTGACTGTATATTTTACAAAGCAAATTGTACTTGGCAAAAATCCACATTCATTCATTCGTTGACTAATCATGAATTTCTATTTGCCAAATGCAAATGTAGGGTATGAATCAGGTCTTTAACCTCAAGGGGTTTCTAATCTAATTGATTATTGATGGGAAATATATTACAACAGGAATGCTCCCACTTCAACTTTTTATGCTTATGCCAGACATTGCCAGTTGATCACAGAACTCTTTTGATGCATCTAGATCTGATCTCATCACAAAGCTTTAGGTCACTACCAATAATTAAAAGTTGCTTACTTGTTGAAACCTACTCGCCACCCCCGTGCTAAATGAACACTTTTTGACTGAAGAGAAAACGTAGTGGTGTATCCAATATGGCCAAAACAAAAAGACCAGACTTAGATGAGTATAAATCCACTTAATTCGCTCTTCTAACCCTTCCATGTATTTAAATTCTATTATATAGAAGAACAATGTCTTTTGTTAAATAATTGAAGCTTGGTTTTAATCGATTCTATGTACAATTCAGTACAGTAAGTCCCCTACGTATGAACGAGTTCTGTTCCGAGAGTGCGTTCTTAAGTCCAGTTTGTTCATAAGTCCAACGAGGTTAACCTAAGTACCCAACTAACACAATCAGCTATATAGTACTGTACTGTAATAGGTTTATAATGTATGTTCACATCTTTGAAAGATTGCACCTTGAAGGTTTGTATGTAGGGGGCTTGCTGTAATAGGGCAGACCAAAACAAATTTTAATTTCACTGTCTTAGCTATACAAAAACTTCTAGTAGAGAGCCACATTACAAAAATTAAAAGAGGTATACATTGAGGGCAGCTTACAGTCTATTTGACTTTTCGTTTTACAAGTCAATCTCTACAACTGTCTGGCTAAAACACATTTTCTTGTAAACCCTCTGATAAAAGTGAAGTGAAGTGACGTGGATGGCAAGCAGAATGGTTTCAAGTAAGATTTCATTTTTCCTTTTTCTCCAAAAGTTGCATTCTGGATATCTTTTATTGGATTTTAACATTTATCTCTCAAAATGGGCCGTGTTGGTCATGTCAGAGGAAATCATTCAAACCATCCTCGGCAATTAAGATTATTTACCCACAAAATATAAATCCTATTACTCAAGTCAACAGAGGGTGAAAAAGAGCTGGTGTTTTGCACAGACCACAAGTGAAATGAACCAATCATGGGATGTACGTGCTATGAGTAAAGCCCGTCCCCACCCTGGCCTGCGGTAATGGAACCACGGGCACCAGAACAAGGGAATGAGGTCCTTCTCAACTCTACATGCCAGATGACAGCTGTGGCATTTTGTCCAGCTGTAGGTATCCAAATGGGAAGAGGTAGAGGCTTCTCTAGATGGTAAAATACCTGGAAACCATGTCCTAAGTAGGGCTGATGAGAGAGGAGAGAGGCTCCATACGGTGGCAGATCCAGGTTTTCTTGGGCCTGAAGTATGTCCAATTTGGGGGAGAGGCAGTGGGGAGAAGGTCTTCTTTAAGAAAAAGAGTACAATAAAATTATCATTACAAAGTTCGATATGAATTTGAATATTTATTTTCAATGAGGAAATGGATCACAACAAATTACTGGAGCCTTGGAGAGTCCAGCCACTTCTTTCTGAGAACTCTTAGACAGTTAACCAAAAATATTTAAGTACAAATGCTTCCTATTGGGAACCTGGCTTCCCCTCCCCTCCTCGGACCCCCTGTAACTCTCAGCACTCACGGGGTTTGTATTAGTGAGGGGCCCTGATACCTGAGCTTTTATAGCTCCACAATTAGTTCACCTCTAAGTGTGGGGTGGGGAGGAAGCCTTCAAAGAAGGGTGAGAAAGATGCTGTCAGCTGTGTTCACCAGTTCAGGGGCCATGGCTTTGCTTCTCTAGTGCTCACGGAGATGGAATTTGGGCCCAAGGTAGATTTGGGCAACAGTATAAGGACTCTAACAACCAGAACTGTTCATCCACAGAATTAGCTTCCCGACCATGGGAGGAAGAGCAGCAGCGATGGAATCATCCCTTTCAGAGTCCTGTCGCCTAGATCCCTTCATCAGGGGGTAGAGTTTGGTCTGGAATTAGCTCTCTAACATCCTTCAAATTCCTAGTTCTGTATCATTCCATTATGATCATCTGTTCTTTTCGCCTGCCCTATGGTCATTTATCCTTCTTTTATGGACCTTTTGGGGGAAACCACGGCCCCTGATACACGCACTGACAGCCAGTGTAGTTTCTGCCACATTGTGGGCTCAGGCCATCCTCCTTTCCAGCCCCAGGACAGACATATGTTCTAGTTCTGGCCTCTGTAACTATTCCAAGGAGGGGGCAGGACTCAAGTCAGTGTCATGACAGTAGTCTTGGAACTTCGGTGGTTCTATTAGGAATATTAGACCTCTTTTTGGCTTGAGTTGCTGAGCCAGAAGATGTAAGCCTGGAACTTCCGGTGGTCATCTTGCCCTCTTGAGAGCCACTGAGAAGGAAAGCAGAGCAGAGAGGTGGAGAGATGCACATACTGCTGGCCGTGCTTGGGAGCCTGCATCGAACCATACCTGAGGTCAGACCCCTGAACTTGGAGCCAGTAAATTCCCACTTATCTCAGGCTGATTTGAATGAGACGCTATTCAGTGACTCATTAAGACCTAAACCCCATTCCAGAGACCTCACCCCCACCCCCTTACTTATTTGGATAAATACCTTCTGCCTTTTTTTTTTTTTTTTTGCCAAGGGAATTACAGTTGGTCTCATTTATACCACTTTAAATGTTTAAAAGCTTTGTTTTGTTTGTTTGGTTTTGTTAGTATTTGGAAATTTTAGCCCATTTCTGGCATCACGATGCTATTATAAATTAAGGTTCTGGAGTGCCGTTTTCACTCACATGACATCTATAATAGAGTTTCCTATTTGGGGATGTAGGTAATCAAACTTTCCCACTTAGAAGACTAAGGTGATGTATGTGTTTACCTTTGGAAAGTACGCAGAGAATTTTGCTCTGGTGGGTCTCCCAGGTCTTTTTCATCTTGATCACTAATACAAGATTTATGATCCCCCTCACAGAAATTGACAAGCTAATAAAGTAGACTTGTGGACACCCCTTCAATAAAGGAACTATTTTTCTATCGTTAACAGTCCTTTTTAGATATTCATAAGCTTACTTAGTGTTAATCGTCTTGTCATTGGCAAAACTGTCTCCTAAAGAATAGAACCTCTAATGAAGTAGAGCCATATTAAAAATGCTTTTTTCTCACGCGTAATTCTTTACGTGAAACACATATTCGAAATCAACATACTATACTGGCGGTTGGTGTAAAACAGGCTGATTCACATCTACAAAAATCTCATGCTGCTCTTTGCAAATGGGAAGTGTTACAATCCTGTTAAAAAGTGAAGGCTCCATTGACTCTCATGTGATGACGCCAGCCCAGCCGGTTGTCTTGTCTTGTCTTTTGGGGCAGTGTAGTTAGAGCTGGTGGCGCTGCATCCTGTCACCTGAGACCTCGGAGTCACACCCTGCATGAGGCTGATTTCAGTCTCGAAGCCCTGCAGGAATGTGGCCAATGCCCTTCCTATCAGGACATTAGACAAAAACTGTCACCACCCTCCAAAGTTCAATTAATTGCCCCGTCTTCATTTTTCAAAAGCCCCACCTAACATAGATGAAGCTATCTTAGAGATGTCACTGGATTTCTTGCAACATGAGAAGAAAATTACCTTTTGTTTTCGCAATTTGTACTTTCAGCTAAATTAAACTCTTCCTGAGCTGCTCCCCATTTACTCTTGATGGAAAAAAGAAAAAGGCTTTGCCTGTTAGCGCAGAAGTGTAAAAATGACTGAGCAAGCTGAAACCCTATAAATCTTTCTTAATAACTATGGAAAAAAATTACAGTTGTTCCGTGACCTTAAAAAATCTTGTCAAAACATTAAAATTGATCTTAGTGTTGGTTATAAACGTGTGAGGAAATTTTAAAAACAGTAAACTAATACTTACTTAGTACTTTGTAAGTTAAAACAGAGAATTAAAGTCTTCATTTGTAAAAACCTAATCAAAAGTAGTTTGAACAGTGCTTCCCTTCTAGTCATCATATAACTTACTCTGTGGAGTTGGCATCTTTTCTATGCTTTGGTGAATTGTTATACTTCTTCCTAAGTCCGTCAACTTCCAACATTTATCCTTTGCACTATTAATGGTGTGAGATAGCTGCAGTTTATTTTTTTAAATATAAATTTGTTTATTTATTTATTGGCTGAGTTGGGTCTTTGTTGCTGCGCGTGGGCTTTCTCTAGTTGCGGCGAGCCGGGGCTACTCTTCGTTGCGGTGCGCGTGCTTCTCATTGCAGTGGCTTCTCTTGTTGCGGAGCATGGGCTCTAGGTGTGTGAGCTTCAGCAGTTGTGGCTCGCGGGCTCTAGAGCACAGGCTCAGTAGTTGTGGCGCACGGAATTAGTTGCTCCACGGCATGTGGGATCTTCCTGGACCAGGGCTCGAACCCGTGTCCCCTGCATTGGCAGGCGGATTCTTAACCACTGCGCCACCAGGGAAGCCCTAGCTGCAATTTTATCTATATATTTATCAATTTCTGTGCTCATGTTTTCTCCTTGAATATCACACATTTCATCTGGGATCATTTTTCCTATGCCTGAAGAATACCACTTAGGATTTCCTTTTATGATGGTATTTTGTTAAAAAACTCTGTTTTTGCTTGTCTAAAAGTCTCTTTTCTCTGGTTGTGGAAGATAATTTTACTGGGTATAGAATTCTACTTTAACAGTTACTTTTTTCTCTAAGAACATTAGATCATTCCATTGTCTTCTGGATTGTACTGTGACTGTTGAAAAATTAGCTGTCAGTCTAAATGACATTCCTTTGCAGATGAACTATCTTTTTTCCACAGCTGGTTTTAATTTCCTCTCTTTTTCTTCAACGTTCTGAAATTTTATTTTCTTGTCCACATGTGAATTTCTCCTTATTTATCTTGCTTGAGATTCCTTGTGCTCTTGGAATTGAGAGTTAGTATCTTTTATCAGTTCTAGAAATTTTTCATCTGTTAACTTTTGAATCTCTCTTACATTTTCTTTCACCTGCTTCTGTAACCCTGATGAGACATAATTAAGACATTTTCATTCAATATTCCATATCACTTACCTTCTCTTTAATATTTTTATCTCTTTTTAATTGCTTTGTTCTGTGGGGCATTGTGAATTTCTTCAGCTCTGTCATTTCACTAGTTCTTTCTTTAACGGTATCTAAGCTATCCAGTGAGTTTGGATTCCAGTTATTTGATATTTTATTTCTAGAAATTGTATTTGGTTCTTTTTCACATGTACTTTATCATTTTTAAGATCCCATGTTCTGTATTCATATTAAATATATTAAAATATAACTTTTTTTTTTTTTTGTGGTACGCAGGCCTCTCACTGCTGTGGCCTCTCCCGTTGCGGAGCACAGGCTCCGGACGCGCAGGCTCAGCGGCCATGGCTCACAGGCCCAGCCGCTCCACAGCATGTGGGATCTTCCCAGACCAGGGCACGAACCCCTGTCCCCTGCATCGGCAGGCGGACTCTCAACCACTGCGCCACCAGGGAAGCCCAAAATATAACTTTTTATTTGGGGTCTAAAATTCTAATATTCTCCTGATTGATATTTTTGTTAGCTGTCATCCATGATATATTTTTTCTGTATTGATTATTATTGTTGTTATCATTACTTTACAGTGAACTTAGATTTCATGAATATTTTGAAAGCCTTGGTTTAAAGTATGTTCCTTTACAGAGGGTTTAACTTCTGTAAAGGAAGTAAGGCATTATCCAGGTGCCTTAAACTATTTTAAACTAAATTTTTGGCTTGGCTTTTCTCAGAATATTCTGAAAGTGTAATTTGGGTTGCAAATCTGTATGTAGGCCTTGTTTGTAGTTATGAAAGGTTTTATTTTCCCTCTTCCCCTTGCCAAGGTCAGGAAAGGCAGTCCCCCTCTGCAGGTGTGTTTATTTCTAGTTCACTGTTTCTAACTAGATAACTTTTTAGGATCCCAGATTTATGCAGGGTTTTCCTATTAAACTGTCCATCTTGGATGGGCTGTACGTTTTGTCTTTTATCTCTCTTTTCCAATACAATGGTCAAAATGGAACCTCAGAGTCACCAGAATTCATCAGAAGCTCTCTAGAATGAAAGGACCTCATTGCTCTGTGGATTCCCACCTTTCACTCTACTTTCGGCATCGGAGGATTCCTTACTTTATTTCCAGCTCAACATTGCTTTTCTAAGGGAGATTTTGTAATTTATCCAGGGAGATCTGTTTAGGGTTTCTACTCTACCCTATTGTTGTAAAGAAAATTCCTTCAAAAATAAATTACATTTATTTACCCACTGAAGATTTGTTGCTAAGCACCTGGCATAGAAAGAATAATAAAACCCAGTCCTTGCTTTAAAAGAGATCATAGTCTTGATGGCTGAGTTCTCTGGGATCTCTTCTTGGAAGTTGTAACATTTTCTGTATTCAACTTATGTGAGGAAATATAACCAGTATTCTCTCAAAAGAGTCAAATAGCCTCATGATATGAAGACATAAATGTTTGTTGAATGAATACACAAATTAAATATTAGTTGATGAATGAAACAAGTTAGTGTTAGTTGTGTTACCCTTGAGTCTTTTTTTTTTTTCTTGAGTCTAATGCAGTACAAGAAATACAGAGGAGAAGATTTACCCAAGAGACTGAAGGGTAGCTATGCTTATAACCCCTGCAACACTTGTGCTTTGTTTTGTTTTTCCCAGATAGGTTTTGTTGATTGTCTGTGGTATGGTCCTAATGAGAACTGAGAGGCATCAGTACGTAACATATGTTGAACTGTTCCAGTTGGATCTAATACATCACGTTCAGTAACAACTCTTTCAGTCTCCTCCTAATCACTTCCTGATTCTATTTTACACTTCTCTGCCACGTGAAGATAAAGTCTAGTGACAGGCTGACACAGTGTGGCAGGGTGGGAGTTGAGGGAAAGATAAACACTAGCATCTGTCACCCATGCTTAGAAATATAGGTGACAGTTAATTTCCATTCAATCTCTTATCATGTGGGAACATTTTAAATTTAGCCTTGATGATTCAGATAGACAGGAGTTGTTGGGAAGACCTGATGAATAATTAATCTAATACAGTGGTAACCAGCAATATTAATATTTTATGTCACTGTAAAGCCACATAGGACCATCCTGTAGCTGGTGGGTTGCTTGCGTTGGGCACAACTTGAAACACTTCTTCACTGGAACGAGAGATTCTTCCTTTATCTCAAATATAATGATCCATTTACATGTCATGGGTCAATTTATGAACACTTTATTCATCAGGGTGTAACCTTTATTAGGCTTTATTGCTACCAGAAATTATATCCTACACAAATACAATAGAGATTTAAATGTTCTGGAGAATGAGCTGGCGGCTCCTGCCTTTATGGTGTCGTTCAGTAATGGACCTTGACCAGCAGAGGATTTGATCAGTATAAAATATTACTGCTTGATGCTAATTTGGGTCCTTTTTAATGACTGATAATCCTTGTCGATTTAGTGTGATCGTCACAATCCAGGACTGTTTCCCACCCCAGATGTGGTTGTAACAGGAGCCATTAAGTATGTCTGCATAATAAAATTAGTCAGGGAAGCTATGTACATTGTTTCCAGGCCTTTGGATTTCCATTATAGTGGTGAGGCTTGTTGGAGTGAAAAGTCTGCTGTCAGCTCAGCCGAGTCCCTGGCTCCTTGGATGCTCTGCTGAGGACTGATGAGGACCGCGTTAAGAAGTCTGTTCTTTAGAGCCCCAGAAAATGCATCATGTATAAATAGGAGCTGTGGATTTTGAGCTAAGAAAGATGGGTTGGTCACGGATTTGTCTAACGAAGCTTTACACAGCGCCAAAGCTTAAATACATAATCAGTCTTTCACAGCTAAAATTTGAAAGGGGGAAGCCTTTCTTCGGTGTGGAGATGTATCATTCCTTTGGAAGGTTGCTGGATTAAAGAAGTTGGAATTGCTTGACATCTTTGAAAATAATTTAAATGTATGGTCTGATCCCACTGTCCCCTTGTAGGGCTTTACAGGGCTTGAGGGGAAGGCAAGGATAAGGACCTCATCATTATGTAAAGGCAGTGAAATAAATAAGTGCATCTGCCTTGTTGCTCTTCCTGTTCCCTTAGCTTATTTGGGATCAAGTTTAAATTCCTTTCTCTGAAAGCTGCGCTGATGTGAGTGCCCTGGGAAGTACCTCCCTAGAGCCTGCCAGAGAAAGCGTGGAAACTTTGTACCAAAGAGGGACCTGTATTCCTTCCGAGCTTCTTCGTAGCCCTCATTTTGACAGGCCAGAAATTTATATTCTAAATGTTCAGAAAGTCTGGATTGAGAGCAAGAAGGGTAATATACTGCAAAGGCAACATCAGGCCCTTCCTAGCAGAGGACTTGTTGATGATATTATGATGTGGCTTCAGCTAAAGGTTTTGTGTTGTTGTTGTTGTTTACTAAGCCCTCTGGAATCATTAAAACTTGGGTCATTAGAAATGAGAGTGCTTGTTCAGCATTAGAGTATAGAACAAGCAACCGTTTGTTTTTCAACACTAAGTGTTACGGTAAACCAACAGTTCATGGTTTAAAAAAGAAAAATAAATGAATTGAAAACAAACAGAAAACTTAATGTCTTTAGAGTGACTGTCTCTCATCATCTATCTTCTGCAGGGTGTCTATTTGACCAGAGAGTATAAACAAATCAGAAAATGAGGTTGGTTCCATGGAAGATTGTAGCACAGTGGACTAGGCACCCTTTGTTTGTCTGGAAGCTCCCTCCTTCCCTCTGGATTTCAGCCTCTTTCTCTCTGCTTTGTCTCACCAGTGTTGTTGTCTCTCTAGACAGAGCTAAGAGCTTCTGCCCCTGGCCAGGTGCCTCTAGAAAGTAGCAGCACGGCATGTCTTTTGAAGAGTACTGGGTGGAGGCGGGGGTAACCCAAGAGCAGCCTGCCCCTTCTCTATTCCATTCAGGCCCATGGGGTTGACACCCACTTCTGTGAGGCTTGAAGAGGACACATGTTCCCAGTGCCAGGGGAGCCTGCAAGGGCTGCCTTCATTCCCAAACAACAGGTCTCTTAGTCAGGCTTCTTGTGATGATGATAACAGAGACTAGATTTTTCTGGGAACATACCTTAACATTTTCCGACCCTCAGAAGTATAATCCTACAGCTCTTTTCTGTTTGCTTGTCTATTCCTCTCTAGATTACAAGGTCCTTCAAGGGAATATCTTGCTCTCTTTTATGTCCCTAGCTCCTAGTACAGTGCCTGACCACAGTTAGCCACAATAAATATTTGTTGAATAATCAGTTGCTTTCTCTGGCATCTCATTATCTGAAACCTGCCCATCCATAAAATCCTAGCTCAAGTCCTCCATAAAAACTTCTCACATAATTTCTCACTATAGCAGTCCCTCAGGATGCACAGCACTTACTGTCTGTATCACTCTTTGGGAAGTTGGTCAGGAAGTTACTTATAGCATGTTTACTGTTGATGTTTTTGTATTGCAACTTAAAGTTGTGTGAGGGTAGGTGTCTCGTCTCTAACCTGATAGCAAAAATCTTGAGAATGCCATTATCATTTTGTGGTGCCCCACAGTATAATGGTCCCCTAGATCAGTGCTTGGCACATTATAAGTGTTTAATAAATGTTAGCTAGCAATGCCTAGCCCAACACCTCTTATATAGTGAATAGGTACTGATTGATGAATAGATTGATCATGGAAAATCTGATGAAGACACCACTCAGTATAGCCAACCATTGCCTATTACACACACACACACACACACACACACACACAAACACACCCTTTTAGGGGATCTGCCCCACCTTCTGCCCTTAATGCCTTATTAGTCACTTCTCAAAGTGACTCCACCCTTCTGATCATGGCCAGAATTGATCACCGAACCCTAGGTTAGCCCATTATCGGGCAGGTCTGTGATCAAAATGATGAATCAGAATAATCAGAGTCCTCTGTCATTGATTGAGTGTGGGGTAACTAAGAAGCCTAAGTGAGTGTCAGTGGGTATTAAAGCTGGAAAGATGTTCAAGGAGTCACAGCATGTAGAGTGGACTGAAGTAGCCATGGAGGGCCGTATGCAAGCCAAAGTGATAAGGGGGCGAAGACCCCAAGTAAGAAGGAAAAGCAGGTCAGTACAATGAGAAAATCTAAGCAGGGCTGCAGAAAGAAGCAGAGATGCCAAGGCAGCTGGAAACAGATCCCTAAAGAATCTTTTCAGTTCTGGTTCCAGCACCAAATCAGTTCATGTATCTCTTTACATCTCAAAACTCCCTTTGACCATCTCACACTCATCAAGGTGGCTACTATCCAAAACCCAGAAAATAACAAGTGTTGGTGAGGGTGTGGAGAAATTGGGACCCTGTTGCACTGTTGGTGGGAATGTAAAATGGTGCAGCCACTGTGGAAAACAGTATGGCAGCTCCTAAAAAATATTGAACATTGCAATACCATCCGTGTGATCCACCAATTCCACTTCTGGGTATATATGCAAAAGAAGTGAAAGCAGGGAAGAGGTACTCATACACACATGTTCATAGCAGCATTATTCACAGTAGCCCAAGGAGGAAGCAATCCAAGTGTCTACCCACAGATGAATGGATAAACAATATGTGGTATATACATACAGTGGAATATTAGTGTTCAAAAGGAAGGAGAACGTGACACATGCTACAACCTTGAAGACATTTTGCTAGATGAAATAGCCTAGTCACAGCAGGACAAATACTGTATGATTTCACTTATATGAGGCACCTGGAGTAGTCAAGTTCATAGAGACAGGAAGTAGAATAGTGGTTGCCAGCGGCTGGGGGAGTTAATGTTTGATTGGCGCAGAGTTTCATTTGGAGTAGAAGAGAAAGTTGTGGAGATACATGGTGGTGATGTTTATACAACGAGGTGAATGTGCTTAATGCCACTCAACTGGACGCTTAAAAATGATTAAGATGGGAAATTTTTATGTGTATTCTACCACAGTAATAACTTTGACTTTAGGTAACTTGCGTTAGAGCTAAACCAAAAATGTACCATTTTATAAATGTGTAACATCCATTTTCCTGAAGAATCACTCAAGCAAGTAATGTCAGTGGAATGGGGAGTAGAGGCAGGGGCATGTAGTGAGTAACTAAGGAGAGGAATCCAGGAACAGGAACAGTGGTCCAAGCAGACCCTGGTGGAGACAGGAAATGAACCCACAGCAGCCTCAGCGGCGGCAGGTCACGGATCTTCCCTCTGGTGCTATTACCTTAGCTCTGTTCTCCTTCCAGCTCTCCTTTGTGTATTTGCTTACCCCTTTTTCACTAGTGTTTATTTCATCTCAAAGCTTCTGCCCGTTCATGCCTTCAGTTTACTCATACCTTTGGCCCTTCCTGGTCCAGAATGGCTCTCTGGCCTTCCTCTCTCCCAGGCTGTGGAAATAGAACATCACAAACCCCAAATTCTTCAGTTCTGCTTCGGTTAAAATTAGAGTAAAATCCATTTGCCATCGCGTTCAGTGATCTTTAATAAAGGGCTTTAAGTGTAGAACTGGTTGACACGAGATTTTGAGAATGCAAAATCCTGGGATAGCCATTATCTTTTGTTTAAAAAGATAAGGAAGAAGATTGGTCAATACTTATGTACTAATTCTCATAAAATTTAAGGTAAATCCGTACTTACTTTCTGTATTTTGTCATCTTGTAAGTTTCAGTCTATATTTTTTAACTGGAAGACCAAAGGACTTTCCTTTGTAATATTCAGAGGTTTGCTTTAGTAGTTCTGAGGAACACTGACTTGTAACCTTGAGACTATAAATATTTGTGAGTGAAAACCACATTTATTAGAATGTTTGTTGTACAGAATTGGATTTGTTCACTTAAAGTTACAAACTATGTTTGCTCGCCAAACCTGTATAATTAACCACTGAACCAGACCTCATTCATTTAACTAGAATTAATTTAACATATACAAATGGTTGTGCAGATTTTTCTAGAATTAGGAACATTTTTAAAGACATCTGCCCTTGCAAAAGTTATTTTGCAAGTAAAATTTAAAAGTGACTCTCGTAGGTAGCCTCGTGAAATGGTTCCCAATGTGCCCTGCTTCCTGGTATTTGAACCCGATGTAAGTGGATCCTGCCTCAGCTGAGCCTTGAGATGACCACTGCCTCAGCCAACACCTTCACTGCAGCCTTATGAGAGACCCCAAAGCAGAGGATTCAGCTAAGTTATGCCAGGAAACTATGAGATAAATTAATGTGTATTGTTGTTTAAAGCCACTACGTTTGAGGGTGATTTGTTACACTACAGTAGAAAACGAATACAGATTGACTCCAACAGATTGATTTTAAAACACAGTGCATATCTCATTCTTCCAGATAAACTTTTAGCCACTGATAACATCTGATTTACTCCATACTTCCCAATTCATTATTCTAAGATAGAGAATTGAATTGATGCAAACGCGCCTAAAGAGGGACCTAGTGACAAGCCACTTAACAGACCTGAGCATAGTCATTGGCTGTCTTTGGGTCAGGTGCCCATCCACGGTTCAGTCAGCTGTGGCCAGAATGGGGAGGGTGGATGGGATATGGACATTTGTGGTTCAACCAAGAGCAGATAGATATTCTGCAAAGGCTGTGGGCAAGACCGTTTCCCTAAGAAGAGCTGACTGGTCAATCCAGAATCATACTTTACACGCCAAGAGCCCACATCACAGACCTGTAAATATGTTGAGCCAGTGGTGATATTCAAAATATTTAAGTAACTGTATAGAAAGGGCACTCTCCTTTCCAAGTGGTCCTTGGCCAGTCAGAATGGGTACCAGCTGTGTGCCGTCCTGCTGAGTGCAAATGAATATCACGCCTGATAGAAACCCCAAGCACCTTCACACACATTTACTTTCTTTAAGTATTTAGCTACCAAAAGTGCTAAAAGAGCAGAACACGGGGGTTTTGAATGAACAGAGTTTACAACATCAAGCGAAAAGATAAATATTTTAAAAGCTGAGTTTCTCAGCCAGGGCCTCTTTTCCTTGCTCCTTCTAGATAAGTTTTCAAACCATGGAATATCTCACCAAGACTTGAAGAATCAGGTTCAGGCTCTCAAAATTTTCTAGTGAGTCAGACCGACAGGTCACAGAGGTAACTTCTTTATCATGATCAAAATCTTTCAGGTGTTCATCCTTCCATGGTGTCCTTGGCATCTTTCAGAAATGGAACCCACACTGATGGACTCAATATATGCAAAATTCTAGTATGTAGCAAATAGCAGCGATTTCTCTATTCTGTAGACAAGGATAGCGTTATAGCTTAGATTGCTGTTCAGCAAATATTCACTTCCTCCCCTACTCCTAGTTTCCTGGGAGGAATGTATTTCCCTGCCTCTTTGATGCTGACTTTGGCCCTGTGACTTGCTTTGGCCTCATGATCAGCAGAGTGTACTGCCCTGTCTCTCTCTCTCTCTTTTTTTTTTTTTTTTTGATGTGGACCATTTTTAAAGTCTTTATTGAATTTGTTACAATATTGCTTCTGTTTACGTTCTGGTTTTTTTGGCCGTGGGGCATGTGGGATCTTAGCACCCTGACCAGGGATCGAACCCCCCCCCCCTTTTTGGAAGGCGAAGTCTCAACCACTGGACCACCAGGGAAGTCCCTACCCTGTCTCTTGACTTGGGCTTGGCCATCCATGTGATTTGCTTTGGTCAATGGAAGGTGAGCCAAAGATACAAGACTTGGGGCTTCCCTGGTGGCGCAGTGGTTGAGAGTCCGCCTGCCGATGCGGGGGACACGGGTTCGTTCCCCGGTCCGGGAAGATCCCACATGCCGCGGAGCGGCTGGGCCCGTGAGCCATGGCCGCTGAGCCTGCGCGTCCGGAGCCTGTGCTCCACAACGGGAGAGGCCACAACAGTGAGAAGCCCGCATACCGCAAAAAAAAAAAAAAAAAAAGATACAAGACTTGAAACAAAGTTGCATTTTACCACCAGAAGAATATGGTTGAGTAAACCTCTTGTTTAAGGATGATGAGACACATGGAGCAGACCTTGATCCAACCTATAGCTTTGTGATGGCTAATTTTATGTATCAACTTGACTATGGGATACCTAAATAACTGGTAAAATGTTATTTCTGGGTGGATCTGTGAAGATATTTCTGGAAGAAATTAGCATGCAAATTGGTAAACTGAGTTAAGAAATCTGCCCTCCCCAATGTGGGCGGGCATCATCCAATCCGTTGAGGAACTGAATAGAACATCAAGGTGGAGGAAGGGTGAATTCACTCTCTTCTTGAGCTGGGACCTCCATCTTCTCTTGCCCTCAGTCATTGAAGCGCCTGGTTCTCAGGCCTTTGGATTCAGGCTGAATTATGCCATGGGCTCTCCTAGTTCTCCAACTTGCAGACAGCGTATCATGGGACTTCGCAGCCTCCAGAATCGCATGGGCCAGTTCCTATAATAATCCTTCTCTCATATGTGTATATATCTTCTCTTGGTTCTGTTTCCCTAGAGAACCCTGACTAATACAAGCTTTTGGAACCAGGTCAGCTGAAGCCCAAATGATCCACAGATATGTGATAAATAATGTTAAAAACGTTGGTTGCTTTTCTGCTTTTTTTTTTTTTTTTTTTTTTTGTGGTACGCAGGCCTCTCACTGCTGTGGCCTCTCCCGTTGCGGAGCACAGGCTCCAGACGCACAGGCTCAGCAGCCATGGCTCACGGGCCCAGCCGCTCCGCGGCATGTGGGACCTTCCCGGACCGGGGCACGAACCCGTGTCCCCTGCATTGGCAGGCGGACTCTCAACCACTGTGCCACCAGGGAAGCCCCATTTGTTTTTTAATCAGTGCTTCTCTACACAAGGTTTTTGTTTAGCCATTGCTAAGTATATTTCTCTCGACTGTCACAAGGTTATTATTATCTTTTTGGCCAAGGTGATGTATTTAGCTGTGGCCTTGCAGTACAACAGAGAAACTCCTCACAATAAACAAGAGGCAATCACAAAGAAACCCCACACCAGGCCCAGAACGCATGCCGAGCTTCAAGGAGTGGCTCCACAGATGCGTCCACAGAAGTTTAAGAGGCAGCTTAACAGATGTACAAAGCCACAGATCAGAGGGGATATAAAACAGTTAAAGTTGCTTAAAGGCACAATGTGTCACCATCTAACAGTTACATGCATCCTGAGCTCCACAGAGGAGGGAGATGCGTGGCCGTGCTCCTGGCTGTCGGCATGCCAGGAAGATTATAAAAACGCCATGCTGTGATATGTTGCCCTCCTGCCTGAGAAGCTACTATTAAGCTGAGTATTTACTGCACCTCTTCAGACAGGAGCAGCAGTGCAGAGTGCTACCTGTCTTCTGGTTGGATAAATTAGTTGTGGGTGTCACAAGATTATAGCTGCCTATTGTTCTGTCTGCTGAAGGTGGAACACGATGAAAGCCCCGGTCTGCCCTTGTAATGTTTCGTGTGAAATGCAGGAGGCAGCCTCTTTTCTTCCCAAGTTAATGGTAAAACAAGATCTGGACTGACTCAGAGTTTGGGCTATAATTAAAAAGACAACACATGGCAAAGTGGGCGGGGGAGGGCATGTATGAAAGGAAAAGGAAGGCAAAGCAAGGAACCTGGGAAAATCAAATGTGCATGCCACGGAAGGTGAGCTCGCTCGCACCGCTGTTTAAACTGGTGCTGTAATCAGAACGGAAGGGCTCGGCAGTCAGTGCAGAAAGGATCTTCAATTCGTTCAACTCCTCTCAAAATATTTTTTATATACATTGTTTTGCCCTCACATTTCCATGCTATATGGAGCGATGAACTCTAAATTAGTGTTAACAGAAATTGACAAGCTCTGCATTAAAAAATATCAGCCAGCCAGCCCTACAGGCTTAATTATGGAGGGAGAATACGATGGACGCAAAAATCCTGTTTTGAAATTTTACCACATGCAGTATAAATAAAAGATTATCTCATCCACTAGTAACCTTACAGATCAAAAGGAAAACAGGCAAGAGACTTCACTGGCATTTATAATTATTTATCTCGCCTGAGTGGTTTTGTTGTGTTTTGACAAATCCGAAATTTGTAATTTTTTGTTGCGGCGCAGAAGAGGCTGTAGCCCTACTTTGTGCATCTTAGATGTAGGTTCAGGAAATCATGTGAATTAAAATAACACAATTTAAATGGGGAAAGGTTTCCACGCTGCAGATAGGACCACATAGATTTATTCTTCAGCTGACGTTTGTGGAGTACCTACTATGTGCAAGCAATATACAGGTGTTTTGGTTTTTTTTTTAAGTGTCCTTTATGATGCCTCTAGCCAGGGTTTATATTCTTTGTATGTCCTGAGTTTTATGCTTATTTTTTCCTTTCCAAAACCAAATTCGATTGTAGTGGTTATGGTTTCACACAGGATTTTTTTAATGTGATGACCTCATCAACACAAGAACCAGGAATGATCTTCAGCCTCAGCTTTGATGTCTGGTCCCATTGCCCAAACACTGTCCTCCCAATTGGCTGCCATTAGAAATGGCTCCATGTCTTACTTATCATTTTGAACATTGCATGCTGCCATTTGATTAAAGTCACAAGATGATCTGATTTACCTGGGACATTCTTGATACACTCCTATTCTCTAGCATAATTATTTACAACCCTTAGTAGTGTCCCAGTTTGGACAGTAAATTATACTTTACGTACGCTGTGCTTTTATTCCTATTAAAGCTAGGAAGTATTGAATGAGTGAGTATGTGAGGGAATGAATATATGTAGTCGTTGGAGATTGTTAGAGAATGAAGACCAGCTCTTAATCTGCAGGCTCAGTTCACCTCTAGAAGGATGCTGCCAAAGGGAAAATTGACTTAAACCAAAAATGACATCTCTTTTAGATTAGAGCAAAGTTTCTTAATCTCAAGTGTATTGACGTTTTGGGTCAGAATAATTCTTTGTTGTGAGAGGTTGTCCTGTACATTGTATATAGGATGTTTAGAAGTATTTCTGGTCTCCACCTGCTAAATGCCAGTGGCATTCCTCACCCCATCTGTGACAACCAAAAATATCTCAAGACGTTGCCACATGTCCTCTCGGGGAGGGCATATTGCCCCCAGTTGAGGACCACTAGGTTAGAGAATGAATATAATAGATTTTCTGAAATCACTAAAGACAAGGAAGGAAAGAAAGACACATTGAAGCATATGAAGCAGCAGAGCATTCTCTATCTACCCCAAATCATACACTTTTAAAGCCTAAAGTGCAAACATTTTTTTTTAATTTTAAAATGCATATGCTATATGATAGCAAATGAGAACTCAAAGATAATTCAAGTGCTGGTTAGTCTCTACTCATTTATTTTGCTTTGCGGGGGTTCAGATTTAGTAATTTCTTCATTTGCTTATATACTGATAGACATGAAGTCAATCAAAGTGTGTTGTTTATTGTTTTATATGGGCAGTGCCAACCTTACAGCATTGCCTGATCTGTGTCTCTTCTAGACTGGACACGAATGAGAATGAATGAGGGATTGGAAATTATCCTCTTTCCCTCTCCACTCCTCCTAATTCCATTTTTGTTTTTGTATTAATACTTTTTGTTTATTGCAACCACTTGTATTTTCCATAAAATAAATGAAGATACAAAGAATGGATAGCAAAAAAAAAAAAAAAGAATGGATAGCATATTTTCTTCCAGATGAGAACAATGTTAAATCATAGTATCAAATGAATATGGCTAATTTATTTAAATTCGTATGAAATACTAAAATTAGATGTTATATGTCAATTATATCTTGATATTAATTACTGATTAATATCGATATATAATTAATTAATTCTCACCCCTCCAAAAAAAGTCAAAGTAAAAATAGGTTGTATCTCTTAAAGAATTTTATCTGTTTTAAAAAGAAAAAAAAAGACAATTTCTATTGTTTCAAAGGATACTGCCGAGACTGCATTATCCATTAATTTTTTTCAAGTTCACATAAACTCAAGACAGATGTATAAGATAAAGTTTAAGTAGATTCCTCTATTTTAATCTTGAAGATATTTTAACATTTACATGAGACAGTTTTAGCGATCAAAATTATCTTCAATCAATTCATACATGATGGTAATGACGATTCACCCTGAGGGTGCTTGGCCAAAGACTCCTCCCTGATTTCTAAATGCTAACCCTTAAAGCGAGTTTGGAAGCATATTCAGTTATAGTGCGTAGATTGAGTGTCGTATCAACCCCCTCACAGTAAGTGTTTTCACTCCACTTCCTCTTGTGACTTTCCTGAAAAAACTGGCTTAAGCAGTATCTTTACTTGCATACTGTGCTCACTTCGTCCCTGATGATTTGAAAGAATTAATAGCTTCTTAGCAAAAATGTATTTAGCATCTGCAAAATTTTACTTAGTTCTGCTCTAGTGGACTGTCATGGACACGGTTATGAATAGACTGTGACCTCTGCTCTCCCGAAATTCACCTGTCCAACAAAAATATCACGCGTGCCACATATGCCATTTAAAAGTGCTAGTAGCCGTATTTTAAAAGTATAAATAAATAAGGGAAATTAATTTTAATAATATATTTTATTTAAACCAATATATACAAAATATGTAATTGGTCTAAAAATTATTGCGATGTTTTTACATTCTTTTTTTCTCCTTCTAAGCCTTCAATATCCAGTGTATATTTTACACTTTCATCAATCTCTATATGAATCAGTGCACTTCATGGGCTGGATAAACCGTATGTGGCTAGTGCCTGTTGTATTGAACAGTGTAGACCTGGAGCGGTGGTCTCCAAAGTTCAGTGCCCTTGACAGCTCATTGGGGTTTGAGAAGGAAATCTTAAAATACCTATATGTGTTTATTTTTATCCCATCATTTAAAAATATTTTCTGACAAATTCTATTAAGGAAAATATACACAGTGCCACTTAGGAATCTTTAGCAGATGTGTGGTAGCCAAGGTCGGGGGTGGGAGAGAGAGAGAGAGAAATAACTTTATGTTCATGGTTGTATTCAACATTTACCATAAAGTTGCCATCTCTTTTCTGTAACTTAAAGGCCAAACGTTAAGAAGAGTAACCATGATAAATCAACTAATATTATTTAAAAGCACTAAAGAAAAGGCCACACTTACCTAGGTCTTTTTCTAAAACACTCAGAAATGAATACCTCTTGTGTAAAAAGCAGCTGATGTTTGTCATAGAAACTCGACACATATGGATAATATTCAAATATACAAGTTAGATACTGACAAATTTTTTTCCATTAAGAATAGAGCAAACCTGATGATAATAAAGTTCCTATTTAAAAGCCACCTTCGGGCTTCCCTGGTGGCGCAGTGGTTGAGAGTCTGCCTGCTGATACAGGGAACACGGGTTCGTGCCCCGGTCTGGGAAGATCCCACGTGCCGCGGAGCGGCTGGGCCCGTGAGCCATGGCCGCTGAGCCTGCGCGTCCAGAGCCTGTGCTCCGCAACGGGAGAGGCCACAACAGTGAGAGGCCCGCGTACTGCGAACAAATAAATAAAAGCCACCTTCTTTTCATAGATCTGAAAGAAGAGGCACAGCTCAAATAGAGGCATGCGAGGACAAAATAACAGCGCCTCTTCCTGCCATCAGTTTCCATATGCCATGACCATTGCCACCAAATTAAAGGGCCCAGGGAAAGACCCATGCACTACATGTAAAGGCACCTTACTTAGGGCAGGTGTGTTGACTCTATTTAAAACTAATGGAAAGTGGAGGTGGGGCATGCCTACCTACTCGCAATTAATCAGTTCAGGCAATCTTTGAAGCTATTGTCTTGATATAGCATTCAGTGAAAAAAAGAGTAGAACAGAGAGTTTAAGAACTGGTAAAATTTTGCTTGTGGTTCAAAGACTCCTTCCCAGCTTACCCACAGCTCTCCTCCCATACCATTGTTTCCTGATAGCAATACCAGCACACACATAAGCCTTCACTCTTTGCTCCTCCCTGGATCCAGTGTGGAGCTATCACTGTGCCTGGGCACTGGTGGCTGCAATGGGATGCATCACCAGAGGCAGATAAAAAAAAATCTTTACTGAAATATTTTATGCTTTTATAAGCAAACAGTTGTATTTTTTGCTCCTGCTTCTTTACAGATGGTAACAGAACACATATACTATCTGCACCTTACTTTTTCCATTTAATGTAATTTGGAGATCATTCCAAAATATACACTGGAGGCACCATAGCTTGTTTAACTAGTCTACAATTGCTGGACTTCTGCTTCTATCCTTGGCTGTTGCAACAAGATATAAGGATATTGAAATGGAGTGAGTCATTTCATATGTGTGAGTAAATCTAAAAGAAAAAAGTTATTAGAAGTAGAATCAGTGGGTGAAAGGTATATGCATTTTGATAAAATTTACCGCATTTCTCATAAGAGAGGTTGCACTCCCATGAGCAATGTAAGAAAACACCCCTTTCCCTTTAGCTTTGTCAACACGGTATGTTACTGAGCTTTCTGATATTGCCAAATTATAGGAAAAAAGGACATTTCAATGTAGTTTTGTTTTTACATGTTCCTTAAGAGCAATGTTGAACACATTTTTTTTTCTTTTTTTTTTTTTTTGCGGTACGCGGGCCTCTCACTGTTGTGGCCTCTCCCGTTGCGGAGCACAGGCTCCGGACGCGCAGGCTCAGCGGCCATGGCTCACGGGCCCAGCCGCTCCGCGGCATGTGGGATCTTCCCAGACCGGGGCACGAACCCGTGTCCCCTGCATCGGCAGGCGGACTCTCAACCACTGCGCCACCAGGGAAGCCCTGAACACATTTTTAAGTATTTATTATCATCTTTCTTTTCTTTTCTGTTCTCTGTTCCTTCATTCATATTCTGAATTCATTTTTTCTATTGAGATGTTGGTCTTTTTCTTATTGATTTGTAGGAACTAATTTATACTAGAAAAGTCAGCCTTTTGTAATATAAGTTGCAAATACTATCTTACCAGTTCATCTTTTGATTTTGCTTATGGTAATTTTTAACTTTCATGTTTGTTTGTTTTTATAAATGCCATCTAGTGTTTCATGGCTTCTGAGTTTGGTGTCATAATTTTAAAGCTCCTCCCTGCTATTAGATTATAAAGTAATTTTCTTGTTCTAGAATTCTTAAACTTTTATTTTTTATATTTAGGAACTTGACCTATTTTGAATTTATTCTGATGTAAGGTACAAGGTATAGATCTGACTTGGTTTCCATATGACCACCTAGTTATTCCCAATTTACTGAATAAGCTATCTTGTCCACAGTGATTCAAGGGAGCATTTTTATCATGTATTGGATTTGATTCTGTACTGCATACAAGCCCAAATGTATGTCAATTTCTGGCCCTTCAAGTCTGTGCCATATCTCTCTGTTCATATGGTACTATTCAAAGTATTTGAATACACATTTTCTTCTTTCTTTGGGCTAGTTCCTTCTTCTTACTCCACTTTTTCAGATTTTTCCTGGCTAAACTTGCTAATTAATTTCTTTTCCACAACAGTGTTAGTCTCATTTCAGAATAAACTCAATTGGTTTATATATTAGGATCAGGTTAAATTTATACGCTAACTTAGAGAGAGGTGACAGCTTTATGATAGTAAACTTAAGACTATCACATGGCTTTTGATTTGTTTAAATCTTTTGTGTCCTTGAGACATGTTTTAGTTTATCTCATAAGTATTTTGCACATTTTTAAAGTTGATTTCTAAATATCTTATTTTCTTGTTACTCTTATAAATGAAGTTTTTCTCCCTTTATATAATAACTGGTTAATGTTTATATATACAAAAGCAACTAATTTCGGTATATCAATACTGAATTCTCTTTGGTTCTAATAGTTTTTCAGTTTATTGTCTTAGGTTTTTCAGGTATCATATCACTGCAATCTTCCTTTCAATTTTTTCTGCCAGTAATTTCTTTCTCTTATCTAATTATTTTGATAATATATTCTGAAAAATTAAACAATAAATGGTGATAGTGTAATAGTTAACTTATTCCTGATTTAAGGGAGAATTTCTCTAATGCTTTCCTACTAAGTATGATGTCAGCTCTTGGGTCGAGATACAGGTATCTCACCATGTTAAGGAAGTATTCACCAATTCCTCTTCTATTAAGAGGTTTCTTTTAATTGAGAATAAGTGTTGGGCTTTATCAAATACCTTTTCAGCATCTTTAAATATAATCATATGATTGTTCTCTCTGGGCCTGTTAAAATGATTAAAATGATCAACTGTATAACTAGATTTCCTAATATTGAATCAACCGTACATAACTGCAATAATCCCAATTTGTCATACTGTATTTTTCTTTAAATGTAATGTTGGGTTATGTTTGCTAATATTAGAATTTTTACATTGATGTTCATATTCATGAGATTCATTTGTAGTTTTCTTTTTGTGGCTAATCTTTGCTAGTTTTTTTCTTCGTTAAATAATTTGGACGTTTTCCTGATTTTCCTATGCCTCAAAATTTTAATCTGGAATTTAACTAACAGTGGAATTGTGTGTCCTTTGGAGGTTTTGTGGAATTACTTTGTGACACCACCTGAACCTAATGTTTCGCGGAGGGATAACATTCTGACAACTTTATTTTCTCACTGCTAAGTGGCTGTTTAGATTTTCTCTCTCCTTTGAACTTGTTTTGGTGAATTATATTTTCCTTAAAAATTATTCATTTCATTTGAGTTTTCAGACGTATTTGCATAGAGTTGAGCAAAGTAGGCTCACAGTATTCTTTTCATTTTCGTGGTATCTGTAGTTATTTCAGCTGTATCGTTTCTTTGTGTATTTCTGCTTTTTCTCTTTTGTCTGAGTTAGTCTAGGTAATAGTTTTTCTCATTTAAGTTTTTTTCCTTAAAATAAGTCAACTTTTGAATTTATTTATTTTGAATACAATTTTCTGTTTTCTAGTTAATTTGTCTGTAATAATTTCTTTCACTTCTTTTAGGTTCAGTTGTTACTGTCTTTTGCATTAGTTATCAATTACTGCATGCGAAATTACTCTAAAACTTAGTGGCTTTAAAGAACAAGAAATTTTAAAAAATCTCACGCAGTTTCTAAGGGTCAGGAATCCAGGTGCAGCTTAGCTGCGTGGTGCTGGCACAGGATCCCTGATGAGATTGCAGACAAGCTGTTAGCTGAGGCTGCAGTCATCTGAAAGCTTGACTGGGGCTGGAGGATCAACTTCAAAGAAGCCTCATTCCCATGGCTGTCCATTGGAAGTCTCATCCTTGCCCTGTGGGCCTCTCCACTGGGCTGTCTGAGCATCCTCAAGACGTGGCAATTGGCATTCCCTAGAGTGAGTGATCCAAGACAGAAGGAAAAAGAGTGGCCAAGATGGAAGTCACAGGGCCTTTTTGTAAATCAGCCTATAAACTCTTTGACAGATGGAATCTACTTCCCCTCCTTTTGCATGTGGGCTGGACTTAGTGACACTTCTGATAGGCAGGATAAAGTGGGAGTATTTCTTTTTCTCCTTGTATTTACTGTAGTTCTATCTTTATGAATACTGATGCTGTGTTTTTCAGTACTTCCAACACCACTGTTAATTGCACTTTTCAACAAAATAAGAAACCCACTTTTGACTCATTTAATGCTCTTTGTCCTGTGTTCAACCTTATCTGATGTTGAGATGACTAACTTGTTTCCTTTTTGTTTGCATTTGTCTGGTATATTTTACTCATTCTTTTGTTTTCAACCTTTCTGAATCACTTTACTTTAGCGGTTTCTCTTATATATGATGTAAAGTTGAGATTTGCTTTGAGATCCATTCCAAAAGTTATTTTCTTTTAGTAGATGAGGTGAGTCCGTTTATATTTACTGGTCTGACAGATCAATTTTGTCTTACTTCTGTCATATTATTTTATATTGTGTTTTCTATTTTGTAGTTTTGTGAACATTTTTCAACATGTATTCTATTGCTTTACCTATCTGTGCATTTTTTTCATGATAAATAGGAAGTTTTATGTTTTTTCATGATAAATAGGAAGTTTTACAAGTGGTTACCCTGAAATTGTAAGTTTATTTAATAATGAATCCTCAATTTCTTTAGGCAATATGCATTACTTTTCCAGGACTTAAAGAATTGTATGTGGGGACTTCCCTGGCAGTCCAGTGGTTAAGACTCCACACTTCCACTGCAGGGGGCACGGGTTCGATCCCTGGTTGGGGAACTAAGATCCCACATGCTGTGTGGCATGGCCAAAAAGAAAAAATAAAGAATTGTATGTGTTTGTTTTTCATCCCCATTCTCTTTTCCACCATGCAATTTTTGTGAATTATTTAATCTTTGTTACTGTTCTTTTTTTTGAACTATTAGACATACCTTTCCCTATATTAATTTACTTGTCAATATTAAAATGATATTCTTTAACCAGCAACTATTAAAGATGAGGAAACCACACAGCAGGTTTTGTATGTGAATTTGCTTCACCTTTACTTTCCACTTCTTTCACCCTTATCCTCCCAACTTACATTACTTATATCCTGTGTGCATTTTTAGGGCACATAATATTTACTTTCTGCTCTATAATCTGAACCACACATTTATTTAGTCTTAGTGCTAATACCCTCAGTGCTTATGTTGGTCCCCTTTCTCTCTTATCTTGATTGAGAAAGTTAAACTTAGTCCTATAGGCTGTTCCCCAAGGAGGGCTTTGGGAACAATATTCTGTGAATTCTTGCATCTTCAGAAGTATTTGCCTGTGGCCCTTATACCCAAATAACATCTTTAGGTTGCGATTCTTTACTTGAGGATGTTGAAGATGTTACTCCTATGACTTCTAGCATGGATTGCTGCTGTGGAGAAGTCTGAGGCCAGCATACCCTTTATCCTTTCATAAATTAATCTGTCTTGTTGCCAAAAAAATGTTGTCATCATGTTGTTGTCTTGAAGTCCAGTAACTTTACTAGGATATGTCTCAGTGTTAGCTGTTCTGAGTCAGTTTTCCTGGAATGTGATGTGTTCTTTCTCAGTAGATATGTTTTATTTCAGGACAGTTTTCTTGAATTATATCTTTAAGTATTTGCTTAGGATTCAATGTTTTCTTCTTCAGCAACTCCAAGTATGCATAAGTTTGATCTCCTTTGCCTATCCCCTACATTTTCTTCCTTTTTATCTGTTTAACTCTTTTTTCCTTTTGCCTTCATTTGTCTTCCCTCCTTTCTTCCTTCACCTCACCTCCTACTTCTGTCCTCTATGTTCCTCATTGTGTTTTCAGCAGTAGTTAGTCTCCTTGGTGCTTCTTCCAATTTCACTTTAATTTCTGTGATGGTTTTATTCTTTCCTTCAACCTTTTTCCTAAACTCTGCCAGATCACATATCACTTCCCCCTCTGTCACATCATGATCTCTTCCTGGAGCTCTTGCATCTCTGATTTGTGCTCTTCCTTCATATAATCAATTGCTTCATCAAGCTTTTTAAATTTGGGGCAGAAAGTTTAGTCATAAATTTCATCGACCCTGTGGCAATATTTTCTTGGTGCTTGTCTGCCACTAGTTTTATTTTTTTCCTGTGTTTTTGTTGATCTTCTGACTGTTTCTTCTCTTCAACTTTGCAATATGAGTTTTTCCTCAATGAGATATTTGCAAAAGTTCACATTGAGGAAGAGCCAAGGCCAACTGGAACTTTCCTTATGTTGCAGAGTGTTGGGTGTACATTTGTTTTTCTTGAGTCAATGGGGTTTAGTAGCTCTGAGGTTCTCCAAAGCAAAGTTACTTTTCTTCGCCTCTGGCAGAGATAGACTGCTTCCTACAAATATGACTTATATCTATGATTTTTTTCTTTTAGCCTCACTTTTTCTTCTTCTTGGTATAAAACCACGTACAAGGGTACTCCTACTGCCAGCACATGCACCCTGTTTACATATAAATGTGTATTTATATGGAAATTTATTACATATAAATATATTAGGTTACATGTTCCCTCCAAATTTTCATTTATGAGATGACTGATCAAAAAGCTTAGAGAACACTGAAGTCAAGAAAATCATGTGTATTAAATGCTGTTATAAAGGCAGATACGTAAGGCTGTTGCATACAAGGTATTCGGTGTTACACATCAGGGTAAATCTTCACCTTTGAAAAGTATGTTTTGTCTTTTTCCAGGATCTGTGCTGCAGGTCCTCTCTCTCCATGCATTGCAAAATCATCTCCACTACTTTTGGCAGTACTTTCACTTATTTTACAGTTTGAGGTTCTAGCTATTTCTCAGTTTTCTCAGAAGTGGAGTTGGTAAGTAAAAACAAGAAAGAAGAAAAAGAAACACTCCTCTTCTTCTTGACAGGGTACTATAATGTCTGCATATGACACCTGAAACTTCTATAGCCACTGTACAACCATGACAGGAGGGGCAAGAACAAAGATGGCAGACCCTACGTCCTCAATGATATCATGAAGCTGCAACTCTGGACTTGTTATGTAGGGTAATTTGTTTAAGGTGGCAGAGTAGAAGGATGTGTACTCACTCCCTCTTGCGAGAGCACCGGAATCACAACTAACTGCTGAGCAACATCAACAGGAAGGCACTGGAAAAAGATACCACACGTCCAAAGACAAAGGAGAAGCCACAATGAGATGGTAGGAGGGCCGCAATGAGACAGCAAGAGGGGCGCAATCACAGTAAAATCAAATCCCAAAGCCACTGGGTGGGTGATTCACAAACTGGAGAAGAATTATACCACAAAAGTCCACCCACTGGAGTTAAGGTTCTGAGCCCCACATCAGGCTTCCCAAATTGGGGGTCCAGCAATGGGAGGAGGAAATCCCAGAGAATCAGAATTTGAAGGCTAGCGGGATTTGATTACAGTACTTCGACAGGACTGGGGGAAACAGAGACTCCACTCTTGGAAGGCACACACAAAGTAGTGTGCACATCAGGACTCAGGGGGAGGGAGCAGTGACCTCATAGGATACTGAACCAGACCTACCTGCTAGCATTGGAGGGTTTCCTGCAGAGTCAGGGGGCAGCTGTGGCTCACAGCAGGGACAGGGATACTGGCAGCAGAAGTTCTGGGAAGTACTCCTTGGTGTGAGCCCTCCCAGAGTCCACCATTAGCCCCACCAAAGAGCCTGTAGGCTCCATGGCTGGGTCGCCTCAGGCCAAACAACCAACAGGGAGGGAACTCAGCCCCATCCATCAGCAGACAAACGGATTAAAGTTTTACTGAGCTCTGCCCACCAGAGCAACACCCAGCTCTACCCGCCACCAGTGCCTCCCATTAGGGAGCTTGAAAAGCCTCATAGACAGCCTCATCCACCAGAGGGCAGACAGCAGAAGCAAGAAGAACTACAGTGCTGCAGCCTGTGGAACAAAAACCACATTCACAGGAAGACAGACAAAATGAAAAGGCAGAGGGCTATGTACCAGATGAAGGAACAAGATAAAACTCCAGAAAAACAACTAAATGAAGTGGAGATAGGCAACCTTTCACAAAAAGAATTCAGAGTAATGATGGTGAACATGATCCAGGACCTCAGAAAAAGAATGGAGGCAAAGATCGAGAAGATGCAAGAAATGTTTAACAAAGACCTAGAAGAATTAAGGAACAAACAAACAGTGATGAGCAATACAATAACTGAAATGAAAAATACACTAGAAGGAATCAATAGCAGAATAACTGAGGCAGAAGAACGGATGAGTGACCTCAAATACAGCCTGGTGGAATTCACTGCTGCAGAACAGATTAAGAAAAAAAGAAAGAAAAGAAATGACGACAGCCTAAGAGACCTCTGGGACAATATTAAATGCACCAACATTCGCCTTATAGGGGTCCCAGAAAGAGAAGAGAGAGAGTAAAGACCTGAGAAAATACTTGAAGAGATTATAGTCGAAAACTTCCCTAACATGGGAAATGAAATAGTGACCCAAGTCCAGGAAGTGCAGAGAGTCCCAGGCAGGATAAACCCAATGAGACACACTGAGACATGTAGTAATCAAACTGACAAGAATTAAAGACAAAAAATATTATTAAAAACGACAAGGGAAAAATGACAAATAACGTACAAGGGAACTCCCGTAAGGTTAACAGCTGATTTCTCAGCAGAAACTCTACAAGCCAGAAGGGACTGGCATGATATATTTAAAGTGATGAAAGGGAAGAACCTACAACCAAGATTACTCTACCCAGCAAGGATTTCATTCACGTTCGACGGTGAAATCAAAAGCTTTACAGACAAGCAAAAGCTAAGAGATATTTAAAGTGATGAAAGGGAAAAAACTACAACCAAAATTACAGAGCAAGGATCTCATTCAGATTCGACAGAGAAATTAAAACTTTTACAGACAAGCTAAAGCTAAGAGAATTCAGCACCACCAAACCAGCTTTACAACAAATGCTAAAGGAACTTCTCTAGGCAGGAAACACAAGAGAAGGAAAAGACCTACAATAACAATCCCCAAACAATTAAGAAAATGGGAATAGGAACATACATAGCATTAACTACCTTAAGTGTAAATGGATTATATGCTCCAACCAAAAGCCATAGACTGGCTGAATGAATACAAAAACAAGACCCGTATACATGCTGTCTATAAGAGACCCACTTCAGACCTAGGGAAACATACAGGCTGAAAGTGAGGGGATGGAAAAATATATTCCATGCAAATGGAAATCAAAAGAAAGCTGGAGTAGCAATTCTCATATCAGACAAAATAGACCTTAAAATGAAGAATATTGGGCTTCCCTGGTGGCGCAGTGGTTGAGAGTCTGCCTGTTGATGCAGGGGACACGGGTTCGTGCCCTGGTCCGGAAGGATCCCATATGCCGCGGAGTGGCTGGGCCCGTGAGCCATGGCTGCTGGGCCTGCGCGTCGGAGCCTGTTCTCTGCGGTGGGAGAGGCCACAGCAGTGAGAGGCCCGCGTACCACAAAAAAATAAATAAATAAAATAAAGACTACTATAAGAGACAAAGAAGGGCACTACATAATAATCAAGGGATCAATCCAGGAAGAAGATATAACAATTGTAAATATTTATGCACCCAACAGAGGAGCACCTTAATACATAAGGCAAATGCTACCAGCAATAAAAGGGGAAATTGACAGTAACACAATAATAGTAGGGGACTTTAACACCCCACTTTCACCAATGGGCAGATCAACCAAAATGAAATAAATAAGGAAACACAAGCTTTAAATAACCCATTAAACAAGATGGCCTTAATTGATATTTATAGGACACTCCATCCAAAAACAACAGAATACACTTTCTTCTCAAGTGCTCCTGGAACATTCTCCAGGATAGATCATATCTTGGGTCAAGCCTTGGTAAATTTAAGATAACTGAAATTGTATCAAGTGTCTTTTCTAACCACAACGCTGAGACTAGATATCAATTACAGGAAAACATCTGTAAAAAATACAAACACATGGAGGCTAAACTATATGCTACTAAATAACCAAGAGATCAGTGAAGAAATCAAAGAGGAAATCAACAATACCTAGAAAAAAAATGACAGTGAAAACTTGACGACCTAAAACCTATGGGATGCACCAAAAGCAGTTCTAAGAGGGAAGTTTATAGCAATACAATCCTACCTCAAGAAACAAGAAAAATCTCAAACAGCCTAACCTTATACATAAAATAATTAGAGAAAGAAGAAGAACAACAAAAAAACCCCAAAGTTAGCAAAAGGAAAGAAATCATAAAGATCAGATCAGAAATAAATGAAAAAGAAATGAAAGAAATGATAGCAAAGATCAATAAAAGTAAAAGCTGATTCTTTGAGAATATAAACAAAATTGATAAACCATTAGCCAGACTCATCAAGAAAAAAGAGGCGAAGACACAAATCAACAGAATTAGAAATGAAAAAGGAGAGGTAACAACTGACACTGCAGAAATACAAAGGATCATGGGAGATTACTACACGCAACTATATGCCAATAAAATGGACAGCCTGGAAGAAATGGACAAATTCTTAGAAAAGCACAACCTTCCGAGACTGAACTGAGAAGAAATAGAAAATATAAACAGCCCAATAACAAGCACTGAAATTGAAACTGTGATTAAAAATCTTCCAACAAACAAAAGCCCAGGACCAGATGGCTTCACAGGCGAATTCTATCAAACATTTAGAGAAGAGCTAACACCTATCCTTCTCAAATTCTTCCAAAATATAGCAGAGGGAGAAACACTCCCAAACTCATTCTATAAGGCCACCATCACTCTGATACCAAAACAAGACAAAGATGTCTCCAAAAAAGAAAACTACAGACCAATATCACTGATGAACATAGATGCAAAAATGCTCAACAAAATACTAGCAAAGAGAATCCAACAGCACATTAAAAGGATCAGGCACCATGATCAAGTGGGGTTATCCCAGGAATGCAAGGATTCTTCAATCTATGCAAATCACTCAATGTGATAAACCATATTAGCAAACTGAAAGGTAAAAACCATATGATAATCTCAATAGATGCAGAAAAATCTTTCGACAAAATTCAACACCCATTTATGGTAAAAACTCTCCAGAAAGTAGGCATAGAGGGAACTTACATCATATAGGTAAAGAGGTAAAGAGGGCCTTTACCTATAATAAAGGCCATATATGACAAACCCACAGCCAACATCGTTCTCAATGGTGAAAAACTGAAACCATTTCCTCTAAGATCAGGAACAAGACAAGGTTGTCCACCCTCACCACTGTTATTCAACATAGTTTTCGAAGTTTTAGCCACAGCAATCAGAGAAGAAAAAGAAATAAAAGGAATCCAAATTGGAATAGAAGAAGTAAAGCTGTCACTGTTTGCAGATGACATCATTCTATACATAGAGAATCCTAAAGGTGCTACCAGAAAACTACTAGAGCTAATCAATATATTTGGTAAAGTAGCAGGAAACAAAATTAATGTACAGAAATCTCTTGCATTCCTATACACTAATAATGAAAAATCTGAAAGAGAAATTAAGGAAACACTCCTATTTACCATTGTAACGAGAAGAATAAAATACCTAGGAATAAACCTACCTAAGGAGGTAAAACACCTTTATTCAGAAAACTATAAGACACGATGCAAGAAATTAAAGATGATACAAACAGATGGAGAGATATACCACGTTCTTGGATTGGAAGAATCAACATTGTGAAAATGACTCTAATACCCAAAGCAATCTACAGATTGAATGCAATCCCTGTCAAACTACCAATGACATTTTTCACAGAACTAGAACAAAAAATTTCACAATTTGTATGGAAACACATAAGACCCTGAATAGCCAAGGCAATCTGGAGAATGTAAAACAGAGCTGGAGGAACCAGGCTCCCTGACTTTAGACTATACTACAAAGCTACAGTAATCGAGACAGTATGGTACTGGCACAAAAACAGAAAGATAGATCAATGGAACAGGATAGAAAGCCCAGAGATAAACCCATGCACATATGGTCACCTTATCTTTGATAAAGGAGGCAAAAATATACAATGGAGAAAAGACAGCCTCTTCAATAAGTGGTGCTGGGAAATCTGGACAGCTACATGGAAAAGAATGAAATTAGAACACTCCCTAACACCATACACAAAAATAACTCAAAATGGATTAAAAGACCTAAATGTAAGGCCAGACACTATCAAACTCTTAGAGGAAAACATAGGCAGAACATTCTATGACATCAATCACAGCAAGATCCTTTTTGACCCACCTCCTAGAGAAATGGAAATAAAAACAAAAATAAACAAATGGGACCTAATGAAACTGCAAAGCTTTTGCACAGCAAAGGAAACCATAAACAAGACCAAAAGACAACCCTCAGAATGGGAGAAAATATTTGCAAATGAAGCAACTGACAAAGGATTAATCTCCAAAATTTACAAGCAGCTCATGCAGCTCAATATCAAGAAAACAAACAACCCAGTCCAAAAATGGGCAGAAGACCTAAATAGACATTTCTCCAAAGAAGATATTCAGGTTGCCAACAAACACATGAAAGGATGCTCAACATCACTAATCACTAGAGAAATGCAAATCAAAACTACAATGAGGTATCACCTCACACCAGTCAGAATGGCCATCATCAAAAAATCTACAAACAAAATACGCTGGAGAAAAAAAAAAATGCTGGAGAGGGTGTGGAGAAAAGGGAACCCTCTTGCATTGTTGGTGGGAATGTAAGTTGATACAGCCACTGTGGAGAACAATATGGAGCTTCCTTAGAAAACTAAAAATAGAGCTACCATATGACTCAGCAATCCCGCTACTGGGCATATACCCTGAGAAAACCATGTACCACAATGTTCATTGCAGCTCTATTTACAATAGCAAGGACATGGAAGCAACCTAAGTGTCCATCGACAGATGAATGGATAAAGAAGATGTGGCACATATATACAATGGAATATTACTCAGCCATAAAAAGAAACGAAATTGAATTATTTGTAGGGAGGTGGATGGACCTAGAGACTGTCATACAGAGTGAAGTAAGTCAGAAAAACAAATACCATATGCTGACACTAATATATGCGATCTAATAAAAAAATGGTTCTGAAGAACCTAGGGGCAGGACAGGAATAAAGACGCAGACATAGAGAATGGAGTTGAAGACACAGGGATGGGGATGGGTCCACTGGGACAGAGTGAGGGGGTGGCATGGACATGTATACACTACCAAATGTGGGGTGGGTGGCTGGTGGGAAGCAGTCACATGGCATAGGGAGACCAGCTCGGTGCTTTGTGACCACCTGGAGGGGTGAGATACAGGAGGGTGTGAGGAAGATGCAAGAGGGAGGGGATATGGGGATATATATATATGTATAGCTGATTCACTTTGTTATAAAGCAGAGGCTAACACACCATTGTAGAGCAATTATACTCTAATAAAGATGTTAATTAAAAAAAGCTTAGAGAACACTGAAGTCAAGAAAATCATGTGTGGTGGTGTGATGAATTGGGAAACTGGGATTGACATGTATACACTAATATGTACAAAATAGATAACTAATAAGAACCTGCTATATAAAAAACAAGTAAATAAAATTTAAAAAAAAAGAAAATCATGTACGAAATAGTGTTATAAAGGTAAATACCTAAGGTTGTTGGCCCAGAGAGAATAATAGCTCCATCTTCTAATAAGCCTAGATAGATACCATACATTATGTTAGCAGTACGCATTGCAGAGAAAAATGGATTGAGGAATAATATCTGATAGAAACACAATAATAGCAACATACTTTTGATAGTTTTAGAATTTGATAGTATAATGTTTTGCAAAGCACTTTTACGTATTATTGATACTTTATTTGATCCTGCATATGGTCCACTGAAAGGGATCTTATTTCCTTTTTACAAATATGGAATATGAAACCCACAGAGACTGTGACTTATATAAGGCCACAGAGATGAATGTCAAACCCTGATCACTGAAATCCTCAGCTACTGCTTGGAACTTAGGGAATGATAATGTTCCTTGGTGGATATGGACTGATACAAAAGCAAGTCCTATAGTTTAAGAAGCTACGTAGTCACTGATCTTTCCTAATCAAAACACAGAATTCCTGGAATGAAAGCGGACAGAGATGTCAGTTTTTTCAAATACTTGAGGCAGTATTTTCAAAATCTCTTAGACTGGCTCTGTAGCACAAAAAGGAAGGGAGATATATTCATTCTTCAGTTTATTTATCAATGAATCTCTTCAAGGCTGTAACTGAATTGGATTTGGGAATGAGAACTGGAATGCAGTCTAACATTCTTTGTCATCTTACACATTTTATTTTCAACTTATTCAGTGTTCAGATGGCCGTGGGTTGGTATCAAGTCAATTACGATTTGAGAGTACATCAAATAGCCATCACTTAAAATGTCACAATAGCTTCATTCTTTTTAAATAAACTGCTTCTTCCATAATTTATTCTGATGCTTTGTGCCAGATGCTATGCAATCAAATAATTGAAACTTCTGTCACTTCTAAATGTATCTTAGGCACAGCCAAGTGTATAGTATTTTATTGATTTATTAGTACAGTCAGAATTGTGTGTGTGTGTGTGTGTGTATGTGTGTAGGGTAAAGCACAAGACAGTTGTGAATAGATTAGCCATGCTCAAAGATTTCAAAAGATATATAAATGACATTTTGTTTTAGGCATTATTTAGCAACCACTGCCATTTGCTTTCACAAATTTATGAACGCATAATTGTTTAAATAAGATTGCTTTAATCACAGATAGCTGCAAGATTTTTCCAAAGAATATTTTAAAAATAATATTGAATATTTGTGAAGGGTTGACTTCCTAAATAAATTCCAGGCTTTGGAATAGTTGGCAGTCTCCCCTTGACAAACATTCTTGCCTAGAAAATGTCCACTTTTTACTATTAAAAGATAGGTTGAAAAACTACAAAAAGGAAGGAAAGGAGGGAGGGAAGAAGATTTCATTGGAAAGTATATGTTTATGTATTAGGAATTTCAAGTGAAACTGAAAGTTGAGAAGAGGCTTTTTTTTTATATGAAATTATCTCCCTGCTTTCTGTGCCTAATTCTCCAGGCCCTAAAATGGCTAATTAAAACCTAACTGTATTGCTTAGTTAATTCAGTTGACAGTTAACCCCAGGGAATATTTTGGCAGTTAATTATATACATTGACAATTTTTATATGGTAGGTATAAATTTATAGTGATAACAGCTATAATATCCCACCCCAGCAAACAAATTTTTGTTCACCCAAAGGTTTAGATTCATCTTAATCAGTAGCAAGAAATGTAACTGAGTTAGTTTGATAAGTAATTATTTCCAAAGTGCTTCAAAGAGCCTGTCATTCTTATGAATTGTTTTTCTGCTGCAGTACAATCTGCAAAAAGATATATATTTCTAAGGACCACACATTGGTGAATAAATAAGAATCTGTCTCTCTCTCTCTCTCTCTCTCTCTCTCTCTCTCTCTCTCACACACACACACACACGCACGCACGCACGCACGCACCCACACACATTTTAGAGTTAGATTTCTTCTCATCTTCAAGTTTTACTCCATTTCAGACTCATAATTTAAACTACTATTCTGAGCCCAAGGACCTGCTAAGCTAAAAATATAATAGAAACTCATACCAAAGGAATTTATGGTGTAATTGGGAGACAGGACTTTGAAGATATAAACCAGAGAAATAAGACAGAACTGAATTGGGTACCAAAATACCAGGGGCCTTGGGGCAAAGCACTGTGAATTCTTGGGTTTTCAGGAGGAATTGGGACTGTGAAGATTAGAGAAAGCAGACATATGAGTGGTGGCCCCATGGTGTGCTGAGAACTGCAGTAGCGTTGGGTCCCCAGGGGTGAGGACACAAAGCAAGCAATGTGTAACTCATGCTGGGGAGACAGAACAGCTTCACCAGAAATACAACATCTGAGATGAGCGTTTAAAAATAGAGTTTGTCAGGACTTCCCTGGAGGTCCAGTAGTTAAGACTGCACTTCTACTGCAGGGGCCGCGGGTTCCATCCCTGGTCGGGGAAATAAGATCCCGCATGCCGCGCGGTGCAGCCAAAAAATAAAAAATAATAAAAATAAAAATAGAGGTTTGTCAAGAGGAAAAGGAAGGGCTGAGTACACAAGTCAAAGGCAGAAAGCATTTAAAAATGCCAAGTTTAGGCTTTACCTGTAAGTTATTGGTGCCTTGAGAGTTTTTAAGTCAGAGAAAGACATGGTCAGAGCTTGGTTTTGGAAAGCCCTTCTGACCGAGGAATCCAGAGGATTGTATCAGAGACAGGGAGGTGACTACAGAGCCATCACACATGACAGGACCTGAAGTAAAGGAGACACAGTGGAGGAGAAGGTTAGGGGATCACCTTGTAATTGCATAGACATAGACTAAATCCATTTTTTAAATTGAAGTATAGTTGATTTACAATGTTGTGTTAGTTTCTGCTATACAGCAAAGTGATTCAGTTATACATATATATATATATATAATCTTTTTTCAGATTCTTTTCCATTATAGGTTATTACAAGATACATTTAAATACATTTTTTAACTGGTATTGAACAGTTGGTTTTGGAAGGCATAGTCAAGGGGATATCATATGTGGTTGCTTTCTTCAGAATCATAGATAGTTACTCCCAGCAAACATCTCATTTGTGGGGTCTGTGGTCTCCAAGCCAAACTGACAAATATTTCTGGAGTGAGACTGCTCTCAGCCCTGGGAAGATTCTGTTTCTGTGCCGTAGACACCCCGCTCCAGCCGTATGGAATGGGGAACGGAAGCTGCCGGCACTCAGAAGCAGCCTGCAATATGCAAAGCAGTCATTTATGGAGACAGTGTGGGAGAGAAGAAAAAAGTGCTGGGCTTTCCATTACCCAGTGAGTTCCATCCATCCACCCCTTACCAGTGAATTAAGTGGAAATAAATAAATACAACCAAGTTCACTGGTAACCTCTAGTGCCTTCCGTTAATCAGAGTAATAGGGGGTCTTTTCTAGGGTCTTCATTGTTGCTATAGAAAGACAAATGGTGACATGAGGTCAGTTTAGCTCCACCCCTATGACACTTCGTCAATACGGTATTGGCAATTCAGTTATGGTGAAAAATAAGGGCATTATTTAGCTCTTAGGAGTTAGTAAATAGATTATTTATTATGTTGTCTGTCATCAGTCAGAACCCCAAGCCAAAAAGAAACAGCTGCCTGAGTAATTTTCCTGCAAAGGCCTCAAACAGTTTCCTTGGGCTCCTTCCCCTCCCTCCCCCAACCCTGTTCTCTCTGCCTCTGTGTGTGTGTGTGTGTGTTAGAAAATGTTATAGTATTTGAGTTGATGAATGTGGAAATTTATTAACAGGAAATGAAAACTGATAGGTGTTTAACGTTTAATGTGAAATAATCTACTGTAATGTAAAAAACTCAAAATAATACTGTTTTAATTGTCCATGGTAATTAAACTGTCACTGTAGTAATTAGAAAGTTAGGTGTATAGTAAGTTATTGACACAAGCTCTTCAAATAAAGTGGGCTAATTTTAAAACTAAATTTAACTTAAATTGAATGATAGTCTGCTTCTCTCGCACTCTTTTTTCTTTTTTTTTTTTTTAAGTGACAGCATCCAAATCTGTTCTTATCAGTGTTTACCAGGGAGAAACCCAAAGTAAAGTAACCAGCATTCGTTAATAAAAGTTCCTAGTGATGGAACTCCTGGTAATAAAGTCTTCACTTTTACTAAATGGAAAAGATTACTTACTGTATAGTGAGAGAACTGTAGTTTAGCTATTTGAAAAGTGTATGTGTGTCTGTGTGTTCATCTCACGTCACATACATAAGTTAACAATTTTTTTTTTTTTTTTTTTTTTGGCGGTACACGGGCCTCTCACTGCTGTGGCCTCTCCCGTTGCGGAGCAGAGGCTCCGGACGCGCAGGCTCAGCGGCCATGGCCCACGGTCCCAGCCGCTCCGCGGCACGCGGGATCCTCTCGAACTGGGGCACGAATCCGTGTCCCCTGCGTTGGCAGGCGGACTCTCAACCACTGCGCCAGCAGGGAAGCCCAACAATTTTTAATCAAACACAGAATTTTTAAAATATTTTATTGAATATACAGTTGACCCTTGAACAATTCGAGGGTTGGGGCACCGACCCTCCTCTAAGTCAAACATCCAAGTATAATTTCCAGTCATTTCTCCATGTTCAAGTTTCCTCCGTATCCTTGGATTCAACCAACCTCGAACTGCGTAGTGCTGTAGTACTTACTATTGATAAACATCTGAGTACAAGTGGACCCGTACAGTTCAAACCCGTGTTGTTCAAGGGTCAACTGTATATCAAATCTCTTGAAGAGAAAAAAAAGTCTGGACTGGAAATTCTGTAAAAATTCTATAATCTTCCATTCTCAATCTGCCCTTGTCTTGTTTAGATATAAAGTTATGGAAGCCTTATAAAATTAGTTGAGAAGTGTTTCCTCTTTCTGTACTTTCTAGAGAAGTTTGTTCAATATTGGATTGATCTAGTAGAGCTCAACTGGTGTTTTCTTTATGGGAATATTATTAACTATGTTCTGACTTCTTTTACAATATGGAACAATTCAAGCGTTCTATTTCTTACTGAGTCAGCTTTGCTAAGTTATTTTTTTCCAGGAATTTATCCATTGCATCTAGCTGTTTAAATCAATTGGCATAAAATTGTTCATAGTATTCCTTAATTATATTTTAAAAGTTGAGCTGTATGTGTAGTTATTTCTCTTTCCTTCTTTATACTGATAATTTCTATTTTCTTGATCAATGTTACCAACATTTTCTCTATTTGATTAGTCTTTTAAAAGAAGCAACTTTGGCTCTTTTATAGTATCTTTTGTATTTTTTTTTCATTTATTACTGTTTTGATCTTTATTATCTTCTCTCTATATTTTTGAGTTTATGCTTTTCTACTTTTTAAAACTTTTCAATTAGACATCTTCCTGAATTTTCTTCAGTTATCCTTTGCTAATGTAAGCACTTAAATGTATAAAATACCACTTTTACTGCATCCTAGTAAAAATTGGACAGGTATAATTTTCACAATTCATGTAATTGACATAAAAAATATCTAATAAAATTTCATGTTTGATCCAGGAAAGGCCACCAAACCTGGACACTTCAGCCCCCTTGAAAATTTAGGCGAGTCTGCCCCTAACGTGCATGGTGGCTGGGACCAGAGTAAAAGTGAGATGGCTACATCTTTATGTCTAAATGCTTAAAAATCATAAATCAAGCCTACAAGCTGGTACACACAACCTGTGCCACTTCTCTGCTTTGAAAAATATAACTTCATACAACAAAGTAGAAAATTGCATGTAAAACTCTGGCTTTTATAGGATTGAAAATTGGTAAAACAGTAGAAACTATTGAAGTTAATTATTATTGTACATGTCTGGGTATTCTTTTAATAGTTAGTGACATTTGACTGAGAAATAAAGTAGGGACTTATATAATTCTTAAATTATTTTACACTTATTTCATAAAATCATCTTTCTTGCCTTCATTTCAGAAAAATCACTTATGTTGTATTAAGGATATTCACATAATTTGTGAATCTATCAACACTGATGATCTAAAAGATTGAAAAAATAAATTGCAATTGCATTCAAAGTGTACATGTAAATATTTGCCCATCAAAATTATATACTTAATTCAGTTTCTTATTTTGAGAAACTGAAACTTTCTAATGTAATTTAAATTTTAAAAATTATTATTATATAATTATGTAATATGACATCATTTATCATTCTAGTGCTCGTTGTCTCTCTAGTTTCTAATGTAAAGAATCCATAGGTATCACACCTCAAATGAACGGTGTATTAAACCTTCAGATCTGTGAATGTAAGAGCAATATGAATTGTTTAATATGGGAAAATTTCCTCTGCAGCTGTGTACATCACTTGCAAACACTGTCCTAATTTGTGAGTCCCTCCAGAACCACAAATTGGACACAAAGAGAAGCAAAAAAAAAAGGATGATTGAGACGGCTGAGTAATATTTGATTGTGTGACAACCTATTGCATTCACTCCAAAGGAAAGGATTTAACAAGTTGATTAATTTATCTTTTGTTCTATCTAAAAGTTTCCAACCCTCAAATCCTCCCTACCTTCTAGAGCAATATCCATCTCCAACAACCCAAAGCTCACCACATCTAGACTTATCACTCTTTGTTTAGGTGCACCCCAGCACAAGTGTTTGTTTCCCTGGGACCTTAACGGAGTTAGTTGTGAGAGTGGTTGTGTAGGGTACGTCATGCTCTGCCAGTGCTGAGCATATGTCTTTAATATATGCATGTATGTGTATATTAACAAACCTAGAGGATTCTCAAAAGCAAGGGCCCAAGGTGGAGGCCCCTCTTGCCCAGGTCTAAGGGTGGTGCCAGGTCAGCTTTCCCATCCTTGCTGGCCCAAGGCTAGATAGTCATGTATGAAAGGCAGGGTTGCTATCAAATAAACCACCCTCGTCCTTGCTGCTAGCCACTCTGGCTTTATCCAGCCCCATCTCACATTTCTGCTCCCTTTTCTGTTTTCTAATAGGCAGGGCTCTTCAGAGACCTCCTCTACTTCCTATAAAATTAGTAATATTTCTAAGAGTGTGTCCTCTCTAGGGTTTAATTCCAGAATCTCTGCACTGTTCTGCAATCTAAGGGTGTCTTTGAGCACCTAATCAGCCATAATTCCAGTCATAATTTTCTATGCCCTCACATCCTCATACAGATTGCAAGCTCTCGGAGGCCAGGGTTCACATGTTATTTATGTCTAACCCCACCACAATGCCTGTTGCATCATACACAATTAATAAATATTTATTGAGATAAAACAACCAAGGAAGTCACAAAAGAAAGGACAGATTTGATTTCATAAAAGCAAAGAGAAAATTCCCAATAACCCTAGGAAAATATCTGCAGCAAATATTGCAGAGAGCTGTCATCTTTAGTATGTAGAGTTCACACAAATAGATGCAGAAAAGCTAAGATGATGTAGGTAAAGTATCTAAAGGACAATCCTCAAAGGAGGAAATACAGCTAGAAGTAAACTCCTAAACTGACCAATTTGGCAGTCAAAAGCCTCATAATACTCAATTTATTTGACCTAATAATTCCACTGCTAAAGATCTATCTAAGAGAATTATAAATTTTGGAGGAGAAAGTTTTATTGATCTAACTCAAGCATGGTAAAATCTTTCTTTGTCTATCTCACACGAGGTTCTTTGGCATCCTTGCTGGGGGCTAGAGTGGGAGAAGCCTCAGGACCCAGAATCCAGGCATTCAGAGTCAACAAGAAGGCTAGTAGACAATTAGAGGACCCTGGATACTTGCCCACAGTTGAATTTCATGCTGCCCCCCGGGATGTGAATAACCCTGCATCCTTGTAGCGGCCATCAACACCAGGCCCTGATTGAAACAAAGAGTAAGATTCTCAGATGATCACACAGGTTGGAATGCAAAAGGTCTTCATTCAAATCATATGCAAATGAAAAGTTCTGCCCACTAGCTTTTAACAGCGGCATTAGAACTCAGAAATAGTGACTCCTGTGGAGTGTTGTTTCCAAGCAGCCTGGAGCCCCTTGGAAATGTAAGGCTTTGATTTAGGTGGAATGGCCACAGGAGCTTATTAGCAGAAGGGTCAGAACATCTCAGTTGACCCAGCCAGCTGCCCAGGACACTTTATGGAACAGAAGCTGTCTGCACAGGTCGCCCCTCCTTAGTGATAATTAATGCAAATGATTTTCCTTGGAACTATCGCGATAGAGAATCTGGAAACTGACAACAGTTCCCTAGCTGTCCATCAAGAAGCACCAATGCGCCATGCTGCCACCTGCCATTAGAGAGCTTTTCACCACCAGCAAGCTCACTTGTCATTTCTCCGCAGAATGCACTCAGCTGGCTTAGCCTGTAATACACTAACGTGATTTCAACTCAGCAACAAAGCTAAATACCAGAGGAGTACGGCACTTGGAGCAGAAAAGAAAGGGAATGAAATAACTATCATTACCGCCCTAAACTTCAAAAAGTGTGAAAGAGCCCTCTTCCCGAGAAGTCCAGATCCCCAATTTCAGACAGTGTAATGGCAGCCAGCTTTGCAGAATGAAAACAGAAACACTTGTCTGCTGATGAGATCTCTTTCCTCTCCCATTGAATGAGTGGAGATGATCCTCTGGCCTTAGTCCTAGCCCAAGGTTTGGGCCCCTGACTTCATAGTCCATTTGATCCTAAAGCAGTGGTTTGTAAAATCTTACTGAAAATGAAAAGAATAACTATGCACTCTCATTCTAGAGAAATGTACACACCCTACTTTGTACACATTAGCAGTGGAGCACAAGGAGCCCCTTACGCTATCAGCTGGTTCTGTCTGCACTCACGCCACCACTGCCCATTCCTGAACAGAGCAAGGGGCTCTATTTTGCTGAACCTTACAGCCTTTCCCAGCACAGAGGTCCAGGAGGCCACTTGGACTTAATTTCTGGAGGCCTGTGGATAAAAAATCCTTGTCACTCTGTCCATCAATGTCCATGGTAAAGAATCTCTGTTCCAGAGGAAACCTTCTCAGTCTCACATCCCTCTCAGTGGATTTATGTATCGTTCTCTAGCGATGTTGAAAAGTGGATTGGTGCTAAGGAAAAACAAACCTACTTAGGGTAAGAAGTTAACAGCAAAATTACAAAAAGCTTTTTTTAAAAAAATGGTATTCTAGTTGCATTTTTCAACTGAGTCATAAAATCATTTCCCAAGCCAGAAGCATTATTCTCATTTCACAGGTGGAAAACCAGGAATTACAGAGAGGTTAATGGCTGTGTCTGAAAGCACACAGCACACCCTTATCAGAAGGAGCTGAAAATACAGGTATAGTCAAGGGCTCATACTGTTCTGTGATAACCCAAACTTTATGAACAAGTTTGGCTTGGCCCTAATTGGCATTCAATTTTAAAAAATGTCTTTCATTAAAAAATATAAATTGAAGTACTGGGTAATTGACTCACATTTGATTAAGGCAGAGTCTATTGGATTAACATGATTAATAGATAAAATTATAATCAAACAGAAAGCAGTACAAAAGGTGACTAAGTCATGAATCCCATTAAGATACTAAATTTTTTAAAGATGAATATGCTGGGGTTTTTTATGTAGGAATATTCATTTCACAGCGGATCTCACACTGTTCAGCTCTCACTAGTAGAGTAATTAGAATGAAGTTTTTCTTCAGGATTAAAAGAAGAAGTGCTTGGGAGGTGTTTTGATTTCACAGTAAGGAAAACCCCAGCTTGTCCTTATTCTGATTCTCCCAAATCTTTTGGTTCATTGGTAATTTCCCAAACTGCTAGTGAAGGAGGCCACTGCAGTGGTTACCTCTGCTCAGAACTAAATATATTTAGTAGATGCCACATCAAATTCCAAGGTCCCTTTCAGGAACTGTAATGTTGACCAACCTGTACTGGAATAACATATTCCACAGTTTTTTCTATAAATGCAAAGCTGTATCCTCAATGGAAACTTAGTTAATTGTTATGAAACTGCTTCTGCATCAGCCACTTCCAGACAGTCAGACCAGGAAGTAAAATGAAAAATAGGATACTTGTTTTTTTGCTTTATCACTCAGTCTTAAGTCCTTTTTGCCCAAGAAATGGGAGCTGCTGTGGCATAAATGGACATGGACGTGAAAATAACATTCTTCTCACCACCAAGATTTTCTGTTTCAGAGAACTGACTGGGTAGTGACAGCCTCCATCCAAAAACTTCCATGTCTAACTAGAACAAAAAATTTTACAATCTGTATAGAAACACAAAAGACCCCTAATAGCCAAAGCAATCTTAAGAAAGAAAAATGGAGCTGAAGGAATCAGGTTCCCTGACTTCAGGCTATACTACAAAGCTACAGTAATCAAAACAGTATGGTACTGACACAAAAACAGAAATATAGATCAATGGAACAGGATAGAAAGCCTAGAGATAAACCCACACACTTATGGTCACTTAATCTATGACAAAGGAGACAAAAATATACAATGGAGGAAAGACAGCCTCTTCAATAAGTGGTGCTGGGAAAACTGGACAGCTACATGTAAAGGAATGAAATTAGAACACTCCTTAACACCATACACAAAATAAACTCAAAATGGATTAAAGACCTAAATGTAAGGCCAGACACTATAAAACTCTTAGAGGAAAACCTAGTCAGAACACTCTTTGACATAAATCACAGCAATATCTTTTTTGACTCACCTCCTAGAGTAATGAAAATAAAAACAAAAATAGACAAATGGGGCCTCATTAAACTTAAAAGCAAAGGAGACCATAAACAAGATGAAAAAACCACCCTCAGAATGGGAGAAAATATTTGCAAATGAGACAACTGACAAAGGATTAATCTGCAAAATATGCAAGCAGCTCACGCAGCTCAATATCAAAAAAACAACCCAATCAAAAAATGGGTGGAAGACCTAAATAGACATTTCTCCAAAGAAGACATACAAATGACCAAGAGACACATGAAAATATACTCAGCATCACTAACAGAGAAATGCAAATCAAAGCTACAATGAAGTATCACCTCACACTGGTCAGAATGGCCATCATCAGAAAATCTACAAACAATAAATGCTGGATAGAGTGTGGAGAAGAGGGAACCCTCATGCACTGTTGGTGGGAATGTAAATTGATACAGCCACTATGGAAGACAGTGTGGAGGTTCCTTAAAAAACTAAAAATAGAATTACCATATGACCCAGCAATTCCACTACTGGGCATATGCCCAGAGAAAACCATAATTCAAAAAGACACATGCACCCCAATGTTCCTTGCAGCACTATTTTACAATAACCAAGACATGGAAGCAACCTAAATGTCCACCAACAGAGGAATGGATAAAGAAGATGTGGTACATATATACAATGGAATATTACTCAGCCATTAAAAGGAACAAAATTGGGTCATTTGTAGAGACGTGGATGGACCTAGAGACTGTCATACAGAGTGAAGTAAGTCAGAAAGAGAAAAACAAGTATTGTATATTAACGCATATATGTGGAATCTAGAAAAATGGTATAGATGATATTATTTGCAAAGCAGAAATAGAGAACAAATGTATGGATACAAAGGGGGAAGAGGGGGTGGGAGGAATGGGAGATTAGGATTGACACATATATACTATTGATACTATGTGTAAAATAGATAACTAATGAGAACAGTCTGTATAGCACAGAGAACTGTGTCTAATGCACTGTGGTGACCTAAATGGGAAGGAAACCCAAAAAAGAGGGGATATATGTATATGTATAGCTGATTAATTTTGCTGTACAGTAGAAACTAACACAACATTGTAAAGGAACTATACTCCAATAAAAATTAATTAAAAAAAACTCTTCCATGTCTGCATAAACTGGGAGGTGGGAAAGAACTGGGAGGCAGAATCTTCATCAATGTCCCAAAACTCACATAACCACCTCACATAACAATAGTATAAAGCAAAAAACTGGCTTCCTAAGCGAGCACAGTTCCACTGCAGTCTCCCTGACTCAGACACATGGAAGATTTGCTTCCTACTCCTGGTGTGGTTTTCCATCAAGCTGCTTGCATCGTCTCAATACATATATTCTATCTGTCAAGGCGCATGCTGTCTGATTGGACACAGGTATCCTTTTGACGGTCTTGTAACTTATTGATTCTGCTTACCCCATGGTATTGGTAATTGTCTCAAAGTAACTAACCCCCAGGAATGGTGGCAGACTCAATAGAGAGGTTATGCAGTGTGCAGATTGCTTCTCTGAGGGCCAGACTTTTAGAAATAGATGTATTAATTTAAATAGAAAATGCCTTGGTAGACATATTTAGGAGCAGTACCTGGGGGTGATGAATGGTAAGGTGTAGGAAAAATTTAGGGAGAATGTTCTCTATATTTTTACTCTAGGGCCCAGAGTCATCAGTTACATCGTTGTTAGACTCTTCGTGATTATTTTCATAAGCTGCTTTAAATCCTCTCTGGAACTGTAGTAGGGACATATACAAACAAGCAAATAAGCAAACTATTTATTGAGTACTCCCTATGTGCCAGTTATGTGCTGAGTGTTTTTCTCATAACTATTTCCTTTAATCCTCACACCAGGCTGTTGATCATAAATTCTATACCCAGTGATTTGTCAGATATTTGCCATAAGATATAGGGGTCCTGTGGGCCTTTGTGGAGCCTCTGCAGCAAGCAAGGCAAAGAGAAGAAGCAGGAGAACCTCTAACACAAGGTGGAGGAGGTATTTTCAAGTGTTCAGGACACTCAGGCTCGAGAGTCAAGGCTTGACTTTCTTCATTGCCAAAAATACTGAAGAAACGGCTTTGCTTCTGCTTTCTTTAGGGTGGCTTTTTCTGCATATACCCTAAGTGGGAGACATCACTGATAACTGATCCAACAGGGCAAATGGGGAGCAAAACTTTCACTTCCCTTCTGACTTGCAGCCCAAGTCTTTGTAGTTCCATGTGGGTTTACAGTGAGACTCCTGCCTGCTTGTTCAGTATCGTGGGCACTGTGTTTTCCACAATTCCTCCACAAGCCTTGAAGAATTGTAAGAAATCTTTCATTTGCATGCTTAGTTCTCCCGGCTGAAGGAAGCCCATCTTCACATTTGTGGGTGTGTTACACAGTCGAATCTAAAATACATTCAATTGTCTGATCTTCCCCACTGAGCAAGTGGGACGCTTGGCCTCTGTTCTGGTCAGTGGTTCTAAGACCCTGAGCTGGTAGTGAGCAAGAAGTGTCCTTCTGAGAGACAGAATCCAAACCTAAATGTTGGTCACATACCAAATAGACAGTGCAAATGAAGTATGGGTCTAAAGGAAGTGAATGGGAAGGCAGCAAGATAAGGATGCAGAACCGGCACAGAGGGATATCAGAGCAGTCCAGCTCCCGCTCTGGACAGAGTCAGGTGGTACTGGAAGGCCTGCATTGAAGGCTTTTTTTTTAAAAAAAATAAATTTATTTATTTCATTTATTTATTTTTGACTGCATTGGGTCTTCGTTGCTGCGCGTGGAGTTTCTCTAGTTGTGGTGAGTGGGGGCTACTCTTTGTTGAGGTGCGTAGGTTTCTTACTGCGGTGGCTTCTCTTGTTGCGGAGCGTGGACTTTAGGCGCGCAGGCTTCAGTAGTTGTGGCACGCAGGCTCAGTAGTTGTGGCTCGCAGGCTCTAGAGTGCAGGCTCAGTAGCTGTGGCACACGGGCTTAGTTGCTCCACGGCATGTGGTATCTTCCCAGACCAGGGCCCAAACCCGTGTCCCCTGCATTGGCAGGCAGATTCCCAATCACTGCGCCACCAGGGAAGCCCCTTGAGGGCTTTTTATAGAGACTGTTGAGTGGGGGGAAGTTGTTCAAAGTACTAACAACAGTTTCAGGTCTCACTGTGCTCAAGGGAGGCATTCCATAAATATTAAGCAAATGGTTTAACTTTTGTTCAAGCCAGCGGCCTCTTTCAGTGGTTACTAAAAACAATGAACAGGCCGAACTCTGTTACTTAGGCAAGTTGCAGCTGACTGTTTCAGGTATAAGCTGTCAGAGCAACTAGATGTCAGGCTGGTTCCATTGGTTCTCTGAGAGTTTACCTCGTGTGTGCATGTGTAAGCTTACGCGTGCATATGCGTACACACACACATCAGAGCACTGTTCTAATAAGAAGCATACAGTAGGCAAACAAGGAAAGAATCTGTCTTATCCCCAAACAACCAGTTCTCTCTGTTTGTTCACTGAATATGCTACACAAAAATAGCAACATCATATATTCTAGTAGACCAGACAGAAGTCTTTTTTTTTTTTTTATAGTAGATCCTTGTTGGTTATCTATTTTAAATATACCAGTGTGTACATGTCAATCCCAAATGCCCAGTCTATCCCTCCCCTGAACCCTTCCCCTCTGGTAACCTTAAATTCATTCTCTAAGTCTGTGAGTTTGTTTCTGTTTTGTAAATAAATTCATTTGTATCATTTTTTTAGGTTCTACATATGAGCAATCTCATATGAAATTTGTCTTTCTCTGTCTGACTTACTTCACTTAGTATGATAAAGTCTGGGTCCATCCATGTTGCTGCAAATGGCATAATTCATTGTTTTTTATGGATGAGTAATATTTCATTGTATATATGTACCACATCTTTTTATCCATTCATCTGTCGATGGACATTTAGGTTGCTTCCATGTCTTGGCTGTTGAAAACAGTGCTGCAATGAACATTGGGGTGCATGTATCCTTTTGAACCATGTTTCTCTCTAGATATATGCCTTCTGAACCTAATTTACATGTGCATTTGTGTCGTGTCCCATACAGTAATTGGCACTATAGTATGTACAACAGGAATGTATGAAATGGCCTTTAATGTTGAAAAAATTATGATTTTTTGTGAAAGGTAGTGTTTAGACATATCCACCAGGTAACTTCTCAAGACAAGAATACATCTTCAAAACTACCAAATTATATTCCCAGAATATTACATTTCCATTGTTCCCTCACACGGTCAATTCCATGGCCGAAGAGATGTCAGGGGTTCCCACTGCTTCTCGTTGGGCAGGGCTTGGCATCTGATATCAAACCACTCACTATCAAGGCCTCCTTGACCCAACCAATAAGTTTCTAGAGAACCAGGGCCTGTTATGGGCTGAGGTGGAGGAAAGGGTGGAACAGGTAAGAAGGAAGGGTCCATATAAATGCAAGGATCTTCAAAATATAAAAAGAAGCCTCATATGAGAGGAAGCTGGTTACAAGAGAGAAATTTATTACACAAGGAGCTTGTGCTCGTTTTATGTGACCACCCACAAGGTGCAGTTGCCCTCACGTCTGCTCTGGAGTATATAGAAGGAAAGACATTTCTATTTATTAGGTTTGGGGAGATTTAAAGGAGCTGGGAGGGTTGGTTGTTGTTTTAAAGGAATAAAGTCAAGTGTAGACAACTTTAAAACATTGCTACTACATCCGTGCATCTAACTGAGTCACTCGTGGGTCGTTAGGCGCTAGAGTATAACGATTTGTCAGCATAGGACACAGAGTGGACCAATTTAATACTTGCTGCAGGGGTTAGAATTTCCACAGCCTTTGATCAGATTTTTTTTTTTAAGGTCAGTAACATTTAGAGGTAGATAAAAACATCAAGTAATTGCTGAGAAACTAGGTGGCTTGTAGCTAATTTGCAAAAGCATAGATTACGTTGTTATTTGGATTTTATCCACTTCACGAAAAAGTCCTGAGATTTTTAGGAAGAACACATGAATGTTGATACCGTGGTGTGCAGCCCACTCCATAGTGTGCAGACATCTGCCATCTTCCCTCCTTGACATGCCCTCTTGTTTGCACACTGGAGCCCTTGAGTAGTCAATGACTTTCATGTTCTGCTAGATAATAAGATTGTGTGTGACACCATTGTTCCTTTATACCTCCTTTTACAAAAATGGAAAACAAAACTCTCTGTTCTTTCTTTAACTTAGCATAGAGCAGGATAAAGAAAATTGAAATCTGATATATAATCGGTGAAATTCCTATCTGTTATTTAAAGAGAGCTTCTAAGAGAATCTTAGAGGTAGAAGAGAATGCTGAAAGTGTTGTGTGTTAATACTTGAAGACACTGTTCCCTCTCTACCCACCAGCCCAGAAGTTGTTTCTGGAAAAGCCTTCACAGACCTATGTAATCTCTGAATGTGTTGCTCAGCCAGTGACCTCCTTTTTCAGGTACCAACACTGAACACGGTGCTCCGGGAGTTGGGCGGCCACACCCTGGTGGCCCACCTTGAGCTTGTCCTCCACCAAAAGCATTAGGACTTGTCCCCTGACCTACAACTTTTCACCTGATAACCCACTGGCTTCCTGCTGTGTTTAGAAATAGGACAGGGAGGGGTAAACCCAGCAGATATTTCTCTTTGGAGTGTTTCCTTCCACTTTAAAAAGACTTTTTTTTTTTTTTTTAGCTAGTGTATTATTCCGCTGGGCTGCCAAAACAAAATGCCATAGACTGAGTGGCTTAAACAACAGATGTTTGTTTCACACAGTTCTGGAGGCTGAGAAGTCCAAGATCAAGATTCCAGCTGATTGGGTTTCTGGTGAGACCTCTCTTCCTGGCTTGTAGATCGTCACCCTGCTGTTATGTCCTCATACGCCTTTTCCTAAGTGTGTGCTCAGGGAGAGAGAGAGAACCAGCTCTCTGGGGTATTTTCTTATAAGGACACTAATCCTATCAGATCAGGACCCCACCCTTATGACCTCATTTAAACATAATTACTTCCCCAGAGTCCCCATCTCCAAATACTGCCACACTGGCAGTCAGGGCTTCACAGACCTGCAGTTGAAAACATAAGTGTACCTCTAATTTCATCTACCCTTTCCATTCGTCATGTATAATATTTATGTTGCTGTACAATCTTCATAATCTCTTTTTCCAACTCTATTTTTTCATATATTCTTATTATTTAAAAGTTTGGGAAATTCAGGATAGTGAAGAAAACTTAAAATCACCCAAGGATAATCACTATTAAATTTTAGTGCATTCTCTTTCAGTATCTTTCAATGCATTTCTATATATTATGAATAGAATATACACTTACAGAATGGACTATACAAAATTTAATAGCCAGTTTTTGTCTCTTAGCATAGTATCATAAGTATTTCCCCAATGTGGCAAAAAATTATTTGGCCACATATTTTAACAACTGCTTAATGTTTGATAACCTGAGAGTACCACGATTTATTTAACCAAACTCACATTATCGAATACTTGAGTCGCTTCCAGTTTTTCACTATCATAAATAATATTTTAAATAATCTTATGCCTTACAGTTGTCTACATTTTATATTTGTTTTAGGCCAGGTTGCTGCTAGATCAAATAATAGGAATATTTTAATGCTCTTATATCACCAAATAGTTTTACAAAATCTCAACACTGATTATTCATGGTTTTAAAAACTACTATTTGAAAAATAGAAATAAGCACAGCACACACACAGAAAACTTATTCAGTCCCTAAAACAGCCTTTCCTCCTTCGCTTGTGATTTGATGACTAACTTTAGTGTTGTGTTTGGATTCCATTTTCTTGTGTGTGTATCTATTGTAAATTTTTGGTTTGCGGTTACCATGAGGTTTTGATGTAGCAGTCTCTATATACACAAGATTGTTTTAAGTTGCTGGTATCTTAATTTCAAATACATTTCCAATATCCTGCATTTGTACTCTCCTCACAATTGTTGATTTTGATATCATATTTGTGTGTGGATGATTTCCTACGTTTCCTGTATATTTACCTTTACTGGTGAGCTTTCTCATTCATAATTTTCTTGTTTCTAGTTGTGGCCTTTTCTGTCTAGAGAAGTTCCTTTAACATTTGTTGTAAAACTGGTTTGGTGGTGCTGAATTCTCTTAGATTTTGCCTGTCTGTAAAGCTTTTGATTTCTCCGTTGAATCTGAATGAGAGCCTTGCTGGGTAGAGTATTCTTGGTTGTAGGTTTTTCCCTTTCATCACTTTAAATATATCGTGCCACTCCCTTCTGGCCTGCAGAGGTTCTGCTGAAAAATCAGCTGATAACCTTTTGGGGATTCCCTTGTATGTTATTTGTTGCTTTTCCCTTGCTGCTTTTTATATTTTCTCTTTGTCTTTAATTTTTGCTAATTTGATTAATATGTTTCTCAGTGTGTTCCTTCTTGGTTTTATCCTGTATGGGACTCTCTGTGCTTCCTGGACTTGAGTGTTTCCTTTCCCATGTTAGGGAAATTTTTGGCTATTATCTCTTCAAATATTTTCTCAGGCCCTTTCTCTCTTCTCCTTCTGGGACCCCTATAATGCAAACGTTGGTGCATTTAATGTTGTCCCAGATGTCTCTTATACTGTCCTTATTTCTTTTCATTCTTCTTTCTTTATTCTGTTCTGCAGCAGTGATTTCCACCAATCTGTCTTCCAGCTCACTTATTCATTCTTCTGCCTCATTTATTCTGCTATTAGTACCTTCTAGTGTATTTTTCATTTCAGTTATTGTATTGTTCATCTCTGTTTGTTCTTTAAAGCTTCTAGCTCTTTATTATTTCTTGTATCCTCTCAGTCTGTGCCTCCATTCTTTTTCCGAGATCTTGGATCATCTCTATTATTATTACTCTGAATTCTTTTTCAGGTAGATTGACTATCTCCACTTCACTTAGTTGTTCTTCTGGGGTTTTATCTTGTTCCTTGGTCTGGAACATATTTCTCTGCTGTCTCATTTTGTCTAACTTTCTGTGTTTGCGGTCTCTGTTCCTCAGGCTGCAGGATTGTAGTTCTTCTTACTTCTGGTGTCTGCCCCTTGTGAGTGAGGTTGGTCCAGGGGCTTGTGCAGGCTTCCTGGTGGGAGGAACTGGTGCCTGCCCACTGGTGGGTGGAGCTAGGTCTTGTCCCTCTGGTGGACAGGGATGTGGCAAGCGGTATGTATATAGGCAGCTGTGGGCTCAGGTTGACTTTAGGCAGCCTGTCTGCTGATGGTTGGGGTTGTGTTCCCATCCTGTTGTTTGGCCTGAGGCATCCCAGCACTGGAGCCAGGTCTTGGTGCCCAATTGGCAACCTCCAGGAGAGCTCACGCCAATGAATATTCCCTGGGGCCCCTGCCACCAGTGTCCTTGCTCCCACAGTGAGCCACAGCCAACCTCACCTCCCCAGGAGACTCTCCAAGACCCACAGGTAAGTTTGACCCAGGCTCCTAAGGAGTCACTGCTTTGCCCTGGGTCCCAGTGCATGTGAAAACTTGTGCGTGCCCTCCAAGAGTGGAGTCTCTGCTTCTCCCAGTCCTGTGGAGCTCCTGCACTCAAGCCCCGCGGGCCTTCAAAGCCGAATGCTCTGGGGCCTCCTCCTACTGATGCCAGACCCCAAGGCTGGGGAGCCTGACGTGGAGCTCAGAACTCTCATTCCTGTGGGAGAACCTCTGTGATATAATTATTTCCCACCTGGTGGGTATGAGATTTGATTGTATCACAAAAGTGCCCCCCTCCTAGCATCTTGCTGTGGCTTCTTTTTTGTCTTTGGGTGTAGAATATCTTTTGTGGTAGGTTTGAGTCTTTTTTGTCAATGGTTGTTCAGCAGTTCGTTGTGATTTTGGTGTTTTCATGAGAGGAGGTGAACTCAAGGCCTTCTACTCTACCATCTTGTCTCCTGCCTCTCCTCCTGAATCTTGATAAGAAAATTTATTTGAAAACTTCTAGTTTTATCCTGTTTCTTTGATAATAAGAGACAATTTGGTTGATAAAGATGTGTCCCCTACTCTTGAATTGCTCTGTTTTTCCCATGACTTTTTATAACATCCAGGCTTGTCTGCTTTTATGAGCTCAGATGAGTCTGCAAATTATTGAGATCTCTATCCAAACAATAAATAGAGAAACAAAAAGCTTAAATTTGCTGTAGTTTATTTCCCACTAGAAGGCAATGGAAAATAATGAACAAGTAGTAACAGGAGTAGTTACAGCAGGGAGCTCCACCTCCATGCGTATGAGTTTTCTCTACATCTTAGTTGTGGAGCCCAGAGCACTCCAGTCAGCACCCCAAATCCAAGGTTTCCCTCATGAAGTGTCAGCCACAGCAGGGTTGTTGATATTGTCACATCAAACGTAACAATAACCACCCTAATGGCTAATATTTTTGAGTGTTTGTAATGTGCCAGCTAATGTTCTGACCTATTTAAGTGTAAATTGGGTGGAAACACTTCAGAAAGACTCCTATTACTTGTGGTCTCCTCTTCTAGGTTGTTTTCTGGAAAAATTACTGAGATTGACATTTGACCCCTTCACCCCTGGCCATATAATTTATCATCTAAACTGAGACACTTTGAAAGTGAAAAAGAAGATTAATAATTAAAAGACAACAGGGCTTCCCTGGTGGCGCAGTGGTTGAGAGTCCGCCTGCCGATGCAGGGGACACGGGTTCGTTCCCCGGTCTGGGAAGATCCCACATGCCGCAGAGGGGCTGGGCCCTGTGAGCCATGGCCGCTGAGCCTGCGCGTCTGGAGCCTGTGCTCCGCGACGGCAGAGGCCGCAACGGTGAGAGGCCTGCGTACCGCAAAAAAAAAAAAAAAAAAAAAAAAAAATTAAAAGACAACAGAGGTAAACTGGGACTGTCCCAGGTGAACTGGTGTAGATGGCCACTAGAATCACAGCGTACCCTTGCTTCTGTCTCTGTGTTTCTGTAGCATTTTCCCCCTCTCTCCTCTAATTTTGCATTTTTTTTTGTTTCTGGTTCATGAAGGATAAGTTATGGTGGCAGCAATAATTAGTGGAATTTGGTTTTATGGTCTGACTATTTGGTAATATATGGAAATGGACTAATGGACCATAGAGGTCTGTTCTCTGTTGGGTAAAAGAATAGAGAATCTAGATTTTTAGTCTTTTTTGCTTGTATGTTTGTCTACTTTGAACTCAAATTAACTAAGAATTTCATGCTCGCAAGGGGAGTGAAATTCAAGGAGACCTGTGAGTTGCTGTCTTGCTCTTAACCTATGAATAAAGTTGTAGAACTGAAGATATATTCTCTCTCTCTCTCTCTCTCTCTCTTTCTCTCTCTCTCTCTCTCTATATATATATGTAAATATTTATATATATAAATATATATATGTGTGTGTGTCTATAACTCAGAAAGTTCTTTACCTCTCATAGTGTAAATGTGAAACGTTTTCCTATCTCTGGAGGCATTAGTAAATAAGATTATAAAGTTTTCTAAATTAAAAGAAACTGTTCTGATTGGCTTACAGACATAAATAAGGTCCTATAAATTAAACATTCCTAAAATTCCTGGGAAATAATGAAACTGAACTCCAAATACATTAAGTATGCTATACACAAAAGCTGTTACACGGAGTAAGGCATAGTAGGTAGGGTGGTGAAATCCCTAGAGGCTGAGAGAAGGTCAACAAGGGTAACCTCATGGGAAAGAAGGGTGGTGGCAGTGACTGGAGATTGGTTACACATAAGTGGGTAATCGAGTAACTAAATACATTAGCAATAACCGAAGTCCGATTTCTCATTGTCAAAGAAGGGAATGACTGAAAGAAGGAAAACTACAACAAACCATGTGGTGTCAGGTTCAAATTGAAAGTGTCAGTTTGTACTCACAGTTTAATACATAGATATAAATACCTCTATACATATCTCTATATAGCTGTATAGAGAGATGGACATAGCTACATCTATTCAGTTCCTAGCTCTGTCTACAGACAAGGACTGGGAATCACTGTGCAAGGAGCACATCTAGCTCCCAAATTTTGGTTTCTAAATATAATTTTGCACTAAAAGTAAACAAACCTTCTCGGAGAAATAGAAGATTCCAGTTCCAGTGCAGGAAAAGTAGAAGATGAGCCTGAAACATCTTGTGCCAAAGAGAAAGTGCTCAAAGAATGATGGAGGCCTGTCAAAACAACACAAGAGCCAACTTGAAGGAGTTCCCACTGGCCAGATCTGGGAGAATTTGAGTAGCAAAATAAATAATGAAGTAACGGATTAAAAACCTTTTGAGGGGCTTCCCTGGTGGCGCAGTGGTTGAGAGTCCGCCTGCCGATGCAGGGGACACGGGTTCGTGCCCCGGTCTGGGAGGATCCCACATGCCGCGGAGCGGCTGGGCCCGTGAGCCGTGGCTGCTGAGCCTGCGCGTCCGGAGCCTGTGCTCCTCAACGGGAGAGGCCACGACAGTGAGAGGCCCGCGTACCGCAAAAAAAAAAAAAAAAAAAAAAAAAAAACCACCTTTTGAGTGAAATAGGAATACATGAGTTTATGATAATCCAAATAAACTAATGATATTAATTAGTAAGTTGAAAATTTGGTGAGGTATAGAATATTTCTATCATGTTAAAGTAACTTCTTGCCTAATAGGTGTTAATTACAAAGGGAAAAAAGAATGACTTTACAATGGAGAAAGCTGGTGGATACCACCTCGATGAAGTGACTAAAGTTAACATAACCACTAAAAAAACTAATCAGACTTATGTGCCACCCAATATGACTCAATGAGAAGAACACACCATCACTTCTGTGATATTCTTACCAAAGTCATATAACCTGAATCAAATCTTAAGGGAACAGCAGACATGCCCAAATTGAGGTTCCATCTACAAAATAACTGGTCTGCGGTTTTCAAAAGCAGCATGACCATAAAAAGCAAGGGAAGAAAGGGGGAATTGTTTTATATTGAAGGAGACTAAGGAGCCATGCCAACTAAAAGCAAAATGTAATTCTGACCTGGATCCTTCTATAGGAAAGACATCAATGAGATATTTAGCAAAATGAATATAGTGTGAGGACAAGATGGTAGTAATGTATCAGTGTTAGTTTCCTAATTTTGATGGTTCTGTTGTGGTTATGCAGAAAAATGTATTCATTTGTAAGAAATTCACTCTAATGTATTCAAGGATGATAAGGGTATCATGTCAGCAACTTACTCTCAAATGGTATAGGAAAATTCTTTGTATTTCAGATGCAATTTTTGAAAGTTTGATATTGTTTCAAACTAGAAAAGAAAAAGGAAAATTTATATGATGCAAAAGTGTGAACATTTTAATGATTCTTGATACAAATCACTAAATTGCTTTCCAAAAAGGACATACCTCATCTTATAACTATGCAGTTCCATTTTTTCCTATTAAATTTTTGTCAGGTAAGTCCGGCACTCACTGCATTCAAAGACCTTATTTTCGGTCCTACCTGTCACACTTTATAATAGAAGGGCTGATTTTCATGAACTCACTTATTATCTCAATGTGGGGGTAATCACTCATTGTATCATTAGCTGATAATGACTAGATGAGTTGGTTGAGCTGTAAATGACTCTGGTTTCGAGATTGCAGCTCTAGCTGATTAGATAAATATGCCACATATTTCATTTTGATCATATCAATTTCACTCTCATTTGACTGAAATGTCTTCCTTCAACCTAAAGTTCTCATTAAGGCATGGTAATTTCTCTGAAATATGACCGTATGCATGACTTCTATCAGCCAAAACCAATAGTTACAGAAAAGGAAGGTTATTCTACATTTTAGCAACTGCCTAGCTGTATGATTTTCCACAACTCGCGAAATCTTTAGATCCTTTGTTAGAAAGTGAGTAACGATATCTTTATTGCACTCAGAGTATACATGTGTGGTAGCGCAGAGAGACCAGTGCAGCTTTAACCGAATATCTTGTCTAGTTTAAGACTTTGGGTGGGGCTTCCCTGGTGGCGCAGTGGTTGAGAGTCCACCTGCCGATGCAGGGGACGTGGGTTCGTGCCCTGGTCCGGGAAGATCCCACATGCCGCGGAGCGGCTAGGCCCGTGAGCCATGGCTGCTGAGCCTGTGTGTCCCGAGCTTGTGATCTGCAACGGGAGAGGCCACAAGAGTGAGAGGCCCGTGTACCGCAAAAAAAAAAAAAAAAAAAAGACTTTTGGTGAAGAGATTTTGAGGGGATATCCGAAGTAAGTCCTAAGGAATGGCTCTCTTTGGCACCTGGTGTCAGGTATTATTTAGACTTTGTAGCCAAGTGCTTCACTAAAGTGTACGTGAATCTTGTTAAAATGCAGATCTGGTTTAGTAGGTCTGGGGTGAGCCCTGAGAGTCGGTATTTCTAACAAGATCCCAGAAGATGTTGATACTGGTCGTGCACAGACCACACTCACAGTGAAGGCGAGTGGCTAGCAAACAGCCCACGTCGTCTGTTTCATCAGGAATGGACCTCAGAGGTTGTGTGTGAGGGGAGGCTTGGCACACTGGAGAACCTGCTTCTCTCCGGAAGCCTCGCTCATCTGCCTGCTCAAAAGTAGAGTTAATCCAGCAGCCAGCTGGGTGGACCATGACAGTGGCCACGGGAAACAAATTTATTGGACCAAGATTGTGTACTTAAGAAAACAGACAAATATTTGTCTTGTTTGTGCAGTGGCCTTTATTGGGTTGTGGCCCATATCTCTTATTTTTCTCCTAAATCTTGTATAACCCCAGGGAAAACAAGTCATTGCCATTCCTTGGAAAGGGAAGATGAGGAAATGAGGGGCCTGAAGAGCTGCCTCGGCCACCTCCAGGTTAATAGGAATCTTGTCTGGTCTGGTGAGTCACAAATTGACCTGAGATTCAGGTTTAAGTTTATTCAGTCATTTTCTCTATGTTAGGATAAGAGAAGGTGCCCCTTTAATAGTAGTTAAATGTTACTAAACCTTTTCCATGACCTAAGAAAAGTACTAAGCCTGGGTTCAGAATTCTTAGGACTGAAGTTTGCTCTATGGTAAACAGACATGTTAACATTTCAAAGGCTTAATGAAACAACACTTTCTACTTCAGATGGTCTCTTAACCTTAGGAAACTGGGTAATACCATCCCCATTATATTGATCTGGAAATTGAGGGTCTACGAGGTAGTTAACTTAACCAAGGTCACATGTCTGATAAGTGGTGAAGGTGGGATTTGAATTCTGCCTTCATGATTTTGAAACTCAACGGCCTTCTATTATGTCACTTCTAGTATTCTTTACTAAGAATACTTGTATAAGAAATGTATTTTAGTCTAAATCAGTGGGAGATTGGTGATACTCTAGAATTTTATTGCTTGACCAAAATTATGCAACGGTTAAGTAACAGAGAAAGAATTCAAACCCAGGTCTCATCAACTGTACAGGCTTTGCATTATACCCGCTTCCTCTAATGATTCAAGATTCATGCTGCCAACAGCAGTAATATGAATATCACATCATATTTGTACAACACTTAAAAGTTCTCAGAGTTGTCATTTGGGTCCCCTAATAGCCCTGAGAGGTGAGTAGGGCAGGCTTTCCATGCAGTTCACAAGTTAGGAAACTAAGACTGAGAGTTAAACCCAAGGGCTTACAACCAAGAAGCGGTGGCCCTAGAATCTAGGTCTTGGGCAGCAAATTCCACGAGCCCACAGCCTTCACTGTCATCACAAGACCTCAGCTTATCTCTGGATCATTTAAAAATGGATATATCCTCACCTGTGCACAGAGATTTATCTCCATTTTAAAGCAGCCATGTAGAAGCTAGCCAAGGCTGTGATCTGCTTTTAGGTTTCTAAAATAATGGCAGCTGTCTTAATAGGAATTTTTTGAGTGCCTACAATGCATAAAAATGACGTGGGCCTTGCCTTCAAGAAGCTTACAGTCTAGTAGACGTGAAAAAACATAAACATAACAGACTTGAACGAGATGAAGGGTTCATTTGAGTCTGTATGTAAAGAAGAAAGAACAAACTGAAGCAAGGATGTAAGTAAGGGATAAAAGGACCCCCTACTGAAAGAGGAGAGCTACTTTGTACTTTGTGGGTGAATTTTCCATTAAGGAAAATTACCATTATTTTGGTCCACAACAGTTTGGTTCTTCATTTCTCCTTACTGCGTCCAAGAGCCCAAATGAACAGGGCAGAAATACTTTGGAATCTTATCCTTGATTAGCAATTACTATTGGCCCTACTCAGAGTAATCTCCAGTAGCTCTGTGGGACTGCTATACTCCAGTTGTATTAGAAGCAAACAAACAAAAAAACCTCTTCCCCAAACATGCTGAATTCTCATCCTGCTCCAAGCCTTCGCATGTACTTTTACCTCTGAAACACCGTTCCCTTCAGTTCTTTACCTGGATAAGTCTTATTCATCCTTCAGATCTCAGCTTAGCCTCGTGCACACTGGAAAACTTTTCTAGTTTTCCGAGTTTGGGGTAAAACGTGTAGTGGTCTGTATAGTTTAGGCTGTGCTGCAGTGACAAACATCCTCCAAATATCAGTGGCTTAATAAAAAGTAAATGTTTACTTCTGACACACACTGTGTGTCCACTGAGGCTAACTGGAGCCTCGGCTTCATATCATCTACCTTCAGAGTCCAAGCCCATTGTATCCTCCACCATACGCAGTACTGCCAGTCACCATGAAGGAAAAAGGCTTTCCACCTAGATATGGCTTGTGTTACTTCCACCCATATTTCATTAGCCAAAATAAGTCATGCCTAATTTTAAAGAGGTGAAGAAGTGCAATCCTAACTTGTGCCAAGAAAACCCAGAATCTCAGTGAATATCACTAATAACCAGCTCTGAGCTCTTCCTATTTGCTCCCAGAATCCAGTAATGACCACAGTTGAAGCACTTGTTATACTGTATTGCAATTACCTGCTTGTGGTCGGTGTCCCCTCAGAAGACTCCAGACTTCTTAAGGACAGGCACTCAGCCCTCCTTTCATATCCAATACTTGCCACAGTGTGTGGCATATACACAGTCAGTGAAAAAGCTTGAATGAAGGAGACTATGTCCTATTTTTTTTAAATGCAAGTTTGTATTTTGAAATGCATGATTTCAAAACAATTACAATTTAAAATGGTATTTAGGTCTTATGTTCCTTAGGAAAGATAGCCTTGAGGTACAATTCTGACTTTGCTTTTGAATGCAAATATTTTAACAAGTATAAGGCACAGAAGCTTGAACTGTCAGTTATTTCTATCAGCATATGTAAAATATCTTGTTTATCCCAGAGATCCTAAATTAGATGGAAGAAAAATATTCTGTCTTTAAAAATACATCTGTCAGATTTTATATTTGTCCTCAACTTGTCTTGAAGATGAATCAAAAGTTAGCGCTGCATAATATTTAAGAAAGAAAAGTAATATTTATTTCATTGTATTAGTTATGACTATTATATAAATATAACAAGTAAATGCAAAAGATAAATTATCCAGATAAATTATCTATTGTAAGCATCTATGTTTATAATTAGGTATTAATTTTTCTATATACTTCAGGGCTTTACAAGAGATCAGTTGAATTTCTACCCAAAAGAAATCAGTTTAGGAAATAACCCACTAATTTATTGTTGGATTCAACCAAAATGGGAAAATCCTGAAAATATCCAGCTACTAACAAGTAGCTTAAAAAAATTAAATGACATATTCCCAGCAAGCTGGTGTATGTAAACATAACTATAAGGTACTTTTGGAAACATAACTTTAAGGTATGTAAACATAACTATAAGGTACAAAGTATAAGTTTGTAATAAAAACTACAGTCCATTGAAGTGTCACATTTCCTTAACAAATTTGTTTTCAGAGGAATCTTGTCATTTTTTAAGTGCAAGTTATTGGATTTAGCATGAAGACTATGCTTACCAATTTTAGCTTCTCTAATTTTGAATTTTTTTTATCATATTGGCCCTAGGAAAATCTATAGGATGTATTATGTTTTTAAGATATATTTATGTCATTATAACTTTTTTTAAAATTTTATTGAAGCATAGTTGATTTATAGTGTTGTGTTAATTTCTGCTGTATAGCAAAGTGACTCAGTTATAGATATATATATTTTTTTCATATTTGTTTCCATTATGCTTTACCAAAGGATACTGAATATAGTTCCCTGTGCTATACAGTAGGACCTTGTTGTTTATCCATCCTAAATATAATAGTTTGCACCTGCTAATTCCAAACTCCCGATCCTTTCCTCCCCTACTTTCCTTCCCCCTTAGCAACCAGAAGTCTGTTCTCTATTTCTGTGAGTCTGTTTCTGTTTCATAGATATGTTCATTTGTGTCATATTTTAGATTCCACATATAAGTGATATCATATGGTATTTGTATTTCTCTTTCTGACTTACTTTGCTTAGTATGATAATCTCTAGGTCCATTCGTGTTGCTGCAAATGGCATTATTTCATTCTTTTTGATGGCTGAATAATATTCCTGTGTGTGTGTGTATGTGTGTGTGTGTGTGTGTGTGTGTGTGTGTGTGTGTATCACATCTTCTTTATCTGTTCATCTGTCAATGGACATTTAGCTTGTTTCCCCATCTTGGCTATTGTGAATAGTCCTGCTATGAACATAGTGGTGCATGTTATCTTTTTGAATTAGAGTTTTGTCTGGATATATACCTAGGAGTGGGATTGCTGGATCATATGGCAACTCTGTTTTTAGTTTTTTGAGGAGCCTCCATACCGTTCTCCATAGTGGCTGCACCAGTTTACATTCCCACCAACAATGTAGGAGGGTTCCCTTTTCTCCACACCCTCTCCAGCATTTATTATTTTAGACTTTTTAACAATGGCCATTCTGACCAGTGTGAGGTGGAACCTTATTGTAGTTTTGATTTGCATTTTTCTAATAACTAGCAATGTTGAGCATCTTTTCATGTGCCTATTGGCCATCTGTGTGTCTTCTTTGGCAAAATGTCTGTTTAGGTTATTTAGGTCGTCTTCTGCACATTTTTCGATTGGGTTGTTTGGTTTTTCGTTATTGAATTGTATGAGCTATTTGTATATTTTGGAAATTAAGCCCTTGTTTGTCTCATCATTTGCAAATATTTTCTCCCAGTCTATAGGTCTTTTTGTTTTGCTTATGGTTTCCTTTGCTGTGCAAAAACTTGTAAGTTTGATTACATCCCATAACAGTTTTATTTTGATCATCACGACGTTTTTCTGAGATAGATGAATCTCAAATACTTTTAGCCACATCTGACTTGACTATTTTCATACTAAAATTCAGTTTCCTTCTTCTCAGTCCACGTTCTAGTAGTTACATTTTTTTTTAGTAGTTACATTTTAATAGGGAAATTTTCATGAATCCTCTCAGCAACTGGCATTGAGTCAACTCTCCTCTGATTTGGGCAAGGAAATTCATCTCCTCCAATAAGGGCTTCTACCTATGTAATTTTCTCCTTTTCCTGAACGACAAAAACCCAACTTGATAACTTATGGACTATATCTGGATGTTTACTTTAGAGAAATATGAGTTCCTATAAACAGATGTTTAATTTTAGGGTTATATCATGTTTATTTTTACATTGAAAACAACTATAGGACTTGTTGGATGATACTAAAAAGTAACCAAATTGCAAATTATTCTTTAAGACTCCTGAAGTATGAAATAGGTAATATTAGTTATCTCTGAAAATCTGCATCGTGGCTTGAACTAGGTAAAATAGTGAAATAGATGTGGATCTTGCTATTCCTTCTTCAGTATTCAGTCTCTTAACAAATATTAACTGAGCATCTACTATATGCCAGGCCCTGAGTTTGTAGTTAGTACTAAACGGTAAGCAAAAATCAAGCCTAGAATATAATGGGGAAGATACACATTAATCAAATAATCGTGTCAAGGAATGCATAGTGACAAACTGAGATAAGCCCTTTGAAGGGTGGTAACCACTCTTAGGAAGTGGATAATTCCAAAGGAGTTTGACTTAGAAGGGGAGAGAGGAGGGCGACTGGGGGGCCGTGACTGAGAAGATGACCCTTGCTCTAAGATCAGATGGGGATGAAAAGATACGAATGGGGACCTGGGAGCAAGAGAGAATAAATAGAGTTGAAACACATAGAACAAGCTGAGGTTGGGGGTCAGGGGCTGAAGGTATAAGAAGAGGTTAAAAACGTTGGCAGGACTCAAACCGTACAGGACCTTGTAAAACATTCTCAGAATTTTGGTCCTCATCACAAGGGCAATAGAGAGCCATCGACACGTTTTAAACAAGTGATGGACATGACCAGGTTCATGTTCTGAAAAAATTACTCTAACTTCATTGTGGAGATTAATAAGAAAGCAGAGTGGTACCGGGAGAAGGGTGGGAGGTCTGGTTGAGAGGTGGGGCTAAGATTTAGTGTAACAGCAGTGGCAAAGTGAAAAGTGGACAAATGTGAGAGATAATTAGATAAAATTGAGAAGTCTTGGTGATGGATTCGCTGCAGAGGAGAGGAAAAGAAAACGGCCAAGGATGAGTCTGAGATCTCTGGCATAAATAACATTTCAGATGCAAACACTATTCAGGTAGAAAGCATGAAAAGACCTGTTTTGAGTCTGGGTGTTGGACATGCTGAATCTGAGGTGTCTTTGAGATAGCCAAGTGGAGATGTTGAGTAGGTACCTGTATAGGTATGAAATTCAGAGAAGTCTGGGCTGGAAACTTACATTTGCAAGTCACTAGTAATTAGAACAATAGAGATGTATGGAGTGAGATAGGGGGAAAGAACCGAAGAACTAGGCGAGGCCAGGAGGAACTTCTCTGTGTGATGATTTGGTAGAGACAAATCAGCCTGCATAGGAGACCTGAAATGGGAAAACCAGACTCTGGGAGGAAAACCAGGAAAGTGTGGTATCTCAGAACTAGGGGGTGGAAAGTGTTTTTAGAAGAGAATGATCAATAGTGTCAGTTTCCACTGAGAGATCAAGAGAAGTGAGACTGAAACATGCACGTTGGATTTAACAACAGAGCAAGTGATGGCAGAGGCTTGAGTGTGTGTAACTATCAGTGGGAAGCAACTGCCTGGGAGGGAGGGGCCACATACACACAAGAGGGAAAAGGTGATTTTCATCCTGACCCTCCAACATTATCCCAATGTCTTGACCTCTTTGTGTTATCCTGCATGGCGTTAGACAATAAGCAGCTCCTTAACCTGCCTTTCATCTTGTTTAACATGCAGGATGGTTAGAAAGATTAAAACAAGATAGTAAGTGAACAGAAACTATAAACTATAAAATGGAATTGAAATCAAGCATTATTTCCCCTCAATCTCTGGTTTAGCCAGAGTTTGCCTTTCCTATGCCCTCTTCCTCAGGTCCCTGCTAGATAGATAACACACCCAGTTTCCTTATCTGTGGCTGGCATTGTCTGACCGTGTGGCTGCTTCTAGATGTCAACCATGAGACTTCCTATAGCGTCACTGGTAATACATAGAAAGAGGGTCTCAAAATCCCATTGCGTGCAGCATGGCTGACCAGCAGGCAGAAATTATCGTGCAAAAGGACCTTTATTCTATAGCATACCTAAAATCATATCCAGTAGACAACTGCCTTTTCCACCTACTCAGAAAGCCATGATTATTAGGTAATAGAAAGAATGTCACTTTCTCCCTCTCCCCCTTCCCCCAAATCGAGTCATCCAATCTTGTGAGCATTTCAGAAGGGTTGGTTTTGTTTTTGAGCCAAGGGAACCATTTAGAAAAATAAGGCAAGAATGCCATCTTGGGGTTTCTGCTGACAGCACAAGCTACCTAAGCTGCAGATGGAAACATGAGTGTGTTCCTAGAGGTTGTTCAAAGTCACGGCAGCAATGTATTTGGATCCTTAAGGGCTTTTCTGATTGACTGAGTTTAACGGTTGGAATCCTCTAAGTAAACTATTTTAAAATTTTAAAGTCAGACTAATTCATGACATTTGGGTTTGGACCTTTCCATATTGAGCTTTTAGCTGAATCACACTTAGCTTTTGCCTACCCATCCTTGGTCTTATCTATTGATGATCTAATTGACAAGATGACTCAGAGTTTAGGGGCATCATTTAGTAACTTCCTTTCTCACCCATCTTTTCTGCTTATCTCAGAATATATTAAAAGGAAGTGAAGTGATAATAGAATGGCTCAGGTTTTTGTTTATTTTATTTTGGGAGGCATTGAACCAGCTCCCATGGTTCAACAGGTATGACTCTAAAATAGTAGGATTCCTTGGTGGAGATGAGTTTTATTCCTTGATAGGACACCTTTATAATCTTCTACTTGCATAATTTTCCCTCATAGTTTTTTTTTTTAATGTGATAGAGAAGGCAATATAGCATGATTGGCATCCTTCATTCATCTTTCTGCATCTCACCCTTACTTACTAAAGAGAAGTAAATCCAAAGTTGCAAAGAATCCACCAGGAAGTAATTTGGAACCCAATTTTGCATGTTTTCTGTCTTCACAAGTTCTTCTGTTTAAAGAGAAACCTTGCTTTGAGTAAGGTTGCCTAAGGAATTCTGTGCATGAGAGATGCAATACAGGCTGGTGAAGAGAGACTTGCAAGAGAAAACACTTACTTTCATTGTGCCTTCTGCCATAGCCACTTCTATAACTATCTCCACCCAACCCCAATCGGCTTTTTCTTAATTCCTTAAGGTAAAGATTCATGCCATTATCTATCTGGCATGGGGCTAGAAAGCAGTAATCATTTGTTGAATCCAGCAATGTGTGTCTCAAAGGTAAGATTTACACTTTGTTCTTTCCCTCCCTTCAAGTTTCAATGCATACACTTATTATCTCCCCACAAGTTTGGAAATAGTTTTTGTGACAGTACCTGTGAGACATGGAGATGAAGATGCAAAAGAGAAAGTCGAGCACCAATCAAGGCAAGCACTGACTGCTTGTTCTTTTGTCTTTTCTACTATGGAGGACAGTATGAGAGTTATTTAAAAACACAAGAAGAGGGTGAGAAATTAGAGGCTTTTGTGTTTTTTTAATCCCAATTTGAAAGAAGGAAAGTATGTCAAGAAGAGAGTGGGGATAGGAAACTTCAGATATGACTATCTCAGTGTTCAAAGTCTCCCCTTAAATCCCCAGAGGTAGGTTGGGACCAGATTTTGATTTTGGGCCCTGTGAGCTGTGCGGCCCTGAGTAAGTAACTTAAACTCTCTATGCCTCAGATTCCTCATCTATAAAGTAGGATTTATCACAGTACCTCCTTTGTGAGTTTATTAGCAGGGTTAACTGAGCTAATGAAAGCAAAGTGCCTGGCCAATGACCACTGCTCTATAAAAATAGCAACCGCTGCTAGTAAATTCCAAAGGCCAAAAGGCCAGCCACCCCAGTTAGCTCCATGGGGCTCCTTTCCTTGGGCACCAACTGCTCACAAGCCCAAAAGGCTTGGAGGGAGCCTGCTTCTCAACATGTATATATTTTACTCCAGGTTGGGGAAAGAATGACCCCATATAAATATGATTGGTGGAGATATACTAAAATCTCAATTAAGTAAAAACTGCTGGGTCACCTTGCAAAAAACAACATCCAATAAATGAATTAAGCAAGGGTTAGAACTCTTTGGAGAAATAGGGCATGAAGTTAAGGCAACTTCAAGAGTCTACTAACTATGAGAGGAAAATCAGTGGAAAAGAACTGGAAAAGGGAATAGTTACTGATAGCAATGTGTCCAGGTGGAGATGAAATCCCAGGAGAAACAAATTAGTTCAGGGAGAGTTCTGGGAGAGGGAGAGAAGGGTTAGTTGCATGTGATGTCAGGGGAGCTAATTGAATTGCAGCCCATCCTGACATGCAACAGAGAGAACCTCCCTTCCTACCAGTGAGGGAGCCGAGAAACTTATTTAACTGATCCACAAAGGGAGAAAAGAGATGTCAGAAGGCTGAGTGTTTACTCTTTGGAGGAGAAATCTCCGAATCCACGGGTGATGGGAATAGAAATTTAACCTCAGGGTTCAAATCATAAAATGTTCTCTGTAGACTTCTGTTTGGGGGTAATATTGATTCTGATTTTTCTTTTTTGAAAATATAAGTTTTACAGTAGGTAAAGGTTGATTTCACTCACTTGCTTAACCTCCATTAAAACCACCAAAGTCATTTGTTAATTTTAATTTTTATTTTTTTGGGCTGCGTTGGGTCTTCGTTGCTGTTCACGGGCTTTCTCTAGTTTGTGGTGAGCGGGGGCTACTCTTCGTTGCAGTGCGCAGGCTTCTCATTGCAATGGCTTCCCTTGTTGCAGAGCACAGGCTCTAGGCATGCAGGCTCAGTAGTTGCATTGCTCCGCAGCATGTGGGATCTTCCCGGGCCAGGGCTCCAACCCGTGTCCCCTGCATTGGCAGGCGGATTCTTAACCACTGCGCCACTTTTTTAAAAAGTAAAAAAATCTTTTCACTGCCTAAACAGTCACTGTGATACATTGTTGATGGGAGCGCTGTTACAAGGCCAAGGGAGGACAATGTATTGATGTCTATCAAAACTATAAATGCGTGTGTCCTTTGATGCAGCGTTTCCTCTTCTAAGGAATTTATCCTACAGACACTGGCCTACATCATTGTGGCATTTCCATAGATTGCTCATTGCAGTATATGTACAATGGAATACTATCCTACTATCAAATGAATGATGAATTTATTTGTATGTTGAAATGGAAAGATCTCAAATATATAGTAAAAGGAAGGATCAAGTTACATAAAACATATGTAGTATGCTACCATTTTAAAAAATTAAATCAAGCAGGGAGAAAAAGACATGCATGTGTATGGAGTTGCATTTGCATAAAATTTCTCTAGAAGAATAAATAAACTAATAACTGGTTACCTCATGGGTGATGGGGTAGGGGGATGGAAGGCAGGAGAGGGAAGTTTGAATCATGTGAATATATTAGGTATCAAAAAATCAATTACAAAAATGTCATATTTTATGAGAAACTTAATAATGTTCCATTTAATGCCAAAGAAAAACTTCCAAATCAACAACTTACTATCAAATAACAGCCTATAGGAAAATACCCCTCAAAAAAAGGATATAAAGAAAGATTTTAAAACAACTCACAAAATCAGACCCTTTGAGTTGAAAACAACTCTAGAAAGCATATTTTCCAATTTCTTAAACCATACTACATACCAAATGAATATAGGCTTCAACTTCAAGTTGGTTTACTTCTCTGTGGCTCAGAGCCTTTGATGATAAACTGTAAATGGCAATGCTAGTTTACAATGTAAAGTTCCAGATGAGATTGTTTGATAGAGATGCCTCTGAAGGGCTTCATAAATATCAAATACCCCATGAATATGTAATGACTAAGCATATATGTTTCCCTTTCTCTTCATTGATGAAATAGAAATATAGACTTTTATAATAATATGGATCATAAGACTATAAGCCCCGTGAAGGCAGGGGCCACATTTGTTTTGATCAATACCATACTTCTATCACGAATTATAGTGGATGCTAACCTGAGTTTCCCCAAAAGCAAAGCCTAAGACAAAGGCTATGTGCAAATAGTTATTTGCAGGTGTGATGCCAGCAGGCGAGAGTAAAGGACAGGGAGAGTGAACAGGGAAGGAGGGAGAGCTGGTACCGTTTGCATTATCAAGTTGACCATTGCTAGAAGTACCAGGTGGATACTGCACAACCTCTGAGGAGCCTTATGAAGTACATCACAGGCCCTTACACTCAGCGAAAGAAAGGGGGAAGCATTCATTCACTGGTCCCATCTCCCATTGGTCAAAGGTTATCTCACTGAACTTTAACTCCCCGCACCATTCCAAGTTATACAGGCATGAGTTACAAGTGGGTTCTCCTGGCCATCCAATGACGCAGCTTCAGAGAAGCAGAAGAAGGAAGCAAGAGGCCCGTGATGCAGGCCTGCAGTGAAGTCTAGCCAGGCTGCCCCTGCGCAGAGCTGGTTGAAGTCTGCAGAGCACTGGGGGCCACAGCTGTGGCTGGCACAAGAAGTGAGTCTGAGAAGACCTGAAGTGATGTACAAGAGGTGTCCAATACTTGATGCGTGTCACACTGTAAGTGCTCAATAAATATTTGTTCACTGAAAAGACCCCAGGTGACTGGATCTGGACCGGAAAGTTGGAGGAGGCCTGGAAATCAGCTCATCCCACCTGATATAGATTTTTCTTTCGGAGGAAGATGCTTCAACACTTCCCAAAAGGGGGAGCTCACTCACTGTTTTCAGGGAGTCCTTTTCATGTTTAAGGACTTCTGACTCCTGGGATGTTTTTCTTTCATGAACAGAAATATGCCCTGCTGGGACTTCTGCCATCACTTCCAGTCTGGCCCCCAACAGCATAATACAGCCACTTCCTTTGCCAAATTGCACCTGTAAAAATGAGGTTTGCAAGGAAAGGCAGCACTTAAACAGGAAGCTGAGGGGTGTTATTTTAGTGTCCTCCAACTTAAGTCTGGTTTAGCCAGCATGCCCTGAGTTGGGCTTAATCCTACTACCACCCCACCCCACAATCTATCCTGTTAGGGAGGGAGCTGATTTATATCCAGCTGGGTGGAGTGGCCTTGTACTCTCAGAAAAGCAATTTTGATATACGTCAAAATCAACACCTTCTGTCCATCATCCCTTGGTGAGCACCCTGTCCCAGGATGGACGATCACCCCTAAGGACCCCTCCTGAGCGGTACATCCTTGAGAAACTGAACCATAGCCAGAAGCAGCTAACCGAGCATACTCAGATGTTTGAAGACAGTGACCAAGTCTCTTCAGAGACATTTCAGTGCCTTCTGTCATTTCCCCGTGAGGAGATGGTACCTTGCCCTGCTGGCCACTTTCCTCTCCATACTTCCCAGTTTATCAAGTGTAAACTTATTATTATTTTGGCCACGCTGCACAGCTTGTGGGATCTTAGTTCCCTGACCAGGGATCAAACCCAGGGCCCCAGCAGTGAAAGCGCCGAGTCCTAACCACTGGACCGCCAGGGAATTCCCTATCAAATGCATACGTAAACTCTCTTAAAATGCTGAGTCCAAGATGAAAGCATTGCTCCCTGTGCGGCTTGACCCAGCTCTGGGCACAGTAAGGCTCTGATTCACACCTACACACTTTTGCTCACGTTAAATAAATAGGAGAAATCCTGCATCCAGTTAATTTTGGAAAACTTGACTGAATGAAATAAACTGTACAGAAACATTAAGCACCGTTCCTATGTGAATACGAATATGTTCTTTAAAAAAAAGTACAGAGAAAAAATCACCTCATTCTAGTTGGATTTGTTAATGTCAGTGCATTCTGAAATTTAAATAAACCGTGTTTTTACTCCTTTGCTTACTATTAGTTGTTTTGTAAATTTAAAACAACCAAAGAAGTTGAACTTAGCGAGTGTATGTTGTTTCTCTAAGACGCATAGTGTAGACCTCAAGGTCTGGGTCAGAGTGAGAAGAGTAAGACAGGGTCCTGAAAGTGCAGCCTTGGATCCTGTCTTTATTTAAAATGTTGAGATGTTCTTCATCGTGAATTTTAGCATTAATTTTGATTTTTAAAAATATTGCATGACTTTGCTGTACACCTAAAAATAACACAACATTGTAAATCAACTATACTCCAATAAAAATAGAAAAAGTAAATAAGTCTGTGTTAAGGCTTAAAGAAAAAAACCATTGTGTCACTTTGCGGAGGTCGGGGTTTCTTTTCTCACACTCTACACTCTCAGGTGCACCTGGTTGGAGAAAGTCACCCAAACTGCTGATTGGCTGCGCTGTAAGCTCCTGACCTCCCCTCAAGGGAACCCTTACTTCACCTGGAAGTCCTACCTGTCCGTTCACTCTCCTGTTCTCCTTGTCATCTGTTTCCTATATTCTATATCCTAGCTCTCCTCAGACTTCTAAGACCTTCTCCTCATGCCCACTCTTTTTTTTTTTTTTTTAAATCCGGTATGAGGGCCTCTCACCTGTTGTGGCCTCTCCCGTTGCGGAGCACAGGCTCCAGACGCGCAGGCTCAGCGGCCATGGCTCACGGGCCCAGCCGCTCCGTGGCATGTGGGATCTTCCCGGACCGGGGCACGAACCCGTGTCCCCTGCATCGGCAGGCGGACTCCCAACCACTGCGCCACCAGGGAAGCCCCATGCCCACTCTCGGCTGATGATCTTGCTTCCTATTTCAGTAAAAACATAGAAGTACTCAGAAAAAAGACACCCACTGATTCCCATTCCCACATCCGCCAGCCTGATGGCATCTGTGCCCACATCTGCCAACTTCCTTCCTGTTACTGTAGATGGTGGTTTAAAAATACATCCACAGATTCTTTGACATTCAAAGAATTTTCAAAAAGGGGAACCTAACTTTTCTCCCCTTGACTAGGACTCCTTTCTAACAAACAGAATGTGGAGACACTGAGGGTGTGTGACTTATAAGAATAGATTATAAAATCATGGAGGCGTCTGCCTTGATCGCTTGTTCTGGGGGGAAACTACCATGCTGTGAGGATACTCAAGCAGCCCTATGGAGAGATCCTTCTGGTGAGGAACTGAGGCTTCCTGTCAACAGCCAACGTGAACTTGCCAGTCTTGTGAGTAACTATCCTGGAAGCCAGTCAAACCTTTAGATGATTGCAGCCTTGGCCAACATCTTGACTACAACCCCAGGAGAGGCCTTGAGCCAGAACCACTTAGCTTAGGTGCTGCTAAATTCCTGACTGATGGAATTTGTGTGCAATAGTAAATGTGGGTTTTCTTGTTTTTTAAGCCACTAAATTTGGGGGCAATTTGTTACACAGCAATAGATAACTAACATACTGTGGGTGAACTGTCCATGCTTCCATTTTAGGCCAACCCATCTTTGTGCACTAGGCTCCATCCCTTTTCACTAACTCACAAATGTTCTTCAAGCAAAGTGTCCCCTTTCACTCCTGTATCATCAATATTTTCCTCTTTAGTGGATCATTCCCATCAGCAGGCCAATAGGTTATAATATCTCCCATCTAAAAAGCAAACACACACACACCTCTTGGTCTCACAACTTTCTTCTAGCTACAGTCCAATTTCTCTATTCCTCTCTATAGGAAAATTCCTCATAAGAGGGTCTATACTCTGTTTTCTTCCTTTTCGTTCTCTACTGAAGTCCCTCCAGTCACTTCTTTCTCCTCTGCTGCACTGCAAAAACTCTTGTCAAGGTCTTCAAAGATCTCAGCACTAAGATCCCATGTTCCCGCTTTGGTTGGCCTCCCAGTGACACTGATCACTCCCTCTTCCTGAAAAAACTCGCTTTACTTTCTTTCTGAGACACCCCTCTCCTGGTTCTCCTAGTCTTCTGATCACCTCTCAGGTTTCTCTGCTAATTCTTCCTTATCTTCCGGAGCCCTAGATGTCAGAGTGCTATAGGGCTCGGTCCTTGGATCAATTTTCTTCCCCATTACGATCCCCTCTGATGACTGCTTGACTCTATTTTGTCAGGGATCCCTAATTAGTGCAGGCTCAGGATTCCGGGAACACCAATTCCTGCTTTAACCACCTGACAGCACTTTATGCTGTGCCTTCACCAGTGAACATCAAAGTAATTCACTAATTTAAAAAAAAAAATCAGGGCTTCCGTGGTGGCGCAGTGGTTGAGAGTCCGCCTGCCGATGCAGGGGACACGGGTTCGTGCCCCGGTCCGGGAAGATCCCACATGCCGCGGAGCGGCTGGGCCCGTGAGCCATGGCCGCTGAGCCTGCGCGTCCGGAGCCTGTGCTCTGAAACGGGAGAGGCCGCAACAGTGAGAGGCCCGCATACCACCAAAAAAAAAAAAAAAAAAAAAAATCAGCGAAACCAGTTATTTTGATGTACTAAGACCAAAGTTACAAGATGTGGGACTGTTTTTATTACTCTTCAACTGGTTGAGTTGATGTTAGATTGACTACCTTAGACTGGGATTTCGGAAGGTGGGCTGGAGGAACTGCCCTGTGCATTGTGGGGCAGCTAGCAGCACGCCTGGCCTCTCTCCACTAGATGCCAGTAGTTACACCTACACCAGTTGTGATGATCAAACTGTCTTCGGACATTGCTAAATGTCCTCTCAGGGTCAAAGTCACCACCAGTTGAGTCCCACTGCCTTAGACATATGCCATGTGATTGGATAGGTAGGTGGATAAGTTGGGAGATTTATTCAGTATTAACTTAGAGAGGAAAAGGCTAACATAAACCTTTCCTAGGTGATGGTGAATTAAGGCTTGTAATTTCCATGTTTTTACTGGGGAGGGGATTCTGCTGCAGACCAATCAATGGGCAGGTATTCAAAAAGGCTGCTGGAAACGGGGGACTAATAAAAGGTGAAGCTAATAAGGCTCCACCCAGCTCAGCAATCCCTTATACACGTCTGTATGATTACACTCTGACACTTGTGAAATGATTTCTTCCCATTTCCCTTAAATGCTGTGAGCAAATTGAGGGCAAGGGCCAGCCTCCAGCACGGTTCCCAGTGCCTAGTTGGTGTTCAGTAGTTTGTTTGTTTTTTGCGGTACGCGGGCCTCTCACTGTTGTGGCCTCTCCCGTTGTAGAGCACAGGCTCCAGACGCGCAGGCCCAGCGGCCATGGCTCACGGGCCCAGCCACTCCACGGCACGTGGGATCCTCCCGGACCGGGGCACGAACCCGTGTCCCCTGCATCGGCAGGCGGACTCCCAACCACTGCGCCACCAGGGAAGCCCAAGTAGTTTTTCACTGAAACCAAATGTGGACACCACTGTCTCCTAGGCCCAAAGCACAGGGTGGGGATCACCCACCCTTCCTTCCCCTCACAGCTCTCTGACTGCATGTGGCCCACCCTTTAAACCTGCCTCTGGCTTTCAGTTAGCCAGGTTCTTTACAAAAACCTTTCGTTTTCTGTGCTCTTCCATGTGAGAAGTAACCCTTCACCTGGCAAGGAGCTAAGGAGGTTAGCTGGACAAGGGGACGTCCGTAGCCCTCCAAGGAACCTGGCTATTAAGACAGTGACATTCTACGGGGGGAGATACTAGCAAACCCCATTCACCCTGCATCACCACCCATAACCCCCTGGTAAATGACAAAGAAACCTAACTGCTTACCATACCGTTTCTAAAGGATAGATGTGTGGGGTGTGGGAGTGCTGTTGCTGGGAGGGAAGGGGGCAGCTGACATGTTTCTTCATACAGTTTAACAGAAAGAATTAGAAAACACTAGAGCTAGAAAGCACTGTGGAGAGCAAGTGTCTAGCCCTTCGATCTTCAGCCTCCCATGCTCAGGGAGAAGCGACTCTATGAAGGTCAAACGATTTCGGCAGCACAGCTCTGCCTGGGACACTAGCCTCCTGGCTCCCAGTCCTGTGCCGTCTCCACGTCACTGTGCCGTCCTGGTTGGCAAACACAGAAACTTTAGGAGCCACCCCTGTCTCAGAAGGACGAGCCCGACCCTGGCAGAGTCCCTGTCCGCCCCCCAGCCTTGACTCACAGCCCGGAACCTCCCTGCACCCTTGGACAGTTTCTACTCGCATCCGCATCGATTAAACCTTGATCTCATTTATTATCTCAGGAAATGGTCTCAAGGTCACAGGGCTGGAAATTTAATTATGGTAGCAGTATATTAAGTGGCACATTTAAAGATGCTGAATTGTAGTCATTAATTTTTGGGATGGTGGTCTCAGAGGAATGGGTTTTCTCCACACTGGGTGTTTGGCATCCATCATGGCCATTGAGCTGGGCAGCTGTCTTTTAGCTTTAAACTGCCTCGTTATTCATCTTTTATGACTAGCCTTTAAAAACACTAGGCGCCGATATCCCCTTTTATTGTAATAGATGCGTGCGGTGGGAACGAAGCCATGCTTCACCTTCGCTATAAAACACGAACGGAGGGTACCAGCAGCTACCTGAGCCGGCCTCCAAACTGAGACAATTACCCTTCGCTGACATCTAGTGTCAAGGCATGAGATATAGCCAGGGCGCGGAATCCATTGGCCTGGAAAACTTATGCTTCCCTGGCGATAAAGCCCATCTCACCCACGAAGCTCCAGCCCCAGCTGTAAGACGGGAAGCAGAGGGATGAACTTGGCCCTGGCTGTTGACTTTGCCGGGGTGCTAGGTTATCGAATGGGGCGCCCGTCTGCCAAGGCCTGAAAGAGCTTGTAATGTTTAATGAAGGGACAGTCATTAAATGTGTATGGTTCAAATATTAGGCTCGATGAGCCTGGGTGGTACTTAATAGAGAGGTGGGAAAATATGAATTAAATTAGAGAGATTCATTAAAGAAATTGGCCTGGAGCCCAAGAGTGACGGGTTGTCGGGCAGAGCTGCCAGGAGCTCATCCAGGGAGGAAAACTCAAACTAGTTTTAGGTTTTACATCCCAGAATGACACTGTAACACACGCTTAAATACTGGTCAACCTGTGCTTGTAGAGAAAGGGATATCCATAAAATAAAATCTCTTACAGACTAGAGTATGGATAGAGTGCTTGCAGATAGAATTTTTTTCCCTCTAGGAAATCTGTGGCCTTTGCTTTCAGCAGTACAAAAGCATAGTATTTGTACAATTTCAAAGCAGAGATCCCAATTTCCCCCACTTTGGATGGGGTCTGCCCTCTCCTCTATTCCAGGGTTTTTCAGCCAGGCACTCTTGAGATTTTGAACTGGATAATTCTTTGCTGAGGGTTCGGGGGCCGTCCTGTGCAGTGTAGGATGTTTTGCAGCATCTCTGGCCTCCACCCACTTGATGCCAGTAGTCCCGCTCCCCTTAACTGTGACAATTAAAAATGTCTCCAGGGGGCTTCCCTGGTGGCGCAGTGGTTGGGAGTCCGCCTGCCGATGCAGAGGACACGGGTTCGTGCCCCGGTCCGGGAAGATCCCACATGCCGTGGAGCGGCTGGGCCCGTGAGCCATGGCCGCTGAGCCTGCGCATCCGGAGCCTGTGCTCCACAACGGGAGAGGCCACAACAGTGAGAGGCCCGCGTACCGCAAAAAAAAAAAAAAAAAAAAAAGTCTCCAGGCATTGCCACCTGTCTGCTGGAAAGCAAAATTGCCCTGGTTGAGAAACCCCGGTGTATTCTAACCTCAGGAAGCAGGTTCAGACCCCTAAACTGATGTGCGTAAGTGACCATTCATTGGCTGGAGGTTACACTGTTGTTGGCCCAGCACACCTGAGTAGCCCTTGTACCTGGCCTGATGACCACTCATGCCTGATGTTGACCATGACTTTGTTTTCTGGACTGTATGTTGGACCTTGGCCTGGTGAACTCTAACTCAGCTTTGGCCACAATCCTGAGTCTTTACCATGAGCATCGTTTGATCTCCTAACCTTATTTTGATAAGACTAATCCTATAACAGAGTCCTAATACCAGCTTAAGTATCTCTGCTTCAGTCAGTCAGACAGTCAACATATATTTCCTGCTGGGAATTCCATAGGAAACAGGACGATCAAAAGCCCTGCCACTACAGAATTTACGTTCTAGTGATGAGAGATAGCCAGTAAGTACATTAATAAATAAGCTATATTCAGATGATGATAAGTGCAGTGAAGAAAATTAACCAGGTAATTGGATAGAGTGTAGAGGGGAGGGTGGGCTACTCTAGCTGTGGTCGGCGAAGGCTTCTGTGAGGACAGCCAAAATGTGAACAATGAGAAGTCAGTGGCTCTGAATACAGTGTTATTTCCATTACCACAGGCTATATTTTAAGAAGAATAAATTTAATAAGATGATAGCATACGCAGAGTAAGGTGCATAAATCTTAAGTGAACATCTCAGTGAATTGTCTCACACACACACACACACACACACGTATGTATATATACTCACATAACCACCTCCCAGATCAAAATACAAAACCTCTTCATCATCACAGGTTTATTCCTGCCCCTTCCCTGTCATTACATAGCGACGAGAAAACTTTTCTGTCCTTGATCACCATCAATTCATTTTGTCAACAGGCTACATTGTGTTTTGTTTTGTTTTGCTAAGAGAGCCAGTTAGGTCTTCTATACCAGCAACTTTTCATAAAGTCTTGTAAGCCTCCAGTTATTTATAAAATTGAGGGAGGCCACTATCAATTCCTGTAGGAAACTTTAGGAACCAGTTGTGATGGGACCCACGTCATCAAGCCCCCTTCAGGTTAATCCAGCCCTGACCGATTTCCTGATGCCCAGAAGGGAAGAGAGGTACAAGGGGAAGCAGAGTCTCTGTGTTTTCAACCCTACCCCCCTCCTTCTTTTTTGCTGAACAAACATTCCTGCCAGAGAGAACAGCAGAAAAACACTGGGCTCTGTCAGCCCCCTGTTAATCAATGAGGCCATAACAAATCACGGGATGAAGCCTATGACACATCAATTACACTAAGAACTAAGGGCATCTACGGGAATTGGCAATGAGGCACAGACCTCCAGGGTTACCTCCACCCAGCCCCTGAGGCCTGGATGCACTGCTACTTATTGGTCCAGCAATGGTGTGATGGCTCAAAGGTGAGCAGGTAGCCACAGTGTAAGAAATGCTTCATGGGGCGGTGGTCTGAGCAGGGATTCTAAGGTCTAAATTGGGCTGTGCCAGGTGTATGCTTCTTCAAGCCCGTTCTGGATGATAGTTTTTCCCAGAACTTAGTTATGAGGAAAATAAATGACCTAGTAATTGGAAACTTGCTTCTACTTCTGCCATCAACTGATTAGAAATGTGGGCAACTGAGTTGACACCTCGGTGTGTCAATTTCTCTTTCTACGTATGCTACATCGTCTCATGAAAGCATTGCCTTTGGAGGTCAGGAAAGGGGTCAAAAAAGGTGTGAATTGATGAGTGGTTATATTTACAGATGAGTTGGTATTTACTCCTCATCCACTCAGTAACGTTACGTGTGTCCACTCTGTGTGAGTGCTTCATTTCCCTCAAGGAGCTCACAGTGGAAAAGACAGGCTGAGTTGGAAGTGGGAAATCCACACTGAGGCATCCAACAGAAGCTACCAGCTAGCATTAGAGTCCACTAAGCTGCGTGTTCCCCAAAGAGAAAACTGGCATTGCACTGTTCTTGGAATCCGTGAGGCAGCCAGCGCCTGAGAACTGGGGTGCGGTCAGATTTCCTAGGCTTGTCTGGGCCAGCCTGTGTGGGGCTTAGTGGAACCCCTCAGCCTTTACCCATCTTCTTCCCATTCCCCTTCCCCATTGCTCCACCACCCCCAGATATGAAAATGGAGCCGAGAAAAAGAAGGACAAAAATGGGAAGAGTCATGGAACACGGTGGGAAGAAGTAAAAGATTGACCAAATTCAGGACAGCACATGGGGACTGGTTTCATCAGCACCACACACGGGACCAAGCACTCCCTCAAAGTGACACAGCCCGTTAGTCAGCCAATCCAAGCTCTCTGGTCCCCTGATTCCATGCTGCTTCTTACTAACAGGTGGTGGCTTTCTAAGTCAGAGCTCTTGGTTACAAGCAACAGAGACTAATTTGGGCTGATAAATGAGAAAAGGAGTTTGTTAAAAAGATATTGCAGGGGCTTCCCTGGTGGCGCAGTGGTTGAGAGTCCACCTGCTGATGCAGGGGACACGGGTTCGTGCCCCCGTCTGGGAAGATCCCAGACGTCTGGGAAGATGCCGCGGAGTGGCTGGGCCCGTGAGCCATGGCCGCTGAGCCTGCGCTCTGCAACGGGAGAGGCCGCAACAGCGAGAGGCCCGCGTACCGCCAAAAAAAAAAAAAAAAAAAAGATTACGAGGCAAAAATCACCAGAGGATACTAAAATCATAAGGTAAAACTTTTTGAAGAGCAGGATGTTCATAGTAGGTAAAGCACAGATTACTTACTACAAGATAACCTGCAGAAGAGAAAAACCATATATTTACAGTGAAGTGATCCGGCAGTGATCATGCTAACCAAGTGACCAAATCTAGTATTACCAAGAGTGGTGAAGGCGCTATAAGTGTGTGGCATCCACGCCCCTTCCTACTAAGTACACTTGCTGAGAAATGTAAACTGGAACCTATTCAGGACTCTAGCCCTAACTTCAGATTTACAGGGAACATAAAAAGAGGAAGAAATGAAACACCACAAATAGGAAACTATTAGACTAATCAAGAATGTAGGAGAGCCTCTGAGACAACTGTTTTACCCCTCAAAAAGTTAACGCCATGAATAAGTTTTTTAAAGTTAGAAGTATTCTAGACTAAAAGAGACTAAAGAGATATAACCACCAGTTACAATATTGAACTTAGACTGGGTCCTGTTTTGGGAAAGAAAAATTGTAAAAGCTAACAATGGAGACTGGAGGAATTTAAATATAGAGCGTATTCTAGACGGTGTTATGAAATTGATGTAAATTTTCTTAAGTTTGATAACAGTATTGTGGTTTTGTAGGCGATTATACTTAATGAGAGGCACTCGAGTATTTAGGAATAAAATGTTAGGAGGTCAGTGACTTTCAAGTGGAAGACTCTCGAGTGGTATAGCAAAAAATAAGAATAAAATAAACAGAGAGAGAAAGAGAGGGAGAGAGAGAGAGAGAGAGGATAAAGCAAATAGAACAAAAGGTGCCCAGTTGTTGAAACTGGGTGAATTTAATACAGATGTTCATCAGAGCGGGGTGGGGAGGGATACTGGGTAATTAAAAGAGTCGGTGAAAAGGCTAGAGGACCAGCATGAGGCTAGGTTCCCCAGAGCAAGGCCTAAGGCACCTGGCCAGGTGAGAAGTCGCCATCACTACTGCTGCCTCCCTGACCAGCTGAGGATACCGCCTCTCTGCCCCTACAGCCACTTCTGCGCCAGGACTTTACCCTTGAAGCCACTTGGGTAAATCCCCGTTGCCTTTGCTGTACCAAAAAGCTAGGCAACTGTGTGACCCACCCCACCTGTAAAAATAAAAATGCTACACACAGGTGTTTCTCGGGTAGCTCAGGTGAATCGAAGTCTCCTCCTGGTGCATCTGATTGGTGGAGCCTGGTTCTCAGGCCTATATCTTGGCTGCAGGGAAAGCGGGGAGTTGGAATAGTGATGCTTCTCTTGGTGAGGCTAGCAGAAGGTGATAGGCAGCCTTCATTCTGATAGGTGTTGGCTACACAGAACAATCATGTATGTAAAGTAGCCAAGGGTCCAGGCTCTGTCCTACTACTTAGCCCAGGGACTGCAGGATACTTCCAGGTAAGAAGAATAATTTTGACTTTTCTTTTAAATCTTTGCCAGTTTTATATATAGCACTTCTTTAATGTTGAGTCCTGGGTATAGGCGTTTACTTATGGACCAACTCTGGGATTTCTTTATTTGGGCATATTACCTTGTGTGATTATAAGCTACTCTCTTAGTTGTTTTCTGTTTAAATGCCGAGAGGCCTTCAAGGCATGGACTGTCCATAAATTAAAATGGATTCTGATTATTATTGTCCATGATGGTTCAGAAATATACTCTCTCTCATCAGAATGCATAATCAAGACATTGCATAGGGGAAATTTCTAAAAGCCTGTGTGTTTTATCCGTTGAAAATCTAAGAGGATGATAGTGAGGCTTTCCTGGAAGTTGGTGATAGATTCAAAGGCACCTGTATTCATACTTACCATGAGCTAATACTAATATCCGTTAACGCGTTTTATATTGATACATTCAGAAGGGGAATTCACAGTGTTCTCTCGGAGACTGCTGGGAAGTAGCTTCAGTCCCTTCATTTGTCATCATTATGGGGAAGAGCTGTGGTCCACAACTTATTCGTTTATGGCGATAAGTACAGCGATGGAGGCAAATGTGATGGCACCGTAAGGCTGCGTCTTTTCTGTTCCCGTCTCAGGCGTTGGCAATGCCATATATCCAGATACTCAAGGCACACACCTGAGAAGCATCCCTGATACCTTCCTCCCCCTCACTGGCCCCAACCCCCAATCCATCCCTAGTCCTGTTGATTTCAACTCTCAGAGCCATTCGCTTCTATTTCCTTCAATGTCAATCCTTTGCGGAGTTACCACTCTTTCCCCTGCATTGCAGTCACCCCCAGATTTGCCTCCCTACTCTTTCTTACTCTGTAGCCTGAGGGATCTTTTTAAATGCCAGTCAGGTTCTGCTGATCTCATCTCCACACCTCCACGTTCTAAAGTTTTTTTCAGTGGTTTCCAATTGCAATCCAAAATCCTTAACTCTGGCCTATCTGGCTTTGTAGGCCCCTCCCGTCATCATCAACTTCCAGCCTCATCTGGCAGTCTCTCTCCCTTGTCCACTGGGCTCTAGCTACACCAGCCTCGATTCAGTATTTTTTTTTGCTCCAAGCTTCTTCTCCCCTCCAAGCCTTTACATGTGGTATCCTCTCTGCCTGGTATTTGTTCCTTCCCCACCTGTACCTACTCCTGGGTAAATGCTCCCCGCAAAACTAGATCTGTTCTACATTCTCATAGCACCCTTTATCTTTCCTCTTTCACATCCATCACAGCTTGAAATTACACATATGTTGGTGCAGTTGTTTGATGACTTCTATTAACCCCACTAAACTGGCAGCACCTTGAAGGCAGGGAGAATGCTTCAACCCTTTTGCATCCTCAGCTGATAGTGCAAAGCCTAGGCAATGAATGAATGTAAGTGACCACAGAGAGGTGTGGCCCATAGAGAGCTCAGAGAAGGGTGAGAAAGCCAAGAGAACATTTAGGTGGCGCCGTGAACATTGTCTTTGAACGGGGATTTAGAAACAAGGTCATGAATGCTGTCTGATCTTTTGTCTTCTCCCCAGTTGAGAGACCGGGCTGGTCAGTTCAGATATAGATAAGTTGAGACATTTGAAATGTATGCCTGAGGAGCGGCAAAAACTGATTCGCAGAACGTGATGAGATCTCAATCCGGACTTAGATTTCCGTGATTGAAATTCCCATAGCCACCTCCCCTGAGTTGCGCTCAACTTTCCTAAATGAGATTTTATGGGAACTGATTGTGATTAGATAAATGGGCAACTCCACTAATGTATAATACAATTTTCAATTACTGTGTATGTACAATAATTTACATTTCTTGTTTGATGGTGCGATATTTATGTGACATATTCTGGATGAGACCCGGCTGCTGTTTACATAATGATCTTGCTTTTCTCTTAGAGAAGATCTGGTTTTCAGTTTTCTTTCTGTGCTGCGAGGTATTGTCATTCCAAGGTAAACATGGTATATTATAGGATGTGCAGGTGAGAAACGTCAATAAAGTAATACTCTAGATGGCTTTTAATAATTCTTATTTATGCCACTGGAGTAGGTAATAGAATGGTTTACCTTTCATAAAACGTTGGAATAAAAATGTCCTCAAAATTGTAGTAAATTGTTGTGATCGCTCCTGTGGCAAAGTGCCACTGAAGAGCAAAAATGAATGTTTCATCCAATATATTTGACCATTAATAACATAATATTCATCAACAGAAACTGCTCTGAAGTTGGAACAATGTCAAAGGAAAGTGTCTTTTTTTCTGACCTTTAAGACTAAGTCTGCATGAAACAAACACTTTTATGTATTTAATCCCAAATATTAGTCCTCCCCTTCTGGCGAGACACGGTTGATGGACAAGGAAGAAGTAACTCCCAATCAAATTTCCCTTTTGGCTAGAAACCTCTTCTTAACAGCAAAGGGGAGGGAAGGAGAGCACGAGGGTGAAATGAACCCAATTTAGGGTTCAAGACCCAGACGACTATCCGGATATAGTGCTGATGGTCTTGAACTCAGGGGGGCCCCCATCTGGAGGCAAGAGAAGGTCAAGTAGGCACTGCAGCCCTCCACCCTGCTTCAGCTGGAACACCTCTCCTTTATCCGCATTATGGACTGGTGCTCCCAGTGAGAGTTCATTCAAAGGGAGAACGGGCTATTTTTAAAGCTTCACAGAAACACTTAATAATGAAAAGAGCGCCGTTCTCCAAGTCAGCTCCCTGAGCTCCATTTCCTCATTTATAAAATGAAGAGTTTGTATTTAACGATCACTAGCCTTCCCCTATGCCACAATGTGTACTGTTTTACATTCCAGGCCAAAACACTATTGTAGATGTGGCTATTATTTGGTATAACAGTCTAATTATGCTATGTTATCAAACAGCATGCTTGCCTCCCTTTTAACATAACAAGGGAAGTAAAACATCCAGGCGTGGAACCAGCGATATATCAACAGCGCTGGTCTCAAATGTAAAACGCTCACTTGAACATGGGTCACTGGAAAAGACTCAAATAACCCTCACATATTCTAGAGTACAGGGTGAAATACTGTACATATCTCAAGATTTGTCTGCATTTAGATGAGCCCAATACTAGATTAAACTGCAAACGTATAATTTTACTGTAATTAAGAAATCTTTATAATTTTGGAGAGTGTTCTTTGTGTCGTAACTTATTCTAGCAGTAAGCAATTTATTGTTTCTCCTTTCTGCAAATAAACAAAAATTCGTCAGCTAAATGAATTATAGTGAAATCATAAAAGCAAATACTATGCAGCCGTTAAAATGTTATGAATGCACATTTGTTGGCATGAAAAAAATGTCCAAATATATCGAGTGAAAAATCAAATAACAAAGCAGCGTATATAATATTTCATTTTTGAAAAAAATCACATGTGCACATGTACATATAGAAAAAGTCTTGAAGAACAGCCATAGCTGTTCTCCAAATAGCAGAATTATAAATGGTCATTATTTTCTTCTTTGTTACTTTATAGTGTTATGAAATTTTTAGGGAGAGTTTACACTAATACTGAAATCAGAAAAAAGGGCAGTTTTGGAGGAAACAACCTCACTAATTTCTTGTTCCCATACATTTATTGTTCAGAAGATGTACACATGAAAGCTCCTTGGGAATAGTAAACTATCAAAAATTATCAAACTTTCTCTGTAAAGGGCTAGTTATCAAATATTTTAGGCTTGTGCGCCATACATTGGTTTTGTGACCATTCAGCTTTGCCATTATAGCACAAAGCAATCACAGATGACAGGTAAATGAATGTACTTGACTGTGTCCCAATAAAACTTTCCAAAAACAGAAGTCATACCACTATCTTACACCATACACAAACATTAACTAAGAATGGATTGAAGACTTGAGCGTAAGGCCTGGAACCATAAAACTCCTACAGGAAAACATAGACTGTATGCCCTTTGACATTGGTCTTAGCAATATCTTTTTGGATCTGTCTCCTCAGGCAAGGGAAACAAAAGCAAAAATAAATAAATGGGACTACATTAAACTAAAAAGTTACTGCATGGCAACAAAACGAAAAGGCAGCCTACCAAACTGGAGAAGATAGTTGCAAATTATATATCTGATAGTGGGTTAACATCCAAAATACACAAAGAACTCACACAACTAAACAATGAAAACACAAACAACCCAATTGAAAAATGTGCGGACGAGGTGAATAAACACTTTTCCAAAGAAGACATACAGATGGCTAATAGGCACATGAAAAGATGTTCAACATCACTAATTATTAGGGAAATGCAAGTCAAAACTACGATGAGATATTACCTCATACCTGTCAGAATAGCCATTATCCAAAAGTGAAGAAATCACAAGTGTTGAAGAGGATGTGGAGAAAAGAGAACACTTGTGCAGTGTTGGTGGGAATGTAAATTGGTGCAGCCTCTATGAAAACAGTATAGAGATTCTTCAAAAAATTAAGGACAGAACTACCATTTGATCCAGCATTTCTACTTCTGAGTATTTATCTGAAGAATACAAAAACACTAATTCAAAAAGATATGTGCACCCCTATATTTTTTGCAGCATTATTTACAGTAGCCAAAATATGGAAGGTACCTAAGTGCCCATCAATGGATGAATGAGTAAAGAAGATATGTTTTATATATATATATATATATATATATATATGTAAACACATGGATGGACTTTGAGGTGGTTATGCAAAGTGAACAGATAGGTGGTTACCAGAGGGGAAGGGGAGGTGGGGGGAGGGTGAAATGAGTGAAGTGGGACAATTGTATGGTGATGGATGGGAACTAGACCTTTGGTGGTGACCGCTTTGTAGTGTATACAGAAATCAAATTATAATGCTGTACACATGAAACTTAATGTTACAAACCAATCTTACCTAAATTAAAAAAAAAAAAAACAGGGCTTCCCTGGTGGCGCAGTGGTTAAGAATCCACCTGCCAATGCAGGGGACACAGGTTCAAGCCCTGAGCCGGGAAGATCCCACCCCACATGCCGCAGAGCAATTAAGCCTGTGCGCCACAACTACTGAGCCTGCGCTCTAGAACCCACGAGCCACAACTACTGAGCCCGCCTGCCACAACTACTGAGGCCCGTGCTCCTAGAGCCTGTGCTCCGCAACAAGAGAAGCCACCTCAATGAGAAACCCGCGCACCGCAACAAAGAGTAGCCCCCGCTCACCGCAACTAGAGAAAGCCTGCGTGCAGCAACGAAGACCCAACACAGCCAAAAATAAATTAATTAATTAAAAAAAAAAAAAAACCCAGAGTCATAGCTTGCCAACCCCTGGTGTGACAGAAGAAACCTGGGCTATGGGGAAGAGTCAGATGAGAGTTAGAGTCCTCGGTCAACTGCATAGAGATGTATACCACTGCAAGACTTGGTTTCCTTGTGTGAAAAATGCAAAGAATAACACCTCCCTCGAAGGCTTGTATGAGAAAGTACATCTCACAAAACAGCACGCACCATAAGTGATTGTTTCCTGCCACCTTTGTTTTCAGAGCACAACTGGAAAAAAAATTAAGTGTGTTAAATAAGATTTAAAAGCAAACTAATTCTAACACCAACATTTATCCACAACAAAACTGTTTTACAGCTAAAGGAAATTTGTAGGGCAGGCTAGGAAATAGGGTGAATAGAGGCAGAATGACCCAGTTGGTCATTTCCTTTTCACTGCTCCAGGAATGGTGATGACTATAGAAAGTTTTGAAAGCACACATTATGTTTAACGTAAGCCAAACACAATTTATCTGATAAGGTTCACGTTGAATGTACCCTAAGACAAAAAGTCATTCAGAACTGGCAACATTGAGCACTGACCTCAATACTTTCATGTAGGATAGTATTTTACTTTTTTTTTTTGAAGTATAGTTGGTTTACAATGTTGTGTTAATGTCTGCTGTACAGAAGAGTGATTCATTTTATATATATATATATATTACATAATATAGATACACATTCTTTTTTAATATTCTTTCCCATTATGGTTTAGCACAGGACATTGAATATAGTTCTCTGTGGTATACGGTAGGACCTTGTTGTTTATCCATTCTGTGTATAATAGTTTGCATCTGCTAACCCCAAACTCCCACTCCATCCCTCCCCCACCCCCCACCCCCCACCCCCCCTTGGCAACCACAAGTCTGTTCTCTGTGTCTGTGAGTCTGTTTCTGTTTTGTAGATAGGTTCATTTGTGTCCTATTTTAGATTCCACATGTAAGTGATATCATATGGTCTTTGTCTTTCTCTTTCTGACTTACCTCACTTAGTGTGATAATCTCTAGTTCCATCCACATAGCTACAAGTGGCAGTATTTCATTCTTTTTTATGGCTGAGTAGTACGCCATTGTATATATGTACCACATCTTTATCCATTCATCTGTTGATGGACATTTAGATTGTTTCCATGTCTTGACTATTGTAAATAGTGCTGCTCTGAACATAGGGGTGTATGTGTCTCTTTGAACTAGAGTTTTCTCTGGATATATGCCCAGGAGTGGGATTGCTGGATATATGGCAACTCTGTTTTTAGTTTTTTGAAGAACCTCCATACTGTTTTCCATAGTGGCTGCATCAGTTTGCATTTCCACCAACAGTGGAGGAAGGTTCCCTTTTCTCCACACCCTCTCCAACATTTGTTATTTGTAGACTTTTTTAAAGATTTTTTTTATGTGGACCATTTTTAAAGTGTTTATTGAATTTGTTTCAGTATTGCTTCTTTTTTTTTATGTTTTGGGTTTTGGTTTTTTTTTTTGGCCACGAGGCATATGGAATCTTAGCTCCCTGACCAGGGATCGAACCCTCATCCCCTGCATTGGAAGGCAAAGTCTTAACCACTGGACCGCCAGGGAAGTCCCTATTTGTAGACTTTTAAAATGATGGCCATTCTGATCCATGTGAGGTGGTACCTCATTGTAGTTTTGATTTGCATTTCTCTAATGATTAGTGACGATGAACATCTTTTCATGTGCCTGTTGGCCATCTATATATCTTCTTTGGGGAAATGTCTATTTAGGTTTTCTGCCCATTTTTCAATTGGGTTGTTTGGGTTTTTATTGTTGAATTGTATGAGCTGTTTGTATATTTTGGAAATTAAACCCTTGTCAGTTGTATGGTTTGCAAATACTAGGATAGTATCTTGGCCCATTTTCTGGGAACAGGCCAAATGGGTTGACTCACTGACCCCCCCCTTTACTAAAAATAAGTAATGGGCATCTTCATGTTTTCATGTTAATGATCATTGAGGCACCTTAGATTTCTCTCTTCTGTCCTTGCTGTTCATAATGATGTCTGTGGTCCTACACGTCATTCCTAACAACAGAAAGTGAGATCAAAATATGTCAGTCTCTCATTTATTTACCTTCCAAAGAAGTAGTGCTTATTTGTAAGTTCAAAACACATTAATTACCCATGGTACTTCATTAGTTTCTATCTCCATGTCTAAGAAACATATCTTCTAATAATTTTTCTTTTTTGGCTATTCAGGGTCTCTGCTGACTGGAGATAGTTGATTAGCTTCCAAATGTTACAGAGATTCAAAACACAAAAAACGAAAAGCCCTATTCATTCTGAGTACACGTTACATTCTTATGACCCTACTGTATCCAGTATCATGTTTCATGTACCCAGTATCATGTTTAATGAAAGCCGGAAAAGTAAGAATATGGAACAGAAAAGAAATCTCTCTTAAGAACTTGGATTCTATTCACAGCAAAGTACTCATGATTAGCAGTTTCCCCCTGGAAAAACCTTTAAAACATGAAAAAATATTGATGTTGATACCAAAACACGTATTGCCATACAATGTAACACAATAGTGGCCGGTTAGTGATTTAAAAGGGAAGCCAGCCGCTATGATTCAGGTGCTTGTTTCATGACTAACCTCAGTACTGAGTGCGGAAAAGGAAGAATTTCTACAACATTTGCCTAAGACAGAGAGAAGGAATTAGAGGTAGTGACTAATACAGGTGTCTGGGACAGCTCTCATGTTCTGTATTAAATATATTTCTTAAATATAATATTTAAATCCAAAATACAGTACTTCGTGCTTATTCCTTTTGTTTCCAGGGAGATAAAGTCTATAACAGGCAGATAGCCTTCTTCAAATCAGAAGTGGTTGCAGGAGCATAAAGTACAGTGGCCTGTACACTGCACGTAAGTGCCCAGGCCGGGAGCGATAGGGCTGGAACCCAGCACAAACTCAACAACCTCCCCGATTATCTAGAAGGAGTTATGTGGGCTGGCTCCAGAGGTGGGTGCTTAGGCCAATTCAGGTGATCGCAGAGAAGAGACTGAACTAGAAAAACTAGGTTCCTCTGGAAGATCAAAACCCAGGACGGGAAGAGTCAAAGATGGAAGGTGGGACTGCATTGAAAGGCAATACCATATAGTAAGGAATTATCATCAACCTTCCTATGACAAATAGTTATTTACCAGATGTTTGGGGAAACAGATGACCTCTAGAAATGTATACTCTAGAGTGACAGCTAACGTAATGACATCTAACAGTTTCAGGGGGAGGGTGGATGTAATAGTGAGTAATTCATGTTGGGGGCTGATGCTGGGGGAGGAGGGACAGGCAAAGAGGAGGGGCCCAGGAAGGCTTATTACGGGAAGGAACTGTTGAGCTAAGCCTTACAGTGTTCACCAGCTAGATAAAGAGGAAAGGGATTTCATGTAGAAGGACCAGTATAAGCAAAGTTTGGAAGCATGGAACTTGCCAGATTTGGGCAAGAGCAAATAGTTTGGTGTATCTGGAATATAGGGGATGACTGGAAATAAGGTTCAGAAACTGGAGAGAAAGATTGTATAAGGTCTCTGTACTTCACCAAGGAGTGTGAATGCAATCCAGAAGGCAGTGAGGGTGACTAAAGCTCACTTTGTGGTTTTAAAAGATAAGTTCACACATGTAGAGTCATGAGGTGGACTTCACTGCAGGCTTTAAGGGAACTGGAGAAGACAGAGATAAAGCTTTTTTAAAAAAAACTATAAATAGAGTGTGTCAAATGCTGTTCTAAGTGTCTGTACAAACATCAACTCATTTAATCCTCATAACAACCTTCTGAGGTCAGTACTAATAGTCTCCCTATTTTATAGATGAGGGAACTGAGGCCCAGAGAGGTTAAGTAACCTGTCCTAGGTCACACAGCAAATAAGTGGTAGAGGCAGGATAAAAGCCCCAAGCAGTCTGGCTCCAGCATTTGTGCTTAAAGCTATTCTGTTAAGTTTCCTGTGTTGGGCACTGGGTCCAGTATGCAGTTCATGGTAAGTTCTCAGTAAAAGTTGGCACAGAGCTAACCTTTGAGTGCTCTCTCTTGTCTCTCAATAACTGAGCTGCCTTTTTAGGGTCATGCCATCATCTATGTCCCTTGTCACACCTGCTGGAGGTCAGGGAGGAGAACAAGTAGCACCCTCTTTTCATTTTTTCTCTTTAGTGGGTATTCACCTTCCATTTACAGTGTGTGAAATGGTGTCAACAACGCAGGTTGTGGGCCTTCAGTGAAGAAATTTAAATATACATATTTTTATATATATATGTAGTTTTCGGTCAATAATTTTTTTTTAATTTTGTGAGCTATCTTTTGAAAGAAACCCTTCCAACTACTGTAGAACACTTTTGACATGAGTCTGTAAAACTGATCGAGACAGTTTGCCAAAGCTGCCAGTCTTAATTAGTGACTTACCATAACCTCCAGTTTTATTAGGTCTATATTTCTAGTATATGGGTACCTATATTAATGACTGGCCTGTGAATAAACTGACAGTTTTAAAATGACACAAGATAACTTGTTTTCTTATGGGGAATTCACTTGTGCCTTGAACTTAGAGTAAAATGATGATTAGTTCAGTAAAGTATGACTCCAATGTTCTTATGATCACCTTAGCAATAGAAAAACTGTCTAGATTTTATTTCTTGATGAAATCCTACTTTGGACGAGTCTCTCTGGTTATTCTCATGCTCTAGGAAGTAGGACAGTTGCCATCATGGTCATAAACTTTTCAAGCAGAAAAATATTCACTGGGGATCTGCTGGTTTCCTATATTAGTAATATCCAAACCTCCACAGTATTTTCCAGTATCATAAAGAAGGTGTTAAAATATAAATATATAGTAAACAAAATTTTATTAAGCAAAGTTAATTTGAATTCTCTTTAGTTGTTAATAAAATGCATATAGAACATTTTATAGTGAGACAGGATATTAATAAAATAATGTGAATTTCATAACAACAACAAAAAGTAGTTGGATGGTCTGCTGTCTAATTTGAAACAATGTGCATCGTTCCCCCAAAGAAGACGCCACGTGAGCCATGTTTTTAATGCATGTATTACACAGGCAAAGTCTGGCTAAGATATGGTGGTAGAAACAAAAAGTGGTGAGTTACTGCTGAGTTACAATCTTTTCCAGCCCTTTCTTCCCAAATTCACTGTCTTTCTGAGAGGTGAACTTTGAAATTAATGTGACAACTCAAAGTGACAGTGAAAATAATATACAGAGCTGAAAGTTTTCATTTGAAATTAACCCAGACAGTCTGAACCAGACCTACAGTAAGTCAGTCAAATTTGTGGGAGTTACATTGTGTTTGAGGGTTACTCCCAAAGGCCTAGCATAATTCAAGGCTGATTTTCCTTTAGGGCTGACAAAGGATAGCTTGTATTTCTTGCCAGTTGGAGTGACGCCACCATGTGGCAATAGCATAAGCGCAGTTTACAAGTCCCTCAGCCAGGCCACTTCAAAGTGAGACACTTGACAGTTTTTTTTTTTCATTTGAGATTACGTACATAGTTTAAAATTTTGTACAGAGGAGAGCGTCAACTTATATTTTTATACTATATGATTTCAAATTAGTATATTTCAAATTCACAGAAAAGGTGAAAGTGTTGTGTTTTTATATAGTCATATGCAGAGTGAGTGATTAAGAGGATGTACTTTTGGAGCTAGTTAGCCTGTAGTCAGTTCCCAGCTCTGCTACCTACTCCCTGAATCGTTTTGGACCAATTACTCAACACTTCCAAGTCTCAGTTTTCTCATCTGTAAAATGGGGCACTACTGGTACCTATCATAATGGATTGTTGTGAGGATGAAGTGAGTTACTGCAAATAAAACGCTTAGACCAGTGCCTGGCGCAGAGTAAGTCATCTAGAAGTTTTTTGTTATTGCTTTTCTATTAGTATTATTAAACTTGAAGAGACGTTGATAAGTCATCTGATTCATCTTTCTAAATCCGTTCAGGGTGCACCCTAAACCAACTCATGAGAGATCAACATCAGTGAACAAGCTAAGGGAACAGACCACAGCTACTATTTTTTTAAATCATTTTATTTTACCTGATATCTCCAAAACATTATCATTTTGACTTGTTTTTTTGTTTGTTTCATTTTGGTTTTTTTTAATTGAAGTACAGTTGATTTAAAATGTATTAGTTTCAGGTTTGCAGCACAGTGATTCAGTTACACACATATATATACACACATATATATGTGTGTGTGTATACATATTCTTTTACAGATTTCTTTCCCTTTTAGGTTATTACAGAATATTGAGTATAGTTCCCTGTGCTATACAGTAGGTCCTTGTTGGTTGTCTATTTTATATATAGTAGCATGTATATGTTAATCCCAACCTCCTAATTTATCCCTCCCCTACCCCTTTCCCCTTCAGTAACTATAAGTTTGTTTTCTATGTCTATGGGTCTGTTTCTGTTTTGTAAATAAGTTCATTTGTACCATTTTTTTTTTAGATTCCACATATAAGCGATATCATACGATATTTGTGTTTGTCTGGCTTACTTCACTTAGTATGATAATCTCTAGGTCCACCCATGTTGCTGCAAATGGCATTATTTCATTCTTTTCTATGGCTGAGTAATATTCCATTGTGTGTGTGTGTGTGTGTGTGTGTGTGTGTGTGTGTGTGTATACCACCTCTTCTTTATGCATTCATCCAGAAGCCACTTTTTACAACTTAAAAGCCAGTACCATACCTTGAGATGATTGTTTTAAAAGAAATCAAAATAACTTCAATGTCTTTGTGTCAGATTACATCACTTAAATGCTCAGTGACAAATGACTGAGCTTCAGCATTTTAACTCTTCCTGTGAAATCTATTCTAGAAAGACACCTCTCAAACTTTAACGTATATGCAAATAACCAGGGACTCTTGTTAAAGTGAAGATTCTGAGTCAGGAGGTCGGGATGGTTCCTGATACTGTTGCATTTCTTACAGGCTCCCAAATGATGCCAATACTGTTGGCCTACAGAGCACACGTTGAGTAGCAGCTCTCTAAATCACTAAAACTCATGTCCATTTCCGCTTTATTATTATCTCCCCCTGTCACTCAGCAAAACATGGTGAGTTAATCACAGGGCAGAGCAAAGCCATAGGAATCAAGATAATACACTGTGTAGTCTTCACTTTCTCTAGACAACTTAAGCTTCATCTTTTGCCATGGCAATGACTACAAATGTAAGGGAATGATAAGTGCCTAACAGAGCTAGGAAAAGTGTGGAAAGACCAAGTTTTATCACAGTTGAGTTCTACCATGTCAGAATTTCCAGAGAACAGGAAATAGTGTAAGTCACATTATGTAGAAGAGCCTCATATGTGACAGGCAGAAGGGGCAGTGTAAGGCCCACAGAAGTGTAAACTGGGGGTGCTATCATCCTGGAGACCTCACAGGGTGTGAGAATCACATGAAACGTCCATAAAAGTGCTTTCTAAACTACTCAAAAGGAAGTGAAGGGTTTTATTATTTGTAAAGCAATGCCCCAAATATCGTAACTTTAAAAAATTCTTTGGAAATTTGCATAAGCTTATCTAAAATCAAATAGTTATGACTTAGGCAAACAATATGCACTTTTATTGTCAGAAATTAGAAAATTACAGATCAAGAAATGTGGTATCATAGAAAAGACCCCAGAAGTTGAGAGTTTCTTGGGGAACCTATTGTGAGGTTCTCACAGCATAAACTCTCACCAAATAAAGAGCTTAAATAATTTCCAGGAGCTAAAAATATATCCTTAACAACATCTACATGCTTTTTTTAAATTAGATATATAAAACAGCTGCAATATTTTATAGTCAGTAAAATCACATTTTAGTAAAAGAAGAAATTATAAGTATATATGGAAAAAGCTAGAAAGATACACAGTAAAATGTTGAGAAGTTAACTCCAATGGTGATTTTTTTTTTTTTTTGCTTAACTGTACTTTGTCATATGCCATAATCAATGCATATTATTTTTGTAATATGGGGGGTGGGGGAACAGAACCAAATTTTACTTTAAAAAAACATGTCCTGAATGTGAATAAAGTATTTTAAAAGTTTACTGTTTAGCAATTGAAAACCTTATATAGTAAGACTGCAGTTCATGATACACCTTCCTCCACTTACTGCTATTGGCCAAACTTTTGAAAATATAATTTGGTTCCTTTTTAAAAAAACAAATACCAGTGTCCAGAAAAGGACTTTAGGGTTCTGAGAATTTTCCCTGCTAATAATTAATTCCATGCGTTCTTTGGCTTCTAGATTACTCTGAGGAAAATCTGAAATAGAGAAAAACCCATTTCGTTCATGTCTGCATTCTTGTGCCTCCTAACTGTGTTTCCATTTCAAGTGCATGGGGGCCTTCGATATGGAATTTCTTAATTTTTTTGACTCTAGAAACATTTCCAAGGAGCACTTGCAAGAAAACTGCTTCAAATTGGAATCCTTCCACTCGGGTACAATCATACAAACAGCCGGCAGAATTTATTTAACCTTCAGCCAACTGCTCAACCAACTTGAAATTATTGATAGCCCATCAGCAATGATCAAGATGGAGAGGCTAAATGAAGAGGTGCTTTTTTTTTTTTTTTTTTTACAAGAGAACCATTGAGCTGGTAACAGGACTTGAAATGCCGTGTCAGCTCAGCTCGCCTGGTCAGGGAGCTCAGCTGCTGGAGGGAAATAAAACTGTTCAGTTACAGCCGCCCTCCAATCAGTCACAGGGGTAATGGTGTTTGGCTTCAGTCAGGTTGTATGTCAGCAAATATACATCTCTTAGACAGCCCCTAAGAGTGCCTTAAGATCATGCTTATTGTTTTTTATGGATGGGGGTCAGATGCTGATAGATGGTGGTCATAGGCCACTGAAATAAATTTTACCACGTTCAGCAGGTAAAGTTAATCTCAATCCTGGAGAATGAAAGAGCCATTTTGATAGAATATTCATTCCATTGACAGTGATGGGACATTTTTCCTCTGTTAATGTCTGGTGTAGATCATGTGAAAGTAGATATCCTCGCCTCCCCACTCTTCCAGCCCCCACTGTGTGAAGTCCACCTGCAGAAAAAGAGACCTCAGGAACAATCTGAGAGATTCCCTAAGATTGAACTTGAAAGCGGGAGTTTGGTTGAAGGAGCTCTCCAGGGGACTGAGCATACCATAGCTCTGTCCTGCGGTGGTCAAAGTGACACAGGAATCAGAGAAAGAATTAGAGCCGCTGGCTGTTACATTGAATTATTGATGCCCTATCTTTAGTCCAGAAAAGGTTGGAAGCAGCATTAAGGGGTTACCAAGTCATGGATGGGAAATACATGGCACGAGGGCAGCCACTCTCTGCCAACTCTGTCACATGTGAGCAATCAGACACAGTACCCTTTGGCCATGGAGCTCAGATGAAGCTCAGAACCTCAATCTAACATTACAGGCACTCAGATTAAAATGAGTTTGCCACCATCCCACTAAGTCTTTAAAATCTAGGAATCTGCCTTTAAACATTCAAAGAAATACGAGTCCTCTAAGTTTCCCAAAGGACAATGAGAGGGTGGTTCCAGTATTAGAGCCCATGAGAAACAGAGAATATGATAGCGTCTGCGAGAGATTTTTGGGGGGAATGATGAATGAATCCCAGCAGCAACAGGACACAGCGCTGTTCATTGGAGAAATGAGAAGACTTTTGCAAAGGATTGGATCTTCTTATCCCTGGTCCAAGAATCAGTGAGATTTATGGAGCCGAGTCATGTGCCTACAAGAGCATCTAAGAGCTATACTTCATTAGAAACTCTTAGAAAGTATGAAGGAGGGGAAGGGAAAGAAGAGTACTAGAAGAATGTTAACCTCAGAGTGACTGCATGCTTATGTTGTGGCAAATGTAATTAAAGAAACCAACCCTTCGCCAGTGACTTCAGCCCTTGGAAGACCTGCGGTAGAACATGGGACTTTCCTCATCTCCCTGGCCTACTGCCTCATTTATCAGACTGGATTCCTCAGACAGCATGACTGAGAGCCTACTTGGGAATGAAAAAAATAATTTCTCATTTTCTTAATTCAGGGAGAGTAGGTCTTTGTTTTATTAACTTGTTCACCTTCTTGTGTTCCACTTTCTTGAGGGCAGGGTGTTGCCCACGTATCTGAGCGTCCCAGGGGTAGCGAGTACCCAGTCCAGTAAAAACTGTGAATACATCATTCAGCACCTCCCTTTCAGAGTCTGCTCTCTGAATTTTTAGTGTAGTGTACCTTATGTAGGCCAATTTCTGCATCTAGGCCAAAGAAAGTATCTATGCTCAGTTCATGTTCCCTAAAAAAACCAAGTGACTAGACTGTCCTAGAATTTGAAAAATCGGTTTTTGGTATTTTGATTCACAATTCTGTAAGCACAGAAGAATTCACAATTATTCTGTAAACACATGGCTAAAAGAATAGGAATAATGAGTATTAAGATGCTAATTAAAAACATTTTGTTAGGGAGAGGATTTGAAACTCTGGTTACAAAGGTTTAAGTTTTATGCAATACCAGACTTTGCCCCTCTAACAAAACTTGCTGGGTAAGATTTTCTATATATTAATTAATATTATATCATTAATTGGTTTTAAGGCACTTTTTAAAAATAGGCCTCATTTCTCCTGTTCTTTCATACTGGGAGAAATATATAATAGATAGAAACCAACCTGGATTGCTCTGGTCTGAACACAGATCATGTAGGACTTTAATCATTGAACAAACGAACCTTTAATAGTGGTTATACCACAGAGACGTGCTGATCCAACACCAAGGTCGTAAACCCTAGTGTCGATATGAACTCTAAAATAGGATTGCGCTGTTATCCCTAGGATAACTTGTTCCGTTGATCAATTTTTTGGATCAATAAGTGATAGTATATTTTGACTAGTAAGTCTAGACTTTAATCATTCAGAGGCTTTTTTGTTCTCCGAGGTCACCCCAACCAAAATTGTTAACCCATGTGAAAATTTTATTATCCTTTGGTGGTTTAGTTAGGTTTCTGGGGTTAATTAATTAAAGCTCCATAGGGTCTTCTCGTCTTATCTTATTATTCCCACCTCTTCACAAGAAGGTCAGTCTCACTGACTGAAAGTAAGAATTCCCTGGCCATCCAGTGGTTAGGACTCTGTATACAGTCTCACTGCCGAGGACCTGGGTTCAATCCCTGGCTTGGGGTTCAGTCCCTGGTCAGGGAACTAGGATCCCACATGCTGGGCAGTGCAGACCCCCCCCCAAAAGTAAGAGACAGTAAAACCCTCATGTGCCCATTCATACAAGTCCTTATTTAGAAAACAAATGATTATGCTACCTCTGCACAGTCAGGATACAGTGGCTGTTTAACAGTTGTCACTGGGCAGGCAGTCCCTCTAATACTAGTTATGCTAGAGGTGATGTTTTTGGTAAACACGTGGGGTTTATGTTTGCCAAGTTCCTTTTCCTTTTTTTAATCTTCCCTTGGGTGCATGCCTGTGTTGGGTTAACAGCATACTTAATAATTTAATGTTGAGTTGTGTTTATTGGCTGTTAACTAGCAGTATAATATCAGTTACTGATGTAAGCTTATGCAAGGAGAGATAGTTCTTGTTACTCATACTAAAATAATTGCTTCTCTTGGTTAATAGATGAGTCCAGTCCAGCTAGGAGATGATTTGCTTATTGTTGGTATTAAGATAAAGTCATTGCTGAGCTTGAATGCTTTCTTAGTTGGTGGCTGCTTTTAAGCCAATATGGTGTTTATTTTTACTCTCTAGATAAGGTTGTATCCATTTCTAAAAAGGTATACTTTTTTTTAAATATATAAATTTACTTATTTATTTATTTTTGGCTGCATCGCCTCTTTGTTGCTGCACGCGGGGTTTCTCTAGTTGCGGCGAGCAGGCCTACTCTTCGTTGCGGTGTGCGGGCTTCTCATTGCGGTGGCTTCTCTTGCTGCAGAGCGCGGGCTCCAGGAGCGTGGGCCTCAGTAGTTGCAGCACGCGGGCTCAGTAGTTGTGACTCGTGGGCTCTAGAGTGCAGGCTCAGTAGTTGTGGTGCATGGGCTTAGTTGCTCCACGGCATGTGGGATCCTCCCAGACCAGGGCTCGAACCTGACTCCCTTGCACTGGCAGGCGGATTCTTAAGCACTGCGCCACCAGGGAAGTCCCAAATGGTGTACCTTTTTAAATTAACATTTAAAAATACATTAAAGTTTATAATATTTTTTGCTAATTTTTAAAGTTGAACTAAGATTCTTTTCTTGGACAACCAGCTGTCACCAGGCTCGTTAGGTTTGTCACCTCTGCTTATAAACCTTCACACTGCTTTGCTACATAGATGAGTTTGTTCTACAAACTGTTCGTAAGTAGCTCATTTGGTTTCGGGATATTTAGCATAAGTTCTTTTTGTTAAATGTTTACTAGTTAAATCATTATGCAAAAGGTAAAAGGGGTAAGCTTTGCTTTTTATTACTTGTAATGCTTCTTTCATCATTCCCTTATGGTGCTTTCTCTATAGCGCCAAAAGTGGGTTTTTTTTGTTTGTTGCGGTACGCGGGCCTCTCACTGTTGTGGCCTCTCCCGTTGCGGAGCACAGGCTCCGGACGCGCAGGCTCAGCGGCCATGGCTCACGGGCCCAGCCGCTCCACAGTATGTGGGATCTTCCTGGACTGGGGCGCGAACCCGTGTCCCCTGCATCGGCAGGCGGGCTCTCAACCACTGCGCCACCAGGGAAGCCCCAAAGGTGGTTTTAAATTTCTGTCTCCTGTACTTTAAATGTTGAATGAATGATTTATTTAATTTGCTTGTGTTAGTAAAATTTGTGGAGGTTTCAGCTAGATTTGTTCAAAGTATTCATAGATTAGGAAATTCCCTAGGTGTAAACGAGGTGCTTTTATTTAAGCTATGCTTTGATTGATCCAAGCACACTTTCCAGTATGCTTACCTTGTTACGACTTGTCTCCTCTCATAGAGTTGGTGTTTGTTAACAGGTTATAGAAAGTTGTTATAATACCTGAGGAGGGTGACGGACAGTGTGCGCATGCTTCATGGCCTTGTTCAAGTAAGCACTCTATTCTTAAGTTACTACTAAATCCTCCTTTGGTTTTTAGTTTTCATAGAAACTTTCGTGTGTGAGGAATATATTCTTGAAATAGAATATATTCTTCCCATCCCATAGGTTACCCCTTGCCCTAGAGTTTTTATGTGTAATATTTATGCTTACTTTTATTCCTTCTTAGGGTTTGCTGAAGATGGCGGTATATAGACTGAATTAGCAAGGGTTGGTGAGGTTCATCGGGGTTTATCGATTATAGAACAGGCTCCTCTTGAGGGGTGTGAAGCGTCGCCAAGTCCTTTAAGTTTTAAGCTGCTGCTAGTAAATACTCTGGTGAATAATTTTGTTATTGTAATTATTTGGGTTTAGGGCTAAGCATAGTGGGGTATCTAATCCCAGTGTTGGTCTTAGCTGTCATGTAATTGGGAAATACTAAAGTCACTTTTGTAATTTATTTTTATTTTAGTTGTGGCTTTTTACGGCTCAGTTAGAATTTAACTTTATTTTTTATTACTCTTTAACATGCTTCAGGTTTCCTATTAATTTGGGTCAATCGTATGACTGAGGTGGCTGGCACGAAACTTACCAACCCTAGGTAGTATAACTTAGTGAAACTTTCGTTTATGGCTTAATTTTTATCACTGCTGTTTCCCGTCGGGGTGTGGTTAATCATGGCATTTTGAGCTACTACTGTTACTGTGCTTGATACCTGCGCCTTTTAATCTTAATGATTTAGAGGGTATTCTCACTGGGGTGCACACACTTGCGTGTGTAATCTTATTACAAACTAATAGAAAGGTTATAGAGTTAATAAACTCATCTAGGCATTTTCAGTGCATTGCTTAAGGTTTTAAGCTCCATTAGCAGGTTGTGTTTATATAGTAAAGTAACGTATATATAGTTTTGTGTGATTTATGTTAGATTTAGTGTTAAAATTTTAATAAAAATGGCCAGTAGATCTAGGGAGATGTCTGTCTGTATAAGTGGTATATACCTAAGTAATTCATTGGTATAATTAGGGTTTATTTTCTAGGTCTGTCTTACTTTGAGCACTGAAATGTTCATGCTTTGTTGGATAGATTAATTAAAATTTATGTATGTATTTATATGTTTTTGTGTTGTATGGGGGGTTTGGCATGGACTTATAGGCAAGTAGAGCATAGGATTTAAGTGGGACGTGAGGGGGGTTTGAAGGATAGGGATAATAAAAATGTACTCTATGATGTTCTAATAAGAAAAACGTACTACAGGATATAAAGGAAAATTCTGTTCTGAATTAGTCACAACTATAGACTTTTTTTAAATGCCCTTTAAAAGATTTTTTTAAATAATGAAAATTAATCCTTAATGAAGTCCTGCCAAACAGAGGTCCTAGAGGGCCTTCTTTTGATGAATAAATTAAGGATTTTTAATTCACTAATTTAATGGTTTCCTTGCCACTTCTGAAGGAAGGAATTGGCATCTAATGCAACCTTATGTAACCTGTAGTGCTCAGCAAGTGGCTTGAACAAATCTGACATTCGGGAAGTAGCTACTAAATAGATGCTTGTAAGGGGTTTGAGAACCATTTGCTCTCTTGAGTAAATATTTCTTCCATATTTTTCATTTTATGAGATAATTGCCACTTTTTTTTTAGCCACTGCAGAGTTCAGTTTTAGTCCAACCCATGAAAGAGTGATTATAAATTCCAGATAAGTGGGATCCAACTTCACACAGTTTTACTCAACTTCAAAATGTGGCACTATGGGACTTCCCTGGCAGACCAGTGGTTAAGACTCCACGCTTCCAACACAGGGGACATGGGTTTCATCCCTAGTCGGGGAGCTAGGATCCCACGTGCTGCATGGGGCAGCCAAAAAATATATATTTAATAAACTAAAATGTGGCACTGTAAATTGAGAGCCTTGAAAATATGTTTACCTTTCACCCAGTAATTTCTCTTTTAGAAATAGTGAATAATAATGGATTATATAAAGATTCAGATAAAAGAATATTCATTACTGGGAAGCACCCTAAATGGTCAAGTATACCTTTAGTGGAATAACATTTAGCCTTTAAAAATGGCCTTGTAGATAATTATTTAGTGACTTGGAAAGATAATAATATATTAAGATTCTTTTAAAAATAAGGCTCAAGTTGACCCGCCAGAGGTTGGCAGATTGAGCGATGGATTAAGAGAAAGAGGTTTCTCACCGTCAGAAAAGAGAGTTACAAATATGAAAAGAGGGAAGGTTAGAATGAACTCTGCAGTATTGGACTGGAATTGGCGATATTGTGAATTTATGGCTTTCAGTATGCATAAACATAAAACCAAATATAAATATAAATGTATATGTATTATACAGAATGTATCTTTCCCTGAGTGTCTGGGAGCATCAACCTTCCAGTAGCAATAAGCACACTACTTCCTAAGTCTTAAAAGACCTCTCCATTAAAAAGAACCTCCACAAAGAAGCAGCGGGGCTTCTTGGAGAAATGGCTGATTTCAGGGCTAGAGCAGGGAAGTACACAATATGCGTGGAACATCTTGTACCAGAAAGTAAGGCAGTGCTCAAAGAACAGTATGGACATGTCACTGGGACATGGAAGCTAGCTTTCAGGGATTCCCATTGGCTAACTATGGGACAATTTCATGGTCAGAATAATTAATAGCAGTAATAGAAATAGATAGTAATAGGAAACAATAGAAATCCATGGATCCACACTGATATAAATGAATGAAGAAAACTCTCTTCTTTATAATAGAATGTCAACTAACAAGTGTAGAAGAAATAATGGATTTAGAAAATCACCATTTGGTAGCTATCATAGTAATAATAAATTTAGTTAAGAAACATCAAGAAATGCTAAAACTAGTGGAAGAGATTTAGTTGGAAAATGGGATCTATATATCATCTCGGAGGATCTCCATGCAAAATATTTACTACTTACAAAGGAAAAACAAGTAATTTTATAGGGAAAAACCTGCCATACATTACCAGTGACAAAAGTTAACGTCACCAGTAGTGGAGAAATCAAATAGTATGCCATCTTATAAAACGCAGTGAGAGAGCACAACATTCCTTTGTGATATTCCTGCCAAAGATTCATAAACTGAATCTAATCATGAGGAGACATCAGACAAAACCAAATAGAGGGACAGTTGACAAAACAACTAACCTGTAATCTTCACATATGTCAAGGTCATAAAAGTCAAGTTAGGACTGAGGAACTGTCCCACAATGAAGGATATTAAAAAGACTTGACAGTTAAGAGCAGTGTCTATTTCTGGATTAGATCCTTTTGTATAAAGAACATTTATTCATACAGTTGCTAAAACTTGAATAGGATCTTTGGATGGTGGGTTTAGGGAGTTCTTTGTATTGCACTTTCAAAATTTTGTAAGTTTGAAATCATTTCAAACTAAAAAATCAGGATATAATACAATATGTAAGCTATAATATCCCATTTTTTAGAAGCTGTATATCATAATATACATGACACAAAGAGAGAGGTCAAAGAATATATATCAAAACATTGTAATCTCTGAGTAATGGGACTATTTATTTTTATTTTTATCTGTTTTTTACCTGTATTTTATAATTGTTAAAAATGAATATAATCATTGCAATGCAAAAAATTATTATTTTATTTATTTATTTATTTTTTTTGCGGTACGCGGGCCTCTCACTGTCGTGGCCTCTCCCGTTGTGGAGCACAGGCTCCGGACGCGCAGGCTCAGCGGCCATGGCTCACGGGCCTAGCCGCTCCGCGGCATGTGGGATCTTCCCGGACCGGGGCACGAACCCGTGTCCCCTGCGTCGGCAGGCGGACTCTCAACCACTGCGCCACTAGGGAAGCCCAATTTTTGTTTTTTAATGTGTATTTGTGCACTTTGGTAATTTCCAGCCTTAAACTGGTAAGATTATATTATAAAGCATAATTGCTTCATTTATAATTCAATTAGCTTCCACAGTATCTAGTTTTGTACTTCCAAGTCACTGCAAGATTACATTTTACTTCTGAAATGTGGGAAATAGTCATATTTGGGAAATGCTGTTTATCTTTTCTCTTCAATACATTACCTGTTGCTCATTGATCATATTCCTGAAAAAGAGTCTACTATAATTGAATCACTTCCTTTCTAATTTCTACAATAGAACTTTTAAAATAGATTAGTCTTAGGGCTTCTTACTAAAAGAATTTGAGATTCATGTTGAATTGCATTCATTGAAATGAAATGTGTTCAACATTCTTATCATTTGCAAAGGCAAAGCCCTTAGTAGCATGGGCCTGAGATCACAGAAGAAGAGCCTTGCAAGTATCTGAAAAATGAGATTCTTCATCAGATTTTGAATAAATTTGCAGTTATGGTCATTGTGCGCTTAACGTATAGAACACAACACTGAAAATGTACACTAAATTCACCTTTTTGCATGAAAGCTTGAAAGAAACATCTCCTGGGTCAGTTTAGGTGAAAAGAAAATAAATAGTGGGACTTTGCAAACGCTGGACGTACACAGGTATCTCCAATTAACTGAAACAAAATTCGCAGCATGCTTTGAGTGGAGAGGACATTCTTTAATCATGTCATTGTATTTTGGCAGGTAATTTTAACTACATAAATCAGAAATTTTAACAGCAGAACCGAATCAGAGACATACAATTCTCTGTATCAATTTTAACACCCTCTCTCTGGGCAGGTGTCTACAACACACTCTACCTTACTTACCAGATCTGTAAAACAGAATCAATATTACCTTGTGCAGAGGGAGAACCAGCTGAACTTGGCTTGTAAAAATTAAGGTCTATAATATACATAATCTCATTACCTGCTAACACCTCTACTACACTGTAGCTCTTCCTCAAGCCAAAGTCTCAATCAGAGAAAGATGGTAGGTAATGAAACTGGTCTTACAAATACCCAGGACAATAACAAATTAAGGTAGTTAATGTAAAGATTATATTTAAAAATAGGATTATTTTAGCTGCAAGCATAGAAAACCTAACTGAAAGTGGCTTAAATAAAAGATCAGTTACCATTTCACATAAAACGTGTCTAAAGGTAGAGGCTGCAGGGAGGCTACAGGGAAGGTTAATTCAGTCCCTCAACAGTGACGTCCATGACTCAGGCTCTTTCTGTCTTAATGCTCAGTTCTCTTCCATGTGTTGTCTGTCGTCCTCACGCTCGTTCCCTCGTTGTAGCAAGGTGGCTGCTGCTACTCCAGACATCAAGTTAGTAACCATGTTCAAAGGCAGAAAGGGTAATGTTTCTCTTTTGATCAGGGAGGAAAACTTCACAGAACTTCACCAGCAGACCTCCCCTCAGGTCCATTGGCCAAGACTTCCTGGGTCCCATGCCAATGCCCTAGCTGCAAGAAAGCTGGGAAACTACCTTTCTGACATTTAAGCCTCTGAAATGAGAATCAGCTCTGCCAGCAAGAAATAGGGGAAGTTGGAAGGGCCGTTGGGTAGGCAGCCAATAGTGTCTACTATACTATGTGTCTTCTGGTCAGAGTTTTGCTTTTTCTTTTCTTTACTTTAAAAAAACCTTTTTATAAAGCTTCAAGTAAGCTTTAAGTACACCTGTCAGACGTATTCATATGCTTTTGAATATGGTGCATTTATGAGCCCTTGTTTCTATTTAACTTTGCACGTATGAGGTGGATGTTTGTTAGTGGTCTCCTGTGTTTTCATTGGGCTCAACATACATAGCCACGTTCCAGCACCTCTGTGCTGATAACATCCTAAATTTACACCTGGGGCCCTATCCTTTCATGATAAAAATTAGCATTTGTATAACGCTTTGTAACTGGAGAAACTTCCTATTCATATATTATATCTTTCAAACCTTACTATCCATATAAAGGCTGTGTCCATTTTTTTAAAATGAGCCAGGACAATAGGAAAGCTCTAGACCTGGCACTCCAGATCTGGACTAGGTGAAAGCCAGAGACTGGACACTTAAGTTTCAGCCTCTGGAAACATTGTCAACAAACAGCCGGGCTCCAGCCAGTGGCCTAGCTCTCAGAACAGAGCTCCGGTCTCATGCGAGGAAGGCCAACGACAAGATGAGACTTTAGTCTGAAGGGAAACATCTCTAATAGGAGGTTAGCAGATGAGGATCTGGGAATCAGGACCAAGGTAGAAATCTACAAATAAGACCTAAGACTCAGGAGTATACAGAAAAATCCAGCAAGTTCTCAATACATTTTGATGAAGGAATGAATGAGATAGCAGACTTGTAGCAGAGGTGATTTAATACTGCTTAAATAGTCACATCCATTATTAGTATTTACTTTAAATTACATAGGTATGTATATGTGTGTAAATATATAGGTATATATTGGGTTGGCCAAAAGGTTCATTCTGTTTTTCCCGTAAGGTGGCTCTAGTAGCGCTTAGTTGTCTTTAACTTCATTTGAAACAATTTTGTTAGATTGTACTGTGACAGCTGTCAGATCAGCATGCATTAAAAAAGAAACTTATCAAAATTGGTGAATTTTTGTGTAGCCATTTTAATATTGAAGATGGAAGAAAAAAAGCAACATTTTTGGCATATTATGCTTTATTATTTCAAGAAAAGTAAAAATGCAACTGAAACACAAAAAAGATTTGTGCAGTGTATGGAGAAGGTGTTGTGACTGATCAAATGTGTCAAAAGTGGTTTGTGGGCTTCCCTGGTAGCGCAGTGGTTGAGAGTCCGCCTGCTGATGCAGGGGACACGGGTTCGTGCTCCGGTCCGGGAAGATCCCACATGCTGCGGAGCGGCTGGGCCCATGAGCCATGGCCGCTGAGGCTGCGCGTCCGGAGTCTGCTTCGCAACGGGAGAGGCCACAACAGTGAGAGTCCCGCGTACCGCAAAAAAAAAAAAAGTGGTTTGTGCAGTTTTGTGCTGGAGATTTCTCACTGGATGATGCTCCATGGTCAGGTAGACCTGTTGAAGTTGATAGCGATCAAATCAAGACATTAATTGAGAACAATCAACGTTATTCCACGCGGGAGATAGCAGACATACTCAAAATATCCAAATCAAGCACTGAAAATCATTTGCAGCAGCTTGGTTATGTTCATCGCTTTGATGTTTGGTTTCCACATAAGTTAAGCGGGAAGAAAAACCTTCTTGACCATATTTCCACGTGTGATCCTCTACTGAAATGTAACAAAAACGTTCCGGTTTTAAAACAATGGATGCTGTACCCTAATGTGGAATGGAAGAGATCGTGGGGCAAGTGAAATGAACCACCACCAAGGACACCAAAGGCTGGTCTTCATCCAAAGAAGGTGATGTTGTGTATATGGTGGGATTGGAAGGGAGTCCTCTGTTACGAGCTCCTTCCAGAAAACCAAACAATTAATTCCGACAAGTACGGCTCCCAATTAGACCAACTGAAAGCAGTACTCGACGAAAAGCGTCTGAAATTAGTCAGCAGAGAACTCATAATCTTCCATCAGGATAATGCAAGACTGCATGTTTCTTTGATGGCCAGGCAGAAACTTGGCTGGGAAGTTCTGATTCATCCGCTGGATTCACCAGACATTGCACCTTCGGATTTCCATTTATTTCGGTCTTTACAAAATTCTCTTAATGGAAAAAATTTCAATTCCCTGCAAGACTGTAAAAGACACCTGGAACAGTTCTTTGCTCAAAAAGTTAAAAAGTTTTGGGAAGATGGAATTATGAAGTTGCCTGAAAAATGGCAGAAGGTAGTGGAAGAAAATGGTGAATACGTTGTTCAGTAAAGTTCTTGGTGAAAATGAAAAATATGTCTTTCATTTTTACTTAAAAACCCAAAGGAAATTTTTGGCCAACCCAATACATATACATTTACGTGTGTGTGTGTCTCTGTGTGTGTGTGTGTGTGTGTGTGTGTGTGTGTGTGTGTGTAGTATAGGTGTGGGGGGTGTATATATATTCCATAGCTTCATCCACTTCCTTCCTTCCAATTTTTTATTAAAACTACCCGATCAAAACCTCCTTGAGGACAGTATCCATGTCTTTACTCCTTTGTATCCTACAAAGCACTTACCACACACATTGTACATATACATACTCAGTTATTATTTATTGTTGAGGAAAAATCTTATCAGCCAGTAAAAGAGCAATGTGGAGATATGGAAAAAACACGTTTGAATTCTGGCTCCAGTGTTTAATAACTGTGTGTCCTTGAGTGAGTCACTTCTCTGAGCCCTGCTGTGTGTGAAATGGTGATGTGGTTGGAAACAGCCTATGGGTGTGTATACTCTTTGCCCCAGTTACTCCGGTTCTAAGAATGTATCCTACAGGTTGTCATCTCAGAAAAAGAGGTAGACTGTAAACAAAGAAATGCATTTATTTGGGGTCTTAGAATTGCAATGTGGAAGCACAGATTCTGACAGCAACCAGCATAATGAAATGTCCTGTCTGGGGAGCAAAAAGTAGGGGTCTTAAAAGGAAAATAGAGAAGTACATTTAGTTTACATAAGTTGTTTGCCAAGAACTATGATTGGATGGCGTATATATGTATATATATATATATATATATTTTTTTTTTCCTGTAAGAATTTATTGGCTTGTCAAGGATGTTTCAGTAAAGGCACATTTCTACGCAGTTCTCAGGGATTACTTTCTCAGCAAATAGCTTCCTTTTTTTTTTTTTTTCTTTTTTAAGTCAGCAGAGTCAGGTCAGTAGAGTTCCCAGTTTAACAAGATGGAGTTCTAAGGTACAAAATGAAGTTACTGCTGACAACTCTTTCCAGAAGGTAAACTTGCATTATTAAGAAATAGTATATTTACAGGTTTATTCATTGTAGCATTGTTTGTAATCACAAAAGATTTTAAGTAACCTAAATGCCCATCAATAAAGAACTGATTGGGACTTCCCTAGTGGGGCAGTGGTTAAGAATCTGCTTGCCAATGCAGGGGACATGGGTTCGATCCCTGGTCCAGGAAGATCCCACATGCCACGGAGCAACTAAGCCCATGTGCCACAACTACTGAAGCCCACACACCTAGAGCCTGTGCTCCACAACAAGAGAAGCCACTGCAGTGAGAAGTCTGCACACCACAACAAAGAGTAGCCCACACTCAACACAACTACAGAAAGCCCGTGTGCAGCAACAAAGACCCAATGCAACCAAAAATAAAATAAATAAATAATTTTTAAAAAATAAAAATAAAGAACTGATTGAATAAATTACAGCATATGCATCCAATGACATCATAAAAAAGATTGGGGAAGCTCTTTTTGTATTGATATGGAACAGTCTCTAAGATATATCATTAAATGCACATTTGTGTGTATAACATACTACCATTTATCTTTAAAAGGGTAGGGAAAGAATGTATTCATTTACTTATATATGCATAAGTTAGCTCTAAAGAAACATAACATTACATACCCATGAAGTGAAATATCACAGGAAACTGTTAACATTAGTTGCCTGTGGGAAAGGTAGCTGAGGGGCTGAGGGACAAAGGTGGCAGGGGAGAGTTTTCACATTATACTCTCTTGGACTTTAAAATTTTTTAAACTTGTAAATATATTTTCTATTTAAAAAGAGATAATATAATTTAAACTTAAGACATTAAAAATAAAGAAATAATGTTGTAAAATACCTAGCATGTGGCTGACATTTAGATATCAGCCTCTGATAGGCAAGTTATCTATCACTGCTGTGAGTAGTGATGTGAGTCTACTTGCTTTTCTCTCCAAACATTAACCTTGTTCCCTCTGGTGGTGATACCAGTGAGTTGCACTAAGCGGGAGAATAAAAGTTGGAACATCAAATTCATGAGTAAATGAGAAACGGATTGGATACCTACCTTCATTTTCCCTAAACACTCCAGTCCATGCATTTTCAAGGTAGCTCTCAACTTAGGGAGTCTGGCACCTGACAGCTTCCCCAAGGTACATGAAGAGTTAAGAATATATGTGATGTGCTCGCTTCGGCAGCACATATACTAAAATTGGAACAATACAAAGAAGGTTAGTACGGCCCCTGCACAAGGATGACATGCAAATTCCTGAAGCATTCCGTATTTTAAAAAGAAGAATATATGTGATCACAGTGGCCAGCACATGTAGCTCGGTTTACACAGACCTGTGGATGCATCTTATAAAACTTTGGGATGTTACCAAACTCAGGTCCGGCTGTTCACTGCTCAAAAACCAATACTCAAGAGGCAGGTGTTGGTCAAAAGGGAAATTTGCTTTATTTTTGAGGCTGGCAACTGGGAGAGAATGTGGACTCATGTCCAAAGACCAATTCCCCGCTGCCGGCCAGTGGGCAAGAGCTTTTAAAGGAGAGTTTCAGGGGTGTATAGATGGAGAGAGGTGGCTACATGTAGAACAGCATAGTCTGCTCTGATGATCGTCTTGAAATTAGTCATGCGGTGGTTTGATCAACATCATGTTTGATTGTTTTAACTACCGTTAATCTTCAGTTCCAGGGTCGGTTTGTTCCCATTTCCTTGAGGCCAGTTCTTGGAATTGTGGCAGCATATGTCATGGCTACAGTTTGGTCATCATGTAGTTAATGTCTTCCACCTGGTGGGGGTTTCAGTATCTACAAAACAGCTCGGAGAATATGGCTCAGAACATTATCTATAGCACTCGACAAGGAGCTAAAAGTCTTCGACTTTGCTTAATGACTATACTATTATTATTTTGTCCTGTTTGACTGCTTTTTCTTTGTTTCTGCGTTTTCTCATTTCTCTGATGAAATTTATTTTTGACTAAATTTTTTCTACAGACAAAAGGCAGGCAGAGGACATGGAGGGTGTCTGTCCTGGGAAGGCCCCATAGGGTCCTGCTCCATTTCAGGGACAGTATATTTGTAAATAGATAACCTAGAAATGTGTCCAAATATTGTCCAATAATTGAGGCAACACAACTGCTATTATTCACCCACAAGCATGATTTTTTTTAAGTATAAATGGCATAAAGTTTTTACTCTTGAAATTAGCAAGTAATTTTTTTTACATATTTATTGGAGTATAATTGCTTTACAATGGTGTGTTAGTTTCTGCTTTATAACAAGGTGAATCAGTTATACATATACATATGTTCCCATATCTCTTCCCTCTTGCGTCTCCCTCCCTCCCACCCTCCCTATCCCACCCCTCTAGGTGGTCAAAAAGCACCGAGCTGATCTCCCTGTGCTATGCGGCTGCTTCCCACTAGCTATCTATTTTACATTTGGTAGTGTATATATGTCCATGCCACTCTCTCGCTTTGTCACAGCTTACCCTTCCCCCTCCCCGCATCCTCAAGTCCCTTCTCTAGTAGGTCTGTGTCTTTATTCCTGTCTTACCCCTAGGTTCTTCATGACATTTTTTTTTCTTAAATTCCATATATATGTGTTAGCATACGGTATTTGTCTTTCTCTTTCTGACTTACTTCACTCTGTATGACAGACTCTAGGTCTATCCACCTCATTACAAATAGCTCAATTTCATTTCTTTTTATGGCTGAGTAATATTCCATTGTATATATGTGCCACATCTTCTTTATCCATTCATCTGATCATGGGCACTTAGGTTGTTTCCATCTCCGGGCTATTGTAAATAGAGCTGCAGTGAACATTTTGGTACATGACTCTTTTTGTATTATGGTTTTCTCAGGGTATATGCCCAGTAGTGGGATTGCTGGATCATATGGTAGTTCTATTTTTAGTTTTTTAAGGAACCTCCATATTGTTCTCCATAGTGGCTGAACCAATTCACATTCCCACCAGCAGTGCAAGAGAGTTCCCTGTTCTCCACACCCTCTCCAGCATTTATTGTTTCGAGATTTTTTGATGATGGCCATTCTGACTGGTGTGAGGTGATACCTCATTGTACTTTTGATTTGCATTTCTCTAATAATTAGTGATGTTGAGCAGCTTTTCATGTGCTTCTTGGCCAGCTGTATGTCTTCTTTGGAGAACTGTCTGTTTAGGTCTTCTGCCCATTTTTGGATTGGGTTGTTTCTTTTTTTGTTATTGAGCTGCATGAGCTGCTTGTAAATTTTGGAGATTAATCCTTTGTCAGTTGCTTCATTTGCAAATATTTTCTCCCATTCTGAGGGTTGTCTTTTGGTCTTGTTTATGGTTTCCTTTGCTGTGCAAAAGCTTTGAAGTTTCATTAGGTCCAATTTGTTTATTTTTGTTTTTATTTCCATTTCTCTAGAAGGTGGGTCAGAAAGGATCTTGCTGTGATTTATGTCATAGAGTGTTCTGCCTGTGTTTTCCTCTAAGAGTTTGATAGTGTCTGGCCTTACATTTAGGTCTTTAATCCATTTTGAGCTTATTTTTGTGTACGGTGTTAGGGAGTGATCTAATCTCATACTTTTACATGTACATGTCCAGTTTTCCCAGCACCACTTATTGAAGAGGCTGTCCTTTCTCCACTGTACATTCCTGCCTCCTTTATCAAAGGTAAGGTGACCATATGTGCGTGGGTTTATCTCTGGGCTTTCTATCCTGTTCCATTGATCTATCTTTCTGTTTTTGTGCCAGTACCATACTGTCTTGATTACTGTAGCTTTGTAGTATAGTCTGACATCAGGGAGCCTGCTCCAACTCCGTTTTTCGTTCTCAAGATTGCTTTGGCTATTCGGGGTCTTTTGTGTTTCCATACAAATCGTGAAGTATTTTTTGTTCTAGTTCTGTGAAAAATGCCAGTGGTAGTTTGATAGGGATTGCATTGAATCAGTAGATTGCTTTGGGTAGTATAGTCATTTTCATGATGTTGATTCTTCCAATCCAAGGACATGGTATATCTCTCAATCTATTTATATATCATCTTTAATTTCTTTCATCACTGCCTTATAATTTTCTGCATACAGGTCTTTTGTCTCCTTAGGTATGTTTATTCCTAGATATTTTATTCTTTTTGTTGCAGTGGTAAATGGGAGTGTTTTCTTGATTTCACTTTCAGATTTTTCATCATTAGTGTATAGGAATGCCAGAGATTTCTGTGCATTAATTTTGTATCCTGCCACTTTACCAAATTCATTGATTAGCTCTAGTAGTTTTCCGGTAGCATCTTTAGGATTCTCTATGTATAGTATCATGTCATCTGCAAACAGTGACAGCTTTACTTCTTCTTTTCCGATTTGGATTCCTTTTATTTCCTTTTCTTCTCTGATTGCTGTGGCTAAAACTTCCAAAACTATGTTGAATAATAGTGGTGAGAGTGGGCAACCTTGTCTTGTTCCTGATCTTAGTGGAAATGCTTTCAGTTTTTCACCATTGAGGACGATGTTGTCTGTGGGTTTGTCATATATGGCCTTTATTATGTTGAGGAAGGTTCCCTCTATGCCTCCTTTCTGGAGGGTTTTTATCATAAATGGGTGTTGAATTTTGTCAAAAGCTTTCTCTGCATCTATTGAGATGATCATATGGTTTTTATCCTTCAGTTTGTTAATATGGTGTAACACGTTGATTGATTTGCATATATTGAAGAATCCTTGCATTCCTGGAATAAATGCCACTTGATCATGGTGTATGATCCTTTTACTGTGCTGTTGGATTCTGTTTGCTAGTATTTTGTTGAGTATTTTTGCATCTATGGTCATCAGTGATATTGGCCTGTAGTTTCTTTCTTTGTGACATCCTTGTCTGGTTTTAGTATCAAGGTGATGGTGGCCTCTTAGAATGAGTTTGGGAGTGTTCCTCCCTCTGCTATATTTTGGAAGAGTTTGAGAAGGATAGGTGTTAGCTCTTCTCTAAATGTTTGAAAGAATTCTCCTGTGAAGCCATCTGGTCCTGGGCTTTTGTTTGTTGGAAGAGTTCTAATCTCAGTTTCAATTTCAGTGCTTGTGATTGGTCTGTTCATATTTCTATCTCTTCCTGATTCAGTCTTGGCAGGTTGTGCATTTCTAAGAATTTGTCCATTTCTTCCAGGTTGTCCATTTTATTGGCATAGAGTTGCTTGTAGTAGTCTCTCATGATCTTTTGTATTTCTTCAGTGTCAGTTGTTACTTCTCTTTTTTCGTTTCTAATTCTATTGATTGAGTCTTCTCCCTTTTTTTCTTGATGAGTCTGGCTAATGGTTTATCAATTTTGTTTATCTTCTCAAAGAATTAGCTTTTAGTTTTATTGATCTCTGCTATCGTTTCCTTCATTTCTTTTTCATTTATTTCTGATCTGATTTTCATGATTTCTTTCCTTCTGCTAACTTTGGGGTTTTTTTGTTCTTCTTTCTCTAATTACTTTAGGTGCAAGGTTAGGTTGTTTATTCGAGATGTTTCCTGTTTCTTAAGGTATGATTGTATTGCTATAAAATTCCCTGTTAGAACTACTTTTGCTGCATCCCATAGGTTTTGGGTTGTCGTGTCTCCATTGTCATTTGTTTCTAGGTATTTTTTTATTTCCTCTTTGATTTCTTCAGTGATCACTTTGTTATTAAGTAGTGTATTGTTTAGCCTCCATGTGTTTGTATTTTTTACAGATCTTTTCCTGTAATTGATATCTAGTCTCATAGCGTTGTGGTCGGGAAAGATACTTGATACAATTTCAGTTTTCTTAAATTTACCAGGGCTTGATTTGTGACCCAAGGTATGATCTATCCTGCAGAATGTTCCATGAGCACCAGAGAAAAATGTGTATTCTGTTGTTTTTGGATGGAATGTCCTATAAATATCAATTAAGTCCATCTTGTTTAATGTATCATTTAAAGCTTGTGTTTCCTTATTTATTTTCATTTTGGAAGTCCTCTCTATTGGTGCGAGTGGGGTGTTGAAGTCCCCCACTATGAATGTGTTACTGTCGATTTCCCCTTTTATGGCTGTTAGTATTTGGCTTATGTATTGAGGTGCTCCTACGTTGGGTGCATAAATATTTACAATTGTTACATATTCTTCTTGGATCGATCCGTTGATCATTATGTAGTGTCCTTCTTTGTCTCTTCTAATAGTCTTTATTTTAAAGCCTATTTTGTCTGATATGAGAATTGCTACTCCAGCTTTCTTTTGGTTTCCATTTGTATGTAATATCTTTTTCCGTACCCTTACTTTCAGTCTGTATGTGTCTCTAGGTCTGAAGTGGGTCTCTTGTAGACAGCATATATATGGGTCTTGTTTTTGTATCCATTCAGCCTACCTGTGTCTTTTGGTGGGAGCATTTAGTCCATTTACATTTAAGGTAATTATCGATATGTATGTTCCTATTCCCATTTTCTTAATTGTTTTGGGTTCGTTAGTGTAGGTCCTTTCCTTCTCTTGTGTTTCTTGCCTAGAGAAGTTCCTTTAGCATTTGTTGTAAAGCTGGTTTGGTGGTGCTGAGCTCTCTCAGCTTTTGCTTCTCTGTAAAGGTTTTAATTTCTCCATCAAATCTGAATGAGATCCTTGCTGGGTAGAGTAATCTTGGTTGCAGGTTTTTCTCCTTCATCACTTTAAATATGTCCTGCCAGTCCCTTCTGGCTTGCAGAGTTTCTGCTGAAAGATCAGCTGTTAACCTTATGGGGATTCCCTTGTGTGTTATTTGTTGTTTTTCCCTTGCTGCTTTTAATATGTTTTCTTTGTATTTAATTTTTGACAGTGTGATGAATATATGTCTTGGCATAATTCTCCTTGGATTTATCCTGTATGGGACTCTCTGTGCTTCCTGGACTTGATTAACTATTTCCTTTCCCATATTAGGGAAGTTTTCAACTATAATCTCTTCAAATATTTTCTCAGTCCCTTTCTTTTTCTCTTCTTCTTCTGGAACCCCTATGATTCAAATGTTGGTGCATTTAATGTTGTCCCAAAGGTCTCTGAGACTGTCCTCAGTTCATTCTTTTTTCTTTATTCTGCTCTGCAGTAGTTATTTCCACCATTTTATCTTCCAGGTCACTTATCCGTTCTTCTGCCTCAGTTATTCTGCTATTGATCCCATCTAGAGTATTTTTAATTTCATTTATTGTGATGTTCATCGTTGTTTGTTTCATCTTTAGTTCTTCTAGGTCCTTGTTAAATGTTTCTTGCATTTTGTCTATTTCCAAGATTTTGAATCATCTTTACTATCATTCTGAATTCTTTTTCAGGTAGACTGCCTATTTCCTCTTCATTTGTTAGGTCTAGTGGGTTTTCATCTTGCTCCTTCATCTGCTGTGTGTTTTTCTGTCCTCTCATTTTGCTTATCTTACTGTGTTTGGGGTCTCCTTTTTGCAGGCTGCAGGTTCGTAGTTCCTGTTGTTTTTGGTGTCTGTCCCCAGTGGCTAAAGTTGGTTCAGTGGGTTGTGTAGGCTTCCTTGTGGAGGGGACTAGTGCCTGTGTTCTGGTGGATGAGGCTGGATCTTGTTTTTCTGGTGAGCAGGTCCACGTCTGGTGGTGTGTTTTGGGGTGCCTGTGGCCTTATTATGATTTTAGGCAGCCTCTCTGCTAATGGGTGGGGTTGTGTTCCTGTCTTGCTAGTTGTTTGGCATAGGGTGTCCAGCACTGTAGCTTGCTGGTCACTGAGTGAAGCTGGGTGCTGGTGTTGAGATGGAGATCTCTGGGAGATTTTCGCCATTTGATATTACGTGGAGCTGGGAGGTCTCTTGTGGACCAGTGTCCTGAAGTTGGCTCTCCCACCTCAGAGGCACAGCACTGACTCCTGGCTGCAGCATCAAGAGCCTGTCATCCACACGGCTCAGAATAAAAGGGAGAAAAAGTAGTAAGTAAGTAAGTAAGTAAATAAGTAAGAAAGAAAGAAAGAAAAAGGAGGGAAAGAGGGAGGGAGGAAGGAGGGAAGGAAGGAAGCAAAGAAAGAAAGAAAAAGTAAAATAAAAAAGTAAGATAAAATAGTTATTAAAATAAAAAATTATTATTAAGAAAAAAAATTTTTTAAGAAAAACAACAACAAAAGAAAAATGGACGGATAGAATCCTAGGACAAATGGTGGAAGCAAAGCTATACAGACAAAATCTCACACAGAAGCATACACATACACACTCACAAAAAGAGGAAAAGGGGAAAAAAATCATAAATCTTGCTCTCAAAGTCCACCTCCTCAATTTGGGATGATTCATTGTCTATTCATGTATTCCACAGATGCAGGGTACATCAAGTTGATTGTGGAGCTTTAATCCGCTGCTTCTGAGGCTGCTGAGTGAGATTGCCATTTCTCTTCTTTGTTCTCACAGTTCCCGGGGCTTAGCTTTGGATTTGGCCCCGCCTCTGCGTGTAGGTCGCTGGAGGGTGTCTGTACTTCGCTCAGACAGGACGAGGTTAAAGGAGCAGCTGCTTCGGGGACTCTGGCTCACTCAGGCGGGGGGGGGGGGGGGTAGGGAGGAGTACGGAGTGCAGGGCGGGCCTGCGGCGGCAGAGGCCGCCGTGACGTTGCACCAGTCTGAGGCGCACCGTGGGTTCTCCCGGGGTAGTTGTCCCTGGATCCCGGCACCCTGGCAGTGGCGGGCTGCACAGGCTCCCCGGAAGAGGGGTGTGGAGAGTGACCTGTGCTCGCCCACAGGCTTCTTGGTGGCGGCGGCAGCAGCCTTAGCATCTCATGCCCATCTCTGGGGTCCAGGCTTTTAGCCACGGCTGGCGCCTGTCTCTGGAGCTCCTTTAAGCAGCGCTCTTAATCTCCTCTCCTCGAGCACCAGGAAACAGAGGGAAGAAAAAGTCTCCTGCCTCTTTGGCAGGTCCAGACTTTTCCCTAGACTCCCTCCCCGCTAGCCATGGCGCACTAGCCCCTTCAGGCTGTGTTCACGCTGCCAACCCCAGTGCTCTCCCTGCGCTCTGACCAAAGCCCGAGCCTCAGCTCCCAGCCCCGCCCGCCCCGGCGGGTGAGCAGACAAGCCTCTCGGGCTGGTGAGTGCTGGTCGGCACCGATCCTCTGTGCGGAAATCTCTCCGCTTTGCTCTCCGCACCCCTGTTGCTGTGCTCTCCTCCGCGGCTCCGAAGCTTCCCCCTCCGCCACCCGCAGTCTCTGCCCGCGAAGGGGCTTCTAATGTGTGGAAACCTTTCCTCCTTCACAGCTTCGTCCCACTGGTGCAGGTCCCGTCCCTATCCTTTTGTCTCTGTTTACTCTTTTATCTTTTGCCCTACCCAGGTACGTGGGAAGTTTCTTGCCTTTTGGGAGGTCTGAGGTCTTCTGCCAGCGTTCAGTAGGTGTTCTGTAGGAGTTGTTCCATGTGTAGGTGTATTTCTGGTGTATCTGTGGGGAGGAAGGTGATCTCCGCGTCTTACTCTTCCGCCATCTTCCCTACAATATCCACAAGCATGATTTTTAATGAAGATGACTAATTCTTATAACTTCCACAATTCAAGGTGTCAGAGACAGATGTACTATTCTGTGTTAGTTGATATTTGTGTTGCTGAAGGAATGATACTCCATCTACATCAGAGTTTTTCCTACTGTGGACCCCAGTGAAACCTCAGGAACATTAAATCCCATTAGCACTACTACCCACACTGGAGGGAGAATTGATTTAATTGGGAGTCAATACACATTTTATACTTCTTTGGGAGCAAAATCGCAGGACTTGGGTATGATTAACAGCAAAGGCTCTGTATGGTACTATGAGGAATAATTAAGCTGTAAATTTCATCTTTGTTTGCAAAATGAGAAACGCCTTTAAAAAAATATGATCCACTCTTTTCCCTCCAACTTTATCTGTCTAGGTAAATATAATTAGGTAATGGATGATGATTTGTTAGCATTTTATTTCTTGTGTTTGCAAGGGCATTAACACTGATCATAAAGCTCACAACAAATATGGTCGGTTTCTGATTTTCAGAAGCAAGAACGTGACTTTTGAGAATCAGATGGGCCAGAAGCAGGCGTCCTTGCAAATTAAGTCTTCCTGTATTCTGAACAGGATCTGAGAGACTTTTGTCTTAGCTGATTTGCATGCACTAATTGCTAATTCTGAGTAAATGTGGAGTGATCACCTACACAATTACATTCATAAATTAATATTTTTACTTCACAGTTATTTACACACAGAAAGAAACAGTACAAATAATTTTAAGGCTGTGTCTACAATTACATAATGAACTGGTTAATTAAGGTAATGAGCTAGTTAATGACAAGCCTAGAAAATTTTCATGCAATATCCATATAAGGGAGGAAGAAATGTCTTTGCCTGAATAATTCTCATAATGCCTCAACATTTGACTTCACTTTCTACACACAGAGACATACCCTAAACGATACTTTGGTAATGAATCTAAATTATCTTTTGATTTCTCATTGGTGGTATGGATGCCAAGGCTAACTGCCAGGGTAACAGGATTAAACCTGAGGTATCACAGAGAAAGAAGATAGCCCCACTCCCAAAAATCAGACTGGACACAGGCTGTTTCAGGCAAGTAGGCGGCAGTGAATATACAGAAACAGAAGCTAAGCTGGGTCTAGGGTAAATTAGCCATTAACTGTCAATACCAAAGAGCTCCTTTATCAGGGTGACCCATCCAATTTTAGAGGGGCTGATCCTTTTGGGATCTCCGATCCTTTGGTCCAATAGATGTCTGACCTTTATGTTGGAGACAAAATTTCCTCTGACTCTTGGCTTCACATCTGGAGGGGCCTGCAACAAACCCTAATCATCTGGGTTTGGACAACCACCTCACTTATTTGGGAAAAGATCTAATTTTTTCCCTATTTCAGTGAAGACCATTGCATCCACCCAGCTGCCCCAAGCAGAACTCTAGCAGTCATCCTTGATTCTTTGCTTTCCCTTGTGTCGGTCTGAGCCACCATCATCTCTGATCATTGCAACAGCCTCCTCACTAGCCTCTCTGCCTCCATTCTTGCTCCCCTCAGCCACACCACTGATCCCCAAAGCCTATTCTCAATGCAGAAGCTGGTATAATTCTTTAAAATGTGCATGATATTATGTCAGTCCTCTGCTGAAAATCTTGAGCAGATGTGTAGGACTGAAGCTGTGGAACATGTTCTGGGTCTGGAAGCATATAGAGGAGGTCAGCAGATCAGCTTCTGTGGGATAACAGGGAGTAAAGTGCTCATGAAGAGTTGGGGAATTAAGCCCCTCTCACTGCTTGAAGCCATGACTAGGGGTGGAGCTCCTCTGTCAAGTTCAAGGATGCTTTGGCCAAGGAATATGATTTATGAGAAAATCAGCATCTAGAGAGGTGAAAGGACACAGACACATCCTCTTTACCTGGACCTGATCCAATATTGCCTTGTATATTAATAATATCCCCTAGGATGGGAGCTGGGAACAGCTGCCACTACACTGAGTTCTCACCTAAGGCCTCTAGGGGAGATCCTGTGAAGGCAACTGTAAAATCACTAGACAGCAGGAGGTAAGCACAAGAAAAAAGAGAGAAAAATAAAAACCTCCCACCCCAGAATCTGAAAACCTAAATTCTAAAACATAAGAAGGAAACTAATTCTAAGAAGGGGAGACAAACAAAACTATGGTCAAAAAGCAAATTTACTTGAGACAAAAGAAAGTAATTTTTTAAAAATCTAACAAATATAGTTTGTTTCTGCAAAGAAATACAATTTTTTTTAAGTATAGAGTAGGTTAAAGAAAATAAAATTCATGGCTAATAAAGCAAACTAATTAGAAAGTGTTCAAATGGAGTATTATACTGACTGGACTTTTTAAAAAAAATCAGTAGAAGGGACAAACTCTGGATAACAGTTGAAGAGAGAATTACTGAACTGGAAGACAACACTGGGGGATCTCTGAGTATGCAGTACTTAGATACAAAGAAATAAAAATATGAAAGAACAGTTAATGTACATGGAGAATAAATTGTTTTGGATATAATTCTATTAAGAGTTCCTGGAAAAAAGATGAAAAGAATATGGGAATAGCAATATTTGAAAAAAATAAAGAATTTTGCAAAATTTGAGAGAGACAGGAGTCCTTAAACTGAAAATGTACTCTAGAAACCAAGAGGAAAATAAATAAGTACACACTTAGACTTGTTCTAGTGGAACTGGAAAATATCACTGTTAAAAACTTTTAAATGCTATCGAGGAGGGGAAAACATTAGTGACAAAGGAAGTACAATTAAACTAATATCCAACTTCAGTCTTCAGATGCCAGAAGGCAATGGAGAAGTAGCTGTAAATGTCAATTAGAATTCCACACAAGTCTGAACTGTAATTTAAGAGTGGGAATAAAATGAAGACATTTTCTGGCAACTAAAATTGTTTACCTGTTACTGACCCTCAATAAAATAATCACTAAAGAATCTTGTCAAATAATAATATAATCAATGTCAAATCATAAATAATCTTGTCAAAGAGAAAAGTGAACCCAGAGGAAAGAAGTAAGATACAATAAACAGTGAGCATTGAAATTAGGTTTGTTTTTAATGTTGCTAAGTTTAAATAGCTGTTTACTGTATACGGTAGATAGAATTATAAGATGGCTGCAAGATTCCCTCTCCCTAGTCTACTTCCTATCCTTGAGTGTGAATGGTACATCACAACCATGATTAGGTTATGTTGTATAGAATAGTTGATTCTAAGGAAAGTAGATTATCCTGGGTGCACCTGACCTAATCCAATGAGCCTTTAAATGGGATTGATCAGTCCTTAGAGAGAAATACTTGAAGTATGAGAAGAATTTGATGGAAGATTGCTCTTTGAAGATAAAGAGGGTCACCTATCAGAGAATGAGAATGGCCTTAAGGAACTGAAAGCATCTCCCAGTTGTTAGCCAGTAAGAAATGGGAACCTGAGTCCTACAACCACAAGAACTGAACTTTCCACATAAGCTTGGAAGAGGGCCCCAGTTCCAGATGGGAATGCAGCCCAGCCAACAACTTGATTTTAGCTTTGTGAGACCCTAAGCAGAGAACCCAGTCACACTATGTCCAGACTCCTGACCCACAGAACTGTGAACATTTAAAAGAGTATTGTTTTCAGCCACTAAATTTGTGGTAATTTGTTAGGCAGCAATAGAAAACTGTTTTAGGTACATTAGTTCAATGGCTAAATTAGGACTGATTGTAGTAGAAAGAATCTCGAGGAAACAAAACAGGTTAGAAATTGCTGTAGTAATCTAGGATGAGATGATACCAGAAAGAAAAAACTAGAAACATTGTGAAGGAAGAGTCCTTTAGACTTGGTGTCCTCAAAAACATTCAGGGATAGTTAACTACTATAGCAATGATTAATCAAAGAATTCACTGGAGTCAATCATGAACTTTGTTTTGATGGCTTTCCTGCTGTAAGAAGATAGGGTAGAAGGTCCCCAGAGAAAGAGAACCAGGCGTGGCTTTCTTGACAGAAGAGAGGTTATTTTTGCCCTAAGCCATTATGTGACCTAAGCCTGACCACAGTGCTTGCCCTTGAACATGTCTCAGTAATTAATGATCTCAATGGAACAAAAGAATTCAGGAACAAATTCTGTTATCAGGCAAGAGAAGTAACAATAGAAATGATAAGAAATCAGTTGTGAAGATTCCCTGTTCTGTTTCAATGGTAAAGATTAGCCTGACGCCTCAACCGCCTGATCAACTGGAACCTAAGGGATGGTGATGTTGACTGACCTTTTCTGACCTTCAGTGACTTCAATCAGCTAAAGGTTGGACTCTGTTGACACCCTTCATGAATATGCATATACCCTTAGCTTAAAAATTCCCCAGTTTTGCAGGGAGACACTGCTTTGGGAAAGATCCCAGTGTTTTCCTTACTTGCTGCAAGTGATAAATCCTTCCTTCTCCGAATCTTTGGCTTGATTGTGTCTTTTGGCTCAACACCAACCAAGAGGTGAACCCAGTTTTTGGGTAACCATGCTATTATATTGGACTACTATTCCATTTGATTTTTGTGTGTTTGTATTAGCTTCTCAACTAGAAGACAAGCTCCTTGTGGACAGAATTGTTTAAACTTTACTGAATTCCCCCATGGAAACAAATGTCATAGGTATGAAATGGTTTAATTAAATTACAACATATTTTACCACATGTCTGTTAGACTGGCTCAGATCAGAAGGAGCTGACAATGTCAAGTGCTGACAAGGATGCAGAGCAACTGTAACTGACATGCATTGCAGGGGGAATGAAAAATGGTACAGCTGTTACTGAACCCAAATTCATGTGCCCAGCACATAGTGAGGCCAAACAAACAAAGGTATTAGAGTTTGGAGCAGAGAAAGGTTTATTGTGGGGGCCAAGCAAGGAGGACAGGCAGCTCAAGCTCAAAAGACCCAAACTCCCTGACGGTTTTCAGGGAAGAGTTTTTAAAGGCAAAATTTAAAAATTTTGGGCTGAGAGCTTCTTTCTTAGATCAACTGATTAATTTTTCATTGACATATGTAATATCCTCTTCCTAGCTCTACCCCTCAACCTCGGCAAGAAATATATATGTATTAAATTAAGTAAAATAATTTATTTTTACACAGAGAAATTGACAGAAACAACAATGGATATACTAAGGGGGGAAGGAAGAAAATAAAATATTTCCACAGGTCATATTGAAGGTGAGGAAGAGGTCTGAAAGCAAGGAAGGCCTGCCAAGCTGGGACAGCATATCAATCAAATGTGTACCTGGACTTTCAGTCTATTTTTAGCACCAATTGGTAGCCTCCTCCATCCTCTACTTTCTTTGGCACCATGTAGCAACAGCTGCTTAAATCCTAAAAGAGTTTAGAACCACTCCAAACATAGGACTCTGGGCAATTTTTTAACCCCTACTTTCCACATCTTAGAAAAGTTTCTGCCTATAGACTTTCACAGGCATCTATGACAGGTCAAGTCTTAGGAAGGTCTGTGCAGCATTTCAGAGTTCATACTTCTACTGACATAATAGGCAGACACAACTGGTAATTTTCTATGTTTATCTGACCTGACTTGAATGTAATTTCTGTGTAAACAGAGGGAGCGGACTATTATAAGACCACCTCTAATCTTAGGGAAGAGGAGGAGAATTTCTCCTATTTCCCTATTCTCTTCTTGCAATTTCATACACAATCACACAAAACAGGCACCCAAATGACACAGTTTAGGAAAGTGTGTCAAATGAGAAAGTGGTGTACTAGGATTAGTGAAAGCATTAATGCTGGGATGACATTAGAAAAGAAAGGCAAAAGAGTTCTGTGTTAGCATGATAGCATCTTATGTGGTCAGAGAGTTGTAGGCATTTCTGTTTTACTACATTGGTTATCTTTCTTGAGTTGTGTCTTTAAATTTAAGATGGGGTATAAATTTTTACAATGGTTAAATACTGTACCCTTTGAGAATAGAGGAATTTGAATTTAATATTAACAGTATTTCCAATATGTTAAAAGTTAACTACAACCCATGTTCAATATTTTCTTAGATAATGATTGTATTTAACAGGCCATTCTGAAGTATAATAAATGATGTCTTCTAAATTCTAATAATGGCTGGCATTACTTATGACCCTTTCTATAGCAATAGCCAATAAAAAAAAGATCATATTTTCAGTATATACATATCCTTTTGAAGACCTAATGTTCAGAAGTGAGTCAATTTATTTAATTTATAGGGATATGAAAACCATTCTAGGAATAACATTTTATTATTCTACTCTCATCGATATCTGATAGACCTAATGTTCAGAAGTGAGTCAATTTATTTAATTTATAGGAATATGAAAACCATTCTAGGAATAACATTTTATGATTCTACTCTCATCGATATCTGATACTCTAAATTTTCTTTTTAAGCATCTCCATTTTCCATTGTCATGTCTGAATTACTTTTATTATTGTATTTGACCTATTTCACTGTCTACTTCTTTTCTTTTATAAATGAATTCACCAGTTGGAGCCAAAATGAGCCTAGAAACCCTTAAGGTTTAAAACACACTTTAATTATCATATATCATGCCATTAAGAAAAATCATATATATATCCCTCTCTAATAAGAATTATGTTTACATTTATCTCATCATTAAATCTGACTTATTAAAAATAATCTTTTAACAGCAATAAAAATGGCAGTAACATTAAAAATTTGTATTCTTATTTTATTATTTAAAAATTTTTTAAAACTATTTGGATGCTGTTGCAACTCTATTTTCGTCATTCCCTCTGCTTGTTTTACTTAAGAAAAAAATGTCACCATTGAAAATGTACATGTGATAGAACCTATACATAAATAAATATGCATAGAATGACTGTATATACATATGCATATCAGCAGACAAAACTGTAAAATGACTCTGTAAAACTTCTGCTATTAAAAATGCTTCAAATACAGTGATAAGAGAATTATCAGAGATTTCTTTAGGAAAGAAGAAATCTGTCAGTGTGTGGGAGGGTCTGTATTTAGATAAGCCCTGACTGGCCAGTTAAGTCCATGAAAACTGTCTTCTTCTTTTTCATTCATCACTTGTGTCTCCCCATTAGTCATTTTATAACAAATCAGAAGTCCAATTTGTTAAGATCCAAGTATCGTGTTTGCAGTGTCTTATTTAACCCCCCAGACTATAAAAGATCCACCCATTTGCCTTCTATTTGAATGGATATTAAGAGAAATGAAAGAGAAAGAGAAATATGGCTTTGTTTCATAAATGGTAAATATCATCTAAAAAGTTAGTTTATTGGCCATGGTTAAATATTTGACGCTCATGAAGAAATTGCACGATATGCTTTTGAATCACTTTATATTATTAATTGCATTAAACCTTTTTCACTCCCATAATTATTTTTAATTCTCACCCATTCCTTCAATTACTTTTTCCCTTTGAGTACTTTAATTATCATGTTCACTTTTCTCAAACTAAATTTTGTACTTTCCTTTATAATTTTTGTATTTCCATAAACTAGATAACATTATTCTTGGCCTAATGACCTAAATACGTTACAAGATTAGATATTATTAAGTGTGTTGCAGAATTTTTAGGATTAGATATCAGAGACAGAAATTGTGACAACAAGGTTGAAGATTTTTAATGGAAAGTTTTTTGACACTATATTCTGGTCGCAACTTATGGCTAAGAAACTTAGAGCAGAATAACTCAATACATATACAGATCAACAAATAAATAACCAACACTGACATAAATGCCTTATTTCATATGAACATGTCTCATCTCCCTTATTAGATGGTTAGTTTTTAAAGACAGAGTCAAAATAATGCCTCAGCATCTAGCGTATACCTAGAAAGTATTAGGAAATAAATGTTTGAGTTGGTTTTACTTTTTTTAAAATTAATTAATTAACCTATTTATTAATATTATTATTATTATTAGTTTGGCTGTGTTGAGTCTTTGTTGCTGTGCGTGGACTTTCTCTAGTTGCAGTTGAGCAGAGTCTGCTCGTTGTTGTGGTGTGCGGGCTTGTCATTGCTGTGGTTTCTCTTGTGGAGCACGGGCTCTTGGCGCGTGGGCTTCAGTAGTTGTGGCACATGGGCTTGGTAGTTGCGGCCTGCGGGCTCTAGAGTGCAGGCTCAGTAGTTGTGGTGAACGGGCTTAGTTGCTCCGTGGCATGTGTGATCCTCCCAAACCAGGGCTTGAACCCTCATCCCCTGCATTGGCAGGCAGACTCTCAACCACTGCGCCACCAGGGAAGCCCAAGTTGGTTTTATAAGACCAATGAATCTTTTGCCGTGTATATTTATTTATCCCAAAATGAAATGTTATGCTATTTAAGATGTACAGCTACTAAGTTATTTGCACATCCTGTGAGTTCTGCACAAGTCTAACAAATCGATTAACTTCATTTTCTATTGTGAGTTTCTGAGTTTACATTGCTTCCATATACCAATCATGAGGGACGGGATGCTTTTGTTGCCCTTTTCTTAGACTGTGTTTCAATCTTCACAATATGGGACAAAGCAGAACATTTCTTTTAGACAGTTTTTGTTCCCAGCTTACCCTTTTTGCTTTTGAGATCGTTTGACATTTCATGTTGGTGGAAAAAAATAAAAGTATTTTAAATGTGCAAGTGAAATAACAGCCAACAAAAAACTGTTTTCTTCATTAGATAATAGAATTTTAATGTATTTCTGCTGTCAGGTTGGTGTATTTGTGTGATAATTTTATGTGACAGTGTAATTAAATTGTAAAACAATTCCCATTTCCTATGTATTTTATCTATTTATCATCATTTATTTCTTTACCTTCTCTTTCTGCAGTAAATATTATTGTAAGGAGAGTTAAATAAGTTAAACCAATGCAATTACTTTTACAGATTGAAATTAACTTCATATATCAATTTGTACACATTTATACAAAGTACCTACAACTTGCCCAGTATAAATAAATGTGTTTATTGCAGTATATTTATGATGTCACTGTGGTTTCCATGTTTGCCTTCCTTTTGAGTAATGATGTATATGTTTAAACCTGACATTTTAACAGTATTTTCAAACAATTTCATTCATTATCAAATAACCATTTATTACACTATGGCAATTTCATACCATTTACTCTACCCTTTAGACACTCCTAAACAATGATTTATCAACCAATATACAGATTTTAATGCTTATCACAGCAAATATAGAAAGTAACATTAAATAGTGACTTGACAAGAGATAACTAAATTATCTTTTTAAAAGAAATCTTGAAGAGTCATGTTTAGCAATCGCCACTATGCACTTATAGCTGTACGAGTAATTAAAAGAAGTGTATTAAATTGTTATATTCTTCATCTATTAAGATGGTTAATTATAAAACCTATATGGACATCAACCATATAACCCCAAATGTTAATCTTAAAGGAAAGAAAGAAGAAAGGGTGTTTTAAGCGTTTTGGATGCTGATCTACTTGGTAGCTTTTTGTGTCTGGGCTTCTCGATAGGAAGGACAACAGTCCTCAGAAATCATCCCTTGCGACAAGCCTGGAATGAGCCAGATGGATCGTGTCCGGTGAAACCAGTGGCTCTTTACAATGACCCTATCTGCTTGCTGCACACAAGACATAGCCAGATCGTCCTCGTGAGGTCATCCTCGCTGGAGCATCCCACAGAAGTTATGTAGCTGTGAACTTTATTAGGGGAGAAAATTTAATTTCTCTACCCAAAGGAGCCAAATCAGTGGCAGAATATTATCCTTGTAAGATCACACAGTTGATCCAGTGAAGACTACAGTCCTCAGAGGACACTGAAAAAGAAAGTTTAGTTTAAAAATAAACAATTAACAAGGACAGAAAGGGAGGAGGGAGAAACACGACAAGCTTCCTTTCAAGTAGTTTCATTTCCATAAAACATTAAACCTGATAAAGGTTTCTGTCAGTGTGTGGGAGGGTCTGTATTTCTTTAGTTATCCACATCCAGAATGAATTAATTTGACACTAACTGCAGAAGGATTAAATTTATTCAATCTCTATAGACTACTCCTTGACTACTTAAATTAAATGAAGATAAAAATGAATTATTCTTTCCTAGATCAAAAATTAAACACCAAACCAATTTATGAGGATGTGAGGGAAGATGGGCAGTAAAGACCACAACCTGCGAGTTTTTTGTTTTTTCTAAAATAGATTGAAATGAGAATCTTATTTTTGGATAGATTTATTAATTTAACAAAAAGATCCCTTCTTGAGGAGGCCCCTGGGACACCTTTAGAAAATATACCCTAGCTATAAGAACCTAAAAATATATACATTTTTATTAATACTTTTAAAATAGATAGCTATGCCGTGATATTGGTTTGCTAGAGAACGGCTTTTTTAGTAGTCAAAACACAGAACGAATTATTAAGATCAAAAAGGGAAACAAGTTTCAAGTGATTTCATTGCAGCATGTGTTTTCTGTACCTCCAATCAAATAAAGAACTGAAGCAAAAACTATTATAAGAAGAGGCATGCCTATAAACTAAACTTTGAAGCAACTCCTCATTTTCAGAATGGTCCTTAAACAATAAATATCAATTCAAGGCAATTCCTAAGACTCCCTGAGACTACCATCTATTTCTTCATTTGCTGTTGCCTGTTTCCTAGTCTTAGAGAATGCATATTACATGGGGCGGGGTGGGTAGGGAAGAGGGGAGACTTACAAATTCAATGGTCAAGTTGGAATTTCAATGGAAATTTGCTGATTCTGAGTTCAAGGCTCTGTCTACCGTATTGTGCAAACCTGCAAACTGTAAATACCGAGTACCGATATCCCTGGCAAATATTCAGATTCTTTACAGTATCTTTCCTATCACCTGGCATGGATTTTATGTATGTATTTGGATTGTCTTCTTTTTTTATGCCGTTTTTAGAAAAGATAGATGATAACATGTAAGGTGTGTCATTTTCAGATGTTTGTACTTAAATATCCACTTAACCTTTTAGTGAATTCCTAAAATTTAATCAAATGATAAGCCCAGCTTCAGGCAAAATGCTAAATTAGGTAAAAATGAGTCTCTGGTACCTCATAAATTACTGACAAGGAAACTGAAGTTCTAGGGGACATAGGTAACTTGCCCAAGGTCACAGAGACTGTACTGGAATAAGGACTAAAATGCCTCTCCTAATCCCAATCCAGTCCTAGCCTTCCATTTTAGCATAAAGCTTATGTATTAAGCCATTCTATGAAAAATAATTGCATTCTAACATGAATCAGTGCCATTAGCTAATTAAGGAAAGACTAATAATGCAATTTCAGGCATTAGTCATCATATTGATTCAAATTCACCCCTACACTCTCTCATATCCCAGACTACACACAAGGCATATTAGATACAGTATTTGTACATAGTGCCTGGGTAAGGTCATTGTCAGATGGAATAGCACCATATATATATATATATATATATATGTAAAGGTCCTCATATTAATGGGTAATCTGCTGAAGGGTTAATACTCTAGAATTTTAGAGATTAAGGATCTTTTAAAGATGATAATTCATGCTAAACTTCTGTCATTTCATCTCTCCCCATTCTAGAAATACCTGAAACTACAAAGTGTTCTTTTTAAAAAAAATTTTATTGGGGTATAATTACTTTACAATGGTGTGTTAGTTTCAGCTTTATAACAAAGTGAATCAGCTATACATATACATATATCCCCATATCTCCTCCCTCTTGCATCTCCCTCCCACCCTCCCTATCCCACCCCTCTAGGTGGTCACAGAGCACAAAGCTGATCTCCCTGTGCTATGCAGCTGCTTCCCACTAGCTATCTATTTTACATTTGGTAGTGTATATATGTCCATGCCACTCTCTCACTTTGTCCCAGCGTACCCTTCCCCCTCCCCGTGTCCTCAAGTCCATTCTCTACATCTGCGTCTTTATTCCTGTCCTGCCCCTAGATTCTTCAGAACCTTTTTTTTTTTTTTAGATTCCATATATATGTGTTAGCATACGGTATTTGTTTTTGTCTTTCTGACTTACTTCACTCTGTGTCACAGACTCTAGGTCCATCTTAGAAAGTGTTGTTTTTCTTAATTTGGTGCTTTAGTAATTATATGAGAAGAAAGGTATTTGTCTTTAAGTATAAGGGAACTGTGTAAGTGAAAAAGAATGTTACAATATTAATATTGTCTCCTCGGTTTTACTGAAATTCATTTAAAAAACTGAGTTAGTACATTTTACTTATTTACAGAGTTCCAATGTTTCAGAATATAAATAATTCCCTCAGTTGAGGTACTTTTAGGAGGTTAAGTATTTTGGGAAATATGTTTCCAGAACATTTAGCACATCACAATAGTGAGTTAGATAATACAGCCTTTTCATTTTTATATTTGTATGAAATAAAAATGCATCTGCCTAGATAGCCTCATCCACCAGAGGGCAGACAGCAGAAGCAAGAAGAACAACAGTCCTGCAGACTGTGAAACAAAAACCACATTCACAGAAAGATAGACAAGATAAAAAGGGAGAGGGCTATGTACCAGATGAAGGAACATGGTAAAACCCCATAAAAACAACTAAATGAAGTGGAGATAGGCAACCTTCCACAAAAAGAATTCAGAATAATGATAGTGAAGATGATCCAGGACCTCGGAAAAACAATGGAGGCAAAAGAAGAAGATGCAAGAAATGTTTAACAAAGACCTAGAAGAATTAAAGAACAAACAAACAGAGATGAACAATACAATAACTGAAATGAAAACTACACTGGAAGAAATCAATAGCAGAATAACTGAGTCAGACGAACGGATAAGTGACCTGGAAGACAGAATGGTGGAATTCACTACTGTGGAACAGAATAAAGAAAAAAGAATGAAAAGAAATGAAGACAGCCTAAGAGACCTTTGGGACAACATTAAGCACAGCAACATTCGCATTAGAGGGGTCCCAGAAGGAGAGGAGAGAGAGAAAGGACCAGAGAAAATATTTGAAGAGATTATAGTCAAAAACTTCCCTAACATGGGAAAGGAAATAGCCACCCAAGTCTGGGAAGCACAGAGAGTCCCATACAGGATAAACCCAAGGAGAAACGTGCTGAGACACATAAATCAAATTGGCAAAAAATTAAAGACAAGGAAAAATTATTGAAAGCAGCAAGGGAAAAATAACATACAAGGGAACTCCTATAAGGTTAACAGCTGATTTCTCAGCAGAAACTCTACAAGCCAGAAGGGAGTGGCATGACCTACTTAAAGTGCTGAAAGGGAAGAACCTACAACCAAGATTACACTACCAGCAAGGGTCTCATTCAGATTCAATGGAGAAATCAAAAGCTTTACAGACAAGCAAAAGCTAAGAGAATTCAGCACTACCAAACCAGCTCTACAACAAATGCTAAAGGAAAGTCTCTAAGTGGGAAACACAAGAGAAGAAAAGGACCTACAAAAACAAACCCAAAACAATTAAGAAAATGGTCATAGGAACATACATATTGATAATTACCTTAAACGTGAATGGATTAAATGCTCCAACCAAAAGACACAGGCTCGCTGAATGGATACAAAAACAAGACCCATATATATGCTGTATACAAGAGACCCACTTCAGACCTAGGGACACATACAGGCTGAAAGTGAGGGGATGGAAGAAGATATTCCATGCAAATGTAAATCAAAAGAAAGCTGGAGTAGCAATACTCATATCTGATAAAATAGACTTTAAAATAAAGAATGTTACAGGAAACAAGGAAGGACACTACATAGTGATCAAGGGATCAATCCAAGAAGAAGATATAACAATTATATATGCATCCAACATAGGAGCACCTCAATACATAAGGCAACTGCTAACAGCTATAAAGGAGGAAATTGACAGTAACACAATAATAGTAGGGGACTTTAACACCTCACTTACACAAATCGACATATCATCCAATATGAAAATTAATAAGGAAACACAAGCCTTAAATGACACAATAGACCAGATAGATTTAATTGATATTTATAGGACATTCCATTCAAAACCAGCAGATTACACTTCTCAACTGCGCACGGAACATTCTCCAGGATAGATCACATCTTGGGTCACAAATCAACCCTCGGTAAATTTAAGAAAATTGAAGTCATATCAAGCATCGTTTTGGACCACAGCTCTATGAGATTAGAAATCTATTACAGGGGAAAAAACGTAAAAAACGCAAACACATGGAGGCTAAACAATATGTTACTAAATAACCAAGAGTTCACTGAAGAAAGCAAAGAAGAAATCAAAAAATACCTAGAGACAAATGACAATGAAAACACAATGATCCAAAACCTATGGGATGCAGCAAAAGCAGTTCTAAGAGGGAAGTTTACAGCAATACAAGCCTACCTCAAGAAACAAGAAAAATCTCAAATAAACAATCTAATCTTACACCTAAAGGAACTAGAGAAAGAAGAACAAACAAAACCCAAAGTTAGCAGAAGGAAAGAAATCATAAAGATCAGAGCAGAAATAAATGAAATAGAAACAAAGAAAACAATAGCAAAGATCAATAAAACTAAAAGCTGGTTGTTTGAGAAGATAAACAAAATTGATAAACCATTAACCAGACACATCAGGAAAAAGAGGGAGAGGACTCAAATCAATAAAATTAGAAATGAAAAAGGAGAAGTTACAACAGACACCGCAGAAATACAAAGCATCCTAAAAGACAAGCAACTCTATGCTAATAAAATGGACAACCTGGAAGAAATGGACAAATTCTTAGAAAGGTATAACCTTCCAAGACTGAACCAGGAAGAAATAGAAAATATGAACAGACCAATCACAAGTAATGAAATTGAAACTGTCATTAAAAATTTCCGTCAAACAAAAGTCCAGGACCAGATGACTTCACAGGTGAATTCTATCAAACATATAGAGAAGAGCTAACACCCATCCTTCTCAAACTCTTCCAAAAACTTGCAGAGGAAGGCACACTCCCAAACTCATTCTATGAGGCCACCATCACCCTGATTCCAAAACCAGACAAAGATACTACAAAAAAAGAAAATTACAGACCAATATCACTGATGAATATAGATGCTAAAATCCTCAACAAAATACTAGCAAACAGAATCCAACAACACATTAAAGGGATCTTATACCATGATCAAGTGGGATTTATCCCAGGGGTGCAAGGATTCTTCAATATATGCAAAACAATCAATTGATACACCACATCAACAAATTGAAGAAGAAAAGCCATATGATAATCTCAATAGATGCAGAAAACGCTTTTGACAAAATTCAACACCGATTTATGATAAAAACTCTCCAGAAAGTGGGCATAGAGGGAACGGACCTCAACGTAATAAAGGCCATATACAACAAACCCACAGCAAACATCATTCTCAATGGTGAAAAACTGAAAGCATTTCCTCTAAGATCAGGAACGAGACAAGGATGTCCACTCTCACCACTATTATTCAACATAGTTTTGGAAGTCCTAGCCATGGCAATCAGAGAAGAAAAAGAAATAAAAGGAATACAAATTGGAAAAGAAGAAGTAAAACTGTCACTGTTTGCAGATGACCTGATACTATACATAGAGAATCCTAAAGATGACACCAGAAAACTACTAGAGCTAATCAATGAATTTGGTAAAGTTGCAGGATACAAAATTAATGCAGAAATCTCTTGCATTCCTATACACTAATGATGAAAAATCTGAAAGAGAAATTAAGGAAACACTCCCATTTACCATTGCAACAAAAAGAATAAAATACCTAGGAATAAACCTACCTAAGGAGACAAGAGACCTGTATGCAGAAAACTCTAAGACACTGATGAAAGAAATTAAAGATGATACCAACAGATGGAGAGATATACCATGTTCTTGGAGTGGAAGAATCAATATTGTGAAAATGACTGTACTACCCAAAGCAATCTACAGACTCAATGCAACCCCTATCAAATTACCAATGGCATTTTTTACAGAACTAGAACAAAAAATCCTAAAATTTGTATGGAGACACAAAAGACCCCGAATAGCCAAAGCAGTCTTGAGGGAAAAAAACAGAGCTGGAGGAATCAGACCCCCTGACTTCAGACTCTTCTACAAAGGCACAGTAATCAAAACAGTATGGTACTGGCACAAAAACAGAAACATAGATCAATGGAACAAGATAGAAAGCCCAGAGATAAACCCACACACCTATGGTCAACTAATCTATGACAAAGGAGGCAAAGATATACAATGGAGAAAAGACAGTCTCTTCAATAAGTGGTGCTGGGAAAACTGGACAGCTACACGTAAAAGAATGAAATTAGAACACTCCCTAACACCATACACAAAAATAAACTCAAAAAGGATTAGAGACCTAAATGTCAGACCAGACACTATAAAACTCTTAGAGGAAAACATAGGAAGAACACTCTTTGACATATATCACAGCAAGATCTTTTTTGATCCACCTCCTAGAGTAATGGAAATAAAAACAATAATAAACAAATGGGACCTAATAAAACTTCAGAGCTTTTGCACAGCAAAGGAAACCATAAACAAGACCAAAAGACAACCCTCAGAATGGGAGAAAATATTTGCAAATGAATCAACAGACAAAGGATTAATCTCCAAAATATATAAACAGCTCATGCAGCTCAATATTAAAAAAACAAACAACCCAATGCAAAAATGGGCAGAAGACCTAAATAGACATTTCTCCAAAGAAGACATACAGATGGCCAAGAAGCACATGAAAAGCTGCTCAACATCACTAATTATTAGAGAAATGCAAATCAAAAGTACAATGAGGTATCACCTCACACCAGTTAGAATGGGCATCCTCAGAAAATGTACCAACAACAAATGCTGGAGAGGGTGTGGAGAAAAGGGAACCCTCTTGCACTGTTGGTGGGAATGTAAATTGATACATCCACTATGGTGAACAGTATGGAGGTTCCTTAAAAAACTAAAAATAGAATTACCATATGACCCAGCAATCCCACTAGTGGGCACATACCCAGAGAAAACCATAATTCAAAAAGACACATGCACCCCAATGTTCATTGCAGCACTATTTACAATAGCCAGGTCATGGAAGCAACCTAAATGCCCATCGACAGACGAATGGATAAAGAATATGTGGTACATATAGACGATGGAATATTACTCAGCCATAAAAAGGAACGAAATTGAGTCATTTGTTGAGACGTGGATGGATCTAGAGACTGTCATACAGAGTAAAGTAAGTCAGAAAGAGAAAAACAAATATCGTATATTAATGCATATATGTGGAACCTAGAAAAATTGTACAGATGAACCGGTTTGCAGGGCAGAAATTGAGACACAGTTGTAGAGAACAAACGTATGGACACCAAGGGGGGAACGCCACTGGGGGGTAGGGGTGGTGGTGTGATGAATTGGGCGACTGGGATTGGCATGTATACACTGATGTGTATAAAACTGATGACTAATAAGAACCTGCTGTATAAAAAAATAAAATTTAAAAATTAAAAAGTGCATTTGCCTTACATAGAGCCATGTTAGAGCCTCATTTTGTTAAATAGAATGAAATTCCCAGTTGACCCAGTAATTGTTTGTGTATTTTAAAATGCACTTACTTGTCTTCTTGAAACAAGTAAAATTGTACTTTGATTCTAAAGGTGCAGAACAAATTGTTAATGCTTTGTTGAATGACAATGCTATATCTAATTTTGTGCTAATCTGGATGCAGGAACTGTAATTGGCTGTGGGACAGTTCACTTTAGTTATCAATTCTCACTTTTCTTTACCCAGCCCATAAAGAATTAGAAAAGCATTGTCATTGGTAAAAATGAACATCATCACCGTCATCATCAATTAAACTCTGCTTTTTGTGATTGGAGGCTATTACTTTTTTGTATGTTTCTAATTATAGATGGTCATACTGCTCTTAACATTTCATATCTCAAAGGAGAGAAGAAGAGTAAAATCAACTTCCCTCTTCAAAATTAATGTTTATTTTAGTAATAAACCAAGCATGGTAATACTATGTCTCATACTTTTGCAAGACCATTAATTAATAAGTGGAGTGATTTTTTGGTAACATCTCAGGGTAGGTGGATCTCTGTCCATCATCTTCTTTCCAAATGTGAATCATGATCTCCAATCTATTTGTTGCCATGATTTTGCCAAATTTTGTGCTTTTATATTATATTATAAAATGTATCCTGTCAGATAGTTTTTAACTCATATTTGCCATTTCTTTTATGACACTGCATTAACATCTTCACAGAGGACTTGAATATGGACTTGAAGCTTTGTTCACACTATTAGTTTTGATCAGTAATCTGAGGTAGTACTAGTCTTTCCTAACTTCTGCTGGATGAAATGCACATCTCCTATCATCCCCAACAAACATGACCATGTCTAGATCTCAACTTTTTTTTTTAACATCTTTATTGGAGTATAATTGCTTTACAATGTTGTGTTAGTTTCTGCTTTATGACAAAGTGCATCAGTTATACATATACATATGTCCCCATATCTCTTCCCTCTTGTGTCTGCCTCCCTCCCACCCTCCCTATCCCACCCCTCCAGGTGGTCACAAAGCACCAAGCTGTAGATCTGAACTCTTATTCTCACATGACTTTAACCCATAACCTAGCTATTTCCCTGTATGAGTTGAATCCTTAAAATCCTGCGGACTAAAATTGTCCGGTAAATAAGCCTAGTTTTCCTCTAACATGGCCTTAACCTAACTCTTCGTGTGAAAATATTTCGTAGGAATGTGTGCTGCTGCGTCCCCGTACCTATCCTGTGGGATGTGGAAGCATCACTCAAGAGTGAGGTGTAATATATGTATGCAGTCCAGTTTGAATTTTCTGAAATAGGGAAGCAGAAATTCTCTCTGGAACAATTTCTTTTACTGATTCACTGTACAAAAGAAACTTGTCACCATGCCAAAGACAAAACTGCTGCTGGGTTTAGTTTTGAATTTTATAAAGAGAATAAGTGAAAGATATATACACATTCATTTCAGACTCAAGTTATGAATAATTAACTGAATATATAATTGTATCCAGTTTTACCCTCAAGCTCAACCAGCAAAGACATCTTCAACCCATGTAAAAAGGATACTTCATTTTTTTTCAAAATTATGAGTGAGCTGCCAAACATCATTGAATTTATATGCTCATAAGCAAGAATAACAATCTGTCTATAAAATTATACAGTGGAGAGTGCAGCAGCCTTCAAGAATTTTGTTTAATGTACATTATGTCTTCTGAAATTTGAATTTACACAAGCATTTTCTTAACATTGTCTCAGATGTCTTCTTCTTCATCACCCCTCATCTGACCTGTGGTCCAAGGTTGGGGTGGGGGTGGAACAGGGACAGCACCTCTTAAGTCCGTCTTGACTGAGTGCTTTTGTTTTGATGTATGAAGTATGACAAAGTAACACACATACTAAAGTATATATTCCAATGAGTGTTATCCCTCTCAGAGTTGTTCTCTTAGGACTTATCCTAACGAGGCTGCCATCGTGTAGGACATGTTTCAATTTCTTCTTTTGGAGGGTAATTATAAAGTGATAATTGATTGCTTTTCTATGTCGTTCATTATATTGGCTTGAATAAATCCTTAGTATTAAAAAAATCCCTTTTTACTTTAAAAAAAATTTTATTGAAATATAGTTGATTCACAATGTTGTGTTAGTTTCAGGTGTGCAGCAAAGTGATTCAGTTTTTTATACATATATATCTTTTTTTACATTATAGGGTATTATAAGATGTTGAGTATAATTTCCTGTGCTATACAGTAGGTCCTTGTTGGTTATCTATTTTACATATAGTAGTGTGTATATTTTAATCCCAAACTCCTAATTTATCCTTCCCCCTCTCCCCATTGGTAACCGTAAGTTCGTTTTCTATGTCTGTGAGTTTGTTTCTGTTTTATAAATAAGTTCACTTGCATCATTTTTTTAGATTCCACATATAAGTGATATTATATGATATTTGTCTTTGTCTGGCTTACTTCACTTAGTATGATAATCCATGTTGCTGCAAATAGCACTATTTCATTCTTTTTAATGGCTGGGTAATATTCCATTGTATATATGTGCCACATATTCTTTATCCATTTCTCTGTCGATGGACATTTAGGTTGCTTCCACGTCTTGGCTATTGTAAATAGTGCTGCTATGAACATGGGGGTGCATGTATCTTTTCGAATTATGTTCTTCTTCAGATATACACCCAGATGTAAGATTGCAGGATCATATGATATTCCTATTTTTAGGAAAAAATCCCTTTTTAAAAAATTTACTTATTTATTTATGGCCACACCCTGCGGCATGCGGAACTTCCCTGACCAGGGATCAAACCTGTGCTCCCTGCATTGGAAGGGTGGAGTCTTAACTTCTGGACCACCAGGGAAGTCCAAAAAGTCCCTTTTTAATCTGGCCTTTAATTACTTATTATTGTTACTAGTCATTCATACCTGCTTATCTCACTGCTTGTTCTCTAGTCATGATGAACAGTGGGCACTTCCTAGAAGACTCCATGCATTTGCATATGCCATTCCCTCTGCTTGGAAGATCCTCCTTTTATTCTTAAGGTCAATATCATTTCTTTCAGAAAGTCTTCCTTTCCTGACCCTACCTTCTACTCCCCCACCCCCAATCTGTTTAGGTCCCTTCTATTTAGCTGCACCTTGGAAGTACCAACATCACCTCAATCCACCAAATTGTTTACGGTCTTCATTTGCCCTTCTCCCTGACTAGTCTATGAGTTTCTTGAAGACAAACATTGTGTCTTTTTCATCTGTACCCTCAGGGCCCAACCCTCAGGACTCACAATATTGTCCAATAAAGGTTTGTCCAGTGATGGTTTGTGAATGGATACAAAGGTTTGTCAAAATGTTTGTGAATGGATACTTGAACTAGGTGGGTAACCTTAGATCAGGGGTCCCCAACCCCTGGGCTGCAGACCGGTACTGGTCCACGGCCTGTTAGGAACCGGGCCACACAGCAGGAGGTGAATGACCGACAAGCGAAGTTTCATCTGCCACCCCCCATTGCTCGCATTACCGCCTGAACTATCCCTGCCCCACCCCGGTCTGTGGAAAAATTGTCTTTGATGAAACCAGTCCCTGGTGCCAAAAAGGCTGGGGACCATTGCCTTAGATGATAACTTTGAAGGTAAACATTCACTTGATTGAGTCCTAGTCAAGTTTAAAAAATTACTGGATTATTTAATAAATGATGTTAGGTGGAATATTTTGTCAGTAAAGTAAAAATCAGATTCCCTACCTCATATCATAAGCATATGTACAAAATTCCAATTGGATTTAATGTTCGTATTTTTTAAAAAGATGAACTCTAAACAACTATGACTACTTGTATAATTTTAGGGTGAGGAGGGCCTATTTAAACATAGCACCAAAACCAGAAACCACAAAGGAAAAGATTGATGGTGGCTCTGAGCTAATGTATCACTTTCCAAATGTATCACTTTCTGCTTAGGGTCTGGAAGACACACTTTCTTCCTTTGTGGACTTAAAAAAGCTCACAATGTAAAAGTTGCTAGTAGAGTTTATTCAGTGTCTTCCTGAAGACTGTAGCCTGGGAGACGGCCTTTCAGATAGCTCTGAGAAACTGCTCCAAAGAGATAAAGGGGGAGGTCAGTATACATGTGACTTTGGCAAAGGGGGTATGTGCAACCAAGCACACATCTTGGGAGAAGTTTGCTGCTAATCATGAGGAACACACATCTTAAAGGTTTTAGTGCTTTTCTAAGTATAGGCAGATGCAACAATCCACGTTCATAAAAAATTTCTCCTGAAAATAATCTAATTATCTAAAGGCCTGTTCTGCTAGTTTTTTTTAGCACAGAGTGCCTCATTCCTGATCTCTGCCCTGAACTCCTTTCAGAGTGTGTTAAAAGTCAGCAACTGTAATGGCTAATGACTCAATCCTTGTAGGACCACATGGCTAGCAACATTCTTTAGTTGGCACCTCTGAATTATTTTCCAATTGTTAAGAGTCTAAATATCTGCCTATTCAAGGAGCCACATAGGAAAAACAAGTGATTGTACAAGTGTATTGTAACAATACACTAAAGGTTGTCCAAAATTTTGGAAACACAGGGAGAATAGTGTCTATTATTCTTTTTTCAGATTAATAATTGAACCCATTGCTTCAAGGTATTTCACCTAAAAGTTGAAGGAAAATATATTGAGCGTATTATTTGAAAATATAACTAGTATATTGTTTGAAAATAAGTGAGTCCTATGTTTCTGACCTTTTGGATACTCCATGCAGTGTTGGCTTTAACAGTGCATAGAGTATCCAAAATTGAGCAACCTAAATGTTCAATAAGGACTTGTTAGTACATAAATTATCCATAATAAAAATTATGGTGTTGAAATATACGTATTGACCTGAAAAGGAATTCAGGACATATTTTTAAAATATTTATTTGTTTATTTTTTGGCTGCATTGGGTCTTTGTTGTGGCATGCAGGGTCTTTTGTTGCGGTGCAGGGCTTCTTTCTAGTTGTGGAGCACAGGCTCAGTAGTTGCAGCGCACGGGCTTAGTTGCCTTGTGGCATGTGGGATCTTAGTTCCCTGACCAGGGATCAAACTGGTGTCCCCTGCATTGCAAGCCAGATTCTTTTTTTTTTTTTTAATTAATTTATTTTTGGCTGTGTTGGGTCTTCATTGCTGCACGCGGGCTTTCTCTAGTTGCGGCGAGCGGGGGCTACTCTTCATTGCGGTGCACGGGCTTCTCATTGCAGTGGCTTCTCTTTGTTGTGGAGCATGGGCTCTAGGCACGCGAGTTTCAGTAGTTGTGACACACAGGCTCAGTAGCTGTGGCTCGCGGGCTCTAGAGCACAGGCTCAGTAGTTGTGGCACACGGGCTTAGTTGCTCCGTGGCATGTGGTATCTTCCCAGACCATGGCTTGAACCTGTGTCCCCTGCATTGGCAGGGGGATTCTTAACCACTGGACCACCAGGGAAGTCCCCAGGATATATTTTTAAATGAAAAGAAAATATGAGATTATAAACTGTTAGGTATTTTATTTTTATAAAATATATGCTATTTTTATAGTTATATGTATACAAAAATCTGAAAGGATATACATAAATGTGATAATAGTGACTACCCTTCTTGCCTTATCTGAGTTTCTAATGTTTCAGCAATAAGAATAGATAATTCATGAGATGGGGATTAAAAAGTCAAATAGTAGAATGGCTTACTCAAAAACAAAGCAAATACTGACCAAACTTATTTAAACAATAAAGTTAGTGAAATGAAAAAGAAACTAAAGATTGCAAAACCACATAACTGTATACGATTTCAAATCATTTTCTGCCACCCTGTGGAGAATACTACTCATTGCAGGACATGGAACTATGAAAAATCTAACTGAAGATGAAATTGTTGTCTAGGGGCATGGCCCAAGAAGTTGTTTAAAGGTCGGTTTACCAGGGCTTCCCTGGTGGTGCAGTGGTTACGAATCTGTTTGCCAGTGTAGGGGACACGGGTTCAAGCCCTGGTCCAGGAAGATCCTACGTGCCACAGAGCATCTAAGCCCATGCGCCACAACTACTTAGTCTGCGCTCTAGAGCCCGCAAGCCACAACTACTGAGCCCGCATGCTACAACTACTGAAGCCCGCACACCTAAAGCCCTGCTCCGAAACAAGAGAAGCCACCGCAATGAGAAGCCCGCGCACCTCAGCGAAGAGTAGCCCCTGCTCGCCACAACTAGAGAAAGCCCGTGCACAGCGAAGACCCAATGCGTCCAAAAATAAATTAAATAAATACACTTATTTTAAAAAGCCCTCTGTTTATTAGTTGATCAGTTTTGTTTGTTCACTGTGCCAGCTACTTAACAAAATTGATAGGAGGAAAATAATAATACCTAACACATATATAATTCCAAAGCCGTTCACTGTTCCAATATATATAGGACTTTATCTCACAAAGATCCTATGAAGTAGGTATTACTTTTTCCCCATTTTATAGATGAGACACAGAGAGTTTAACCCCCTGCTAGCGGTAAATGTTGCCAAAGCAATGTAAACCCGCGAGCTGCATTTTGGGTCAATGATTTAAATTTTTGAGCTTTTCAGTTCCCTCAAACCCCACCATTCCATAATGCCTTACCCAAAGGGTTGACTGCTGGGCCTTTGCAGGGATTTAGTGTTTGGGATTTAAGAGGGATCATTACATTCTCCAAATTAATCTTAGTTCCTTGAAGGTGTAGAGCAGTGTTGCTACTCAAAATATGGCCCATTGATCTGAGCCCTTCAGAGAACTGTTTGTTACTGGTCCATGGCAAGATAGGTAGTACAGAAATTGAGAATAAGTGTTTAGGAAACTTTACTGCGATTTTGCAGGTAATTTTATGGCTGTTGACTCTAATGATAAAATGTTTCTAATTTTTTATCTTACCAAAGCATGGTCCACAATTAATTGGAAATTTGTAAAAATAATAAGTTGATCGTTCTCTACATATACTTTTGTAAGCAGATACGGTAGCGGGTCCCCGAAGAAAAAGAACTAGATCCAGCTTTTTTGACATAAGAGAAGCCATTTTAGGCCTAAGCCATTTTGTGATCCAAGCCTGGCCACAATGCTTGCCATTGAACAGGTGTCAGTAATAAGGATCTTAAAGGAACAAAAGAACAAATGACTGTTATCTGGCAAGAGAAGAAACAATAGCAAAGATAATACATCAGTTGTGAAGACTCCCAGCTCCGTTTCAATGGTGAAGATTAGCCGGAAGCACTCAACCACCAGATCAACTGGAACCTAAGAGATGATGATGTTGACCTTTTCTCAGCCTCAAGTGACTTCAGTCAACTAAAGCTTGGACTCCGTCAACCTTTACCCCAATTCTATGCCGCAGTCTCCTCTGCTGAAGCCCCTTCATGACTGTGCATGAACCCTTAGCTTAAAACTTCCCTAAGTTCTCTGCTTGGCAGACACTTTGGGAAAGATTCCCCAGCTTCCTCCTTATTTGGTGCCAGTAATAAATACTTCCTTCTCCTGATCTTTACCTTGGTTGTCTTTTGGCTCAACTCCCCCTAAGAGGTGAACCCAATTTTCTGGTAACAATTTGAAAAGCACTGTTATAAAGCTGTTCGCCCGGGACAGTTTTACCAAACTCTAAGGATTTCTTCTGAGGTTAACTTCCCCAGTGAGACATCTGATATTTTTCCTCCTCTTTTTGCATCTATTTTATTATAGAGCGCTATCATAATGATCAGTAAAGCAAACATAAAGAATATAAAAATGGCTCCTTGAGACTCGAGGGCGGCGGTCCTGCGCCGGGCGAGGAAGCGCCTGTAGCCTCTCAAAGGCCGCAGGGTTGTGTAACAGGTCGCCTGCCGGACAGAAACGCTCGACAGCCCCGCGGGCCAAGTCGCGGGCGCCCGCGCGCAGGCATTAGCTCCTCCCTCCCTTCCTTCCACCCAACGGCTGAGGGTGTGGTCGGGAGAAGGAGCCCTGAGGCTTCCTGAAGACGCCACGGCTCCGCCTCGGCTTCCGCCAGCTGCGGCGTCTGGAGAAGGTCGGGATGTTGTCACTTCCTCCGGAGCAGCTCTCTGCATCCGGGTCGGCTGTTGCCGCTGTGGCTGAGGGACTGGGCCCGGGTCTCACCGTCGGAGGGGAGCGGGCTCCGCTCGGCGCTACCTTCTGCGACCTGGCCGTCAGCCCTGCGTCGCCGGCCTGGAGGGGCGAAGAAGACGAGGAGGCCAAGGGTTCCTCCGGGGTCAGTGCGACTCGGGAAGGCTGGGCACGGCGGGTCTGAGCTGGGAACAGTCCTGGGGTGGACGGGGGGGACGTCCGAGGGGCGCGTATCCCGGACCGCCCGACAAGGGAAGCCCAGAGCGGTATCCGCTGTAGGAGGCGCCGCGGAAACTGCCCGGAGGCACTTCCCGGATCCCCGCCCCGCTTAGGCCCCCGCCCTTGGCCAGGCTTCTGATTCCTTTTTGCCACCCTTGCGTCCCCCCTTCTCCCACCCCTTTTCCGTTTGTAGGGGTGGTGCTCTCTTCTCTGCCCCTCTGCACATCCCCCACTCTGGGGGCACGTTGGTCCCTTGTTTGTCACCAGCGTTGGTCCTGGTGCAGAACAAAGAAACTTGGATGTCTAATGTGCTCCACACCCTCCGGGAATATAGACACGGAAGCGGCATCTGTAATCAGGGCTTTAATGGACCTTGATATGTGGAAAGCCCAGTTCCTGCGTGGATTCAGACACTGCCTTTTACTTCCGTACCTGGCAAAAGTGGTTTGAGTTTCTTGATGCCCCTGGAGATCTACTAGAGCAACTCCTATTAAATCAGAAATGTATTTGGGTCTGATACGTTGCTTTGAAACCCCCTTGGTCTTCCCTGTTCTGGGCAGCTCTTTGAGAGCACGGCTTTTGTCATCTAGGTAGTCGTAGCGCCTTGCATGTAGTTAGTTTAATGAAGTGTGATTGTGTTTTGGTGGTGGGTTTTTTTTCTCGGAGTTTTAAAAAAAGGCTATTTCTCCTAATGCTTAATTACTTAATTTTTAAAATTAAACGTATTTTTTCTCTAAAATTATATAAGAATTTCTGCCATTTGTAAATGGGTGTTGTTTCCTCAAAATTATAACTGAAGTTACCGTGTCTAGTTACCCTACAGACTATTTTCTTATGATTTTGCATATCTTCTTATCATTTTACATTTTCTCCACACAATCTTTTTGAGTTTCATGATCTCCTCTATTGCAGCCTAATATTGTTGCGTTTAGACAGGAAGTATGACAGGTCCACTTCTGCAAACATGGGGCTTGAACTAGATCATCATAAGTCTGTGCTATTGTAGTCTTTAGGCATTACAGGACCTTTGAAGCTAAGTGTAGCCATATCTGGCATTGCAGGCTTATTCTGTACAAAGTTGCCAGTGAACTGGAGACGGTGTACTGTATTAGAAACAGTCTAGGTCTAATCTGGAAACCAGAATGTAGTGTTATTTGCCTCATATATAAGATAAAATGGGGGTAATAACATCAGTGTTTTATACGACACAAAATTTTTGGGTGGGACGCATGGGATGATGGATGTACAAGTGGTTAGTAAAGGGGAAAAGCACTCTTTAGGAAAGTAGTTCTCTTCCTTCTCCTGGTGTAATGCTCGTAGAAGGAGCAGTAGTGGAGAAAGGCATCTAAGAAAGGAAGTATATGTATAGCCAGATCCGATAATTTAACCTTGGCTGATAGTGGATCAAAAAATGCCATGTGAAGTTTGCATCCTATAAAGCAGAGTGCTAGTATAATGTGATGATAATAATATTCCAAAGTTATAATTTTATGTTACATCTAATATTTGTAACTCCACAGAAAAGTGTTACAGATCAGTTTTTAGACTTTAATCTTCTTAAAGGTCTCAGAGCATTTCCAGTACGTTCTGCATACTGATAATATAATGTACCTTGTATAGTTGGCATAATTACCCTGTGCTTTATCGTCACAATTTTGAGAAACAGCACTATTGTAATTTCTCTTGAATTTTGTGTTAACATTTCTGATAGGGTGTCACATTTAATTGAGATATATAATTGACATGACATTTTTTTAGTTTCAGGTGTACAACATCATGATTCGATATTTGAATATATTGCAAAATGATCACCACAATACGTCTACTTAACATCCACACTTAGTTACAAATTTTTTTTTCTTGTGATGAGGACTTTTAATATTTACTCTCTTAGCAGCTTGTATATATCTAATACAGTTTTATTAATTATAGTCACTATGCTGTACATTACATTTCCAGGACTGACTTATTTTATAGCTGGAAGTTTGTACCTTTTGACCCCCTTCATCCATTTTACCCACCTCCCACCCCACGACCTCTGGCAACCACCAGTATGTTCTCTGTATCTATGAGCTTGGTTTCGGGGGGGTTGGGTTTTTTCTGTTTTTTTGTTTTTTGGGTAAGATTCTACACATAAGTGAGATCATATGGTGTTCGTCTTTCTCTGTCTGACTTATGTTACTTAGCATAATGCCCTCAGGGTCCATCCGTGTTGTTGCAAATGGCAGAGTTTTTTTTAAATAGCTGAATAATATTCCTTTGTGTGCGTGTGCGTATGTGTGTATGTGTGTGTATTCATCGATGGACACTTAGGTTGCTTGCATATGTTGGTTATTGTAAATAATGCTGCTGTGAATGTGAGGGTACAGATATCTTTTCCAGTTAACGTTTTCATTTTCTTCCGATAAATACCCAAAAGTGGAATTGCTGGATCATATGGGAGTTCTGTTTTTAATTTTTTGAGAAACCTCTTTACTGTTTTCCGTAGTGGCTGCACCAGTTTACATTCCCATCAAGGATCCCCTTTTCTCCTCATCCTCGCTAACATTTGTTATTTCTGGTCTTTTAGATAATAGCCGTCCTAAAGTGTGAGGCGATATGATATCTTTGTGTCATTTCATTCTTAAAAACCTGCATGACTCTGCTCTCAAGGAAACAATGACAAGCATATAGGATTTTTACAGGTGTTTTGGTGACCTTCCTAAACACATAGGCTGGGCCTAAAGTATTTTCTTGTAGTGCTACCAGCATTGCCAGCTTCACAGGAAAAAGTGAACATAAATATTTAGAATGATGCCTTTTCCTTTAAATGGGGATGTGAAAGCCTTGCCTAAGCATTTCCTTTTGCCAGATTGATTTCAGCATACATGTTGGTTATTAGCACCTATTCCAGCATCTAGGTTAAACTACATAATAGTAAAGTTGTCATGTAAAATTGTAAGTTATAATTCAGGCAGTTCTAAATATGATCTTAATATTCAATTTTTGCTTATATTGTTAGGCTGCATGGGGAAATCCCCGTTTTCATCCTGGTTGAATTTACCACCGCACCTCACTGAGGTCAGCTACTGTTTTTGAATTTGTCTCTGTGACCTCCACTGCTAACTGGCATAAGTAATGATGTACCACCACTACCACACATTTGTTGAGAAATCAGGGTATTCCTGTTGCATTTGGTTATTTTAACAGATGGCATCTTAAAGTATTACTTCCCCATTCTGATTTACCAAATCAATGAACAAAAAACGGGAAACAGCCACGATTAACTTGTGAATCAGCAGCATCCTGATTTCCTTCAGAGTAGTTGTGCTTTTATTGCTCCTGTCTTGTTTCCTGTTCTTACAGCTGCTGATAATGTGCTTCTAAGAACAGTCCTCTCTCTGTCATTTAAACTTTACCTAGTGTACTTCTCCCCTAAAATTTGTGATGAAATGGTTAAGAGTGAATCTGTATTTCTCTCTCCTCCTAGGTTTCGTTTAACTAGCTTAATTAATTATCCCCAAACTAAATATCCATGTCCATATGCTGGGGTGTATTAACATCACATGACTCAATGATATTAAAGTAAAAGTTGAATGAATCAGCTAAATAAGCTGACAGACTCTGGCTGCCTGTGTCTAGAGAAGTATTTTCACGTGGTTGACTTGTTCAAGTGGTAAAGCAGCTAAAAGACATGGTTTATCTTTTAGAATTTCACAAGGTATGTATTTTCTCTTACAAACAAGGAATAATTTTACCAACAGAAATAGACACTGCTTGTATGTAGGTTGCCCCAAATATTTTCACTACTCTTTTTGAGGGGTAAAACTAAACAGGGAGACTATTTATGTAGTTTAATTAGAAAAAAAAAACTTAACAGGTTGAGCAAAACAAATGGTTACTATTCAGTGTTAAACCTTACAATTAAATGTTTATTTTTAAATTTAACTAATGTTTAAAGACCCATTATGTGCCGGACACTGTGCTAGATGTTGGGAGTATAGTGGTAGCAACTTCCAGTCACCGCTTATATTTTTGAAATATTAAATGTTTTTCTGAGTATGTGGGGTATTTGAAAAAAACACTCAGAACATCCTATTATTTTTCCAACACCCAGTAAAAATGTGAAACTAAATAATGAAAGCTCTGATTATTAAATCTAGGAAAAAACATTAATTCACTTCATAGTAAGTATCAAAGATTTGAAAAAACACTGAGAAGTGTAATGAATTTAAAAGTTGAGGGACTTCCCTGGTGGCACAGTGGTTAAGAATCCGTCTGCCAGTGCAGGGGACATGGGTTCGATCCCTGGTCTGGGAAGATCCCACATGCCGCGGAGTAACCAAGCCCGTGTGCCGCAAGTACTGAGCCTGCGCTCTAGAGCCCGTGAGCCACAACTCCTGAAGCCCTTGCTCTGCAACAAGAAAAGCCACTGCAATGAGAAGCCCGCACACCTCAACGAAGAGTAGCCCCCGCTCACTGCAACTGGAGAAAGCCCATGCGCAGGAATGAAGACCCAATGCAGCCAAAGAAGAAAAAAAGTTATAAAAGTTGGAATAGACTGTCAGTTTTCAACCTTAAGTAATAGAATGCTGCACTCTCACTTGAACATGAATTCTAGAGTAATAAGTATTAAGTATTTGGGTTTTATTGATCACAATTTGCGGGTCTTTTCTAATAATTCTGTGTTCTAAATAGAAAATTATTTGTTAAAGTAGGTATCCCTTTTTTGTTTGTTTTCCTCTCTACAGAGAGTAAGAGTTGCTGTCAGAGAACAGTCTATGAAGTGGTCTTTGAAGGTGTGTCAGATTACTTTATAGGTTATGTATCAGAAGCAGAGAAACTGCTAAATAAGTCAAGATTATTATATTTTAAGTGTGTTTTCCATTCATTTCTCAAAATTGCCTGGCTCAATTTTTCCCGGAGAATTAAAAATGCCTTAGTCCTATGTATAAATTAACTGACTTTTCCCAGCAAACATGTTGGTGAAGAAAAGACAGCATTTGCTTTTTTCTATTTGCAAGTGGTTCCTCAACAATTTAGACCTTTAGAGAATGTTTGAAATCTCTTGAGCATAAGTAAGAATTCAAACTGGGAAAAGAGCCTCCCAGTCTTGGCAGAGATATGAATGTAGTTTATTATGTGAAATCTAACACTTTAGAAAATTTCCAATATAATTTTGTTGTTGTTGTTCTGGAACATAATGGTTTTTTGGTACAACTTTGTGTATCTTTTGAATGTTGTAATGACACAGCAGTTAAGGCAACCATAAAATATGACCACAAGTTATACATACATGGTTTTAAAAGTTAAATAATTTAGAAGGATTTACCATGAATAGCATCTTCTCCCCCTCCCACCTTATTTCTTCTTCCACTGTTGTCAACCACTTTTAACTTTGTTTTAAAACTGCTAGTGATAACTAGTAATACTTTCTATCTCTTAAAACATCTATGTTTTACTTCTTTTTTAAAAGATAACTTTAGACATCTATTGACTTACTCTAATGTAAGTGAACTAAATATTCCGTTTATACCTCTTGCCCCCTAAAGTTGTCACGATTTTTGTTGCACTGTTAACCAGTTGATCTTAATGACTTCTTAAATAATATACTTAAACCTGTATTTCTTATTCCATCAACCATACCAAACTCTAGATCCTTCATTTTGTAAACTGAGGATAGTAACACCCACATCCTTTCTTGGAAAAACTGAAACTAAGTTAAAACATGGAGTTGCGTGAATAGAAATATTCACCAAATTCAGTGTCTGAAAACTCATGCTACACTACATGAGAAAAGCCTGTTATAGATATGAAGCAAATCAGAACGTAGCATAATTCATTTACTGGACAGGGACTGAATAGCCTTCTTTAAGTGGCTCAGGAATTATGTCATTGGAACTATAGAGAAGTAATATAAGAGACAGCACACCAGTTGGACTCTGCTGAATCAAGTGAGTGTAAATGCTATTTACCTAGTGTTCAATTTCTAGAATTAACCTCTCTCCGAAGGACAGAAAGTTTAATTATGGGTGTAGAATAGAGCATATATTTATTTACTTTTATTATTTGTGCCCCCCATCCCGCAAATTGCTTTTACATAATTTACAGTACCTAATAAATTTTAAATCGTGTCCTGGGGCACACATGCATATATGCAAATGGAAGCAGGTACTTCACTGCACAATACCCTTATTACAAACAGTAATTACTGGAATATATACACTCTGTTTTCTGTTCTCATTCTTGGGGGAAAAAAGTTGTAGTTGCAACCAACTAAATTTATTTCATGATCAGGGTGGAAGTATGAACTAAGGTATAAGATTATTGCATCTTTTCAGCAGATAAAGTGAAAAATAAGCCTGTAAATTTTTTTTTCGTTTTTTACAGGACCTTGGCTCTCTGGGTTATCAGGAGCTTGTAGTTGACATTGAGTCCAGGCTGAGGATGGAAGGTGTTGAACTTAAGGAAGAATGGCAAGATGAAGATTTTCCAATGTGAGCAATGCTTTTAAATGAAAACAAGTAAACAAAACTTCACAGTTTCTTTATTGAGATGTCACTTACTACAGGGGTCCCCAACCCCCAGGCCACGGACCACTGCTGGTCTGTGGCCTGTTAGGAACCCGGCCACACAGCAGGAGGTGAGCGGAGGGCGAGTGAGTGAAGCTTCATCTGCCGCTTCAGTGCCGCTCCATCACTCGCATTCCTGCCTGAACCATCCCCCCACTGCCCCTCTGTCTGTGGAAGAATTGTCTTCCACGAAACCGGTCCCTGGTGCCGAAAAGGTTGGGGATTGCTGACTTACTAAATGAATATCAGGCTTCTTAAAGAAACCCAGTGTTGCAAAGTATTCATTTAATACTGGTAATAAGAGTCTGAGGGGTTTCTAGGGGAAGATGGTCTTTAGAAGTCTATAGGAATTGTTAAGTTGTATGCTTTTATTTTGAGAAAAAGCTTGTTAAGTAACCAAGGAAGAGCTTTCTAGGTTATCTGGCGAGCTACCTTGACACATTTGCATTTGTGTTTACAATTGTATTGGCACCAGTTGGGTTAAGAGAAAAAGAGCAAAGGCAGACTTTATATTTAAGTGATGCTTCCATGCCATCTTGGTCAGAAGACCATCCCAGTGCATAAGAAGGTTCCTTAGCAGTTGGAATATGGACAGCTGGTGAGAGTACTGAGTCATTGCATAACATAGCATGATAATAGTAATAAAGAAATGCAGAGCTCAAAATATGTAATCATCATTACCATATTCCCATTGTGAGTGACAATTCAACTTCATTATACATTGTATCATGCATCACATTAAATTCATGCATTTGAAATATATTTGTTTTGTAGATTAATGATTTTTTAATTTGTTTTGTAGTTGTATTTAAGAGCAGTTACATAAGGAATATATATCTACTTTTATGTGTTGCTTATGTAAATATGTAAGTCAATTCAGACAGTCTGAAAATTTTCTTTGACAGTGGTTTGTAAATTACTAAACCTTAAGAAACATTGGTTTATTCAGTTTTCCACATAATTGTTTCTATAAGCTATTTTAATAGATCTTTGAACTTCAAAAAAAATTTTTTTAATTTCTGGGTTAAAAATTGTGTCTGTATGTTCTAGACCTTTACCGGAAGATGATAGTATTGAAGCAGATATATTAGCTGTAACTGGACCAGAGAGTCAACCTGGTAAGAACTTGACACTTAGTGATAGACTTTAACTGTGCTAATTTTTGAACACATTTCTTTGTCAAGATAAAAAATATACTCAGTTTTTATTCCATCATAGGGTGCCAAAGGGTAATTTGAATGTTTAGGAAAGCGTTTTTGGATTGCTTTGGAATACTTTCCAGAAACATACCTTTGGGTTTTAGAAATTTCAACCATAAAGGGGTGAGAGGAGATCGTTTTTAATAGTAAAAGGTGACTGTAAGGTCTGCTGCTGTTATTTAAAAAGGCATATCCTTGCTGGGATGTGTCATCTTGCTGTGATACAGAAGCAATAGTGATCAAAATCCAAAGTTTGTAAATAAGTGCTTTGGAATTGTGTTTAATTAATGTTATTTTCTCAAGAATAAAGTGATTAAAATTTTTCTCTTATTCAGTTTATACATCTAAGCATTTTTTCTAAATATATCTTTCACTTTTTTTTTTTTTTTTTTTTTTACCCATTCCAGGCTCACTAGAAGTTAATGGCAATAAAGTGAGAAAGAAACTAATGGCTCCTGACATTAGCCTAACCCTGGATCCTAGTGATGGCTCTGTGTGGTCAGATGATTTGGATGAAAGCGGGGAGATTGACTTAGATGACTTAGATACACCATCAGAGGACAGTAATGAATTTGAGTGGGAAGGTAAGTGTTTCATTATTTTTACCTGACTTTTATTAATGAATGTTCGTGTTTATATACATACATAGTAGCATTTTCATATTAGGATAATTGGAAAAACTTAAAACTTGATCATGAACCAGCTAAGGGATTTTGTTGAAAAAATCAGTGGCTAAGGGATTTTGTTGAAATGTTATACTTTCTAAAGTTCATATATTTGTTGCAAAGATATGAAATTCGGCTAAACACTGAATACGATGGCTTTCAAAACTATTTATAGTAGATTACACATGTGGCTCTATTTTTTTCTTAATTGCCCAATGCTGTAAACGTACGTTTTTCCATGTTGCTCCCAATATTGCTTGATAATTATGGCATGTTCTTTTATTCAGTAGATAACTAAGAAGGAAAGCTTTGAAGAAACTTACGCTTTAGGGAATGTGCTAAAAGTAGTTAAGAATTTGCAGAGAGGGAGTTCTGAAGGGAGTGTTTTTTTTTGAGGGTGTTTTTTTTTTAAAATAGGTTTGCCTGATAGTGCTGCACTTTGTAAACAACTACCTTGAATTAATGTATTCTCCTAGCCTCCACCCTTATATTCTTTATCATTAGTTATTTGGAATTGAAAGGAATTGGCATGTTTTGCTTTGCATGCTTTCTTTAATTAGATAATTGCTGTCTACAGTATCTTTATAGTTGTTAATAATTTATATATGTTTAGTTCATCTTTAAAGTGATTTTTATTTCAAAGCAGTGTTTATCACTAGGTATGTTATATGCAGTAAAGAGTAAGATCCTTAATGTGCTGTTATCTTCTGTTCCTTTTTTCTTCCCTGTTTCACTGGTTCAATATTCAATCCGGTAATAAGCAATATTTTATAAAGATACTGAAATAGTTTTCTGCCTATGTGTTTTGTCTCTTCTTTCTTTAATGCTGCTGTAGTCATTTCCTGGAAGGATATTTTCCGTTAACAGCTTTGTCTTGGAAACAAACAACTAACATACAGTAGGTTTCCCCTTCCCCCATCTTTTGGTAAGGACTATGATACTAAAATTTCGAAAATCATTGCTTCATTAAAAATCAGCTAAAGTGCAATCTTAAAATGTAAATTATACCTAATCATTGGTGCTTGTGCTTTGACTAATGTCAATTTAAAATAGACTTTTGCATGTACACTTCAGAATATTATCAATAATTTTCTGCTTTATAAGACTGATCAAATGAGAAATAATCATTGACTCGTTAACCACTTTCTATCTGGTATTATAATGTTTGGGGAATAATTTATGTGCTCAACAACAAAAAACATTGGCTCCCAGAGAGTTGCTTTAAGTAACCTATAGTGGTAACTGTCTGTCAAGGACAGTGTTGTAAATAGAATCTGGAAAGGCATTGTAGGGCCAGTGTACTAAGATTTTGATGGCTGTGTGAATTAACGTTTCTGAATTTGTGGATGTACGTTGTACTGCGATTAGGTCCTTTCTGAATTAAGCAATTCAAAAAAAGTTAAAGAACCATGATTTCCAAAAAACAAAATGGCCTTATATCAAGAATAAGCCTTTTCCTCTATTACAGAAGAAATATTTAAAATTCCACACACAGGGAACTCTGCTCAGTATTATGTAAGAACCTAAATGGGAAAAGAGTCACTTTGCTGTACACCTGAAACTATCGCAACATTGTTAATCAACTATACTCCAATATAAAATAAAAAGTTAAAAAATAAATAAAATTCCACAGAAGATATAATAAAAAAATTCTCTGAACAATCTAATTCGATAGTAAAGTGGTTAACATGTAATTTGATTTTTATTTTATAAATAACAATCTGTGATTCAAAAACCTTTTATTTTGACAGATGATCTTCCGAAACCCAAGACTACTGAAGTTATTAGGAAAGGCTCAATTACTGAATATACAGCAGCAGAGGAAAAAGAAGATGGACGACGCTGGCGTATGTTCAGAATTGGAGAACAGGACCACAGGGTTGATATGAAAGCAATTGAACCCTATAAAAAAGTTATTAGCCATGGAGGTAATGGTTACCAAAGATGTTTTAGATTTTTTAATACAATATCAGAAATCTGAATGCTTAAGAGAATCTCTCCTTTGAGGTATTACATAATTTTGAAAGCATAATAAACATCATGTTCTTTTAGAAATGTAACAGGTTTGAAGTAAAAGGCTAAAGCCAACATTTAAAAATTGTTAACACGTGCATACAGTAAGTTCAAAAGGTGTAAGAGTGTACGGTGAAAACTGTCTCCTTCCACCCTTATCCCTAGACACCCCTAAACTGGGACTTTCTCCCTTTTTTATCCATTTATAATTTATATACAGTGAGCTACTCTAATCCTTTTTTTGTAGCATTTGTATATTCCTTTTTTTTCCACCTTCATTGAGATAAAACTGACAAAGTGTGTAAGTTTAAGGTGTAAAATATGTTGATTTGATACGTTATATATATATTTTCTTTTAATTTTAATATTTATTTAGTTATTTGGCTACCTCGGGTCTTACTTGCGGCACGTGAGATCTTTTGTTGCAGCACGTGGGCTCTTTCGTTGCAATGTGGGCTTCTCTTTAGTTGTGGCCCTCGGGCTCAGTTGTGGCATGTGGGCTTTAGAGCGCACAGGCTTAGTTGCCCCACGGCATGTGGGATCTTAATTCCCCAACCAGGGATCGAAAATGCGTCCCCTGCATTGGAAGGTGGATTCTTTCTTTTCTTTTTCTTTCTTTTTTTTAAAAAAAGTTTTATTTGTTATTTATTTTGTTTATTTTTGGCTGCATTGGGTCTTAGTTGTGGTACGCGGGATCATTCGTTGCAGTGCATGGGCTTCTCTCTAGCAGTGGCGTGCAGGTTTTCTCTTCTCTAGTTGTGGTGAGCAGGCTCCAGGGCGCCTGGGCTCTGTAGTTGTGGCGTGCAGGTTCCAGAGCACATGGGCTCTGTAGTTTGCGGCACACAGACTCTCTAGTTGAGGCACGCGGATTGCCCCGCAGCATGTGGGATCCTAGTTCACTGACCAGGGATCAAACCCGAGTCCCCTGAATTGTAAGGCAGATTCTTTACCACTGGACCACCAGGGAAGTCCCTGGAAGGCGGATTCTTAACCAGTGGACCATCAGGAAAGTCCTTGATACGTTATATACTGCGAGTGATTGCTACCATAGCATTTGCTAACACCTGTATCACATCACATAATTACCATTTCTTTTTTGTGGTGGGAACATTTAAGGTCTAGTCTACTCTTTTAGCAACTTTCAAGTACATAATACAGTATTGTTAACTATAGTCACTATTGGTACATTAATCCCCAGAAATTATTCATCTTCTAACTCGAAGTTTTTACTTTGATCAACATCTCCCCTTTACCCCCAGCCCCTGGTAACCACCATTTTAGTCTCGGTTTCTGTGAGTTCAGCTATTTTAGATTTCAGATACAAGTGACATACAGTATTTGTCATTCTTCTGTCTGACTTATTTCACAAGAAATGCTCTAATCTTAAGTGTACAGTTCACTGAATTTTGATGAATGCCCATATAACTATATAAACTTAAAATCTACACCCCCAGACAGACAGAACATTTTCATTGCCCCAGAAAATTCTCTGGTTCTCCCTCTCAATGAATACCCTCTCTCCAATAACCACTATTCTAATGCCTACCCCGTGATTAGTTTTGCTTGTTAAAGAATTTCATGTAACTGGAATCATAGTTTACACTCTGTCTACTTTCACTCAGCATAATGATTTTGACATTTATCCATGTTGTTGCATGTATCCATAGTTCATTCCTTGTTACTGCCGGTTTGCTTATCCATCACTATTTTGATGGCCTTGTGAGTTATTTTCCAGTTTGAGCTATTATGATTAAAACTGCTGTGAACACTTTTTTTTTTGTCTTTGCCATTCATTTGTTTTTGGCGGGGGGGGGGGAGCTGTGTTGGGCTGCACACAGGTTTCTTTCGTTGCTGCGCGCAGGCTTTCTCTAGTTGCAGCGAGTGGGGGCTACTCTTCGTTACAGTGCACAGGCTTTTCGCTGTGGTGGCTTCTCTTGTTGTGGAGCACGGGCTCTAGGCACGGGGGCTTCAGTAGTTGCGGCTCGCGGGCTCTAGAGCGCAGGCTCAGTAGTTGTGGCGCATGGGCTTAGTTGCTCTGCAGCATGTGGGATCTTCCAGGACCAGGGATCAAACCCGTGTTCCCTGCATTGGCAGACGGATTCTTAACCACTGCACCACCAGGGAAGTCCCCTGTGAACGTTCTTATACTCTTTTGCGCTTATAAATACAACCTGGCCCTTTAAAATATGAATCTTAATTTGCCTTAAAACCCTGAACAAATCATTTAGCTTTAACACAAAGTAGACAGTTCATTCCACATTTTTTTTTGGAACGCCCACTTTGCATATTTATGGAATATATAAAAATAAGGCTTTGTTCCTTAAGAAATTTACAAGTCAAATAGGAAAAGCTATGAAGTGCAGTTATAACATCTGTCAGTCTGACTGTCTTGTATGTAGAAGTTTACATAGTCACTGTGTAAATAGCACCAGAATGTTAGTGGTAGTCAAAATACAACTCTATAGAGCATGTCATACTACCTGAAATCCTCCTAATTCAGGACAGGGGGCCACATAGGTCAAGCAGATTGGTTTTTTCACACAGTCGTTTCTGCTTAATTTACTCTCTGCCAAATGCATTCTGTTTATTTCTGTAGTCTTCATTCATCTGAAAGCAAATCTCTTGAATATTTGCAGTTACATTATTCTGCCTAATTTAGTCTTACTCAGTGAAGAAAACAGGATAATATGGATCACGAAGTCCACAGACATGTATTAATTCATCTAGTTCATTGGAAGCAAGTTGTGAGACCTGCCTCATTGTTTAAACCTAATATTTTTGAGAAATAGCACTTTATTTTTTTAGGAGAACATAATTAGGGCCATTTTATCCTATTGAGTTACCACAAGGTGTTTTGTGACTAAGGGATTAAGAAAGGTAGTGAATATTCTAATGTACTTGAAATGTTCCTTTTTAGTGCATGTTTGTAAACAATAGGAATGAAAATTAAAGCGGAAGTATTTGTTGCTGGTTACAGCTTAATATCTATATAAGAATTAAAACATTTATATTTTAGAGATTGTAGTTAAAACGTATATTTTAGTGCTGTTTTTCTTCACTTAGACTTAGGTCAGACATAATCTTTTCTTTTTAATACCCTAAAAGCTACAAAATGCTAGACATCATTGAATGTAAAACTATTTTTTAAAGAGCAACTACTTTAAGCAGAAGTTGCATAAGAATGTTTTATTGCAGATGTTGTATCTGGTTGGATTATTATCTATCTACCTGCTAAAATAAGGCAGCTTTCTGAGTATGCTAATTTAAGTGGGTTTCTGGTTTTTATGGCCACTCTTTCCTCTTTAAATTTTATTGTTCTCTTTTTGAGAAGAGAGGATTTAAAGAGCTCTGTAAGACTATACAGGGTCAGAACAAAAAAAACCATACTTTTTGATTCAGAAATGTGTGGAACATGCACCACTATAATTTATCAACCATAAATGATATCCCCTGAAACATCTTCAGAGTATAATCATGTTGGTTTCTTTTTCAGGATATTATGGGGATGGATTAAATGCCATTGTTGTGTTTGCTGTCTGTTTTATGCCTGAAAGTGGTCAACCTAACTATAGATACCTGATGGACAATCTCTTTAAGTAAGTAGATCATCACAAAAATGTTTGGACAGAATTGAGTACATTAGATCTCCAGTTTAAGGAAGAGAACTTTATTTAGCTGGGTAGAAATTATTGCCTTGGCCAAAAAGTTCATTCGGGTTTTTCAGTAAGATGTTACAGAAAAACCTGAGGGAACTTTTTGGCCAACCCAATATAAATAATCCTAGTTCTGATTCCTTACGTCTATCCCGTGGCATTATAAAAACTATCCATTTTGCAACTCAACAGAAGAATTGTCATTTTAAAACTGGAAGAGATACTACAGATTATGTGGTCCAACTTCATTTTACACTTGAGGACACATTAAGTGCTTTATTGGGGAAAATTTCAAACATATACAAAGGCAGAGAGAAGTATATTAACTCTTTGTTTAACAATCACCCAGTTCCACAATTATCAGTTTATACTTTATTCCCACAAATACCTCCCCATGGCATAATTTTGAAGCAAATCCCAGACATCATATCATTTATAAACATTTTAAGATGTATTTCTAAAAGAAAAGAACTTTTTTTCTTTAAATAACCATAATACCAACTAATGCTGTTTTAAATTTTTGCTCTCACTGAAGGGGAGGGAAGGGAATTGTGTTATTTGGATAAGCTGGTTTGGTTCTGCATAGCAGTGTTTCTAAGACTTTATTTGTACAGGTACGTTATTGGCACTTTGGAGCTGTTAGTAGCAGAAAACTACATGATCGTTTATTTAAATGGTGCAACAACTCGAAGAAAAATGCCCAGTCTGGGATGGCTCAGGAAATGCTATCAACAAATTGATAGAAGGTATTGTAAATGCAAGTGGAAAGCTAGTCTGAATAATGTTTATTATGTCCTTATTAGATTAAATTTTATTTCTGTTGCCACTTAAAGTCACCATGTATTTCTTCAGAAATTACATTTATTAATTTCATAACAAGTTTCTATTTTCAAACATAAAATAGCTCTTTATTTCTCCTTTGTGCCACATCAAACATTTTCCTATAATTTACATTTTGGGAAAGGATGGAGAATTTAGTACATTTCCTATTTTATTACATTCTGGATTTTGCCTCATTTATAGTGCTTAGTATATTTTGTTAGTTAAGATGCTTATTTAGCTGTAATCCTTCTTTGGAATGAGTTCTAGAAATGTATTCTCTTGGGAGTTAGTCATCCATGCTAATGAAAGGAATTTTGATCCTCTATTTGGTTTGATTTGACCACAGCTAATTCAAACTAGGTTTAATCAACTCAGATCCAGTAACAGGTTTCTCTTCATACCTGAACATGACATTGGCTGGTTCTTGTAATTTTTTTTTTTAATACTTAGTCATCACTGTAAGTGTGAAATATGATGATAAAAACAGCAGTTTTTATTTCATCATTTTAAGTTGTCTAGGATAATGCTTTTTTTTAATTTATTTTTTTTTTTTTGCGGTACGCGGGCCTCTCACTGTTGCGGCCTCTCCCGTTGCGGAGCACAGGCTCTGGATGCGCAGGCTCAGCGGCCATGGCTCACGGGCCCAGCCACTCTGCGGCATGTGGGATTTTCCCGGACCAGGGCACGAACCCTTGTCGCCTGCATCAGCAGGCAGACTCTCAACCACTGCGCCACCCGGGAAGCCCTAGGATAATGCTTTTAACTTTTAATCAAAATTTTAGACTCCATAAGAATACATTAGATCTGATTCATGTTGCCTGTTCCTGTGGTGATCTCTCCTCTCACCTTTCTGCCTGCCCAGTGCCTTTCATGGTGTTGAAGAAATTAATAACAGTTTCCCCTCCATCCTGAAAAATGAAAAGAGCTTACTTTTATATTCAGTATTGGCTTCTACCCCTGGTTGACAGTCTTGAAGACAAGTGAATGTATATTAGGAGACATTTAATAACAGGCTACACTGTGAACATAAATTTAGGCAAATGAAGTAGAGTTCATTTTGTGGCAGTGGGAAGGACCATTGGAATTCAGGAGTGCATTTTCTTTTGTTTGTTATCTTTTGTTGTCTTTAGGAATATCATATCCAAATGACAGCTCTTGAATGAGGATTTTTTCAATTTTTTGTATAGATTTGCACATACTTACTGATGTCTTAGCTTTTCTTCTAGCATTAGAAGTTGTAGAACTTTTAAATTTTTCTTTTTCTTTTAAACTCCAGGTTACGGAAAAACCTAAAGTCTCTCATTATTGTACATCCCTCTTGGTTTATCAGAACACTTCTGGCTGTTACAAGACCATTTATTAGGTAATTTTCTGAGAACCATTGACTCTTAAAGAAACCCCCACAGACTCCTTGTATGAATTTCTTGTCAGTTCTGTTGGTCAGAAATGTTAACATAATTATCTTTATTTCTTTCCATAGCTCAAAATTCAGCCAAAAAATTAGATACGTCTTTAATTTGGCAGAACTAGCGGAACTTGTCCCCATGGAATATGTTGGAATACCAGAATGCATAAAACAGTATGTTTTGTTTCATTTCTTTAATTATATTGGATCTTTATATTTTGATGTGCAAGAGGTAAATATTTCAGTACCCATTCTTTCTCCCTTCATATATTATAATTATTTTATAACTGCTCTTGTTTTTATAACAAAGAAAAGGGGGAAGAAGACACTTTCCAACATTTTCCCCATAAGTCACCATTTTCTTCAGTCTATCAGTTGAGTAGGAGGAATTGTTTCTGGTTTGGTTCATTTATATTTTTAAAGATAGTTATAGTCTTAACAGATGGTCTCTTGATTGGTTAGTACTAAGGAACATTCTCCAGACTTGAACATGCTGGTCTCCAAATTTGAGTAAGCTTGTCATGGCATCAAATAACATTATTAGGGAAGTAAAATATTTATATCTGTCTAATCTTAATACTTTCCAGTGGCTGGAGTTTGTTCTGTTTACCAAATTCACTTATCTAACTTCTAAAAGGAACTGGTAGAAGACTGTTAACATAAATACTTGAGTATCACAGTGCTATAATATAGAAAAATGTTTCTTTGTTCTATTAATGTGATGTTTTAGTCTGTTGAATGTGTCAAAACCACATTTCTTAAGTCAGTTCTGACTTCCTGTATAGTATGTTAAATATTTTTGGGTTTGCCTGCAAACTTTTGAGTTTATTTTTAGTGCCTTTTTTTGAGTTTTTGTTCATCTTCATAACATGTATGTTTACTAAAATAACTCTTCCCTACCAAGGTATGAAGAAGAAAAGTTTAAAAAGAAACAGAAAAGGTATATGCACACCTTGACTGGGTTGCATCTAGACTAGTCCATTTGCATTGCACAGACTAACTCTTCCTTATTGGTTGGTTAGCTCGTAGACAAAGATAATAGCATTTGTAAATATAAATATACCCCAGGATTCAAATGTAGAGTGAATCCAAAGTTCCTGATGCTGAGTATGGCTTCGATTCACTCTGTTTTAACACCATAATAATGCCAGTTACAAAATAAAGACCACACCTCCTCCTCCCTGCTTTTGGTATAAATACTGACAGTAAATTCCTAAGAATACTATTTGGAAAACCAATTATTTATAATACCTTACCAGTTTCAACATACTTTAAATCTCTAACTTGCGCTTTTGAAATATTTGTGCACTTTTTTAATGTATCAGTTTTCCCCCCTGGGGTTGATGATTATATTTGCAATGCACATGTTCTTTGGCTAACCAACACTGATTTTCTTGTATGCTTAAATGGCCTGCTAACTAGTCAAATTCTACATGTGATAAAATACCTAAAAGTTCAATGTACCATTTAATAGTTAAAACACTCCGCTTTCCATCTTTAATTTAATTTTGAATACTTCTGCTTTGAGCATAACAAACTGTCATCTGTTAATATCTTGGCATAGAAGATGAAAGGCAAGTGTATAAAATAGTTACCATTTTATATAGTAATTTAGAAAATTATAGGATTTAGATCTAACTTGTTAATGGATTTTTAAAATATTAACAACTAAATTAGCAAAACAGATTGATACAGTCTCATAAGAGTTAAGGTGAGAGATTTGTATGTAGTTATCATTTGGACCATTGTAAGGAACTGGAACTGGAATATTCTAACTTTGAACACATTTTGGCTCTGTTGATGAGCAAGAATTCAGTTGACCATGTGATAGAGTCATAGCTTTACATTTCTGTGTGACACTTTACAGCTAAACATTTTAAGATAGAGATAAGGACAGTGATTTTAAATCTTGCTAATTTCTCGTTCCTCTCAAGACATTGGTGTGAATTTGCCAGACAAGAGGCTGAAATTTAAAATGTAGTCTATAATTGTAGAGTATTTTGAAGCCAGCTGCTTCATGGATTTCAAAATGAATTGCCTTTTTTGATGAAATCTGCTATGTTGTGCCTTTTTACAAAATTCTTAGTTAAGTAACTTAGGCATCAGAAAAAAAGTAGAATTGTACTTTTTATTTAAATGTATTGTTTGAAACCTACCAATATTATTTTATCTTGATTTTTTTTTTACTTTCGTTTCATTTAATCTTAAATAGAATCATTACATATATCTTTTAGGCACTTCTGAGTTTTTGTACAGAGTTTCTTTAGCCTTGAAAAATAATAAATCCTTGTCAGCTTGAAAAGGGTAACACTCAAGTTTTAAAAATAGAAGCGCATGTTTTTAAAACCAAGTTAACAGAAACTGCATGGGGGAGCTTATTACCCAAGGTGAAATTTCTATGAGTACTGGTGATAAGGATTCAAAACTGAGTGTGCTGAAATATAGCAGTTTTAAATGTTTTAGATGTTTGTTTCAAATAACTCAGTGCAAGTGTAGCCAGGTAGATGTTGATTGTTAAAATATTTGAACAGAGTTTAAAAATAAAGTGATTATGAAATTAGTTCATACCGATATTTCACATGTTGAAAAGATTGATGTGTTTTGCATGCCTTATCAAGAATATGTACCTTTCAGATTTTTGTTACCAATATAAAAAATATTTTAAAATGTTGTTAATCTGGCTTTACCACAGGCCAAGGCTTTTAGGTCTGACTCACTAACGTTCAGGTGATTGTAGTAATGGAAACAAGTGTGAAAAGTATCTTCATACATCATACCAAGTTGTTTTAAACTCTCCTCCATCAGTGATTCAAACTACTACAAATATAAATATACAAATATAATAGTAAGAGATTGTTGTACATTATCTGTGAAGGGTTGTCTATAATTTTTGTGTGGTAATTACATAATTCTTCTAATCCCCACTTGCCTAAATTTTGATGTGATCTCTATGCATCCCACTCCTGATCCAGTCATGTTTTTAATCTACATCTAGATACTTCTGATTATTAAATTCTGTGGCTTCTTACTATCAAGATAAATAAAAAGTATTCACATTCTAAGTGTACCAGTAAATTTTGGAGAATAATTATGGCATCCATAAATATGTACTTTTACCACTGAACTTAAAAGTTGATCAGTTGATGGCATTAGTGGCATTTAAATATTTCAGTTAACAGCATCATTTTTGAGGGAACTATTTTTCCTGCCACTCAGATCACTTAGCTCCCTGCCTCAGCCATGCTACAGTTCAACATTTTAATATGCCTGTTGTAATTTGAACTTTTAATAAAGTTTATATGCATTTGTATATAAAGTATCTTACAGTCTTTAAAAAAAAACAATAATCACATTCTTGCCAGTGTCCTCTTGCCTTTAAAAATTATCTTTCCTGGTTGGGAAAATGTTTGGTAACCTTTTTACTATGTCTGCTTCTTTGCAAAGCTTTGTTTATAACAGAATAATAATCTATGGTAAAATCAGCCATTATTTTTAGAAAGAGAATTGTTCATTTGCTGTTATCTTATTATCTATATTGTTTTTCATTAAATAGAGTTGATCAAGAGCTTAATGGAAAACAAGATGAACCGAAAAGTGAACAGTAAGTTTGGCATCTAGTCCAAACACTGAAGAATGTGCTGATGAAGCAGTGCTTTTTTGCATTTATAATGCATTTATTGGTCCTGATTTTTATGTAACCTGTTACAAAACTGACTTGACTTTTTCTTAATGGACTTTTGTATAAGGGACTGTTCACTGCTGTACTGGTTTGCAGATCTCTTGAATTTAGCTCTTTACTAGCTAATTATATTGTAATCATTTTATATTTTATATTGCTAAATAGCAGAGAACCACACTTTATATAAAGCAGTTTTTGCATTTGTTTATTAAATGATGCATTTTCTTCAGTAAAATATTTATATGCCTAAATGGAAAAGGAAAGAGATAATATATATTTTTATGTTTTTGAGCAGTATTTTTTAATGTATACCTTTCTTATGGAAGAATATGCAGGTAAATAAGACCATGATTTTGTAAAATGCATGTTAAAATATTTGTTTTTGTAAATGGTTAAATACACTTCCTGGGTCACTTAGAAAATATGCTCATAAGGTGAGGGACAGTTAAACTGGTTCTCATGAATACCCAAAGGTCATATACATAATCTAAGTAGATTAGTACCATTCTGAGTTTTTTTCTCACTTAACATTTATTTCTTAATTCAGACACAAATACAAGTGTATTGCACACTTTTTTTTTTAAACATAAAGACAAGTCAAAAAGCCATTTTTAGAATTAGAGAATTTAAGAGGTTAAGAATTGGGGCTTGTATATATGTATATATCAGACATTTTATCTTCTGGCCAAAAGTCAGAACTTCATAAAAATTGTAGGTTTGTTCACTAATGTGAAATAAGCTGTGTGTCCAGGGTATCACTCTCCTGAATTGGTGTGAGTGCAGTGTAATATTCAGAGAATGTGATGAGTTATTCACTGTCACTACTTTTCTTTAGAAAATAGGGGCTGCTTTTTTAACTACTTTCAATGTGGGCACTTTACCAAAATACTTTCATATCAGGTGTTTGACCCAGTCAGATAAGGTGTGTTTTCCCATTTTCTGTTGAATTATGTTGACAGTACTGTAAATTAAGTTATTTTGTAAGTCTTAGAGCATCATCATATTATGGTGTTTTGCGTTTGGTGTAAGCATATGAACTCCTTGTTTAATTTGGTAAGTACCTTGACTCTGCATTGAAATTGTATTTATGCCCCAGATAGAACTTAATTACCCACAGAATCATTCAAAAACAACAGGTTGGTCTAATACTGTGTCATATACTTGTGTGACTTATACATTTGGTAAACTTAGTACCTGCCTGATTTAAGGGTCACACCACACTCCAGCCCTTCTTATAAGGTAATTTACAAAAGAGTAGTAAAACTGAAGTGCAGGAGCTAAACCTCTAGGATTTATTCTATCCTAGACTGGCTTTTATCATTGCTGTTTTTAGTGTAAAGTTTTCTATTACAAAAGAGAATTTCCTTTACTTTTTGTCCTCCTCAGTCATAAACTTGACACAGTAACCCAAGTCCAATTATGGCAGATGCTGGAGGATTCCCAGGATGAGACTTTCTTTAGCAGCCTCCTGACTTCACTTGGATCCAGCTGCTGTGGGCAGATCCTGAACTAATGTCACTATAGTCAATAAAGCTAAAACCATTATTGCTTGCTCAGATCTTAGAAATACTTTGTGTTCAAAAAGCAAATTAACAGTAACAGTTTAGGCATTCCTTCTGAATTTATGAATAAAAGATTATATTGAATTTAATTGTGATTAGAGTCTATATTTGTAGAGTGCTTTAAGTGACCTTTCATCAGTAAAAGTAGTCTTTCATCTATAAATTTGTGTCTCAGTCAAACCTGGCTGAGCTTTTTAAATAGGTGGCTTTCCTCCACATTAAGTACCCAGTTCTTCAGTTGCAACACGTTACTGTTTATTGACTTTTGCATTTGCAAGCATTGTCCCTGATTATAGATACAACTCGTTGCAAAAGTGGTGCATTTTCCTACATATTTTTTTAAAGTAGAGATAGCCTATATTCTATCAGAACATTAAAATTTAGAGGGAACAGTGATACCATTTGGGATATAACCAAAAGGATGTGCTGTGAATCACTAGATTTAAAAGAATACCTGTTCTAGCCTATACCTTGATGAAATCTGGTATAGGGACATGCCCCGTAATGTTTCATAGCTGTGAGACTTAAGATCATAACAGGTAGGTCAGAGGAAAAGCATTTATTAAACTGGTTATTTGTAATTACTAGCTATGTGACATTTTCCCCATATCATTCAGTTTTAATTTTCCATTAGTGATTGAGGTGAAAGTACATAAAATTGTGTTATTTTATCTTTCTGCTGGGATCATGGTTCTAACTTGTTTAATTTGATGCTTATGCCACTATTTTTTGTTGTGTTTAGGTTCTGAGTGCCTCTTCTTAGTCAAAAGTTTCTCTTATAAAGTAATCTGATTGTGTTCTCCTTGGTCATATTCCTTATTAGCACCAAGGGAAGATACTATATTGATCCCACAGTTTAAGCTTAATAGTCTTTAACTGGGGGTGGGGGGAGTATAAAGAAATATGATTCCAAGTAGGGCCTAGCAGGACCTGGAAAGGAAGATAACAAAACAAGGAAGTAAGAGAAAGAAAACTATAAAGGGATAATGAGTTAGCTAAGATTCCACTGAATGTGTCCTTGTTAAGGGGAGTGCTGTATATGGCAGCAGTTGGTACCATTTCTTGTATCAATCAGGAAGACCTGCAGGCTACATACAGAATATGTGAATAAGACTGTGGAGTGAAGGGGGCAAAGGCTGGTAATACTTACAATGAAAATTCATATTTTCCTCTGCTTTGTCTCTTCATACAAAAGCAAGTTTAAACAGGGAGGGTCAGCAATTACAATGCTCAGATTGAAGTGTAGGGTTACGTTACTTTTGACATAGCTGGTAAACATTTAATGTATTGTTCCAAAATGGACATCACTCTTTAGTAACTATACTGAATACTGAAATTTGCTGATTGACAGGTATATATAGGTTGCTAGACTTTCTTCAACTGCAATTCCAGAATTTAAAAAGGTAAGGAATCTGCTTTTTTGAGAGTCTTCTTTTAAATGACTGTGTTACTCTGGCTGTTTTTACGTGATTGCTCAGGGAATTTGAAAGTGTTTGAATTAAAGGAGAAGGGGCTTTTTAGATTTCTTCAATTGATAGTTAAAAATTAGCATTAGGATATGTCCAGTTTCCTAATGAGATTGGTAAAGTTGTATATAAGGTGACAGCAGCTTCATCCTTTTCCCCATGTGATACGTGGAAAATTGCTAACATTGCTCCTACAGGAGGAGGAGGAAATAGACTGAAAATAGGTAGTTATGGCTACCACATTCTGTTTTGTTTTCATGCCTATTTTTTCTCATCCTGTATAGCTATTTGAGAAGTGGATCACAAATGTCAGAAGGGTGGGATAGCTAGAGGAATTAATGTACTTAAAAGTTAGACCAACTATTCTGTTAGAGTTTATCTTGTAGGAACAGGGATTGCGTAATTTGAGTTGCTGGGAGAAAGAGTTAAGGACTTAGACTTGCATGAGAAGGTCAGCCGGTAAGAGAAGTGGGAGATTCTCAGTGTTCTAATAGTAAGGAAGAATTACCTGGAGAGTCTTTCATCCCCCTCTTCCCATCCCAAGATTCTGAATGAGTTAGAATCATATCAGTGGTGAGTCCCAGTAATGTGATCCTTTAAAATTCTTAATGGTAATTGAAAATAATGTGTTGACCAGCAAGGAGTGACACTAAAATTTGAACAGAACTGTTACTTTGTTGCAGCTATATATGACAGATCTACTTAATTTCTTATGTTTTGAGAACTACTTTTATGAAAAGTTTACATGAAGCACTTAATATAACACATCAAACACCAGAAGAAAATCAAAGTTTAATGCTTTCATTTACTAAAGAATTATTATAATATCTGTCTAATTCTATTTTATAAGACATTCTACAAGAGGTTAAAACATTTGCATTTTGAAACTTTTATGCGTTTTCACATTCAGTGTAGCTAAGGAGGAACTTGGAAAATAATGTTAATTAGCTACTCTACTGCACTTTTTGTATTTGAATTTTCTGAAGTTATGTCCCTTAAACAGCTTATTTACATAAACTAGCTAGTAAATATTTGTGGTGTTCAGGGCACTGACTTGCACAGCCCTTGGGGCACATGGAACACAATTCAGAGTTCGTTAGACACTAATGCACTTTGATATATATTTCAAAGATTAATACATTTTTCTTACCATAAATTCACATGCTGTCATTTAGACACAGTTAATGTACTGTGATCATTTTATCACTGTTCAGATAATGTTGCATAGCCTAGTGCTCTCCTTTTACAGTGAGAGAAATTCAGTTCTGAAGACTGTGTGTGCAAGATGTTGATGTGGTCCCTGTAAGAAATACTAAGGTTGGTCTTGATTTACTAAGAAGATGTAATATTTTCTTTTTCTCTGACTTGTTAGGAATACAATAACTTGTGTCCTGATTCGTTGCACATCGTATTTTTGCAACGTTAATGAATTGAAATAAATTAATTGGAAAGTTTTGGTTTTGACTCATTTGTCACATTTTTCTGTCTCCCATTTCACTACTGAATTTTTACAGAGTTTATCTTGTAAGCTTTTCAAATAGTTTTAAACCTTTTGTTTCTGTAGTTTGGGTGCTGCTTCCTATTCAAGGGGGTGAAGAGTTCATCCTGCTTCAATTTTAAACATTATCTTAACTATAAGCACACTTTGTATTTCATAGTTTAGAATTATTTTAGTTATGGGGAATCCACCAATGAAATCAGTTCAATAAGTGGCTGAAAACATGGCATAAAAAATAACCTGTTTACTCTATGGACCTGCGCAGAGGTTCAAGTTGGTTGCAGTTGTTTTGCATTTACTCGTTAATCACTGTTCAACTGCTTAACGGCAAACAGCTGCGCACATTACTGCTGCCTTTAATCCAGTTAGAATACCGTTTGGGATTACGTAAACGCAAATACAAACTGAAGTATTTGTCTTGCATTAAGCATAAATTTTAAATACAGATTCTCCCGAATTGAAATTCTGTGATTCACAAACTAAACGCTTGCAGAGTTAAATGAATTGCCGCCCTGTTTCGTTAAATACTTGGCTATAAACTTTTCAGAATTTGGCTTCAATTCTGTATTACTGGGTCTTCAACAGTATTACGCTGAACACACTAGCGGCATAAAATGTGACTGCCTTACGTTTTCTAATTGTGCGTCTAACAGTGGAGAAGAGTCTGTAAAATTGTAATTCTCTTATTAACGATTTACTGAACCTGGTGAATTACTTGGGAGCTACACCTGTTTAGCGGTCTGAGGCTTGAAAGCTGCGGCCCCACGCTCCTCTCTCCACATCCCTCCCCTCTCGCAAGACTTGAGTGGCTGGCGGGAGCAGGAATGGGCGGGGCTCACGGGCCTACGTCATTTCCAGCTTCTGCGAGTGCTTCCGGGACGCCGACCCAGCGCCGCTTTATCTGCGGCGGAACGAGAGGTACTCTGGCGAAGAAGTATCTCTTGCTGGGTTCCTGGCCGAACCACTTCTGTTGCCTCCGAGGCGGGAAGCGCCTTTTCCACAGGTACTTGGTGAGCCTGCCCGCGCTCCCTGCCACCATTCAGAGCAGGCATTGCGTCCGTTGGGTCTTCTGCGAGGGCCTTTTCGGCCTGGGTTCGGCCCGTTACCGACTTCGCTGCCGGGATGGCCTCGCGGCGCTTCCCGGGGTGGGAAGGGAAGGAAAAGGAGGCGGCCGAGAGGCTTGTTGTACTCGGGGCGCCATGTGAACAGTCCGGAGGGTGGGGGGTTGGGGGGCAGGGGTCCTCAGCCCAGCACCGTATTTTTAGCCAGATGAAAGTCTTAAAGCTTACATGGTGATTTTTCCCCACAGTATCGGGGCGGGCTTGCGGGGGGTGGGGGGGCGGCCCGTTTCTTAAGTGTCTCATTCTTGTGTGTCTTCGGTGCTTGAAGTCCGCTTTCCAACCTCATGTGAACTCGTACCGGAATGAATTTAAACTGGATGGTTTGCTCAAGAAAGACTAGGACTGTGAGGTTACTTCCGAATGTGGAGCCTTCTACTTTAATTTTCTAAACTGCAAAATGGAGTAGTACTAAATTTACGTGGCTCATACCACATCTGAAAGAATTAAACATTTCACAAGGAATTTTTAGAAATCTGAGATTAATTAAAGTAAGTAAACAAACATTTAAATAACATAGCTACTTCTAAAATTATTTTTTATTGAGGTATAATTGACATATAACTTAACTACATTACTTTCAGGTGTACAGCATAATGATTCAATGTTTGTACACATTGTGAAAAGATCACCACAATAAGTCTAGTTAACATCCGTCACCAGACATAGTTGCAAAAATTTTTTTTTTCATGTGATGAGGACTTTTAAGATCTGCTCTTTTAGCAACTTTCAAATATGCAATGCAGTATTAGTAACTCTGGTCACCATCCTGTACATTATATCCCCATGACTTACTTATTTTATAATTGCAAGTTTGTAGTTTCACCCATCCTTTTACCCAACCCCCAATTTTCTATCTGTGAGCTTAATTTTCTTCTCTTTTTTTAGTTTCCACATGTAAGTGAGATCATGTGGTGTTTTTTTCTCTGACTTACTTCACTTGGTGTAATGACCTCAAAGCCCATTCACATTGTCCCAAATGGCAGGATTTCATTTTTCTAAATGTCTGAATAATATTCCATTCTATATACCGCATTGTTTTTATCCATTCATCCCTGGATGGACACTTTGATTGTTTGTGTATCTTGGCTATTGTAAATAATGCTGCAGTGAAAGAAAAGTGCATGTATCTTCTTGCGGTTTTTTTGGGGGGGGGATATAGTTGATTTACAATGTTATGTTAGTTTTAGGTGTACAGCAAAGTGAATCAGTTATACATATATCCACTTCTTTTTTTTCTAAGATTCTTTTCCCATATAGGTCATTACAGAGTATTGAGTAGAGTTCCCTGTACTTTACAGTAGGTCCTTATTAGTTATCTGTTTTATATATAGTAGTATGTATATGTCAATCCCAATGTCCCAATTTATCCTCCCGCTTTTCCCCCTGGTAACCATAAATTTGTTTTCTACATCTGTGACTCTGTTTCTGTTTTGTAAATAAGTTCATTTGTACCATTTTTGGAGATTCCACATATAAGTGATACCATATGATGTTTGTCGTTGTCTGACTTGCTTCACTCAGTATGACAATCTCTGGGTCCATCCATACTTTACAATGGTGTGTTAGTTTCTGCTTTATAACAAAGTGAATCAGTTATACATATACATATGTTCCCACGTCTCTTCCCTCTTGCGTCTCCCACCCTCCCTATCCCACCCCTCCAGGCGGTCACAAAGCACCGAGCTGATCTCCCTGTGCTATGCGGCTGCTTCCCACTAGCTATCTATTTTACGTTTGGTAGTGTATATATGTCCATGCCACTCTCTCACTTTGTCCAAGCTTACCCTTCCCCCTCCTCATATCCTCAAGTCCATTCTCTGGTAGGTCTGTGTCTTTATTCCTGTCTTACCCCTAGGTTCTTCATGACCTTTTTTTTTCTTAAATTCCATACACACGTGTTAGCATACGGTATTTGTCTTTCTCTTTCTGACTTACTTCACTCTCTATGACACACTCTAGGTCCATCCACCTCATTACAAATAGCTCAATTTCATTTCTTTTTATGGCTGAGTAATATTCCATTGTATATATGTGCCACATCTTCTTTATCCATTCATCCGATGATGGACACTTGGGCTGTTTCCATCTCCGGGCTATTGTAAATAGAGCTGCAGTGAACATTTTGGTACATGACTCTTTTTGAATTATGGTTTTCTCAGGGTATATGCCTAGTAGTGGGATTGCTGGGTCGTATGGTAGTTCTATTTTTAGTTTTTTAAGGAACCTCCATACTGTTCTCCATAGTGGCTGTACCAATTCACATTCCCGCCAGCAGTGCAAGAGTGTTCCCTTTTCTCCACACCCTCTCCAGCATTTATTGTTTCTAGATTTTTTTTTTTTTTTTTTGCGGTACGCGGGCTCTTACTGTTGTGGCCTCTCCCGTTGGAGAGCACAGGCTATGGACGCGCAGGCCCAGCGGCCATGGCTCACGGGCCCAGCCGCTCCACGGCATGTGGGATCTTCCCGGACCGGGGCACGAACCCGTGTCCCCCGCATCGGCAGGCGGACTCTCAGCCACTGCGCCACCAGGGAAGCCCTGCTTGTAGATTTTTTTTTTTTTTTTTTTTTGGTGTAGATTTTTTGATGATGGCCATTCTACCCGGTGTGAGATAATATCTCATTGTAGTTTTGATTTGCATTTCTCTAATGATTAATGATGCTGAACATTCTTTCTTGTGTTTGTTGGCAGTCTGTATATCTTCTTTGGAGAAATGTCTATTTAGGTCTTCTGCCCGTTTTTGGATTGAGTTGTTTGTTTTTCTGTTATTGAGCTGCATGAGCTACTTGTAAATTTTGGAGATTAATCCTTTGTCAGTTGCTTCATTTGCAAATATTTTCTCCCATTCTGAGGGTTGTCTTTTGGTTTTGTTTATGGTTTCCTTTGCTGTGCAAAAGCTTTGAAGTTGCATTAGGTCCAATTTGTTTATTTTTGTTTTTATTTCCATTTCTCTAGGAGGTGGGTCAAAAAGGATCTTGCCGTGATTTATGTCATAGAGTGTTCTGCCTATGTTTTTCTCTAAGAGTTTGATAGTGTCTGGCCTTACATTTAGGTCTTTAATCCATTTTGAGCTTATTTTTGTGTATGGTGTTAGGGAGTGATCTAATCTCAAACTTGTACATGTACCTGTCCAGTTTTCCCAGCACCATGTATTGAAGAGGCTGTCCTTTCTCCACTGTACATTCCTGCCTCCTTTATCAAAGATAAGGTGACCATATGTGCGTGGGTTTATCTCTGGGCTTTCTATCCTGTTCCATTGATCTTTCTGCTTTGCACCAGTACCATACTGTTTTGATTACTGTAGCTTTGTAGTATAGTCTGAAGTCAGGGAGCCTGATTCCTCCAGCTCCGTTTTTCGTTCTCAAGATTGCTTTGGCTATTCAGGATCTTTTGTGTTTCCATACAAATTGTGAAATTTTTTGTTCTAGTTCTGTGAAAAATGTCAGTGGTAGTTCGATAGGGATTGCATTGAATCAGTAGATTGTTCTGGGTAGTAGAGTCATTTTCACAATGTTGATTCTTCCAATCCAAGCACATGGTATGTATCTCCATCTATTTGTATCATCTTTAATTTCTTTCATCAGTGTCTTATAATTTTCTGCATACAGGTCTTTTGTCTCCTTAAGTAGGTTTATTCCTAGATGTTTTATTCTTTTTGTTGCAGTGATAAAAGGGAGTGTTTTATTGATTTCACTTTCAGATTTTTCATCATTAGTGTATAGGAATGCCAGAGATTTCTGTGCATTAATTTTGTATCCTGCTACTTTATCAAATTCATTGATGAGCTCTAGTAGTTTTCCGGTAGCATCTTTAGGATTCTCTATGTATAGTATCATGTCATCTGCAATCAGTGACAGCTTTACTTCTTCTTCTCCGATTTGGAACCCTTTTATTTCCTTTTCTTCTCTGATTGCTGTGGGGAAAACTTCCAAAACTATGTTGAATAAGAGTGGTGAGAGTGGGCAACCTTGTCTTCTTCCTGATCTTAGTGGAAATTGTTTCAGTTTATCACCATTGAGGATGATGTTGGCTGTGGGTTTGTCATATATGGCCTTTATTATGTTGAGGAAAGTTCCCTCTATGCCTCCTTTCTGGAGGGTTTTTATCATAAATGGGTGTTGAATTTTGTCGAAAGTTTTCTCTGCATCTATTGAGGTGACCATATGGTTTTTCTCCTTCAGTTTGTTAATATGGTGTATCACATTGATTGATTTGCGTATATTGAAGAATCCTTGCATTCCTGGAATAAATGCCACTTGATCATGGTGTATGATCCTTTTAATGTGCTGTTGGATTCTGGTTGCTAGTATTTTGTTGAGGATTTTTGCATCTATGTTTATCAGTGATATTGGCCTGTAGTTTTCTTTCTTTGTGACATCCTTGTCTGGTGTTGGTATCAGGGTGATTGTGGCCTCGTAGAATGAATTTGGGAGTGTTCCTCCCTCTGCTATATTTTGGAAGAGTTTGAGAAGGCTAGGTGTTCGCTCTTCTCTAAATGTTTGATAGAATTCGCCTCTGAAGCAATCTGGTTCTGGGCTTTTGTTTGTTGCAAGATTTTTAATCACAGTCTCAATTTCAGTGCTTGTGATTGGTCTGTTTATATTTTCTATTTCTTCCTGGTTCAGCCTCAGAAGGTTGTGCATTTCTAAGAATTTGTCCATTTCGTCCAGGTTGTCCATTTTATTGGCATAGAGTTGCTTGTAGTAATCTCTCATGATCTTTTGTATTTCAGCAGTGTCAGTTGTTACTTCTCCTTTTTCATTTCTAATTCTATTGATTTGAGTCTTCTCCCTTTTTTTCTTGATGAGTCTGGCTAATGGTTTTTCAATTTTGTTTATCTTCTCAAAGAACCAGCTTTTTTATTGATCTTTGGTATCGTTTCCTTCATTTCTTTTTCATTTATTTCTGATCTGATCTTTATGATTTCTTTCCTTCTGCTAACTTTGGGGGTTTTTTGTTCTTCTTTCTCTAATTGCTTTAGGTGCAAGCTTAGGTTGTTTATTCGAGATGTTTCCCGTTTATTAAGGTAGGATTGTATTGCTGTAAACTTCCCTCTTAGAACTGCTTTTGCTGCATCCCATAGGTTTTGGGTTGTCGTGTCTCCATTGTCATTTGTTTCTAGGTATATTTTTCTTTCCTCTTTGATTTCTTCAGTGATCACTTCGTTATTAAGTAGTGTATTGTTTAGCCTCCATGTGTTTGTATTTTTTACAGATCTTTTCCTGTAATTGATATCTAGTCTCATAGCATTGTGGTCGGGAAAGATACTTGATGCAATTTCAAATTTCTTAAATTTACCAAGGCTTGATTTGTGACCCAAGATATGATCTGTCCTGGAGAATGTTCCATGAGTACTTGAGAAAAATGTGTATTCTGTTGTTTTTGGATGGAATGTCCTATAAATATTAAGTCCATCTTGTTTAATGTATCGTTTAAAGCTTGTGTTTCCTTATTTATTTTCATTTTGGATGATCTGTCCATTGGTGAAAGTGGGGTGTTGAAGTCCCCCACTATGAATGTGTTACTGTTGATTTCCCCTTTTATGGCTGTTAGTATTTGCCTTATGTATTGAGGTGCTCCTACATTGGGTGCATAAATATTTACAATTGTTATATCTTCTTCTTGGATTGATCCCTTGATCATTATGTAGTGTCCTTCTTTGTCTCTTCTAATAGTCTTTATTTTAAAGTCTATTTTGTCTGATATGACATTTGCTACTCCAGCTTTCTTTTGGTTTCCATTTGCATGGAATATCTTTTTCCAGCTCCTCACTTTCAGTCTGTATGTGTCTCTAGGTCTGAAGTGGGTCTTTTGTAGACAGCATATATATGGGTCTTGTTTTTGTATCCATTCAGCGAGCCTGTGTCTTTTGGTTGGAGCATTTAATCCATTCACGTTTAAGGTAATTATCGATATGTATGTTCCTATTCCCATTTTCTTAATTGTTTTTGGTTTGTTATTATAGGTCTTTTCCTTCTCTTGTGTTTCTTTCCTAGAGAAGATCCTTTAGCATTTGTTGTAAAGCTGGTTTGGTGGTGCTGAACTCTCTCAGTTTTTGCTTGTCTGTAAAGGTTTTAATTTCTCTGTCGAATCTGAATGAGATGCTTACTGGGTAGAATAATCTTGGTTGTAGGTTTTTCTCCTTCATCACTTTAAATATGTCCTGCCACTCTCTTCTGGCTTGCAGAGTTTCTGCTGAAAGATCAGCTGTTAACCTTATGGGGATTCCCTTGTGTGTTATTTGTTGTTTTTCCCTTGCTGCTTTTAATATGTTTTCTTTGTATTTAATTTTTGACAGTTTGATTAATATGTGTCTTGGCGTGTTTCTCCTTGGATTTATCCTGTATGGGACTCTCTGTGCTTCCTGGACTTGATTAACTATTTCTTTTCCCATATTAGGGAAGTTTTCAACTATAATCTCTTCAAATATTTTCTCAGTCCCTTTCTTTTTCTCTTCTTCTTCTGGAACCCCTATAATTCGAATGTTGGTGCATTTAATGTTGTCCCAGAGGTCTCTGAGACTGTCCTCAGTTCTTTTCATTCTTTTTTCTTTATTCTGCTCTGCTGTAGTTATTTCCACTATTTTATCTTCAGGTCACTTATCCGTTCTTCTTCCTCAGTTATTCTGCTATTGATCCCATCTAGAGTATTTTTAATTTCACTTATTGTGTTGTTCATCATTGGTTGTTTCATGTTTAGTTCTTCTAGGTCCTTGTTAAATGTTCTTGAATTTTGTCTATTCTAGTTCCAAGATTTTGGAACATCTTTACTATTATTATTCTGAATTCTTTTTCAGGTAGACTGCCTATTTCCTCTTCATTTGTTAGGTCTAGTGGGTTTTTATCTTGCTCCTTCATCTGCTGTGTGTTTTTCTGTCTTCTCATTTTGCTTATCTTACTGTGTTTGGGGTCTCCTTTTTGCAAGCTGCAGGTTCGTAGTTCCTGTTGTTTTTGGTGTCTGTCCCCAGTGGCTAAAGTTGGTTCAGTGGGTTGTGTAGGCTTCCTTGTGGAGGGGACTAGTGCCTGTGTTCTGGTGGATGAGGCTGGATCTTGTCTTTCTGGTGGGCAGGTCCACGTCTGGCGGTGTGTTTTGGGGTGCCTGTGGCCTTATTATGATTTTAGGCAGCCTCTCTGCTAATGGGTGGGGTTGTGTTCCTGTCTTGCTAGTTGTTTGGCATAGGGTGTCCAGCACTGTAGCTTGCTGGTCGTTGAGTGAAGCTGGGTGCCGGTGTTGAGATGGAGATCTCTGGGAGATTTTCGCCGTTTGATATTACGTGGAGCTGGGAGGTCTCTTGTGGACCAGTGTCTTGAAATTGGTTCTCCCACCTCAGAGGCACAGCACTGACTCCTGGTTGCAGCACCAAGAGCCTTTCATCCACACAGCTCAGAATAAAAGGGAGAAAGAGTAGAAAGAAAGAAAGAAAGAAAGAGAGGGAGGGAGGGAGAGAGAGAGAGAGAGAAAGAAAGAAAGAGGATAAAAGAAAATAAAATAAGGTAAAATAAAGTTATTAAAATAAAAAATATTAAGAAAAAAAGTTTTTTAAGTAAAAAAAAATGGATGGATAGAACCCTAGGACAAATGGTGAAAGCAAAGCTATACAGACAAAATTCACACAGAAGCATACACATACACACTCACAAAAAGAGGAAAAGGGGAAAAAATAATAAATCTTGCTCTCAAATTCCACCTCCTCAATTTGGGATGATTCGTTGTCTATTCATGTATTCCACAGATGCAGGGTCCATCAAGTTGATTGTGGAGATTTAATCTGCTGCTCCTGAGGCTGCCAGGAGAGATTTCCCTTTCTCTTCTTTGTTCGCACAGCTCCTAGGGTTCAGCTTTGGATTTGGCCCCGTCTCTGCGTGTAGGTCGCCGGAGGGCGTCTCTTCTTCGCTCAGACAGGATGGGGTTAAAGGAGACGCTGATTCGGGGGCTCTGGCTCACTCAGGCTGGGGGGAGGGAGGGGTACGGAGCGTGGGGTGAGCCTGCAGCGTCAGAGGCCGGCGTGACGCAGCAGCAGCCTGAAGCGTGCCGTGCGTTTTACCAGGGAAGTTGTCCCTGGATCCCGGGACCCTGGCAGTGGCGGGCTGCACAGGCTCCCCGGAAGGGGGGTGTGGATAGTGACCTGTGCTCGCCCACAGGCTTCTTGGTGGCGGCAGCAGCAGCTTTAGCGTCTCCTGCCCGTCTCTGGGGTCCGCGCTTTTAGCCGCGGCTGGCGCCTGTCTCTGGAGCTCCTTTAAGCAGTGCTCTTAATCCCCTCTCCTCGAGCACCAGGAAAGAAAGAGGGAAGAAAAAGGCTCTTGCCTCTTCGGCAGGTTCAGACTTTTTCCCGGACTCCCTCCCGGCTAGCCGTGGCGCACTAACCCCATGCAGGCTGCGTTCACGCCGCCAACCCCAGTCCTCTCCCTGTGTTCCGACCAAAGCCCGAGCCTCAGCTCCCAGCCCCGCCCATCCTGGCGGGTGAGCAGACAAGCCTCTCGGGCTGATGAGTGCTGGTCGGCACCGATTCTCTGTGCGGAAATCTCTCCGCTTTGCCCTCTGCACCCCTGTTGCTGCGCTCTCCTCCGCGACCCCAAAGCTCCCCCCATCCGCCACCCGCAGTCTCCGCCCGTGAAGGGGCTTCTAGTGTGTGGAAACCTTTCCTCCTTCATGGCTCCCTCCCACTGGTGCAGGTCCCGTCCCTATTCTTTTGTCTCTGTTTATTCTTTTTTCTTTTGCCCTACTCAGGTACGTGGGGGAGTTTCTAGCTTTTTGGGAGGTCTGAGGTCTTCTGCCAGCGTTCAGTAGGTGTTCTGTAGGAGTTGTTCCACGTGTAGATGTGTTTCTCATGTGTCTGTGGGGAGGAAGGTGATCTCCGTGTCTTACTCTTTCGCCATCTTCGCCCTCTCTCCCTATTTCATTCTATTTTTGTGGCTGAGTAATATTCCATTGTATATATGCCATATCTTTTTTATACACTCCTCTGTCAGTGGACGTTTAGGTTGCTTCTGTGTCCTGGCTATTGTAAATAATTCTGTAATGAACACTGGGGTGCATGTATCTTTTTGAATTACAGTTTTCTCCAATTATATGCCCAGGAGTGGGATTGCTGGATCATGTGGAAGCTCTATATTCACTTTTGTTTTGTTTTGCAGTACACGGGCCTCTCACTGTTGTGGCATCTTCCGTTGCAGAGCACAGGCTCTGGACGCGCAGGCTCAGTGGCCATGGCTCATGGGCCCAGCTGCTTCGCGGCATGTGGGATCTTCCCGGACCGGGGCACGAACCCGTGTCCCCTGCATCGGCAAGCAGATTCACAACCACTGTGCCACCAGGGAAGCCCAATATATTCAGTTTTTTAAGGAACCTCCACACTGTTCTCCATAATGGGTGCACCATCAGTGTAGGAGGGTTCCCTTTTCTCCACACCCTCTCCAGCATTTATTGTTTGTAGATTTTTTTGATGATGCCCATTCTGACCGGTGTGAGGTGATACCTTATTGCAGCTTTGATCTGCATTTCTCCAATAACCAGTGATCTTGAGCATCTTTTCATGTGCTTCTTGGCAATCTGTATGTCCTCTTTGAAGAAACATCCATTTTGATCTTCTGCCCATTGTTTGATTGTTTTCTTTGTTTTGTATATTGAGCTGCATGAGCTGTTTGGATATTTTGGAGATTAATCCTTTGTAGATCGCCTCGTTTGCAAATATTTTCTCCTATTCTCTGGGTTATTTTCGTTTTGTTTATGGTTTCCTTTGCTGTGCAAAAGCTCTTAAGTTTAATTAGGTCCCACCTGTTCATTTTTGTCTTTATTTTCATTACTCTAAAAGGTGGGTCAAAAAAGATATTGCTGTGATTTATGTCAGAGAGTGTTCTGCCTATGTTTTCCTCTAAGAGTTTTATAATATCCGGTCTTACATGCAGGTCTTTAATCCATTTTGAGTTTATTTTTGTGTCTGGTGTTAGAGAGTGTTGTAATTTCATTCTTTTACATGTAGCTGTCCAGTTTTCCCAACACCACTTACTGAAGAGACAGTGTTTTCTCCATTGTATATTCTTGCCTCCTTTGTCATAGACTAGTTGACCATGGGTGCATGGGTTTATTTCTGGACTTTCCATCCTGTTCCATTGATATATATTTCTGGTTTTTTGCCAGTACTATACTGTTCTGATTACTACAGCTTTGCAGCACACTTTGAAGTCAGGGAGCCCGATTCCCACAGCTCCATTTTTCTTTCTCAAGATTGCTTTGGCTATTCGGGGTCTTTTGTGTTTCCATACAAATTGTGAAATTTTTTGTTCTAATTCTGTGAAAAATGTCATTGATAATTTGATAGGGATTGCATTGAATCTGTAGATTGTCCCAGTTAGTATAGTCATTTGGACAATGTTGATTCTTCCAATCCAAGAACATGTTATATGTCTCCATATGTTTGTGTCATCTTCAAGTTCTTTCATCAGCGTTTTATAGTTTTCAGAGTACAGGTCTTTTGCCTCAGGCAGATTTATTCCTAGATATTTTATTCTTTTTGATGCGATGGTAAATGGGATTGTTTCTTTAATTTCTCCTTCTGCTCTTTCGTTGTTAGTGTATAGAAACGCATCAGATTTCTGTGTATTAATTTTGCGTGCTACAATTTTACCAGATTCATTGATGAGCTCTAGCAGTTTTCTGGTAGCATCTTTAGGATTTTCTATGTATAGTATCATGTCATCTGCAAACAGTGACAGTTTTATTTGTTTTTCTTTTCCAATTTGGATTCCTTTTATTTCTTTTTCTTCTCTGATTGCCATGGCTAGGACTTCCAAAACTATGTTGAATAAAAGCGGTGAGAGGGCTTCCCTGGTGGCGCAGTGGTTGAGAGTCTGCCTGCTGATGCAGGGGACACGGGTTCGTGCCCCGGTCCGGGAGGATTCCACATGCCACGGAGCGGCTGGGCCCGTGAGCCATGGCCGCTGAGCCTGCGCGTCCAGAGCCTGTGCTCCGCAACGGGAGAGGCCGTGACAGTGAGAGGTCCGCGTACTGCAAAAAAAAAAAAAAAGTGAGAGTGGACAGCCTTGTCTTGTTCCTATCTTAGAGGAAATGCTTTCAGCTTTTCACCATTCAGTATGATGTTAACTGTAGGTTTGTTATAGATGGCCTTTATTATGTTGAGGTAGGTTCCCTCTATGCCCACTTTCTGGAGAGTTCTTATCATAAATGGGTGTTGAATTTTGTTAAGTGTTTTCTGCATCTGTTGAGATGATCATATGGTTTTTATGCTTCAATTTATTGGTGTGGTGTATCACACTGATTGATTTGTGGATATTGAAGAATCCTTGCATCCTGGCATAAATCCCACTTGATCATGATGTATGATCCTTTTAATGTGTTGTTGGATTTGGTTTGCTAGTGTTTTCTTGAGGAATTTTGTATCTATGTTCATCTGTCATATCGGCCTGTAATTTTCTTTTTTTGTGGTATCTTTATCTGGTTTGGGTATCAGGGTGATGGTGGCCTCATAGAATGTGTTTGGGAGTGTTCCTCTGCAATTTTGGGGAATAGTTTCAGAAGGATAGGTGTTAACTCTTCTCTAAGTGGTTGATAGAATTTGCCTCTGAAGCCATCTGGTCTTGGACTTTTGTTTGTTAGAAGTTTTTAATTACAGTTTCAATTTCACTACTTGTGATTGGTCTGTTTATATTTTCTAATTCTTCCTGGTTCAGTCTTGGAAAGTTGTACCTTACCAAGAATTTGTCCAGTTTATTGGCATATAGTTGCTTGTAGTAGTCTCTTACAATCCTTTGTATTTCTGTGGTGTCCATTGTAACTTCTCAGTTTTCTTTTTTTTTAACATCTTTATTGGAGTGTAATTGCTTTACAATGGTGTGTTAGTTTCTGCTTTATAACAAAGTGAATCAGTTACACATATACATATGTTCCCATATCTCTTCCCTCTTGCGTCTCCGTCCCTCCCACCCTCCCTATCCTACCCCTCTAGGTGGTCACAAAGCATCGAGATAATCTCCCTGTGCTATGCGGCTGCTTCCCACTAGCTATCTATTTTACGTTTGATAGTGTATATATGTCCATGCCATTCTCTCACTATGTCCATTTCTAATTTTATTGATTTGAGCCCTTTCCCTTTTTTTCTTGATGAGTCTGGCTAAAGGTTTATCAGGTTCATCTTTTTAGAGAACCAGCTTTTAGTTTCATTGATCTTTTCTGTCATTTTCTTCATCTGTATTTTACTTACTTATGCTCTCATCTTTATGATTTCTTTACTTATACTGACTTGCAGTTTTGTTTGTTCTTCTTTCTCTAGTTGCTTTAGGTGTTTGAGATGTTTCTTATTTCCTGAGGTAAAATTGTAGTGCTATAAACTCCCCTCTTAGAACTGCTTTTGCTGCGTGCCATAGGTTTTGGATCGTCGTGCTTTCACTTTCAGTTGTCTCTAGGTATTTTTTGATTTCCTCTTTGATTTCTTCAGTGATCCATTGGTTGTTTAGTAGCATATTGTTTAGCCTCCATGTGTTTGTGTTTTTTATAGTTTTTTTCTTATAGTTGATTTCTAATCTCATAGCGTTGTAGTCAGAAAAGATGCTTGATATGATTTCAGTTTTCCTAAATTTACTGAGGTTCACTTTGTGGCCCAAGATGTGATCAATCCTGGACAGTGTACCATGTGCACTTGAAAAGAATGCGTATTCTGCTGCTTTTGGATGGAATGCTCTATAAATATCAATTAAGTCTAATGTGTTATTTAAGGCCTGTGTTTCCTCATTGAGTTTCTGTCTGGATGATCTGTTCATTGATGAATCTGGAGTGTTAAAGTCCCCCACTATTATTGTGTTACTATTGATTTCCCCTTTTATGCCTGTTAGCATTTGCCTCATATATTGAGGAGCTCCTGTGTTGGGTGCATATGTATTTACAATTGTCATATCTTGGATTGATCCCTTGATCATTATGTAGTGTCCTTCCTTGTCTCTTGTAACATTCTTTATTTTAAAGTCTGTTTTATCTGATATGAGTATTGCTACTCCAGATTTCTTTTAATTTCCATTTGCATGGAGTATCTTTTTCCATCCCTTCACTTTCTGTCTGTATGTGTCCCTAGGTCTGAAGTGGATCTCTTGTAGACTGTGTGTATATGGGGTCTTGTTTTTGTATTCATTCATCCAGTCTTTGTGTTTTGGTTGGAGCATTTAATCCATTTACATTTAAGGTAATTATGTATGTTCTTATTGCCATTTTCTTAATTGTTTTGGATTTTTTTTTTAGGTCTTTTTTCTCCCATTCCTCTTTTGTTCTCTTCTCTTTTGATGACTGACTTTAGTGTTGTGTTTGGATCCTTTTTTCTTTTTTGTGTGTGTATCTATTGTAGATTTTCAGTTTGTGATTACCATGAGGCTTTGATATAGCAGTCTATATATAAACAAGATTGTTTTCTGTTGCTGGTCTTAATTTCAAATGTATTTCCCATATCCTGTATTTGTGCTGATTTCGATATCATATTTTTGATATATCGAATTGCTGATTTCGATATCATATTTGTGTGTGGATGATTTCCTACCTTTACTGTATGTTTGCCTTTAACAGTGAGCTTTTCCATTTGTAATTTTCCTGTTTCTCATTGTGGCCTTTTCTTGTCTACCTAGAGAACTTTCTTTATCATTTTTTGCAAAGCTGGTCTGGTGGTGCTGAATTCTCTTAGCTGTTGCCTGTGTGAAGCTTTTGATTTTGTTGTCGAATCTGAATGAGAGCCTTGCTGGGTAGAGTATTCTTGGTTGTAGGTTCTTACCTTTCATCACTTTAAATATATTTTGCCACTCCCTTCTAGTCGGCAGTTTTTGCTGAAAAATTAACTGATAACCTTATGGGAATTCTCTTGTATGTTATTTGTTGCTTTTCCCTTGTTGCTTTTAATATTTTTTGTGTGTTTAATTTTTGTCAGTTTCATTACTGTGTGTCTTGGCGTGTTCCTCCTTGGGTTTAATCCTTTATGGGACTCTGTGCTTCCTGGACTTGGGTGACTTTTTCCTTTCCCATGTTAGGGAATTTTTCAGCTATTAATCTCTTCAAATATTTTCTCAGGTGTCTTCTGTCTCTTATCCTTCTGGCACTCATATAATGTGAATGTTGGTGCATCTAACAAAGTCTCAGAGGTCTCTTAAACTGTCCTATTTTTTTTCATTCTTTTTTCTCTGTTCTGTAGCAGTCATTTCCGCCATTCCTTCTTCCAGCTCCCTTATCTGTTCTTCTGCCTCATTTATTCTGCTATTTATTCCTTCTAGTGTAGTTTCATTTCAGTTATTTTATTGTTCATTTCTGTTTGTTTCTTCTTTAGATCTTCTAGCTTGCTCTTAAACATTTCGTGCATCTTTTAGGTCTGTGCTTCCATTCTTTTTCCGAGATCTTGGATCGTCTTTACCATAGTTACTCTGAATTCTTTTTTGGGTAGATTGCCTATCTCCACTTCATTTAGTTGTTCTTCTGGGGCTTTATTTTGTTTTTTCGTCTGGGACATATTTCTCCAATATTGCATTTTGTCTAACTTTCTGTATTGTGGGCCTGTTCCACAGGCTGCAGAGTTGTAGTTCTTCTTGCTTCTGCTTCTGCCCCCTTGTGGATGAGGCTGATCTAAGAGGCTTTTGCAGGTTTCCTGGTGGGAGGGACTGGTTCCTGCCCAGTGATGGGTGCAGCTGGGTCTTGTCCCTCTGGTGGGCAGGGCTGTGTCAAGAGGTGTGTTTAGGGCTTCCCGGGTGGCGCAGTGGTTGAGAGTCCGCCTGCCGATGCAGGGGACACAGGTTCGTGCCCCAGTCAGGGAAGATCCCACATGCCACGGAGCGGCTAGGCCCTTGAGCCATGGCTGCTGAGCCTGTGCGTCCGGAGCCTGTGCTACGCAACGGAAGAGGCCACAACAGTGAGAGGCCTGCATACCACAAAAAAAAAAAAAGGTGTGTTTAGCAGGCAGCTGTGGGCTCAGGATGACTTTTGGCAGCCTGTCTGCTGATGGGTGGGATGTGTTCCCACCCTGTCAGTTCTTTGGCCGGAGGTGTCCCTGCACTGGAGCCTAGAGGGTGTTGGGTGGGGCCCACTGTTGGTGAGAAAATGGCGGCCTCTAGGAGGGCCCATACCAATGAGTACTCCCCAGAACTACCTCCACCTGTGTTTTTGTACCTGCAGTGAGCCACAGCTGCTCCCTGCCTCTACAGGAGACCCTCCAATACCAGCAGGTAGGTCTGGCCCAGGATCCCGTGAGTTCACTGCTTTTTCTCCTGGGTCCTGGTGTGCACAAGACCTTGTGTGTGCTAAGAGTGGAGTTTCTGTCTCCCCCAGTCCTGTGGAATTCCTGCGGTCAAACGCCACAGACACTCAAAGCCAGATGCTCTGGGGGCTCCTCCTCCCATTGCCAGACCCCCAGGCTGGGGAGCCTGATGTGGGGCTCAGAACTTTCACTCCTATGAGATAACCTCTGTGGTAATCATTATTTTCCAGTTTGTGGATCGCCCACCCATTGGGTATGGGATTTGATTTTATTGCGATTGTGCCCATCCTGCCATCTCAGTGTGGCTTCTTCTTTGTCTTTGGATATAGGATATCTTTTTCGGTAGGTTCCAGTCTTTTTTTGTCAATAGTTGTTCAGCAGTTAGTTGTGATTTCAGTGTTTTTGTGAGAGGAGGTGAACCCATGTCCTTCTACTCTGCCATCTTGTCTCCCATCCCACAGTTTCTTTATCCATTCATCCTTTGATGGACACTTAAGTTGTTTTCATATCTTGGCTATTATGAATAGTGCTACAGTGAACGTGTGGGTGCATATATCTTTTCCAGTTAGTGTTTTCTTTTTCTTCGGATAAGTACTCCAAAGTGGAATTGTTGGATCATATGGGAGTGCTCTTCTACTTTTTTGAGAAACGTCCATACTTTTCCATAGTGGCTGCACCACATTTTGCATGCCTACCAACAATGCACAAGGGTTCCCTTTAATCCACATCTTCACCAACACTTGCTATTAATTGTCATTTTGATAATAGTTATTTTAACAGGTGTGAGGTGATATTTCACTGTGGTTTTGATTTGCATTTCCCTGACCATTAGTCATGTTGAGCAGCTTTTCATGTACCTGTTGGCCATCTGTATATGTTCTTTGGAAAAGTGTTCACATCCTTTGCCCAATTTTTTTTATAGAAGTATAGTTAATTTACAACATTGTGTTAGTTTCAAGTGTACAGCAAAGTGATTCAGTTATACATATATTATAAATATATATGTATTTTCAAGTTCTTTTCCCTTATAGGTTATTACAAGATGTTGAGTATAATTTCCTTTGCTATACAGTAGGTCCTTGTTGCTTACCTATTTTATATGTAGTATTGTGTATATGTTAATCCCAAACTCCTAATTCATCCCCTGCTCCCTCCCCTCCCCAATTCCTTTGGTAACCATAAGTTTGTTTTCTGTCTGTGAGTTGATTTCTGTTTTGTAAATAAGTTTATTTATATCATTTTTTAGATTCCGCATGTAAGTGATATCATATGATATTTTGTCTTACTCTGTCTGACTTCACTTAATATGATCATCTCTAGGTCCATCCATGTTGCTGCAAATGTTCTGTCCAATTTTTAATTGGATTTTTTTTTACTATTGAGTTTTATGTATTCTTTTTATATTTTGGATATCAGGCCTATATGAGATACATGATTTGCAAATATTTTTCCCCATTCAGTAGGTAGCGTATTTTTTTTATGGTTTCCTTTGCTGTGCATAAGCTTTTTCGTATTATCCTGTCCCATTTATTTATTTTTGCTTTTACTGCTTTTGGTGTCAGATTCAAAAAATCATCACCAAGACCTGTGTCAAGGAGCTTACCACCTATGTTTTCTTCTCGGAGTTTTAGGGGTTTTATGGTATTAGGTCTTATATTTCAAGCCTTTAATCCATTTTGAGTTCAGTTTTGTGTATGGTGTATGATAATGGTCCAGTATCTTTTTTCTTGGATGTGGATGCCCAGTTTTCCTAGCACCCTTTATTGAAGAGACTGTCCTTTCCCCATTGTTCTTCCTTCCTTCCTTCTTTCCTTCCTTCCTTCCTTTGCTGTGTTGGGTCTTTGTTGCTGCACGCGGTCTTTCTCTAGTTGCAGCGAGCAGGGGCTACTTTTCATTGCGGTGCGCGGGCGTCTCATTGCAGTGGCTTCTCTTGTTGCAGAGTACAGGCTCTAGGCGCACAGGCTTCAGTAGTTGCGGCACGCAGGCTCAGTAGTTGTGGCGCGGGGGGCTCTATCTAGAGCGCAGGCTCAGTAGCTGTGGCGCATGGGCTTAGTTGCTCCGCGGCATGTGGGATCTTCCCAGACCAGGGCTCGAACCCGTTCCCCTGCATTGGCAGGCAGATTCTTAACCACTGCACCGTCAGGGAAGCCCTCCCAATTGTACATTCTCGCCTCCTTTGTTGTTAATTACTTGACCGTACATGTGTAAGTTTATTTCTGGGCTCTTTATTCTATTCCATTCATCTAACATCTGTTTTTATGGCAGTAATGTACTGTTTTGATTACTATAGCTTTGTGATAGAATTAGATATCAGCAAACATGACGCCTCAAGCTTTGTCCTTCTTTCTCAAGATTGCTTTGGCATTTTGGCGTCTTTGTGGTTTCATATATATTTTAGGACTGTTTGTTCTATCTGTTTGAAAAATGCCATTGGAATTTTGATAGGAATTGTGTTGAAACTGTAGATTGCTCTAGGTAGTATGGATATTTTAATAATACTGATTCTTCAAGTCCACGTGCATGGAATTTCTTTCTGTTCATTTGTGTCATATTCAGTTTCTTTCATCATTGTCATATAGTTTTCAATGTCCAGGTCTTTCATCTCTTTAGCTAAATTTATTTCTCTTTGGCTAAATTTATTTCTAAGTATCTTGTTCTTTTTGATGCAATCGTAAATGGGCTTATTTCTCTTTCTGATAATTCATTATTAACTTATAGTTATTTTCTGGTAACTCTAAGACTTTTGTTAAATGGGCAGGACACAAGATTCTGTACTCTCACTTTGTCAAGTTTATATCTTCTTACTGGGACCCCTTCTTGCCCTTTTTATCCCCCCTCAGCTACCCACATACATTTTACTAACTGATTTTTTTGTGTTCATTTATTTATTGAACAAATATTTCATTGTCTCCTATTAACGTCTCAGGTAGTGTTTGTTCTAGACGCCTGGTTTACTTCAGTGAACAAAAACAGACAAAAGTCCCTGTCCTGGTAGGTCGTACAGTCTGTTGAAGGATGCAGAAAATAAACATAAACTAAGGAAACTGTATAACACGTTAGAAGGTGATGGTGCCATCAAAGAAACATAGCCGGGTGAGGGGGATTGGGCAGTTCCAGAGTGGAGGTGGGAGTTGGGGTTTTAAATGTGGTGGTCTGTTTAGGCCTCATTAAGTATGTGCTATACTTGAAGGAATTAAGAAAAACAAGAGGATATCTGGGAGAAGAGCATTCCGGGTGAAAAGGACAGTCTTTACAAAGGCTTACATAGGCAGGAACATGTCTGTCATGTTCTAAGAAAAACAAGGAGAAGCCAGTGTGTCTGGAGAAGGGCAAGAACAAGGGGGAGATGGCAAATGAGGTCAGTGATAATGGGTAGCCAGATTATTATAAGGACTGAATGAAATGGAAACCATGGGAGGTTTGCACAGAGAAGAGATATGTTCTAACCTGTGTTTTAAAAGATCACCTGACTGCTGAATTGGGATTAGAATCTCGGGGGCAAGCATGGAAGCAGGGAAAGCAGTTAGGAAGCATTTCAGGAATCCCAATGACAGGTGATGGTGGCACATACCAGGGTGATAACAATGGACATGGTGAGGAATGGTTGGATTCTGAATCCATATTGAAGGTAGAGTTTACAGGTTATGCTAGGGATTGGATGTGGAGGTAAGATGGCCAGACTGGGGGTAGGGAGGGGTGGTCGGGAATAACTTCGAAGGTTTTTGCCTAAGCCCATAGAGGTATGGAGTTACATCAACGGAGATGGGAAGGACAGCACATAGAGATGTTGAGTAGGCAGTTGGATCCAGGAGTGAGAGTTCAGGGCAAGGTCGGTTCTAGTATATGAATTTGGGAATCATCAGCAATGGTATGTAAAACCATGACACAAAGCGATATCACCAAAGAACAAGTGTAGACAGAAAGCAGAGAACCAAAGCGGTGTCTTGTGACATTAAAAGTTAAGGGAGGGGCTTCCCTGGTGGCGCAGTGGTTGAGAGTCCGCCTGCCGATACAGGGGATGCGGGTTCGTGCCCCGGTCCTGGAAGATCCCACATGCCGCAGAGCGGCTGGGCCCGTGAGCCATGGCCGCTAAGCCTGCGCGTCCGGAGCCTGTGCTCCGCAACGGGAGAGGCCACAACAGTGAGAGGCCCGCGTACCGCAAAAAAAAAAAAAAAAAAAAGTTAAGGGAGAAGAGCCTCAACCAACAAACAATATTGAGAAGGATGAACCAGTGCATTTAAGAGAACAACCCAAAAAGTGTACTGTCCCAGAAGCTAAGCCAAGATCCTTTATCAAAGAGGAGGGAGTAATCAGCCATGTCAAATGATTAAGTCTGGTGAGAACTAAGAATTGAGGATTATTAGTTTTAGCATTGCCACCGGTGACTTTCACCATGTTTCATTTGAGTGCTTGAGGCAAAACTGTATAAGGAGTGAGTTTAAGAGAAAATGTGAGAAAAGGAAAGAGAGACGGTGAGTACAGACAACTCAGGAGTTTTTGCTGCAAAGAGGAATAGAGAAATAGAGTGTAGCTGGCCAGAGAAGCGAGTTGAGACTATTTTTTTTAAGATGGGAGAAGTGCTGCCTGTTTGTTTGCTGATGGGAAGGATCCGTAGAGATGGGAAATTTGATAGGGATAGAAGGAATAATTGAATTGTTGGAAAAATACCCTGTCTGTAACAGGGGGGATAGGACCAGATCCACAGTTAGAAGGATTGTATTTAGGTAACAGCATGGATAGTTTGACTATAGTGACAGGCAGAGTATGTGGATGTAGATATTGGTAGGTGGTTAGATGTAGTTTTGAGAGTTGAAGTTTTCATTGCTTCACTTTCCTCAGTAAAGTAGAAAACCTATTCTAAATGTATCTAAGTGCAATACAGTTTGATATTCGCATTTTGACATATCACCAGGTTATTTATTCACTAACAAATACTTATTGAATTCATACTAGGCATTGTTCTAGATGGTAAATATATAACTGAGCAAAAGTCCTATCTTGAGGGAACGTCTGTTTTAGTGGATGGAAATAGAATAAGCATATATATGTCAGCTTCGATTAGTGATATAAATGAAAATAAAGCAGTGTAAAGGGGAAGGGAGGTAGTTCTTTCTTATAGGTTGGTCACAAAAGTCACTTCTGATGAAGTGACATCTGAGCAGAGATCTGAATCGGATGAGAGGTAAACCCTGCAGGTGTCTGCGCAGTACATTTGAAACAGAAAGAACAGCCAGTGCAAAGGCCCTAAAGCAAGAACATCTTGCCATATTGGAGCAAGGGACTCGTATGGCTGAAGCAGAGTGAATGAGGGAGTAGGTGGAAGAAGTCAAGTTCAGAGAGGTAGTGGTGGGAGGGGGGCCCAGATCATGCAGGCCTTATAAACCATTAGGAGGACCTTGGTTTTTACTCTGAGATAGGATGCTGCCTTGGGAGGTTTTGAACAGATGAGTGATGTGATTTTATTTGTGTTTTAAAAGGCTCAGCGTGGCTTCTCTGGGGGCAGGGGTGGGATAGACAAGGGTAGAAAGAAGGATACGCCTTACTTGGCTATCACCATAAATCTTAGTGACAGGTTGATGGTGACTTAGTGCTAGCAGTGGCGATGGTCAGAGTTGTTGGATTCTGGTTATATTCAGAAGGAAGAACTGAAAGGATTGGCTGACAGATTGCACGCAGGGTGAGAGAGAATTTGACTTATAAGGTTTTGGGGCTGTCTTATTGGAAGACTAGATTTACTGTTAATTGAGGTGGACAAACCGAGGGCAGAAAAGGTTTGGAGGAGTATCCAGAATTTGGTTTGTAACAAATTTAATTTGATCTACCACTTTATGTTTCCATCCAGTGTGTCAAGTAAGCAGTTTTATACATGGCAACACGGGCATATAAAAGGTCAGGAGTGGCAATGTAAGTTTGCACATCATCAGCAGATAAATAGAACATATTTGAAAAGCCATAAGCCTAGATGAGGTAACTAAGGGAGTAAAGCATATAGAGAAGACATGAGAAGCTTTGGGGCACTCAAGTAGTTAGTTAGAAGTTAGATTGCTGAGGAGCAACCAACAGAAGGAAACAAGAAACAGTACTATCCAGTGAGGTGGGAGGAGAAAACTGAGTGTGGGGTCCCAGAAGCCAAAGAAAAGACTTCAAGAAGGTAGACATGATCAAGTGTATCAAATGCTCACTAGGTGTGTAATGTGAAGACTGATAACTATTATTTTTGCTGAGTTTTCCCTGATGTTTACTCGTGAATACACCTGTCTCCTTCTGTCCATCTTCAAACTGAAAGTGCCATGAGGTCAGGTATCTAATACGTGACATGTAGTAAAGCTCAGTATTTGCTGAATATGTGCTACTGGCACCCTCTTCGAGCCCTCATCTCTTTCTAATCTTGCACTTGAGTACATTGTTTACATTGCTGCCCATCTGTCTGACCTTCCCTGTCTAGAAAGCTTCAGGGGCTCCCCATTACCTGCATTATAAAATCCTGGCACCTCTCCTGACAAATCCATCCATGTCATCTTTTTCAGCCTCATCTCCTACCACTTCCTATTCATACCTATACCCTAATATGGAACAATTTATAGTTCTGTCTACAGACTGTATTATTTCATCCTTCTATGGCTTTACTCATTCTATTTATTTTTTCAGCCTAAGATGACTTTCCTCCTTGGCTTGGCTAAAGTCTAGCTTGAAGAATCAGGAAGCTTTTGTGAGCCAACTCATTCAGTCCACAGGCAGCCTCCATAATAACTGTACATAATCTCTATCACCTTTCTTATTCTCTAACTTTTTTATGTGTCTGTTAACGTTTTCTAAAGTATAAATTTTTTAGGGTCAGAAGTGTATCTTTCTTTATCTTCCTCTCCATGGTACCTGTCACAGTGCTATCTTCTGGGTAGGCACTCTAAATAGTGAATTTTAAGAGAACAGGAAAATGAAGGGGAAGGCATTCAAATGTGAGCTGAAGATTGTCTGGATCAGTGACTTGACAGTAAGTAGAAAAGAATGGTACATGATAAATTCTAGAATAGGTCAAAAGGTAGATATTTGAAAGAAATGGTAAAGATGTACATTTTAATATATATATCTATACTTTGTACAAAGGAGTATAAATGCCTATGTCGAAATAATAGAAAAAATAGATAGAAAAACTTTTTAACTATTCCTTGCAATTCCTCAGTTATTATATAGTATGCTAATAGTATATATTAGAAAATATGAAGTAGACTGTGTTACATATGTAATTTATAATTTTTTTAATACTTTCATATTAAATTTTTAGGATATCAATGCAAGCCTGAATAAGAAAAAGAATTTCTCCCTCCTAAGCCATGGCATATCAGTTGTACAGAAATACCACTTTGGGAAACAGTCTTCAGGAGAGCCTCGATGAGCTTATACAGGTGAGGGAGTAAAAAATCAACGTTTTTATCTAGATGGATCTATAATAATTCTTGTTTTCATACTTATGAGAATGGCATAGTCTACATAGCTTTAAGATAACTTTGGATAAGTTAATACAAGTCTTGAGATTTAAATTAGAATTTTGAATTTATATTTTAATTTTAGGAAAATTAACCTTTTTATGTAAACCTCTCATCCAAGAACATATTACATATTTCCATTTATTTTCATATATTTTGAGCTTTGATAAGATTAGACTTTTTTTTTTAACGTATTATTGGTCCCAAGTTTTTTATTTAAAAGAAACTTGTTTCCTTCAATTTATCGAACACTTCTTTCCAGATACTGTGAAGGAGTGGTAGACAAAGTTTTGTCCTGGTGTTGTAACATCACTGCATGTTTTCTTTTCAAAATTATGTTTGTGTCAAGGTAATGCAAGAAAATATTGTCAGCCTTTGCTTCTTAGTTGTCAGTTATGGCAAAAAGAATAAGGGATTCTAGTTTAAGGGATTCTAGTTTAGAGGCTCTGGTTAACCTCAGTTAAATTTTAGATGATAATTCATGATTTTTTGTTTTTTTAGCTTTTTAAAAAATTTTATTTTATTTTTGGGTGTGTTGGGTCTTCGTTTCTATGGGAAGGCTTTCTCTAGTTGTGGCGAGCGGGGGCCGCTCTTCATCGCGGTGTGCGGGCCTCTCACTGTCGTGGCCTCTCTTCTTGTGGAGCAGAAGCTCCAGACGCGCAGGCTCAGTAGTTGTGGCTCACGGGCTTAGTTGCTCTGCGGCATGTGGGATCTTCCCAGACCAGGGCTCGGGATCTTCCCAGACCAGGGCTCAAACCTGTGTCCCCTGCATTGGCAGGCAGATTCTCAACCACTGTGCCACCAGGAAAGCCCTATAATTCATGTATTTTTGTTTTTTTCTTTAATGTTCTTCTCTAAGAAGATTCATGACCTTTATTTTTTCTCAGTCTCAACAGATTACCCCCCAGCTTGCCCTTCAAGTTCTACTTCAATTTGATAAGGCTATAAATTCAGCGTTGGCACAGAGGGTCAGGAACCGAGTCAATTTCAGGGTAAGGATATTTTCTTAAATCTAGAAGCTGCACCATGGTTGTTACAATAGTGCTTTTTAGGACACCTACATATTTATTAATCATAAAAAGAGATGGCTTAATCAAACTTTGGAACTTGTTTGGTAACAACTAAATCCTGCTTGATGTTTAAATCTGTATACTAAGTTCATCCACTTAATGTTAGATAGTTTAGTTAGATAGATTAGTTTTTTTTAGATTCTTATTCCATTGTTTTTCACAAATCAGCCTATGTATGTTTGGCTACCTTCCCTGAAGAGTTACTGAGATTTCAAATGTCTGAAACATTATCTGCAGGATTGAAGGTAAGTGAGAGTGATCTCTAAGGATCAGTTATGTTTTTTAAACTCTGACCAGGGAAGTTCAGAGTTATTTCTAGAAACTTCACGTTGCCGCCCACCTACTCTTAGATAACATGGCTTATAGACCTGACCTGTTGGCAGATAATGGTCTCTTCTGGTAGCTTGGTCTCATTTGAATCATTTGTACTTTGAACAGTAATCCCAAACTGAACAAAACTGTCTTTCTCAATTCGATGGTAAATTCAGATTACAAGATATAAAAATCAACAAATGAAAACAATATAGATGTTAATTTGCATTTAAGAGAACATCAGTGTTTGGGGTTTTTGGTTTTAGTTTGTGATGAAAAGCACAAAAGAAAAATTTATCATTTATTCAACGAACATTTCAATGCCTATTAAATACGAGGCATTGTTCTGGATATTGGGTATACAGGGCAAAAGAAGACAGGCCCCGTTTGACTTATTTTAGTGAAGGGGTAAAATCTGCGTGTATTTTATGTTCATATAAATAAGTCACATGATTTTCACATGCCTAACGATTATCTGGAGTAAAACGTGGCTTTATAAAATTTTATCAGTGGATTCTTGAATTTTTAACAGTAATAATGCTGGCAAAGCTTCCTTTTTGTACAACCATACATACAAATGTGCCTAGCTTGTCATTCAGAACCTGCTCCTTTAATTCTGAATTGATCCATGTTGATACGTACTTGCCCATGTAGAAAATTTGTTTGACTACTTATCAGAGTCGTAGGGTTCACAAGGCCTGAGTGGTCTTCTAGTTGTATTATTGTAGGTTTCTAGTTTGGATCTTTTTAGTTAAAGGTAAATTAACTGTAAAAAAGTGTTATTCAGTAGATATATGTAAAAAATATATGTATTTATTAGAGGTGCATTAAAGATACAGTTTAGCCACATGTTACCTATCATATAGAAGGAAATTTTTAATATAAAGAACAGAATTTCAGCATAGTTGAATGTTCACATGCTAATCATAAATAGCAGTGACTTGCCTGGTTCAAGTCATTGACACATCTGCCACTAACTGGATATGACAGTAACCCACACACTTATAAAATCTCTGATTATACACAAGCCAGAAATGAACACTGAGGTTGGCATTTGGTTGTTCAGCCTTCCAACGGCTCAAACTATAGTCAAGGAAGAGATCTAATTAAAAAAAATTTTTTTTTTTTACATTTACAACTCTGCATCTTTTTACTTAATATGTCCTGAGTGATTTTCTATGCATTACTCCCACCTCTCCACTGAAAGTTCTCTTGCCAAGTTATTTATTGCTAAATCTAATGCATAATTAGTGATACTATTGATTAGTCTCTTTTGAAACGCATACTTCCCTTGAAATCTTACTATTTTGGCTTTTTTCTTCTATTCTCTGGCCCCTCTTCTCAGGCTACTTTGTATCACTTAATTGCTGGTTTTCGTTAAGGGTTATCTAGGGCTCCACATATTCTCCTTGAATGATCTCATCCAGTCCTTGGCTTTAAAATTGATATGCTCCCATGCTTGCTTCTACACTCCAGCTGCTTATTGGATATGGTAAGATGTAGCTGAAACTCAATTTTAACTTTCCTCCCAAACCAGTTTTTTCTATGAATGCGTTGTTACACAAGCCAGAAACTTGGGAATATCAAAGATTTCTCTGTTCCCCACCCTACCGTATCCGGTTGGTTATCAAGCGTTGACAGATCTACCTTTTAAAATCTCTCCACTTCCCGGGACCCCCTTGCCTCTGTTATCGCCCAGCCACTTTCACCTGTCTGATTCAGCCAGCTAAAAGCTATCGGCTTCTTAGCTTCTCTCCTTCCTTCAGTCAGACTCCCCTCTAGTCTGTTCATGTTATCACCAAAAATGCAAAATGCAAATCTCATCATGTTACTCCTCTGCTTGAAATCCTTCTTTGACGTCCTAATGCCCTCACAATAGGGAAAAGCTTTCCCATGGTTCTCCATGATCTCTTTCACCTTAGGACCTCCTGTCATATTCTCCTTTCAGGAACTTACTATCCCATTCCAGGTGTTTGTCTTCCTTTCTGCTGTCCCACCTTTCCGTTGACTTTTTCATTCTTTGGGACTCAAGCTTTCTCTGTCCTACTTGGATGCCTCTACCGTACTCCCATTGTACCCAGTGACAATCTTTCATAGCACTGTTACACTATGTATTTACTTGTTTTAGTGATCTCCCCTGCTAACCTAAGCTTCTTGGATGGCACGGATCATATGTGTATTGCTTACCGTTGTATCCTCAGTGCCTAGTATAGTCTAACAAATAGTAATTATTCATATATATTAAATTTATTCATTCATAGCCATTATAATTCCCATAATCATTCTAACTTAAGCCATTAATGAGAACTCAGTTTTTGAAATTACAAGTAACACTGCAGGGAACAGTTTTGTGCTGAATTTTTTTTTTCTGAAGGCATATAAATGTCTCATTGAATACTAAATTTCATATGTAAATACTTGTGCATGTATATATCTCTCAGGTTTTGATTATCTTCTGTTGGTGTCCACCCTTGCAAAAAGTTCCTTTTAATGTTCAGATAAAATTTTTTTTAGGAGGAATAGGTATTAATTATAAGAATGTGAGTTGCAGAGGACAATAATGTTGTAATTTTAGTGGCTAATACAGTAAATCATCTGAGCTATAAGTCACAGGATGAAAATGAATGTTTCTAGGAATTCCCTGCTTTTGTACAAATTCAGAGAATCAACATACACAGTAAAATCGGTTGCTTTTAAAAAGTATTTTTTAAAGTATTTATATAAAAAATTCAAATGCATTTTCATAATGTAGCCACATGAGGGCAATAGAAATACAGATTCAGATTTCCATTCAATTTTTCTTAAGATTTCAGGTAAGTAATTTGCAGGCTTTTCCAGTGCTGAAAGTAGTCTGCTAACTAAAATATTTTTTAACTCTTCCCTTAGCAAATTTATCTAGAATTTTTTTCTTTAAGTGATTAACACTTAAGAAAGATTGCTTAAGATTTTCCTTAATTTTCATCCTATTTTGAGAATTATGTACTTGTAGCTAGGTTTTCTTAAATTGTGTGGAGAAAAATGTGAGGGGGAAAAATGACTTTTCATGGTTTGTCTAAATGTTTTGTTTTAAAGGGCTCTCTAAATACATACAGATTCTGCGATAATGTGTGGACTTTTGTATTGAATGATGTTGAATTCAGAGAGGTGACAGAACTTATTAAAGTGGATAAAGTGAAAATTGTAGCCTGTGATGGTAAAAGTAAGTGTTTGCCCTAATTACTGTGAAAGCAAAGCTACTTGAAATCTTGTTTTCATGAGTCTTTAGAAAACTTTCATCTGACATTAAGGGAGAAAATGGCCAGTGATCCACTCCCAGATAGAGAGACCAGGCTTCTTTCTCAGCTAGATTCTGGATTCCAGATCTCACATAGTCCTCTTACTAACTTTAGGTATAAACATTTCGTATGACACATAGACTACTTCCACAGCGTGACTTTGTGTGCAGGGTCGGGGGGGGAAGCATATTAATAAGCTTTTCTTCCCTATTTCAGTTGCAGAGTTGAAGTGTTTCTAAAGCTTTTCTTTTTCTTTAAGGAAGTGTTTAATTTCAACAGTTTTATCCTATGGTTTCTGTTTTGTTGGAGACCTATACATTTTAAAAATGATTATTTAAAAGACTTTAAATAACCATAAGAGCCTTATCAGTCAGTCATAATGGTAAATATCTAGTCCTCTGATCTGTTACATGCAGATATTTTTACAGCAGACCTAAGAACTTCTTCAGGTCCTTAAATGTTTCAGAAGCTATACATCTCTGCTTTCTGTTCCATGATTATTTTCTTTTTACTAACTGAATTTTAAATATATAAATTATACTTACTTTTACTTTGTAATCTGAACAATTTGTGTTTAAAGCAGCTATTCCTGAAATTAAATAGAGAATACTGTCACTTTCCAAGAAGGGGAATTTTGAAAAGCAAGAGAAAGAGAAATGTAGAAAGCAGGACCCTCCGTTTCTCAGGTTGTAGGTTAGGTTTTTTTGTTTTTATGTTTTGGGTTTCAAAGAAATGCCCTATCACTGAAAAGCTATAAAGACAGAAAACCACACAGAAGAAAAACGTCATTTGTAACATCATCTGGAGATAACATATCACTTAATATTTTAATGTGTAACCTTCTAGTCTTTATTTATACATATCTTTACAGTAATATATGTATGCACGTACTCATTTGCAAATATATCATTTTTCACACATAAGTCATTAACTGTTCTTTTAAACCTGATTTTTGATAGCTGCCTAGAATTATATACCTTTATCCCTTTTTAAAGAAATCATATCTTCCAGATGTCAGAGTCTCTGAAACTAGCAATGTTACAGTGGCTCATACATTTCATTTCGGAAGGTTAACTAGGGATAATCATTCTAAGAACTTTAAGATGACTTTTTTATATAATTACCAAATAGCTTGTTCTTTGCTGTAACAACAACAAAAAAAATCTATGTTTATAATTTTATAGTTCCTGGATCACAGATAACATTTCTGTATGTCAGATAATGTATACTTTTTTTCCTGTCTTTCTTATAATTTAGGCTAATAGTACCCTTATAACGCTTAGGTTTTCAGATTTTTACTAGACTATAGAATTTAAGCATTAATGTATAATTTCTAGACCACTATCAAAATGAGTTAATAATGATATAGATCAGTACTGTTCATAAAACTTGCATGCTGATGGAAGTGTTTCCTGTCTGTACTCTCCAGTAGCCACATCTGACTGTTAAGCACTTGAAATGGATTAGGGCAAGTGAGAAATTTAATGTTTTAATTTTTATTTAATTTTCTTAACTTTAAATAGCCACATGTGGTTAGCCAGTAGCTACCACATTGGACAGCACAGATGTAGACTAGTAGAGTGTCAATCGATCAATCATTTGAAACAGCTAAGAACCAAAAAGTCAGTGAAGGCCCCGCAGCAAGCTTAATAATATCAAAGAGTCCATGTAAACATATGTATTTTACTTAGAGGTAGTCTTTATATCTTAAAGATATAAGATTGTCTGTTTTTTCACACTTCAGTGTATATAAAGTACAAATCAGCCTTACCTACTGCAGTGGCTTCTGAGGAACTTGCCCCACTTACAGCACAGTACAGTCATTGTTCTTCAAAGAAACGATTGTTGAGTATTCAAGAAAAGCTTAGATTGTGTTCCATGCACTCGTGTCAGCAGAAAATACAATCAATCATTAAAGTATAAATAGTTGTAGCATTTAGAGGTAGAAGCTTAAGTAATAATTAATACCATTCCTTAGTAACCAGATAAATGCAGTACTACTGTGAAATAAGCCCATTTCTTCTAAAAGTCAGCTTTCTGAAATAAAGTTCAGTTCCAAATAGAGAAGCAGAGAGAGTGATTGATAGTGGCTAGAATTTTGGTCTTTTTGTCGCCAGGAATTAAAACAATTCTCTTCTATGTTATAGTCCTTTGTGGTGTTAAATTTGTGGACAGTAGAGGACTTGAAAAAAAGTATAGCAGCTGTATGAACCAAATGTAGTATAACTTGATTTCTCTTAACATAAATGTGGAGACTAAGCGTTAACTTGCCTTTTAAGGCAGAGGTAAAAAGACATTTACGTGCACAAGATATTACTGTGGTCAGCTTTTCTTTTCCACCCTTGTCTCCCCTTCTTCACCACCATTACTTCCTGTTTTACTTTTGAAAGAAAGATTTTCTCAACATATTTAAATTTAAGTTGCTGCTTGAATTTACTGTGTCTCTCCTCTGTTTCCTAGATACTGGCTCCAATACTACAGAATGAATAGGAAAAAAATGGCTTTTTAATGCCATCCTGTTATTGTTCATCGCTTTTTGAAGAGAAGCATAGAAGAGACTTTTTTTTAATTTATTCTAGCATTGCAGAAATGACTACACTGTGCCGTACTATCAGAGAATTCCAGTAGAAAGAAGCTTATAATTCTGTACCTTGTTACATTACCTTATTATACAGCATGAAGAATCAGAACTTTTTTTTAATGACAAATCAAACATTGTGGCCTTCCTAAGACCATTCTTTAATAAATTCATTTTAAAACTCAATGTGAGTAATAACTGCTAGAGCTACTGAGCAATATGGAGATATTAGATAAGCATTTTGACAGAGCACCGTGTTCCTTGCAAAGGAAATTAGAAAATGCATTCATTTCAGTAAAGTTAGTTTCTATCAGTTGTTTGTTAGTTTAACTGATGAAAGCATTAGCAGGGGCAAGACCAAAATTCCAGACTAGAACTTAAGTACAAAACCAAGGGTAATTATTGGTGTGAAAAAATCTAAGTAGAACTCAACTAGGAAAAATTAAACAACATGTAGTCTTTACATGGAAATTATTTCTTAAATTGTCCATATGAGTCAGGTTTCATTTTTAGAATATTCTACATCTTACCAGTTATTAGACTTTCAATAAAAAGTCCTATTAAGGGCTTCCCTGGTGGCGCAGTGGTTGGGAGTCCACCTGTCGATGCAGGGGACACGGGTTCGTGCCCCAGTCCGGGAAGATCCCACATGCCGCGGAGCAGCTGGGCCCGTGAGCCATGGCCGCTGAGCCTGCGCGTCCGGAGCCTGTGCTCCGCAACGGGAGAGGCCCACATACTGCAAAAAAAAAAAGTCCTATTAAATGTATCCCATATCTTTGTGTACTTGAAGGAAAAAGTTTCCTTTGTCAATCTAGGAATATATGATGAAGAAAGTGGCATTTCTAAAATGTCACAGAGGGAGAACGTTTATCATTTAGTAGAAGTAGGCTTTTACAGCCCCATCCTGCGGTCATTCCCAGTTCAACCCTTTCAATGTGAAGCCGTCCTTTCACTCTCACTCTGCTGAGAGATAATAGAGTTGGCAGTAATCGTCAGCAAAATAGCTTTTCATAAACCTATTAAAGTACTAAAAAAGACCTTTATATTGCACACCGTCCCCCTATTTTTTAGTTGTAGAAGCATGTTATATAATAGGTTTCATCATTTTTAAGTAATCAGTGCTCAGGTCTGATCTATGTAAGATAATGGCCAACATCACTAACTTCATTATCAGTGCTGTGTTACATATATTCTTCTGGATAATCCTCACAACAGCCCTGGAAGAACTTCGTTCCCCTTTTACAGATTTAGAAGCTTAATTACCAAAGGTTACCTAATTAGGATTTTTCTTAATTGCAGTGGGTCAAGATCAATACCTTTTTATTTTGGAGGTTCCACATGATGGTTAGGAGACAGGTTATGTTGATAGTAAACTTACAATGGTTATAGAAATTTCTATTTCTTAAGGAGTAAATTATGGTTTAAACTTTTTTCATGTTATTAACAGTCACTGAGATCTTAAGAAAAGTACAGGGCTGGAGGTGTATACTTTGGGGGATTTTAGATCCTATAAATGATGTCACTAGATTGTGCTTTCAAACATACGAAAGTAACATGACCTAGATGATGAGTTTCTTACAGGAAATGGTTGACTGCCATGACCTACTAATTGGACTAATGCCTTCGTGCTCCTAGTATTACCTCAGCACGTCAGTGTAGACCTTGATTCTTAAATTAAAACTAACTTTCATCCTTGTAGCCCATTCTGCACAGTCTATTCCAGTGTTCTCTTCGTGACCTTCCCTACCAATGAGCACATAGTCTGCTCCAATTAAATTTGAGAAAGAAACAAGTCAGATCTCAGATTTCTCTTTTGTCTTGGTTATGCTGTTTCCTTCATTTCTCATGACTTTCCTTTCAGAATCAAGATCCTATCCATCATTCAAAACTTAAACCCGCTTGTATCTGAGTACAACCCATATTGAGCTCTTCCCTTGTGAGCTCTTAACAAAGGAGTCATGAGAAAACACAGGAAAGGACAGGAAGAACTTACATCACTCTCAGTACTCACTCATACTCATCCAGGTAACTGGTGTGGAATACCTAGGGTTTATACTGTACCTAGGTGTAAACCCTAGGGATTATACCACATTCCACCAGTTGAAACCAATTCTTGTACTTAGACAGCCACCACATACACACCTCTCTTTTCGCCTGGGCAGGAGTACAGAAGTCATAGCCTGACATTTCCTCCTCTCAGTTCTAATTACTTGCATACACATGGCTAACATCTGCATAGTGATATAGGTGTTCTAATCTTCCCACAGCAGTACTTGGACTTCACTGGAAATTACAGGAGAGACACGGCCAGAGCTTACACCACTTTGGTATAAGCTCTCCCACCTGGCCGCAGACTCCAGTGATAATAAGCTTACTTGCCTATTAATGTGGAAGAAGAAAAAAAGTCCATTAATTCATCTATTAGTAGAACTAAATGTAAAATCTGAGCTTTGTGTGGTAATGTACAGCCGGTCCTGTCTCAATGTATTACTGAGCACTACCTTAACACCCAAATAGTGGACAAAGAATAGCTTCTTTGGGTTTGATGCCTGACTGGTCATTGGTTTGTTTATAGTGATCTGTCTTCAGCTGATGTTAAGGGGGAAAAAAGTATTTTATCTCTTGGTTGACATCAATCCCAGTGTCTTAAGGTATGTTATCGTCAGTTTTGAGTGGGTCATAATTGAATCACTAATAGTAAAATATGTAAAATACATACATATATTGGAATGTATGTGTTTTCACTCAACTGGAGAAGCAATTATTTGTAGCATAGTTATAAAATTTGGAATCAATAAAACAATGCATGGTAAGGGAAAGTACAAATTCTCCATAAGAATCTGCAACATTTGTTCTGTCAATCCATTCTAAAAATGCCCCCTAATTTGGTAAAAATTCATCCAGCTATTTTTTTATATGCTGTAGTAATAATAGAATCTTATTTTTCTAGTACATAGGTAGATAGAATGTGCTTGGGGTTTGGGGCAAGGCATTCTACCTTGTAAGAGGTATAAGAACTTTGCAACATACAGCAAAAGATTTAGCAGCATTAGTTCAAGAGAGCATTGTGCTAGAAAACTGTCAACAGTATTCTCTCGTGAATGTCCCAACTCTTATTCTCTGATACTTTTTCCTCTGCTTTTACGCATTCTGTTTACCAAAGTGAGCCACAAAACACCTTGAATAGCCAAAGCAAGAACAAAGCTGAAGACATCACACTTCCTGCTTTCTGACTATATTACAAATCTATAGTAATCAAAACAGCAATGATAATATTGGCATAAAAACAGACACATAGATCAGTGGAACAGAATAGAGAGCCCAGAAATAAAGCCACACATATACGGTCAATTAATTTATGACAAAGGAGGCAAGAATGTACAATGGGGAAAGGACAGTCTTGTCCATAAATGGTGTTGGGAAAACTGGACCACTCTCTTACACTACACACAAAAAATTAACCAAAATGGACTAAATTAGACTTGAACCTACGACCTGAAGCCATAAAACTAGAAGAAGACATGTGTAAAGCTCCCTGACATCAGTCTTGGCAGTGAATTTTTTGTATTTGATACCAAAAGCGAAGGCAACAAAAGTAAAATTAAGTGGAACTACACCAAACTAAAAAGCTCTGCACAGCAAAGGAAAAACCATCAATAAAATGAGCAGGCAGCCTACAGAAGAGGAGAAAATATTTGCAAATTATATACCTGATAGATTTACATCCAAAATATAAAGAATTCAGACAATAGCTAAAAAACAGTTCTGAATAGACATTTTCCCAAAGAAGACATAAATACAGCCAACAGGTACATGAAACTATGCTCATCATTAACCAGGGAAATGCAAATCAAAACCACAGTAAGACATCACCTCACACCTGTTAGAATGGCTACCATCAAAAAACAACAAGCATTGGTGAAGATGAGAAAAGGGAACCCTCATGCACTGCTGGGAAGAATGTAAATTAGTACAACCCATATGGAAAAGTATGGAGATTCCTCAGAAAATTAAAAATAAATTTACCTTATGATCCAGCAATTCCACTTCTGGGTATTTATGTGAAGGGAATGAAATCACTGTCTTGAAAAGATATCTGCATCTATGTTCAAAGCAGCATTATTTACAATAGCCAAGACAGGAAAATACATGTCCATTGATGGATGAATGCATAAAGAAAATGTGTCATCTACGGCCCACAAGGACCAGATCATTCAGCCATTAAAAAAAGGAAATCCTGTCATTTGCAACAAAACAGATGGATCCTGAGGGCATTATGCCAAGTGAAGTAAGTTAGAGAAAGATACTGTATGACCTCATATGTGGAATCTCAAATAAATGGCACTCATGGATACAGAGAACAGATCGGTTGTTGCCAGAGGCAGATGGTGACGGGGTGAGTAAAATGAGTGAAAGTGCTCATAAGATACAAACTTGCAGTTATAAATGAGTCCAGGGAATGTAATGTACAGCACAGTGACTATAGTTAACAATACTGTGTTGTACACCACCAGTTTGAACTGTGTGAGTCCACTTACTTATACAGGAATTTTTTTAATACTAAATACTACAATGCTACACGATCCACAGTAGGTTGAATCCACAAAGGTGGAACCACAGATGCAAAAGAACCACATACACAGAAGGCCAACTATAAGTTATACATGGATTTTCAACTGCAGAGGATCAGCAACCCTAACCCCCTCATTGTTCAAGGGTCAACTGTGTATATTTAAAAGTTGCTGAGAGTAGATCTTAAAAGTTCTCATCATAAGAAAAAAGATTTCTAACTGTATGGTGATGGATATTAACATTATGGTAATCATTTTGCAGTATACATGTATATAAAATCACCATTTTGTACACCTAAAACTAATGTTATATGTCAATTTTAATCTCAATTTTTTTTTTTTAAGTTCCCATCTTCAGAGACTTCTAGTCATTCCAGAATAACAAGGACAGGACTTAACTTCCTTCCATAAACAACTAGAAAAGTAAACAAAATATATGAAAGTGTTTTCCAGACATTGGAAAACAGGCAGCACAAGGCTGTAATCTCTGAGAAAGGGGGCAAAGAAATAGTTGAGGTCTACAACCTTCCATCTCACTGCATAGAGGCAATACCCAGACTATAGGAACTTCCCTGGTGGTTCAGTGGCTAAGACTGGGTCCCAGTACAGGGGGCCCAGGTTCAACCCCTAGTCAGGGAACTAGGTCCCACATGCCGCAACTAAGAGTCTGCATGCCACAACTAAAGATCCCACATGCCACAACGAAGATCCTGCATTGCCACAACTAAGACCTGATGCAGCCAAATAAATAAATATATATATATATTTTTTTAAATACCCAGACTATAGACACAGGGAGAGGGTAACCTAAACAGAGCCTGACAACCTTGCTGAGTTGAGAAGACACTGAGATCAGAGTTTAGGAAAGCTGAGGTGATTGAAAGATGCAGCATTCTAGAAAGGAATCAAAACAGTGGTCCCCTAGAGTGTTTGCTGTGTACTTGGTTGCACATAAGTAGAATGACGCCTTACAAACCCAAGCAAAGAGTAGCTAGGGAGTTAGTTATAAACAGCAATTCCCAAAGCTCACATAGGGTGGGGAACCAGAGTAAACTGTTCTCAGTAGTCACCTAAGGCATCAAATAGAGTGAGACCCCAGAGGGTCATGCCTCAATAGTAGGCTAAAATGGAGTAAAAGCTACTCTAGCTTAGAACCACCCTAGCTAAGGTGAAAAACAGGATTTGAGGGGATCAAACTGATTAATAAATAATTGTCAAAACATTTATATATATAGCATTTTTCACAGAATTAGGACAAAAAATTTCACAATTTGTGTGGGAACACAAAAGACCCTGAATAGCCAAAGCAATCTTGAGAAAGAAAAATGGAGCTGGGGGAATCAGGCTCCCCAACTTCAAACCATACTACAAAACTACAGTAAACCAAGGCAGTATGGTACTGGCACAAAAACGGAAATATAGATCAACGCTACAGGACAGAACGCCCAGAGATAAACCCACGCACATACGGTCACCTAATCTATGACAAAGGAGGCAAGAACATACAATGGAGAAAAGACAGCCTCTTTGATAAGTGGTGCTGGGAAAACGGGACAGCTACATGTAGAAATGAAATTAGGACACTACCTAACACCATATACAAAAATAAACTCCAAATGGATTAAAGGCCTAAATGTAAGACTAGACACTCTAAAACTCTTAGAGGAAAACAGGAAAAATACTCTTTGACATAAACCACAGCAAGCTCTTTTTTTGACCCACCTCCTAGAATAATGAAAATAAGAACAAAAATAAACAAATGGGACCTAATTAAACTTAAAAGCTTTTGCACAGCAAAGGAAACCATAAACAAGACGAAAAGACAACCCTCAGAATGGGAGAAAATATTTGCAAATGAAGCGACAAAGGATTAATCTCCAAAATATGCAAAGAGCTCATGGAACTCAATATCAGAAAAGCAAACAACCCAAGCCAAAAATGGGCAGAAGACCTAAACACATTTCTCCAAAGAAGACATACAGGTGGCCAAGAGGCACGTGAAAAGATGCTCAACATCACTAATAGAGAAATGCAAGTCAAAACTACAATGAGGTATCAACTCACGCAAGTCAGAATGGCCATCATCAAAAAATTTACAAACAATAGATGCTGGAGAGGGTGTGGAGAAAAGGGAACCCTTTTGTACTGTTGGTGGGAATGTAAATTGATACAGCTGCTATGGAGAACCTAAATGTCCAACGACAGATGAATGGATAAAGGTGTGGTACGTATATACAATGGAATATTACTCAGCCATAAAAAGGAATGAAACTGGGTCATTTGTAGAGACGTGAATGGACCTAGAGTCTGTCATACAGAGTGAAGTGGGCCAGAAAGAAAAACAAATATCGTATATTAATGCATATATGTGGAAACGAGAAAAAAAATGGTACAAATGAACAGGGCAGGAATAGAGACATAGATGTAGAGAATGCACATGTGGACACGGGGTTGCGGGGGAGGGAAGAGCAGGGTGGGATGAATTGGGAGATTAGGATGGACATATATACACTACCATGAGTAAAATAGATAGCTAGTGGGAACAAGCTATAAAGCACAGGAAGCTCAGCTCGGTGCTCTGTGACGACCTAGATGGGTGGGATGCGGTGGGCGGGGGCGGGTAGGAGGGAGGTCCAAGAGGGAGGGAATATAGGTATACATATAGCTGATTCACTGCACTGTACAGCAGAAACTAACACAACATTGTAAAGCAATTATACTCCAATTAAAAAAAAATACAGCACAGAGACAAAAAGACTGGAGAAAATGAAGAGCCTCAGTGACGTGTGAGATCATATCAAGTGGAGATTTCTACATATTGTGTGCCAACCCCCCCCCAAGAAGGAAAGGAACAATTTTTAGGAAATTGTCAAATGTTTCCAAATTTGATGAAAACGATAAATCAACAGAGAAAAGAAGGCTTAATAAACTCTAAACAGGATAACCACATACCTCATAATATCATTGCTAAAAACCAGTGATAAAGAGAAAATTTTTTTAAGTAATCAGAGGTAAAACTCACTTTGTAACCACAGAGACGAAGATAACAAACCCATGGGTTTCTTGTTAAAAACTATATACTTAGAAAACAATACAACAAAATCTTAGAAGTGCTTAAAAAGGGCCACCTCACATCCATTAAAATGGCCACTATCAAAAACAGAAACACAAAATATGTGTTGGTGAGGATGTAGAGAACTTGGAACTTTTGTACACCGTTGGTGTGAATGTAAAATGTTCCAGCTGCTATGGAAAACAGTATGGCAGTTCCTAAACAAGTTAAAAATAGAATTTTGATCTAATCCAGCAACTCTACTTCTGCATTTATACCGAAAAGAAGTGAAAGCAAAGACTCAGAAATATCTGTACACCCATGCTCATAGCAGCACTATTCACAATAGCCAAAAGGTGGAAGCAACCCAAGTGTCTATCAACAATTGAATGGATAAACAAAGTTGTATATACATATACAATGAAATATCATTCGGCCTTAAAAAGAAATCCTGACACATGCTAAAATGGATGGACTTTGAGGACATTATGCTAAATGAAATAAGCCAATCAAAAAAAGATAAACATTATATAATTCCACTTATATAGAGAGCAGTCAGATTTTTAGAGAAAGAAAGAATGGTGGTTGTCAGGCTCTGAGGGCTGGAGGATTGAGTTGTTTAATGGGTGTAAAGTTTTGGTTTTGCAAAATGAAAAAGTTCTGGAGATTGGTTGCTCAACAGCAAGAATGAACTGTACACGTAAAAATGATTAAGATGGTAAATTTTGTGTCTATTTTTACAACTGTTATTAAACTTATAAAAAATGCTGAGGGAAAAATCTGTCTTCTCCCTGCCTATCACAGATCTGTTTGCTCTACTCAAGCCTCACCACTTCTAAGATTTCCTCACCATTCTGCTTCACACGTTTCTTAACCTCCCCTGAACTCCCAGACCACCATACATAGTGTTATGTAATCTACCTGTCTTGAAACTTAACCTGTAGGAGCCTTGAAAAAGACCAAGTCTTCAGCTTGTTTGGGGGCCCCTCTAGTGCCTACTTTATTTTTTTAATAAATTTATTTATTATTTTTGGCTGTGTTGTCTTTCGTTGCTGCGTGTGGGTTTTCTCTAGTTGCAGCAAGCGGGGGCTACTCTTCGTTGCGGCTCTAGATGCGTGGGCTTCAGTAGTTGTGGCTCATGGGCTCTAGAGCCCAGGCTCAGTAGTTGTGAGGCACAGGCTCAGCTGCTCTGCAGCATATGGGATCTTCCCGGACCAGGGCTCGAACCCGTGTCCCCTGCATTGGCAGGCAGATTCTTAACCACTGCGCCACCAGGGAAGCCTGTGCCTACTTTAGAGGAAATGTATCAGTCATTGTCCACTCGGAAAAAGAAACCACATTAAGTATTTCAAACGGAAGGAATTTAATACAAGGAGTTTGTTACAAAGGTGTTCAAACAGCTTGAGCAACAGATGAAACGTAAGTGTCTAAAGAATAGGAACTGAGGAAGCAGCTAACATCCCTAGTGTTGGAGGAAGCAAAAAGGAAAACAGTATGACTCGGAGCCCACAGTCACTTTGCCACTGAGGCTGCTACTGTTGAACCATGTGCCTGATCAGAAACTAATTGTCCTACACTAACCAGCCACAGCTGCCACTGCGTCTACTGTCACTTCTGCTATCACTGCCGTTGCTTGTGACACTACCAGAATGTCTAAGAAAGGTAGTTTCTCCCTTCTTCTCACCTTCCAGTATCCCAGTAGTGCCTCTCAAAGGCAGAACTAAACAGAAATCCAGCTGCAGGGAGTCTGGGAAATGTAGCTTGTGGATCTCTTCCTGCCACAGCAGTGCAAAGGGAAATACAGAAGAGTTGATATGCATCTGAAAGAAAAGAGAATATCCAGCACCCTCCTTTGAGAGGTGCTGGATATATACATATATATATATATATATATATATACATATATATATATATATTCAGCATATATTCCCATCCTTTTGCCTGTTTTGAGATTTACATACAACAACAAACTATCTCTTCTACAAAATATGCTTAATCTGTCCCCCACAAGAAAGACACAAATTCCTACCACTATGAACATCTGCTAGAGATGTTAATTCCTTTCCTAGTTAATTCAACACACATACCCACTCCCCAGATATTTTGTACTGTTAAGACTAAGTTAAAAAAATTAGTCGCTACTGAAACTTTTATATGTAACAGAAGAGAGAGGGAAATGATTAACATGTAATGTTTATACACATACACACACACACACACACACACACACACACACACACACACACACGGAACAGACAGCATAGTCCTCATTTTTATAAATTAAATAGCCATCAGACTGATCTTTCTTTTCATAGCCCATATCATTTTCCAGTTGCCTTCAGTCAGCACCTTAGCTGACTGGGGTTCTTTACCTGGTGGGGAGACCCTAAACTTCATTCCTGAAGTATTTAAGTTCTTAGTGAATTTTCCTTTAGTGAATTGCTATAGCCTTAACTTTTACAACTGAATATGGGGACACTAAGGAGGCACTCCAGAGAGTCACATTGTTTAGCAGCAGCCATATGTTCCTTGATAATTAGGATCAAGCACCCCCGTCAATATAATAACCCCCTTCTTTTCCCATTGGTCCAGTGGCACAAGAACCCTAAATGCTCAAATGGGAGTCTCAATTTCCAGTTCACTGGGAGCATTGTTGGCTTCCTAGCGGATGTGTTCTTCCTTTGGGACCCAACCAGCAGAGCCCAAAATTACAGGTACAGGAAGCAAAAATTCTGAGTGGGTTATTAGATGTAACGTTGCCAAGTGTCATTCTCACTTACCCCCTTGATTCCTGGACCTTTTGATTCAATGACAACCCATTAGCAGAGAGCATCCCTAATGTAAGAATTGTGGTTTATAAATACCATTCACACTTAAAAAAAAAAACTATGAGAATGGCTGATTAAAGGTAAGGGATAGGAAATATAATAAGCTTCAAAAGTCTTCTTGTAAGAGAAAATAAGGAAGTTAACCAAAATTACTGGAGTCATGTCACAAGGAAACAGGAGCCATCTTTAAAGGGTTCTCACTAGTTTTCATATGCTGAATAATGGTCCCCCAAGATATCAGGTCCTAATCCCTAGAATGTGTAAATGTTTCCTTATATGGTAAAAAGTTTGCAAATGCTACTAAGGATCTTGAGGTGGGGAAAGTATAGGATAATCAGGATAGGTCCTAAGTGTAATCACATGTATTTTTACAAGAGAGATGCAGAAGGAGATTTGACATACAGGAGAAAAGAAAGCAATATGACCATGGAGATAGAGATTAGAGTGATGTGGCTACAAGCCAAGGAATGCTGGCAACCACCAGAAGCTGGAAGAGACAAGGAACAGATTCTCCCCTAAAGCCTCCAAAGGGAGTGTGGCCACGCCAGCACCTTGACTTGGCCCAGTGAAACCGATTTTGAACTTTTGGCATCCAGAACTGTGAAACAATAAGTTTCTATGGTTTTAAGCCACTATGTTTGTGATAATTTGGTACTGTAGCCATAGGAAAATACACTAACCAAAGATGGAGCATTTTGAGCTTCATCAAATAATTGCAGTGAATCACAGCATGTGAAGTATGTGGTGTTTTGTGTTTTGTTTTGTTTTTAACAATTCTTGAGTGCTAAATGAATACACATAAATTTGTTTGTCATTAGGTAACCAATTCATTGTTCTGAAAACCGGTAATGAGAAATAATTGTTCTTCAGAGTAGCAATACTGTTGATAAGGAAAAGTTTTGCTTTATAAAAAATTTTAAATAAAAAAGGATTTGTAGGGCTTCCCTGGTGGCGCAGTGGTTGAGAGTCCGCCTGCCGATGCAGGGGACACGGGTTCGTGCCCCGGTCCGGGAAGATCCCACGAGCCGCGGAGCGGCTGGGCCCGTGAGCCATGGCTGCTGAGCCTGCGCGTCAGGAGCCTGTGCTCCGCAACGGGAGAGGCCACAACAGTGAGAGGCCCGCGTACCGGAAAAAAAAAAAAAAAAAAAAAAAGGATTTGTAGAATTAGGATACCACCATTTTGCCATTTGTTATGAAATAAAAGAACTAAACAATGATCATCAATGGCTACTAAAACGGTTATGGGAAATGTATAATCGGGCTGACAACTTCCAAACCCCCACAGTTCAATCCCAACATTAAAAAAGAAGAAGAAGAAGAAAAAACAGACCAAACAGACATATGTACCTCCTGATGTGATGGAATAGGAAATACAAAATACCAAAATGAAATTTTCTTGACAAAAATTCAAACCTGAATCCCTTCAAGCTTCTAAATCTAAATACCAGTTTACAAGAAATATTGGGGACAGGAATATATTAAATAATATTGCTGAGATCCTATCAGCAGAATCCAAAATATGGGGAACTGTTGAGGAAAAAGACCGAGTTTGTTCAACAAATAAACTGCCAATACAATAAAGGTAGAGGGAGGAATCTACAATTAAGAGATTTAAGAGATGTATCAACCCAACGTGTCTTAATTCAAATAACCCACTGTAAAACATAATTATGACACAGTGGGGGAAATTTAAAAACATTTGGTATCTCATTAAATTAAGGAATTACTATTACTACTTTAGGTATGATATAGTTGGTTGAGTTTTTTAAATGTTTATTACTTATCTCAATTGTGATATACATACTAAAGAATGAATGGAAAAATGTATTTGGGCTTTACTTCAAAATAGCTCAGTTGGGGTTGGAAATTTAGGCCAAGGGTAGATAAAACAAGGTTGGTGAGGAGTTGATAATTTTTGAAACTGGATGATGGGTACTTGGGAGTTTCATTATGCTATTCTCTCTATTTATGTATATGCTTGAAGATTTCCATATTAAAGATTTCTTTTAAAAGTATCTTCTACAGATCCTCATTGCTTACAGATAAAATCCAAACTACTTGACAGAAGCAGAACACTAGGTTTTCTGTAATCTGGCCACCTTCTAGGCTCATCTTCACCTGGCCTCATTCCCAGCTACCTCCTCTTTACCTATAAAGAGCTACATTTATTTCCCTGAACATACCCTGTATTTTCGTGCATTTGGTAATCCCATTAGCTTACCTGGAAAACCCTTCATTACTTTCATCATTTGGTGAACTCCAAGACCTAGTTCAAGTGTCACTGTTTCTAAAAATCTTTAATAGACTCCTTGAAATAGGACTACTCCCTCACTTCAATAGACTCCTTGAAGTAGGATTAATCCCTCACTTCAAAGCAATCCCAACACATCATGGACATGACACTCCAGTACCCCCCTTATATCATCCCATCATCATCCCCTCCCCTCCCCACGTTACTCAGATAAAATTCTATGGTCCATCATTATGATCACTCCCTTTAACGTCACCTCAACTCCTTTGCCTCTCTCTCATACTTGCTAGGATAAATCACAATCCTGAGTAAATGCTACCCTCTGCCTACTGTATGCCTGTACTCTTGCAGCTGAATGCGAATGAGTGGCTGATTTCTTTTCAAACTCACTTTCCCTAATGTCATTGGGTTCTTAATACTGCCAGGCATCATTTTTTCCCTCTTAATCTGGCTTCTTTTCCAGTTTCCAACCTGAAATAATCATTTAATACATTTTCCTCTTTTCTAAACCTCCAATATCTCTTCCCCCATACACATCTCATAAAGTCATCTTTATTTCACTGAACAAAACAAAGGTAATCAAAAGAGAATTTCCAGGATAACCAAATGGCAATAAGCATATGAAAAGCTACTGGGTTGGCCAAAAATTTCGTTCGGGTTTTTCTGTGCCATCTTACGGAAAAGCCCGAAAGAACTTTTTGGCCAAACTGATACTTAACATCATCAGTCATTAGGGAAATGCAAATTAAAACCACCATCTGATACCAACACCCACCAGAATGACCAAGACAGATTAATAATATTAGCAAGGAAGTGAAGCAAATGCACCTCTCACACCTTGCTGCTGAGAGTTAAATTGGTAGATCATGTTGTAAAAACTATATGACAGTATTTACCAAAGGTAAACATATGTATACCTTATGGCCCAGCAATTTCACTCCTACATACCTACTCAATTGAAATGTATGCATATGTTCCCTACAAAACATTTCAAGAGGTTCATAGAGCACAATTCATAATATATAGATAAAAGCTGAAAACAACCCAAATGTTCATCAGCAATAGAATAAAGTATGGTATATTCATATAGGGAATATTACACGGTAGTAAAAATCATTGAGCTATGGCTACACACAACAACATAGGTGAACCTCAATTTTGAGTTTAAGGAGCCCTTAACAAAAAAGAACATAGTATTTATAAAAAAATTCAAAAACAGGCCAAAAAACCTATGGTGTTGTTACTGAACGCAACTTGGGTCCACTCACCTGACACGCAGCAAAGCCAATCGAACACCAGGCTGTAATAAAGGAAAGTACTGCATTTATTTGCAAGGCACCAAGCAAGGAGAATTAGCAGCTAATGCTCAAAAGACCCAAACTTCCCAATGGCTTTTGGTTTTTAAAGGCAACTTTAGGGGTGAGGGTTGCAGGATGCATGATCAGCTTGCGGACATTCTTCTGATTTGTTGGTGGTGAGGTAACAGGGTGAAGTTTCAGGAATATTAATCATTAATCTTCTGGTTCCTACCAGTCTGGGGTCTATGATCTTGTGATCCACATGTAGTCAACACACTCCACCAGATGGGAATCTTAGTTTCTGCAGAACAACTCAAAGATACGCATCAGACTGTTATCTATATCCCTTCAGGAGGAACTAGGAGTCCTCTATTGTTCAAGCCCTTTGTTTCACATTTTCTACTTCTCTAATCATTAATTTGAGTCTGCTATTCGAAACTTCAGGAAGGCCTAGGAAAGGAAAGCTTTTTCTACAAACCAGAACTGGAGACACAGAAGGGCTTGCACCCAGGAGCGCCCTGCAGGGTCCTGCTCAGTTTCAGTGTCAGGACAGTGGTTATCCTTGCTGCAGCTTGGGTAGTAACTGGAAAGGGACACAGGAGCCCTCTGGGTTGCTGGTAATGTTCTGTTTCTTTATCTGGGTTCTAGTTAACACAGGTTTGTTCACTTTGTAAAAATTACAAGCTATATATTTGGGATTTTTGTACTTTTCTAGATGGATATTATACCTAAAATAAATTATTAAAGAATAGAAAAATAGAACTCCACAAATTTCACAAACCACCACATTGACCCATCTATGAACATCTGAGCCCAACTACCCTGCCTGCACTCCTGTTACTGTGGGTGAACTGTTGTTCATGCTTCTATCAGAGACAGGCCCTTTCTCCTGTGCACCACATAACTACCCTCTTCTTCACAAGGATGTCACCCTGGCAGGTATCCCATCTCATTCCTACATCTTCTCTTCTTGACTAGATCTTTCCCTTCAACCTACAAACATGCTATCACTTTCCTAATTTTTAGGACAAACTGCTCTTAACCTTCCATTACTTTTATTCTCCTTCTCTTGCCTTAAAGCAAGACTCAAACAATTCATCTATGCTTGCTGAATCCAGATTTGTTCTAACATTCTCCTTGAACCACCTCCAATCATGTTCTCACCTCCACTCCACAAAAACTGATCTTATCAAGGTCACCTCCACATTGTTAAATCCAACAGTCACTTCTTCATTCTCACCTTACCTGATTAACCAGTTTTGGGCATAGTCATCAACTTCCTCTTTCCTGAATCACCTTCCCCTTCACGCTTCCAGAATATTATTCCGGTTTTCCTTCTATTTATTACAGTAGCTGCTCCTTTCCAACTCTCTCTTGTTGGTTCCTCTTTACCTCTGTAACCTCTGCATTTTTTTTTCACATCTTTATTGGAGCATAAGTGCTTTACAATCTGTTAGTTTCTGCTGTACCACAAAGTGAATCAGCCATATGTATACATATACCCCCATATCCCCTCCCTCTTGAGCCTCCCTCCCACTCTCCCTATCCCACCCCTCTTAGGTCATCACAAAGCATCAAGTTGATCTCCTTGTGCTATGCAGCAGCTTCCCACTAGCCATCCATTTTACATTTGGTAGTGTATACATGTCAATGCTACTCTCTCACTTCACCCCAGCATCCCCCTTCCCGCCGTGCCCTCAAACCCATTCTATACGTCTGCGTCTTTATTCCTGCCTTGCCACTAGGTTCATCAGTACCACTTTTTAAAATTCCATATATATGCATTAGCATACAATATTTTTCTCTTTCTGACTTACTTCACTATGTATGACAGATCCTAGGTCCATCCATCTCACTACAAATAACTCAATTTTGTTCCTTTTTATGGCTGAGTAATATTCCATTGTATATATGTGCCACATCTTCTTTATCCATTCATCTATTAATGGACATTTAAGTTGCTTCCATGTCCTGGCTATTGTAAATAGTGCTACAATGAACACTGTGGTACATGTATCTTTTTATTTTTAATTAATTAATTAATTTTTGGCTGCATTGGGTCTTCATTGCTGTGCGTGGGTTTTCTCTAGTTGTGGCGAGCAGGGGCTACTCTTCATTGTGGTGGGTGGGCTTCTCATTGCGGTGGCTTCTCTTGTTGCAGAGCATGGGCTCTAGGTGCATGGGCTTCACCTAGCACACCAGCTCAGTAGTTGTGGCATATGGGCTTAGTTGCTCCGCAGCATGTGCGATCTTCTCGGACAGGGATCGAACCCATGTCCCCTGCATTGGCAGGTGGATTCTTAACCACTGTGCCACCAGGGAAGTCCCACATGTATCTTTTTGAATTATGGTTTTCTCAGGGTATATGCCCAGTAATGGGGTTGCTGGGTCACATGGTAGTTCTGTTTTTAGTTTTTTAAGGAACCTCCTTACTGTTCTCCATAGTGGCTGTATCAATTTACATTCCCACCAACAGTGCAAGAGGGTTCCCTTTTCTCCACACCCTCTCCAGCATTTATTGTTTCTAGATTTTTTGATGATGGCCATTCTGATCGGTGTGAGGTGATACCTCATTGTGGTTTTGACTTGCATTTCTCGGATGATTAGCAATGTTGAGCATCTTTTCATGTATTTGTTGGCCACCTGGATGTCTTCTTTGGGGAAATGTCTGTTTAGGTCTTCTGCCCATTTTTGGATTGGGTTGTTTTTTGTGTGTGATATTGAGCTGCATGAGCTGCTTGTATATTTTGCAGATTAATCCTTTGTCTGTTGTTTCACTTGAAAACATTTTCTCCCATTCTGAGGATTGTCTTTTTGTCTTGTTTATAGATTCCTTTGCTGTGAAAAAGCTTTTAACTTTAATTAGGTCCCATTTGTTTACTTTTATTTCCCTTCCTCTAGGAGGTGGGTCAGAAAGGATCTTGTGGTGATTTATGTCATAGAGTGTTCTGCCTATGTTTTCCTCTAAGTGTTTTATAGTGGCTGGCCTCACATTTAGGCCTTTAATCCATTTTGAGTTTATTTTTGTGTATGGTATTAGGGTGTGTTCTAATTTCATTCTTTTACATGTATCTATCCATTTTTTCCAGCACGACTTGTTGAAGAGGCTATCTTCTCCATTGTATGTTTTTGCCTCCTTTGTCAAAGATAAGGTGACCGTATGTGCATGGGTTTATCCCTGGGCTTTCTATCCTGTTCCATTGATCTATATTTCTGTTTTTGTGCCAGTACCATACTGTCTTGATGACTGTAGCTTTGTAGTATAGTCTGAAGTCAGGGAGCCTGATTCCTCCAGCTCTATTTATCTTTCTTAAGATTGCTTTGGCTATTTGGGGTCTTTTCTGTTTCCATGCAAATTGTAAAATTTCTTGTTCTAGTTCTGTGAAAAACGCCACTGGTAATTTGATAGGGATTGCACTGAACCTGTAGATTGCTTTGGGTAGTAGAGTCATTTTCACAATATTGATTCTTCCAATCCAGGAGTATGGTATATCTCTCCATCTGTTTATGTTATCTTTGATTTCTTTTACCAGTGTTTTATAGTTTTCTGAGTACAGGTCTTTTGCCTCCTTAGGTTTATTCTAGGTATTTTATTTTTTTTGTTGCAATGGTAAATGGAAGTGTTTCCTTAATTTCTCTTTCTGATCTTTCATTGTTAGTGTATAGGAATGCAAAAGATTTCTGTACATTAATTTTGTATCCTGCAACATTACCAAATTCATTGATTAGTTCTAGTAGTTTTCTGGTGGCATCTTTACAATTTTCTATGCATAGTATCATGTCACCAGCAAACAGTGACAGTTTTACTTCTTCTTTTCCAATTTGTATTCCTTTTATTTCTTTTTCTTCCCTGATTGCTGTGGCTAGGACTTCCAATAATATGTTGAATAATAGTAGTGAGAGTGGACATCCTTGTCATGTTCCTGATCTTAGAGGAAATGCTTTCAGTTTTTCACCATTGAGAATGATGTTGGCTGTGGATTTGTCATATATGGCTTTTGTTATGTTGAGGTAGGTTCCTTCTGTGCCCACTTTCTGGAGAGTTTTTATCATAAATGGGTGTTGAATTTTGCCAAAAGCTTTTTCTGCATCTATTGAGATGATCATATGGTTTTTACTCAGTTTGTCTATGTGGTGTATCACATTGATTGTTTTGCATATATTGAAGAATCCTTGCACCCCTGGGATAAATCCCACTTGATCATGGTGTATGATCCTTTTAATGTGTTGTTGGATTCTGTTTGCTAGTATTTTGTTGAGGATTTTTGTGTTTATGTTCATCAGTGATATTGGACTATAATTTTCCTTTTTGTGTTATCTTTCTCTGGTTTTGCTACCAGGGTAATGGTGGCCTTGTAGAATGAGTTTGGGGGTGTTCCTCCCTCTGCAATTTTTTGGAAGAGTTTGAGGATAGGTGTTAACTCTTCTCTAAATGTTTGATAGAATTAACCTGTGAAGCTATCTGGTCCTGGACTTTTGTTTGTTGGAAGATTTTTAACTACAGTTTCATTTTCATTACCTGTGATTTGTCTGCTTATATTTTCTAATTCTTCCTGGTTCAATCTTGGAAGGTTGTACTTTTCCAAGAATTTGTCCATTTCTTACAGGTTGTCCATTTTATTGGCATATAGTGGCTTGTAGTAGTCTCTTATGATCCTTTGTATATTTCTGTGGTATCCATTGTAACTTCTCATTTTTCATTTCTAATTTTATTGATTTGAGCCCTCTCCCTTTTTTTCTTGATGAGTCTGGCTAAAGGTTTATCAATTTTGTTTATCTTCTCAAAGAACCAACTTTTAGTTTTATTGATCTTTGCTACTGTTTTCTTCATTTCTATTTCATTATCTCTCCTCTGATCCTTATGCTTTCTTTCCTTCTATTAACTTTGGGTTTTCTTTGTTCTTCTTTTTCTTGTTGCTCTAAATGTAAGGTTAGGTTGTTTATTTGAGATTTTTCTCAAATAAAAGGTGAGAAAATTGAGGTGAGTTTCAATTGCTATGAACTTCCCTCTTAGAACTGCTTTTGCTGTGTCCCATAGGTTTTGGATCAGCAAGATCATGGTGTTTTTGTTGTCATTTGTTTCTAGGTTTTTTTGAATTTCTTCTTTGATTTCTTCAGTGATCTCTTGGTTATTTATCAGAGCACTGTTTAGCCTCCATGTATTTGTGGGGTTTTTCCTGTAATTAATTTCAAATCTCATAGCATTTGTGGTTGGAAAAGATTCTTGATATGATTTCAGTTTTCTTAAATTTTCCAAGGCTTGATTTGTGACCCAAGATGTGATCTATTCTGGAGAAGGTTCCATGTGCACTTGAGAAGAAAGTGTATTCTTCCTCTTTCCAGCAGAATATCCTAAAAATATCAATTAACTCTATCTGCTCTATTGTGTCATTTAAAGCTTGTGTTTCCTTATTTATTTTCTGTCTAGATGATCTGTCTATTGGTGTAAGTGGGGTGTTAAAGTCCCCCACTACTATTGTGTTACTGTTGATTTCTCCTTTTATGGCTGTTAGCATTTGCCTTATGTATTGAGGTGCTCCTATGTTGGGTGCATAAATATTTATAATTGTTGTTTTCTTCTTGGACTGATCCCTTAATCATTATGTAGTGTCCTTCCTTATCTCTTGTAACACTCATTATTTTAAAGTCTATTTCATCTGATACGAGTATTGCTACTCCAGCTTTCTTTTGATTTCCATTTGATGGAATATCTTCTTCCATCCCTTCACTTCCAGTCTGTATGTGTCACTAGGTCTGAAGTGGGTTTCTTATAGACAGCATATATAAGGGTCTTCTTTTTGTATCCATTCAGCCAGTCTGTGTCTTTTGGCTGGAGCATTTAATCCATTTACATTCAAGGTGACTATCTTGAATGTATGTTCCTATTACCATGTTCTTAATTGATTTGGGTTTGTTCTTGTGCATCTTTTTCTTCTTGTGTTTCCCGCTTAGAGAAGTTCCTTTAGCATTTCTTGTAAAGCTGGTTTGGTGGTGCTGAATTCTTGTAGCCTTTGCTTGTCTGTAAAGCTTTTGATTTCTCCGTCAAGCCTGAATGAGATCCTTGCTGGGTAGCTTTTTCCCTTTCATCATTTTAAGTATGTCCTGCCACTGACTTCTGGCTTGCAGAGTTTCTGCTGAAAGATCAGCTGTTAACCTTATGGGGATTCCCTTGTATGTTATTTGTTGCTTTTCCTTTGCTGCTTTTAATATATTTTCTTTGTATTTAATTTTTGATAATTTGATTAATATATGTCTTGGTGTGTTTCTCTTTGGGTTTATCCTGTATGGGACTCTCTGCACTTCCTGGCCTTGATTATTTCCTTTCCCATGTTACAGAAGTTTTCTACTATAATCTCTTCAAATATTTTCTCAGACCCTTTCTCTTTCTGTTCTTCTTCTGGGACCCCTATAATTCGAATGTTGGTGCGTTTAATGTTGTCCCAGAGGTCTCTGAGACTGTCCTCAATTCTTTTCATTCTTTTTTCTTTATTCTGCTCCCCGGCAGTTATTTCCACCATTTTATCTTCCAGCTCACTTATCCGTTCTTCTGCTTCAGTTATTCTGCTATTGATTCCTTCTAGAGTATTTTTAATTTCAGTTACTGTGTTGTTCATCACTTTTCTCTTTCATTCTTCTAGACCCTTGTTAAGCGTTTCTTGTATTTTCTCCATTCTGTTTCTGAGATTTTGGATCATCTTTACTATCATTACTGTGAATTCTTTTTCAGGTAGGTTGCCTATTTCATCTTCATTTATTTGGTCTTGTAGGTTTTTACCTTGCTTCTTCATCTGCGCCTTTTTTTTTCTTTTCTTTTGATAGGTGGGGCTGTATTCCTGGCTTACTGGTTGTTTGGCCTGAGGCATCCAGCACTGGAGTTTGCAGGCAGTTGGGTAGAGCTGGGTCTTGGTGCCAAGATGAAGACCTCTGGGAGGCCTCACTCCAATTAATATTCCTTGGGGTTTGAGGTCTCTGTTAGTCCATAAGTTTGGACTCAGTGCTCCCAAAACAGGAGCTCAGGCCCAACCTCCAGCCTGGGAACAAAGATCCTGCAAGCCGCGTGGCACAGCAAAAAAAAACCCCAAAAAACAAAGGAAAATAAGGGCAGTACAATAACAAAGAATAAAAAATAAAATAAAATTAGAAAGATAAAAAATATATTAGGAAAAATATAAATATAATTGAAACAATGGCAACAAGGTAAAACAAAACCACAACAAAAAAATGAAAAAAAAAGGGGAAGCCAAAAGGAGAATAACAAAGTATAAAGAATAAAATAAAATTAGAAAAATAAAAGATTAGAAAAATATATATATAAATGAATCAACAACAACAAGGTAAAATAGAAACCCCAACCTAAAAGAAGAAAAAAAAGGCCTTGGCTACAGGGGTGGAGTTTAGGCGGGGGTGGAACTTAGGGGCGGGGTGTAGGGTGGGGCAGGACCTAGGCAGGCAGCAGGGTGATGTTTGAGCATGTGGCAGGGCCTAGGCTCAGGGCCGGTGCAGCTGGAAAAGGCCTTGGGGACAGTGCTTAGGTGGGGCGACGTTCAAGCATGGGGTGGGGCCTCTGCTTAGGTCCTGCGCAGAAGGGGAGAGGCAGTATGCCCAAAGGGGGGGCCTCTGGAGTGTGGACTTCCAGGGTTTGGCGGTAGGGCCCTTGAGTGAGGGTTTGTGGGTGGAGTTTAGGCCCAGCACGCTGGAGGGAGGGGGTCTCCGAGCGTAGAGGTGGGGCCCTGGGTGGGGGTGTAGGGGCGGGGCTTGGGGTCTGCGTGTCAGGAGGGAGGCTCCGAGGGCAGGATTAGGCCCAGGAGCCCAGTAGGCTCCCTGGTGCCTAAGTGGACAGGGAAAGAGCTGGCTGCGTTCCCTTCCGTTTCTCTGCTCCCCCACCACCCCAGCCAAGGGTCTCCCCCAAGGGTCTCCCCCAGGGTCTCCCCCATTGCCACCGCTAGACCCCTAACCGTGGGTGGGTCCCGCTGGGTGTAGGAACTCCTCCCCTCCCCCAGCCGCCCCTCAGGGATGCCGGTCCGGGAGGTCCGGCTTTTACTTTTGCTCCCCCTTCCCTCCCTCCCACTCCCTCAGGACCCACGGCTGGAGGGGGCCTCGGTGGGCAGAGGATCAGGCCCGGGATCTCAGCAGGCTCCCGGGGGCCCAAGTGGGCAGGGGAAACCTGTCCACACTCCCTTTTGATCCTCTGCCCTCCCAGTGGTCCCCCAATTTCCCCCTTCGGGCATGGGATCCCTTCGTGTCCCCCAGCCGCCCCTCAGGGGCGCCAGTCCCGTACCGCCTCCACTTCTCCTCCCCCCTCACTCCCCCCCACGCACCATGTCCTACCTGGTCACTGTGGATTCCTCCTGACCCCTTAGGTGTCCGTGGTCCCCCACTGGTGCCTGGCAGGTGCCCTAGTTGTACAGAGATGCGAATTCTGCATCTTCCTAGTCCGCCATCTTGACCCCACCATCCTCTGCATTTTGGAGAGCCCTCCGAACTCATTTGGGAGGCTCTTTTTTTCTATTTCTGCCACTCCTTTGGGACTCTCATCCAGTTTCATGGGTTTACATATAAGCTGATGAATACCACATAAGTGTCTCCAGTCTAGACCTCTCTCCTGAACCCAGATTCCTGTCACATTCATCTCCTCAACATCTCTACTCAGATGTCTAATAGGCATCTCCAATTTAACATGTTCAAAATCAACCCCCTGATCTTCCCCTAAGAAACCACTCTTTCACAGTGTTCCTCTCTTGGTTAACGGTAACTCTGTCCTTCTAACTTATCATCAGAACAAAAGCCCTGGAGTCATTCTTGACTCCTCCATTGCTCTCATAAACAAATTCAATCTGTCAGCAAACTCTCAGACTGAACCTTCAAAACATTTCCAGAATCTGACCACTTTCACCATTTCTACTGCTCGTGCTGAGATTAGTACCATAGCCTCCTAACGAGCCTCCCTGCTCCCACCCCTACCTCCCAACCAGTCTGTCCTCAACGCAGCATTAAAATGTTAGTCAGATCACGTCAGCCCGCTGCTCAAAACCTGCCAGGGGCCTATAATATCTCTCAGAGAAGACAAAGTCCATGTAATGGGGCACAAAGGTCTTTACAATATATCCTCCTCCCCTGTATTCTTAGGTCTTTTCCCCCTCCTTTACTCTGCTCCGTTTACACCAGCTTCCTTGCTGTTCCTCAAACGTGGCAGGTGTGGTCGTGCTTCAGTGCTGACCAAGTCTTTCCTCTTGGCCTAGAATGCTCTTCCCGCATTTATCCTCACGGATCATTCCTTCATCCCTTCAAATGTTGACTCAAATGTCACCTTTTCATTAAGGCCTCCCTGACCACACTATTTAAGATTTTCCTCCCCACTCCACTCTCCTAAGGTCTCATTCACTTCCTTCAATTTCTCTCCAGCACTCGTCTCCTCCTAATATACATATACATTACTTATCCGTTTGTAGTTGTTTTCCCACTGGTATGCACATACCAACATGAGCATGGGGATTCCTGTTTTGTTGACTGCACTATCCCCAGTGTCAAAAGCAATACCTGGTAAATAGTTAGAGCTTACTTAATATCTGTGGAGTGAATGAAAGTTATTTCATCGCTCATCATACACTCAAGCGTCACAGAGATGCGAACAATCTTTGTGATGACGGACCGACTAAGGGGAAGAAATAAGAACAGGTATTCAGTTCAATTGAAGGACTTAAGGCAGGCAATGGATTTAATTATTCTTTCCATTTAACTGAAATACTTTTTTTCCTCAAATAAATTATATCTTCTGTTGCCAGACAGGGTTAACTGTTCTTCCTTTCTTAACTTTTTGCTCAGTCGAGAAAAGAGCAAAGATTACAATAGGCAGAGTGTGCAACAAAAACTATAGTTATTAAAACAACACTTATCGGGACTTCCCTGGTGGTCCAGTGGTAAAGAATCCACCTTGCAATGCAGGGAATGCGGGTTCAATCTCTGGTCTGGAAACTAGGATCCCACATGCCGTGAGGCAGCTAGGCCGGCGTGCCACAACTACTGAGCTCGTGCGCCTCAACTGGAGAGCCTGCGTGCAGCAAACTACAGAGCCCACGCACTCTGGAACCCGCACGCCACAACTACAGAGCCCATGCGCCCTGGAGCCTGTGTGCCACAACTAGAGAAGAGAAAACCCGCACGCCACAACTAGAAAAAAGCCTGCACACCTCAACAAAGAGCCTGCACACCACAGTGAATGATCCTTTGTGCCGCAACTAAGACCCAACACAGTCGAAATTAAAAATAAAAAAAAATCATTTACCAACAGGCCACAAATCAAAAATAAAGAGGAAACTCAAACCTTGAGAATATAAACATAGTTGCTCAATTCTTTAATGAGATTTTTCCTTTCCAGAGAAAGGGTATTGAAACAGATATGACTCAGAGGGAAGGAAAAATCAACAGATGTGTTGGTTTAATTGTACGGTTTCTAAAATACACTCACCAAATGAGGGAGAAAATTGACCCTTCTGATAAGAAGACCTTAGGTTTTTTTATTAAATAAAGAGCACTTCCTATTCACCTTTGAATGTATTTCTAGAGGAAATTTCAATGCTTGGAGAACCTGTTCCCCCAAAATGACAAGTTCACATTTTAATCTTTTTAACGTATTTATATAAAACCTTATTTATTTCACGTGAAAATTTAAAGAGGAAGTTGACTATGAAGCCAAAAACCCACGTTCTTTTCTCAGAACACATGCACTCGGAAACTTTTCTGCCCCCTTGCAGCCCTCTCAGAGGAGGACCAAGGACAGTCACAAAGGCTAGCAGGTGGAGAGGTTCACAACCACCACTGCTAGGGACAGACCTTACAGGGCTCATCTGTGGAGCACCCAGCTATTCATTAGTCATCCCCATGATGGGGCTGAGAGCAAAGTGAAGAGGACTCAGTGTGACAGTGCAGGTAAGTTGGTGGTGGCAATGCCCGTTACCAAAGGAGTACAACCTTACAAAAAGCAATCACTAACTTAGAAAAGTCACTGTATCAGACACAGTGAGAGCTATGTCAGAGTACATGGGTTGCAGGGAAAGTTGGTTGTGAGAGAACACTTGATTAACTGAATCAAGATCAGGAAAGAAACACACTAATGACATCACGACATATTAATGGGAACATCATTCAAATGACACAAATTAACTAGAATATAGATCACTTTTGCAGAGCAGATTGTATGCAGAAGACCAGCTCTACCATATACAAGATATGCTTACCTGTTTATGAGGTATCCTTTTCCCATCACAGAAGAATATAACAGCTAATTGCCTTCTGATTACCTGACAATTATCTCTAGCTTTAGAAAGGAAACTATTTCGCCAGGTAACATTTGTTAGGCAGGCGGATGGAAGTGTGGGGCAGAGGACACATGTGTACATACACACACACACACACACACACACACACACACACACACACACACACACACACACACACACACACACACACACACACACACCTGTCTCCCCACACGGAAATGTATAAGCCACAGAACTATGAACAGTGACCATTCCATTCACATACTTAAATAAGAGTTTTGACTCAAGACGCATAAAGATAGAATAACCAGACCTAGTTTATTCTTGTTATCTAACAATTATTAATACTACAGCACCCACCCACCCCCAAGTAAAATGTGTTCCAGTTTTGACAATAAATTATACGGTGACCTTACTTAATGGCAACTACCATCTTTCTCATGGAACATTAAGCTTTGGTTGTGAAGCTTGCAAAATTAATGCTGTAATTTTCCCATAAGGGTATGGAGGGTCATATTGGTTAAATCACCCTGCCTTTTCCCTTACAGAAAAGTCATGAATCTGGCGATGTTAACAAAATGAGGAGGGCTTTCAATAATGAAAGAATCAGCTGTGTTCCTCTATATTCTTTTGCATCTGCCATTTATACAGCTTGCCACGATCATTCCGGAACAATGGGGATTCTCTTGCTAGCCACCAGGGATTTTAAATGTCACCAAGAGTTATAAGAAAACGTCTCAGAGTTTTATCTTATCTCTGGCTTACTAGACAAAGAGTAGAGTCAGGGATTTGAATCAGAAGCTCTTTATTTTGAAGCTAATAGTACAAAATACAAGGCCTTTTTTCCCTCTAAGTCCCCTCCCTACTACCAAGCCTAGAATTATTAGGAATGGCATCTCCAAAGAGTGAAAAAGCCAATACCAAGAACTGAACTAAAATCCAGGGTCTCCTGCCACACTTCCCTCCCTTATTCATCCAAAGAGCTGGTTCTTATTCCCAACTCGGTGGGAAAGTCAGTGGAGAAGCTATTGGAAGTGAGGTGAGGACACAACAGTGTTCACCCAGGGCAGCAATTTGCAAGGCAACAAATCTACTCATCACACTCCAAGAGCAGCCCCCTGACCCAGGGAGATGCCACGGATTCCAGAGCCCTGGTCTCCCACCCCACACTGTCCCAGCATGTTCTGGGCACGTTTGTACATGTTCCTGCCCCTTGGGTAGCAATCCTCTCACGGTGTATCTCAGAGTTCAGTCCCATAGATGGCCTTATAACGTAAATACTCTTCTAAACACTGCAGAACATTATCATCCACCTTTGGGTCAAACTTGTTCGCCAAGAGGTGATGACTCTGAAGAATCCAGTGCAGGTCCCCAGCCCCATAAATGCAGATAGCCCGCTGGTGGATTCCAGAGCAAGGTGCATAAGGCGCCCCCATACTGATGTCTCCCTCGTGGAACTGCCATTTGACCAGCCTGGCAATGGCGGTCATGTCTGAGATGTGAAACTTCGGGTGGTAGGGGACAGAGCCAGGCATCCACGGTGCACGCTGAAGGGTGGCCCAGAGGTGTTCATCGGGGCTATAGGTGTCTTTTGCCCATTCGATCAGTCGCTGGGATTTGGGGTTCTCTAAGACATGTTGGACAAAGGCTCGAGAAGCCACAAAATAGGCATTCCCTGTGAACACGGGTAAGTTATCAGGGGGAGGGTCCTTCATCTTGCTGGTTACGTGCAACGTGTCTGTCACCTCATAGTGGTATTTCCAGCGAGACTTTTTGTACTCAGTAGGTATCTCGGACTCCATACTGTTCTTCCCATTCAACATCTTGAGGGCCAGGACCATCTCAGCATTGGTCTTTATAGGAAAATCTGTCCCACATGTATTCAGTAAGTATTTCCATGGCACCGAGCTCTGGAGCAAGTCTTCCATACAGTTCAGGTCAGCCTGCACCCTGGACCAGGAGGCGTAAACCACTCGGACCAACTTACTGGCCATGAAGACATTTGGGAAGCAGGAAATAATGGCCCTGACTGCCTCTTTGAAAGTTTCTGGGGACTTCTCATCCACATGGACGCAGTATATGTTCTGAGGGGCATACACAGCTCGCAGCAGCCGTTCAAAGTTTTCAATCTTCTCATGGACCACCACAGAGTATGCGATGGGGAAGTCTAACTCTTCTTTACTCAGTGGGAACTGTATGAACTTCCTTTGGGACTTAAACTGCTCACAATCTCTGGTCATGTTGAGGTAATCGGTGTCTGTGAAAGGCTCCCGCTTCTTCTTGACCTCCAGGTTGTCCAGGAGAGCCTTGACCACTGCTTCCTGGTCCCCTCGGGTGACCCCAGAACAGTTGATGGATCTCTTTGCTGGCAGCTTCAGGGACTTGTACAAGATGTCCCTACAGCGCTGGCTTCGAAAGTCCCTGGATTCCAGACCCAGGGAATCTATGTCACATTTTAACCTGAGAGAAAGTCTCAGAGCAACAACGGCCAGCAGCATATAGCAGCCCAGGGCCCACAGGTGATGCCCCCTGCAGAGTTTCTTCTTCCACCCAATCATCTTCATGGAATGGGAGATCGGTAGAGTTTGGGCACAGGGAAGGAGGATGAAATCCTTGGACAGAACAAAATGCCTTCAGTTACAAACTAACCTGGAACATGCTCAAGGAACATCAAGTTCAACTCCAAAGTGATGGCAAAAACAGGTTTCTTCTCTAGACAAATACCCTCAGTCAAGTCCTGCCTAGGAACTTCATGCACCCAGCTCACTGATGGAGGTCTATAGCCTGACACTACAAACCAGCTGATCATGCTGGCACTGGAATCAGGATCTGGGTCCACCTGCACCTCAGGAGAGAGTAAGGGAAGCAGAGCTAAGTACCTGTTGCTGTAGAGCTGTAATTAATAAGAGGAACTCCCCACCCTTCCTTTTTCCTTCTTCCCCCCAAACCTTACCACCCTGTTTCTAACATAGCTCTTAACTGGGGGATAGAATTTCTGATCGGTCTAGAGAGAAAATCCATGCAATTCAAACTCTCAGCTTCAGTTCTGGAAATGTCCTTTTAAAAGATAAAGTAGGGCTTCCCTGGTGGCGCAGTGGTTGAGAGTCCGCCTGCCGATGCAGGGGACACGGGTTCGTGCCCTGGTCCGGGAAGATCCCACATGCCGCGGAGCGGCTGGGCCCATGAGCCATGGCCGCTGAGCCTGCGCGTCCAGAGCCTGTGCTCCGCAACGGGAGAGGCCACAACAGTGAGAGGCCCGCGTACCGCAAAAAAAAAAAAAAAAAAGATAAAGTACAGTTCTTGCTCTTATTTGGCAGTTCATATTTTAGGATGCTTTCACCACATATAATTCATTGGTTAGATGTGGCATCTAGCCACGCTTTAAAGAAAATGTTCTTAAACAAGTACAAAAAATTGGATGTAATTCCAAAAAAACATTGTAATCATTCATACAGATAACTCTCAGTCTATCCAAATTTAAAATATATCCACACAGAGACACACAAAGCTATGCATATGCAATATTTAATGAGAACTTTCTTTGAGCCAGAAATTTCTTTACATTTTCCCATTGAATCTTCACAACATGCCTAAAACATAGTAATATTAGGCCTCTTTTATAGAGAGGAAAACGGAAGCTAAATAACTTGCCAAATGTCATATACATTATAGGAAGCAAATCTGGGACTCTTCCATACTCCCTCTTCCCCCCAATCTTTTTTTTGGGAGGGGGCGTGTGTCTGTAAGCCTAATACTTGTTCCTCCAAACCACAGCTACCTTTTAAATACAATACAGGGTACCTAAAACTACTATGTAAAAAACAGATAAACAACAAAGTCCTACTATATAGCACAGGGAACTATATTCAATATCCTGTGATAAACCATAATGGAAAAGAATATGAAGGAGTATGTATATCTGAATCACTAAGGGTACTTAGTACCAACAAAGAAAACCAGATAGTATAGGGGAAAAAATAATCCCCAAAAGGAGAAAAAGAGGAACAAAATGTGACATATCCTTCCGGCAATAATTCTTTTCCCTTATCGCAATCTTGTTCAAAGCATAAGACTGTATCCTCTTTAGTAATAACTTATGGGAATCTAAGAGGATGAAAAAATGAAAAGTAAAGAAAACTCTCACCTTTAATAGCTTCCTTCTTATTTAGGGAAGATCTTTTTCCCAAGGGAAGATCTGTTGGGTTCCATGGAAGCAAATGTGAACACCATGTCTCTTCTTTCTTCAGCCTCTCCAAAACATATTTTCTAACATTCATAGGATGTCCAAGAAACTGTGTCAGACTCCTTAATCTCTGCAAAGTAAAGAGCAGCAGGTGGCTCTGTCACTGACCTTCTAGCTTCCTGCTCTCAGATAAGAGAGCCAGCTCAGATATATCATTCAGGAGCATATTCTCAAGAACAAGTCATTCAGGGAGGTGAGCAAGCAGGAAAAACATGCTGGCAATGCGTGAGAAGGCAAGCAGCTATTTCATCCAGAATAGCCCAGTTTGTACTCATGTTCTCCTGCCACAAAACCATTCATAAAAACTTGTCAATACTCATACAAGAACTTGAAAGCTTTTTTCCCCCTTAACAAGGAACCGTGGAAACACACAGGTATGCCCCTATCTTCTTTTGGCCTGGAGTTCAAATATCTCTCCTCTTATGTTCCCTGAATACTCCCTGAATTTCACTGAAGAGTGAAGCAATAAAAATGACCTTCAAGGATTATTTTTTTTGTTCTTTTACTTTAAAGGAAAAGTCAGTGAAAAACAGACTTTGCTCTTCCATGGCAACTACTCAAAAAAAAATTAATTTGTCTGTCTTTCCATGACTGTTAATAATTTGTAAGTTGGAGAAATATCCTCGGGGCTCCAGACTGTAGATCTCCATCACTAATGTCTGTGAGTCTAGGGTTCCTGACAGTCTGAACAAGGCTAACACTAAGGGTGGTTGGACTTCAGTGAGCACCCCATGGGTGGTTTTGGCAATACAGTGTGAAAATTTACTTCTTCAAAACTGCTGCCATTGTTTGCCACTGTTTGCCTCTCCCCATCACCCCCAAAGCACCCCTCCAAATATGCAGCATTCCTGGCCAAATATTTGAAATAACAAATTTAATAATTTTACATAAAGAACTTAACCAGGTATCAAGTTAAGTAGATAACGGAAAGCAGGGGGAGGGGTAGATGATGCTAAATTATTAAGGAAGTAACAATTGCTGTAAGTAGCTACCACCCCTAGGCTGGAAGAAGGAGGAAAATATTGGGGGATTATTGAGAATTTGGTAAGGGGATGCCAACAAGCGGAAACTCAGACCTCTGGTTGGTGCTGGGGTCTCTGAGCTCAGAGGAGGGCCTCCTAGGCTGAGATCCAGACCTCTCCTGAGGAGCCTGGTGTCTCTGTGCTCCGTTACTGTAAACTAGATTCAGTGCAGCTACATAGAGGGACCACAACTGCGAAGGAAAAGGGCGTTGACATAGTGACGCTCACAGAAGCAGGAAATATGTACGAAGCCAACAGGAAGTCCCGCCTCCAGTCTGTCTTCCTCCACCGCCCCCTATTGGCAGAGCCTAATAAGGGGCAGCTGGCAAAGCACAAACGTGATTTGCAGACTTCCCTCATCCAGCATCACAAAGCTGAGTCCAGGAGGGCAGGCTTCATCTGAAGACAACAGCTTAATAACAAAGATGAGTTAGCGTTGCCTTCCTCCTGCAAGAATTGTTTATGCAGCCCGCAATAAAGCACCGGGAATTTAGGTCTTTTCTTTTTTTGGACCTCCTCTGCCTGTTTCTGACTGTAGATGAAGACAGACCAGTGGCACAGAGCCATATGGAGTCATGTGCGCCCGCTCTTTTATTGACCCCGCTCCACCGGCTCTGTCTTCTGTCAGCTTTGGTCACTCCGGGGCAAAAACGATTAAAGGATAAACACTTGCTCCAGTATCGGAATCTAGCAAAATCTTTCCAATTTGTTTATATCTTACTTCTCTTTGCTGGCCACCTCAAAGTCCCACCTTCTTTCCCATAAAAAAAATCAAAGAATCTCTCAATAGAGAGAAAATAATTTAAATATTTGATTTTTAAGGTAACCAAAACAGGTATCCACTTTTATTTGCTAAATATATGCTAATGTAACATTAACAAATTGTGGATATATTTTGTTAAGATAATCTACGTCTGAGTAACACCAAATGGCTAGTAGTTATGGGCACACCTAGGCTTTGGCAGGAGAGAGCTAGGTCTGAATCCTAGCCCTGCTACTTTCTAGCTGTGTGACCATGGGAAAATTCTGTAATCCCTCTGTGCTTCAGTGATTTCCTTGGTATAACTGGGGCTAATACTAAATAGCTATTTTATAGGATTGCTGTGAAGATTAAACAAGATAACACATATTGGGGCTTCCCTCGTGGCGCAGTGGTTGAGAGTCCGCCTGCCGATGCAGGGGACGCGGGTTCGTGCCCCGGTCCGGGAAGATCCCACATGCCGCGGAGCGGCTGGGCCCGTAAGCCATGGCCGCTGAGCCTGCGCGTCCGGAGCCTGTGCTACGCAGCGGGAGAGGCCACAGCAGTGAGAGGCCCGCGTACCGCAAAAAAAAAAACAAACCTCACTCATCCTCATTGTGGTGTCCTGATCCCAAGGGCAAAGGCCATTTCTAGCTCAGCTCTGCCTCCTTAGAGCAGCTAGCATGAGAACTTCCAAGTGACAGATGCACCAGGAATGTTTCCTGAATGAACAGCTTCCCCAGGGTCCCTGAGAGGTCCTCTAAGTACTGGAGTCTTGAAACCCTGGCTTACTAATAGTTACTGGAATTGATGTATGGAGGTGCCCTCCAATTGTCCACAAAAGTACAATGCCACGGAGCTGAAACCAATTGAAATCCAAACAGCGTTAATGGGATTAATTTTGTTGAGGAAACTTCCTCAGAAGTAACCTCCCAAAAATGAGATTTAACTAAGAGATTAAGGTACCTCCTACTGAGTCATTAGAAAGTAACCTTTTAAAGGGAACTAGTAACAAATGGCATGTAACATGACACTCTTTCATTCGTTCAGTCAGTTTAACATTGATTGAGGAAGCTGCTAAATTTTCAATGTTAGAGATACCAAGTGGATTAAGACAGTCCCTACTCTCAAGGTGCTCACAGTCCTGTGTGGGAGAAATGTTTGCATATGGATTATAATGCCATGTATGAGTGCAAAAAAAGACACGTGTTGGATACAATGGAGGTCCAGAGGTTAAAACTAAAAAGGGAATGGTTAGCAATACAAGTGCGAACAAATGAGTGTAGGTTTGAATGAAACCTAGGAGAAAAAGATTAAGAATTTGTCTGGGTGCCTCTTGTACTGTCTAGGGAAGGATCTTGGCTAATGGCTACAAGAGGAACAGAAATTGTGGGTTAAAGAAAATGTCCCTTTACGGCAGCCATTTGGAAAAAGAATGTTAGATCTCTACCCCACGCTATAAACATAAATAAATTTCAGATTAAAAGTAAAAAGAAAAAACAGTTCTAAAATTCCAGAAAATGTACAGAATACTTTAATGATACTAGGTTGGGAAGATATTTTTACTATTACACCAAAACCTGAAAATTATAAACAAAAAAGAAATAGATTTGACTATGAAGAAACCATAAATAAAATTACAATTAAAAGTATAAAAAGGGGACTTCTGGGAAAGCTCCTTAAAAGGGAGAGGCTAAGCCCTTCTTCCCTTCCTTCTTTTACTATCATGAATGCAGATGTAATGGTTGGAGCTCCAGCAGCTATCTAGGACCTGGAGGCAACAATGAGAAAGGAAGTCATGAGCTGAAAGACAGTCATACCATACAGCCACTTCACCAGTTCTAGACTGCCTACTTCTGGGTTTCATTTATATAAGAAAGAAACAAATTTCTGCCTTATACAGCCACTAGTTTTTCAGGTCTCTTACATGAGTCACAAATTCTTAACCCATGCAGAAGCTGTTTCCTAATTCAGGGACATTTAGACACATAGGTATGAAAAAGGCATAGGTTTCAGGGAAGTAAAAAGAAGTTAGTCTGACGCCTGCAGAGTACAGAAGAGGAGATCTAATTCCCATTCTCTCTACCACCACCACCACTGTTTGTGTCTTATTTAAAAACACATTTCAGGAAAAAGTCTGGAAAGGAATGCACTAAAATATTAAGCATGGTATTCTGGGTTGTGTGATTCCTACTGGTTTTCCGTTTCCTTTTTTTTTGTCTCATCAGTTTCTAGAATGCACAGGTATTATATATTTTTTAATTTTTAAAAAAAAAGCTATTTTAGAATCATCTTAGGAAGCAAAACAAAATAATGCCTTCCACTATTTACAATAGCCAAGACATGGAAGCAACCTAAATGTCCATTGACAGAGGAATGGATAAAAAAGATGTGGTATATATTTATACAATGGAATACTACTCAGCCATAAAGAAAGGATGAAATAATGCCATTTGCAGCAACATGGATGGACCTAGAGATTATCATACCAAGTGAAGTCAGTCAGAAAGAGAAAGATAAATACTATATGATATCACTTATATTTGGAATCTACAATATGGTACAAGTGAACTTATTTACAAAACAGAAACAGACTCACAGACATAGAAAACAAACTCATGGTTACCAAAGGGCAAACGGGGTGGGGGAGAGATAAATTAGGAGTTTGGGATTAGCAGATACAAACAACTATATATAAAATAGATAAACAACAAGGTCCTACTGTATAGCAAAGGGAACTATATTCTGTATCCTATAATAGACCATAATTTAAAAATGAAAAAAAAATATATATATACATATATGAATCATATTATATATATATGTGATATATCAAATATATATATATACTGAATCACTGCTGTATACCAGAAACTAACGTAACATTGTAAATCAACTATTCTTCAATAAAAAAAAATCATGCTGTCTTTGATTGCAGAAGTCAACCATGATTTTACCTCTTTTCAGGTCTATGTGAACAGATCTAGTCTTTATTTTGGGGGGGAAAGTAGGATCGTGTGCATGTGTATATGTATGTATGTGCATGTATTTATGTCTAGCTGGATACTAATAGAAGTACCTTTTTAATGAATGCAAAACTGGAAGTTTTTATGATGAGAGCAACTTAAACAAGATAATTGAAATACTTGCACCACCTCACACTCACAGAATGCCACTTCACTTACTCATATGATCTTTTAAAGGAAAATGACCGCCATGCCAACTAATATGAAAATATAAAAATGTATTAAATGACAAAACAACACACGGTACATCTTAGTTCTATTTTCTTGGTCTTAAAAAACAAAATAGAAATAAGGAAACTACCGGCTCTTCATGCCATCCTTTTGGATAGCACGTGAAGAAAGTATTTCTAGGGTAGGGCCCTCTCTAGGCTGTCTTAGCCCATAAGGTCCCATCATCTGTGTACACTCTGGACCCCTAGAAGGTTTCACGTGTGTGGTTATGGTCATTGCCATCTTTCAGGCATAGACCATTGAGACAACATGCTGGGCCCCAGGCAGAGAGAATCTCCCTTCTTGGGTGGGGAGCAGATGGAAAGGTGAGGTGGGGAGTGCAGGCCTGTAGGAACCAGTGGCGTCTAGGACTTCTCTGCAACCCACCCCTACCAGTCAGGAAGGCAGAATGGATTCCTGAGCAACTGAGAGGCCAAAGAGACTGAACGTGGTCCTCGGTACCTCTCAAGCCCTCAAATACTGTAGTTCCAGCTCATCAGAGATGAGCTTTGTCTTTTTTTCTTTTTACCTTTTTTTTTAAATTGAAGTCTAGTTGATTTACAATGTTGTGTTAATTTCAGGTGCACAGCACAGTGATTCGGTTTTATATATAGATGTATGTGTACATATATGTCTATTCCTTTTCAGATTCTTTTCCCTTATAGGTTATTACAAAATATTGCATAACGAGCTTTGTCTTTGCCCTGACCAGCAAAGCTCGGCTGCAGCCCACATCTGGCCTGGGTATGTACCTGCTTCCCGTAGTTGGTAGTGGACGTGAGTCCATGGCGTAACGGTTGTGGAATTTAAGAACTCGAGCGAAAATTCTATCTCCCTTTATCCTTGGGAAGCTCCTGGACCCTCTCCTGGCCTCTGTTAGCTCATCCATACTAACAGGTATGCATTGGTAAACAAGTGCCATGCAAATATCACCATGGAGGAGCTCCCAGTTTGGTAGGAAGAGCAATCAACAAGCAAGGACAATAAAGTTTGCAAAGTACCAAGGGTACTCGTACCAAGTAGACATACAGCTCTGTGGGAAAGTGGGATCCCTGGAAGACATCCTGGAGGAGGTGGCATTTAGGCTAATACTTGATGGGTAAAGAGATCAGTCAGGCAAATAGTAGGGGTAGAGGAAACAGCCAGGCTGAAGGTCCACCTTATTCGCCTTATCCTCAAAATCATGATACCTGTGCTCGGGGATTTCTCCTGCTTTACTTTCAATTCCTGGAAATAACAAGGCTCAATCTCAGCCCTGGACTTTGACCCCGGCTGTTCTGTCCACCCAGAGGGAATGACCACCTCTGCCTCCTCTAGGTCTCAGTTGGCTGTGGCTTCCCCTGGGCAGCCTCCCCTGACCCTCCAAGCCTGGGTTGGAGGGCCCCCTTCCTTGCTCTCTTAACATCCTGAAACATTACCTCATCATAGTATTTCCCACACTCTATTCTCCATTGTGTCATAAATGCCTTCAGTTACAAGGACTGTGCTTTCTGGTCCACCTTTTAATCCCTAGTACCTTGCAAATAATAATCATCAGCATAGACTGAGACATATTGTGTGCCGGGCACCGTCTTAAGCACTTTACATTTAACTCTCACAACAAATCCTGTAAGGCACAGAGACACTGAATAACTTACCCGAGACTACACAACTAGTAGGTGGCAGGGCCAGAATTTGTACCCTGATGTCTGGCCCGGCTCCCACCCCCTTATCACCTCTGCACGCCAGCGGCCCACACTAGGAATACAATTCCTAGCCAGGCTGCCTCTCCTGGGATAGTTCTAGCTCAGCCTCTGCCTCTCCCTAACTGGGAAGCCACCTAGGATGCAGCCTGTACCTTCACTGGGCCTCAGTTTCGCCACCCATGATGGAAGGTAGAGTGGATCATGTGTAAGGGAAGAAATTAACCTGCCCGAGAAGAGCGCCATGTGATGGGTTCACACTTAGGCAATTCCATTTCAGAGTCACTTTACTTAACCTCACTCACTGCCTCAGGTGCACAACGAAAATTTGTGCAATTAGTGAGTGAGCAGGTGATTGAGTGGCTGAACCCTGACCCTCTCTGAAGGGACGGAGGATCACTGAACCTATTAAGAGCTATTAATCCAGCAACCTAATTATTGACTCATGGTATCTTTGTAGGAATCTTCTAGAAGAATGCATATCAACAGCAGTCAAAATATATTATTCTAATGATGATGCAAAAAGCTGGATTGTTTTACCTGCCCTTTTGAATCTTGCTTTTTCTCTTTACAATACACATTGAAAGTCATTCAATGTCAGTACATTTTTATCTATGTAAATGAAGTTATTTCCAACACATTTTCAATTATAAAAATTGCTGCATTAAGAATTATAGTTTTGTACATTTGTTATTTTTATAGAATAATTTATTCTATAAAAATAACTTCTAATAATGTATTAGAAGAATAATTTCTAGGTCAAAGATGCAGATTTAAAATTGTTTAATTGGCACTACCCAAAAGGTTTTACCCACTTTAACCATAAAAGTACCCGTTCCCCTCATCATCACCTGGTATTATCTTTCATTTTTTTGTCTTTTCCACAATCAATAGATGACAAATGATAGCCTACTATGATTTTCGTCTACTTTTCTTTGATTATTAGTAAGCTTGGGCTTCTTTTCATGTTTTTGGCCATTTGCATTTCTTTTTTTTTTTTTTTTTGGCCATGCCTTGTGGCTTGCAGGGTCTTAGTTCCCCAACCAGGGATTGAACCCAGGCCCCAACAGTGAAACCATCAAGTCCTAACCACTGGACCACCAAGGAATTCCCTACATTTCTTTTCAAATTTCTTTCCTGTTGATTTTTTCTAACCATTTTTCTATTGGATTGTTAGTTTTTCTTATTCATTTGTGAGAGCTCTTTGAATTTATCAGTTAATTATCCTTTGTTCTGGTTTTGGAGGTATTTCACCCCAGTGTGTTGTTTGACTTTGATTATGTTTTATGGGGTTCTTTCCAAGGCACAACATTTGATACGTAGAAGTTTTGCGGTTACTTTATGTAGTTAAATTTATCTATCTTTTCCCTTTGGCTTCCAAAATTCATATAATCCTTGGAAAGCCCAATTCCACTCCAGGGTCATACAAATGTTCACCCACACTTTCTTTTAAAAAATGTTCTGCGATTGGCTACAGTTAAACTTTGGATCCATCTGGAATATATTTTGATGTATGGAATGAAATAGTCAAGGCAATGATTATGCTAGGACCGAACAGCTATGCTTTGAAAACAAGCTATGAACCTTTTGGCTTGGCACTTCAGGAAAAAGCCAAACACCAATGAATGGAGGGAGGAGCGGGCATGGGGACCTAAGGACACAGTGCTGGCTTGAAGGGGAGGCGTCACTAAGTTCCAAAAATGCATTCTATTTTGATTATGTAAACACCAGTCAGTGATTTTGAAAAAACCACACAATGCTGGCGATTTTGGAGGGGAAATCAGAACCTGGCTAAAGAAAGAGAGAGCAAACAAACTAAATCGTAGCTGGTATTACACATGGGACTGTATTACCTCTATTAGGGACCATCTAATCTTGGCTACATCCTGAATGGCAGAGCCCAGATAACTCAGGTGTTATTTAAATATTCTTGTGGGCTCTAATCATGACCCCGATTGCAAGAAAGTGGATATGATGTGTACTGCGATTTAGGCAATCGCGCAAAGATAAACGGCATGTAACACAAAGCTGACTCAATTATAGTTGTAGGGGAAAAGTTTAAGGGACTAACTCACTTACTGGTTCCCTGTGGGAGAACCACAAAAAGGAGAGGTTAGAAGGTAGTATTCGTAGAGGAAGAGAGAAGTAGCACTGGGAGGCCAGAGAGCTGGAAGAAAGCAGAAACAGACCGTGGGAGGCAAAAAAAAACCAATTAATTATGGGAGTATCAGGATAAACCAGCCACATGATCCAATGAGTGGCGGAAGAAGGAAGCCAGCCCTTTCTGTTGTAAAAGTGGGCAAGATACTAGGAAACGGGTCAGGACGGCTCTGGGAGGTGCTGATTGAAGCCAGAAAAGCTTGGATTAATTGGCACTCCCTTCTCCATGCCCATTAATGGAAATACTTTCTGCCCTGTACTTTGCAATGGAAGTGACGGGGGAACAGGGAATAGCTGGGATTTATGCACAAAGCCAGTTTCCAGAGACTGTCCCAGCACGTTCAACCTGATTACTAACCTCTTCAAAATGATTCCCCTCCCTCCCTGTGTGACTTTAACTGGGTCTCTGTTTCCTCACTGTGTGGGAACCCTAACCCTAAACCTTAACCCTAACCCCTAACCCTGAATCTGAAAGACCAGCTTTTTCACAGCAGCACTATCTACAATATCCAAGACATGGAAACACAACCTAAATGTCCATGGACAGGTGAATTGATAAAGAAGATGTAGTACATATACATAATGGAATATCACTCAGCAATCAAAAAGAATGAAATAATCCTGTTTGCAGCAACATGGATGGACTTGGAGATTATCATACTAAGTGAAATCAGTCAGAAAGAGAAAGACAAATACCATATGATGTCACATATATGTGAAATCTAAAATACAATACAAATCAACATATCTGTGAAAAAAACAGACTCACGGACATAAAGAACAGACTGTGGTTGCCAAGGGGGAAGGGGAAGGGGGTGGGGGAGGGAAGGAGTGGGAGTTTGGGATTAGCAGATGCAAACTACTGTATACAGGATGGATAAACAAGGTCCACTGCATAGCACAGGGACCTATATTCAACATCCTATGACAAACCATAATGGAAAAGAATACGAAAACATATATACATGTATAACTGAGTCACTTTTCTGTACAGCAGAAATTGACACAATATTGTAAATCAAGTATACTTCAATAAAATTTAAAAAAAGAGAAAGAAAAAAAGAAATTCTGTGTTCCTGCTGCCGGTTTGTCTTTGTCCTACAAACATCATGTCAGAGCCACAGTTCAACAATCCTTATTTGGAGGTGGATCTTACCAGGGATGGAAGGAAGGGGCAGAAGACTGGCAGTGAGGAAGCCTGTGGGGGGCAGATATTACAGTGGTCAAGTGGATATGATGAGGGTCCAAGCAGGTGGGTGGCTGGTCGATGTGGAGAGCAAGAGGAGAGGGCTGTGAGGGACAGGAAGAATGTAAAAGCACCAGAGAGAGACATCTGAGAAAGCTTGGGAACCCAATCTGAAAGCTAGGAGCCTTCTGACCCGAAGTTCACAGTGGCAACCCCACATCATAGGACTGCCAGGAAAATCAACCATGCTAAAGCACAACTTTCCTAAAGTTAAAAAACCACTCTCCCCAAATATACATTGAACGTGCATCAAATGCTCAGCTCACTACTTAATGGACGCAGTAAGATGGTAAATCTGGTTCCAAGAGCATTTTGCAAAACTATTTGTACGCACTTATACAGGAAGGTTAGAGTCAAGTTTCTAGTGTAGATGTACTACTGGTTAACGCCCTACAAGATAATACAAAACCATACCATTTGGAATCTCCCTTCTACTGGGGAAAAATTATTTGCTTCTCAACAGAGTAAGATCTGCAAATTGAGAAGTAACTTGACTGAGTGTGAGCCCTTCACAGCAAACAGCAAATGTTCAATAGCAAATAACAAATGTTCATTCTTCTACATCTGTGGTTCTCAAACAGGGGCAATTTTGCCTCCCAGGGGACATTTGGCATTATCTGGAGACACTTTTGGCCACAACTCAGCCAGGAATAGGGAGTGGGGAGAGGGATGGCATCTAGTAAGAAGAGGCCAGTGATGCTGCTGGACACGCCACAGCACACAGGCCAAGCCCCACGCAAAGAAGTATCCTGCCCAAAAGGTCAGTAGAGTGAAGGTAAGAAGTCCTGCCCCAGATAATGAACGAGCCTGCAGGTAAGCTTCTCAAAGAATGCCCTTGTGTGGGACTTCCCTGGTGGTCCAGTGGTTAGGACTCTGTGCTTCCACCGCAGGGGGCACGGGTTCGATCCCTGGTCAGGGAACTAAGATCCCGCATGCCGTGCAGCATGGCCAAAAAAAAAAAAAGGAATACCTTTGTGCAAAGATATGCTGCCCCCCTCTTTTTCTTATTTCCAAGTTCTAAATAATCTTTCTTAATGGTAATCGTCAACCATCTGCCTTTAAAGGCAAGTAGACTTCTTTTTACGAATATTTCACCTGAGTATGTTGAAAAGGTTTCTAATTTACCTGAAGGACATCAGAAAAATTCAGTTAAACAGCACACCCCTTCCCAGTTACTGAGCCTTTTGTCTTATTAAGATCTTACTACAGTTGCTGTCCAAAGACTATGGGATTTTTCCAGGGAGCATGCAAACGCCTGGAAGTTTCTTCAAAACAAGAATATCCAACCCCCCCAGAAAAGCAACAACCAAAAAGATGTGCTGATATCACTGGGAGAAGTTGGCAGCAGGGCAGAAGCATAGTCACAGGAAGTACAGCTGGGAAAAGACAGAGGCTGATGACCCCTCCGCTGACCCAGCTGGGACACATCTCCTTCCTCCCCGTTCCTGCTCCAGCCCCATTGTTCCAAATCTTGGCCAACTCTACCGTCTACCCAGGTACCCAGGCCAGACTTTGCAATGACGCCTCAGCTTCCTCTTCTTTCCCTCCCATCTACAGGAATTCGTGCATTCAGTAAGACATTTATGGATGGAGCAATGACTCCCAGGCACCAAGTATATACACAGCAGTAGGCACAACGGTCTTGCAGCAGATCGCCAAGGCCCTCGGATTCTTCCTTGATTAACTCTCCATTCTCACCACCCTCCTTTCTTGCCTTTAAGCTCTGTAGCTGCAGCCTCTTAAATTATTCCCCTGCCCGAGCCTAGCCTCTCCTGTTTTCAGATTATCACCTTGAAACACAGCTCTGCCCGTACAGCTCCCCTGCCAAAAACAACTTTGAACTTCCCTTTGCTCAGGGAATGGGCTCAAAGAATAAAATCCAGACACCTTTGCACAGCAACCAGGTTCCTTCATACTTAACCCACCTTGCTCAGACACTACTGCCAAAAGCAGCATTCATGGCTCCCAGGACAGATGGCAGGCTTTCCCACACCCATGCCTTTCTTTCTGCATCCTCATTTTTGTCAATTCCCTCATCCGCAGGTTATCAAAATGTACCAATTAACATATCTGTCATGCTAGATAAATACTTGCCGGCCCCCAAATAAATATTCCTAGTGTGAGAAGACAATTTATGATCATCTACAGCATGTCTGTAGGTTAACAACACATTTTAAAAGATTTTTCATTAAAAAAAATAAATGTTGCTACTTTAAAAGATTCAAAGGTAGAGTTTTAAAAACCTAAACATGAGGAGTAAATTCTCTGGAAAAAAGATTCATCAAGGGAAGCAAGTTCCTAAAATTCTCGTTAGGAAATTTTCACAAAGAACATTTATCATTTCAATATTGCATACAAGGGTGTTCTTGGTGGACCAAATGTGGGCTTATCTCAAGACATAACAGACTTCTAGAGAATACAGGCAGATATTAGACCATGAGTTAGGTGATCAGATAATGCGCTTTGGAAACAAGTATGTGGGTCAGAGAGGACTCGTGAAAGAGGTCACTTCTAGGCTGAGACCTAATGTTTGTTTCTTTTAATTTTTTTCATTTTGTTTTATAAGCAGAAAGCTAATTAAGACTGGATTGTCCAGTTCAAAACCTGAACCTCTTTTAGCACTTGTCACAATGCAGCACAGAGAGTCATTTAATCTCTGGCCTTGCACCCCATTACCTCACTCCTTTGGCCTGTCACCTTGTTGCAGATAAAGATTGCATCTTACTCATTTTGTATCCCCAGGACCTAGGATTGTGGCTAGTATTTGTGCCAAACAAATGTTGTTGGAACAGACTGGAATGGAAAATGAAATCATGTGGTTATATTGGTGAACAAATTCAATTAATAAGTGATTGATTCACCTATAATGGAAAAGAATCTGAAAAGGAATGCGTGTGTGTGTATATATATGTATATGTGTGTGTGTATATATATATATATATATATATATAACTGAATCGCTTTGCTGTACACCAGAAACATCATAAATCTGCTATACTTCAATTAAAAAGAATGAGATCCATTCAGTCCAATCATTGCATTGACTTCCCTTTTCTCCACTGAAGTGAACTTACCAAGCCAACCCTTCCACAGGCAATTGCCACTTAAAACACTCTATAGCACAGCTGGCCCAGAATGGAGACTGGTTAAATAAACCTACATATCTACCTTCTCTTTCTCAAGTGCTACGTATGAATCCCAGAAATGAACAAGGAGGCAGTAAATATTTATTGGCGTGTGAGAGGCTGAACTCACACAGCAGTTGAAAGGTATGCAGGGCTGGGCATTTAACCATACCTCTCTCATTTCAGGGAAAACTAGCTGAGTTTGAAGTTATCCGGCTGACCTTTGAACAACACAGGTTTGAACTGCACAGGTCCGCTTCTCCGTGGACTTTTTTTTTCAGTAAATACAAACTACAGTACTCCACGATCTGTGGTTGGCTGAATCCATGGACGTGGAAGTGCAGATACGGAGGGCTGACTGTAAAGTTATATGTACTTGGATTTTTGACTGCATGGGGGTCAGCGCCTCTAACCCTTGTGTTGTCCAAGGGTCAACTGTAGTTTGAATGCATGTGAAATGTTTCAGATTGGACTAGTAATAATACATAAAAAGGACTGTCTAGGTGTGGTTGACCAGGTGAATCGTCAGACCAGGTGGGATCCCATCCTGTGCTGCTTGTACCCAAGCTACCCCTAAGACCTAGGGTGGAGGACACAAAGGCATCTCAAGAAGGAAGTGACAACCAGAAACGTCTCACGTGGAAGCTTGAAACTCCCTTTCATATCTTTTCCTAAGCACCGCCTTTCTTCAAATAAGATTCCGTTAATTAAAAGATACATCGCAGGGAGGGAGACGCAAGAGGGAAGAGATATGGGAACATATGTATATGTATAACTGATTCACTTTGTTATAAAGCAGAAACTAACACACCATTGTAAAGCAATTGTACCCCAATAAAGATGTTAAAAAAAAAAAAGATACATCGCTTTTTTATGAGCCACTGAGGAAGAACAAATGCCACAACAAATAAAGCTGGACACGAAGCTTTCTGGTCATTTATTTACTTATTTTCATATCACATTTTAGTGATGTGAAAATAAATAAAGGTAATTTTAAAATTTTAATTCATAACACAATCACAGAGCACTTAGCTCTCTTAATGAACATACTTCTCATACTCCAGGGAATTTTAAAACTCCCTCAGTTCAATTACAAAATGCTCAGTGAGATTCAGTCATACTGAGTGCTTGTTCTATATTCCAAGGGTAAATAATACATTAGTGCTAACATATATATATGGAATCTAAAGAAAAAAAATGGTTCTGAAGAACCTAGGGGCAAGACAAGAATAAAGACGCAGATGTGGAGAATGGACTTGAGGACACAGGGAGGGGGAAGGGTAAGCTGGGACAAAGTGAGAGAGTGGCATGGACATATATACACTACCAAATGTAAAATAGATAGTGGGAAGCGGCTGCGTTGCACGGGGAGATCAACTCAGTGCTTTGTGACCACCTAGAGGGGTGGGATAGGGAGGGTGGGAGGGAGGGAGACGCAAGAGGGAAAAGATATGGGAACATATGTATATGTATAACTGATTCACTTTGTTATAAAGCAGAAACTAACACACCATTGTAAAGCAATTATACTCCAACAAAGATGTTAAAAAATAAAATAAAATAAAGAATCAGGATAAAGAATAATAGAAAAAATAATAATATATTAGGACAAGCAACAGGTACAAGATAGAGTAGTTAATTAACATCCAATTCAAAATGCTTATATGTACATCAAAACAATTAACTGTTTTTTGTTTTGTTGTTTGTTTTCATAAATAATGCAAATATTCCAAGAATCAAGCAAATTTGTACAAAATACAATAAATGTGACTGGAAAAGACTGAGTAGTTGTACAGCCAACTAAATGAATAAATTATTTCAGTATTTCAGGCAAGCTCTCCTTTTGTAATCAAAAAGGCTGTGCCTTGGTCAGTGATAGTTAAGAATGAAAATTGTCTCCATAATTTCACATAAATGTTTGAATTTCATATCAGGAAAACAAGACAACATTATTCCTGTAGGGAGACACTGGTGAGTAATGCTTACCGTATATCATTAAAAAATAATTTAACTGTTGGAATTTGAGTATAAACTGAAAAATAAAAAGTGAATTTGTTGTGTTTCTAGACTATTACTAGTTCAAAAAACTTAGAATCTTTTCAGCTATAGCCAGGTATTTTAACAAGTAACATATTTTAATTCAGCAGAAAACAATTCTTTTGAGTTATGCTAATAATAAACACAACACATTTTATTCAATGGGATAAGAAACAAAGAAGCAGCAATGTTGTACAAATTCACATTATTAATCTAACTCTTACATGACAAGGATTGTTATATTAAATAGAAACAGATTGCTTTGCCTTAGCTGGAATGCCCATCCTGGATGGACTACTTTACATGGTAAAGTAAATTTGGTCAATAGAAAGTTTGTTTGAATTTTAGAACCTAGAAGACTTTAGAGACAGTCTACATATACCCTCTATTATGTTTTCTGTTTTGCTGTTCTCTCAATTTCTCTTTTCCTATCCAAACCCATTCTTTGATTGCTGTACACCTGAAACTGACACAACATTGTAAATCAACTATACTCCAATAAAAATTAAAACAAACAGAACAACAACACAAAACCCCATTGTTTGAATAGAGAAATAGCCTTTGGTAAGTCCACCTAGCACAGCAACACCAAAGTATCTTCCTCAATAATCTTCTTGATTCATTTCAACCTCTTTGAGGTCATATTGTTATTATTATTACCTATAAAGGTTTGGTAGAAATTCCTTGAATTAATTTTCCTCCTCTTTCCCTGCTTGTGATTTCTTGACAATCAGTGTGACCCTTAGACAAGCTTGTTTTCCACTCAGATTTGTTCATGCTGTTGAAAGAAATGTCTTGTAAACATGACTAGGGCTGTTGCTAGTAGAACCTTCCTATAAACACCTTACTTATTATTTTTTTAATAAATTTATTTTTATTTATTTTTGGCTGCATTGGGTCTTCATTGCTGCACACGGGCTTTCTCTAGTTGCGGCAAGCAGGGGCTACTCTTCGTTGCAGTGTGCGGGCTTCTCATTGCGGTGGCTTCTCTTGTTGCGGAGCACGGGCTCTAAGCACACGGGCTTCAGTAGTTGTGGCACACAGGCTCAGTGGTTGTGGCTCATGGGCTCTAGAGCGCAGGCTCAGTAGTTGTGGTGCTTTCTGGTCATTTAGAATGTTTACCTTATGCTTACAGAAAGAGCTCCTTCCTGTTTGAACATATTTGAACACAAATGACCTGTAACCTGTGCTCTAACTTTGAGCACTTACATTGTAATTTTGAGGATGAAGAGCCCTGGGGTTTAGTCAGCATTTTATATTTGGCTACATTTGTAGTTTGGGTTTTGGCTCCACTGAATCATCTGTCTCTGGATTTTGAGCAGCTTCTGTTCAAACTCAGCAGGAAGCTCCCAACGATTAACGATCAACTCCTTAATCATAGTTCACTGTGATGCACATCACGTTGACGTGTCATGGCTTTGAAATTTGTTTCAAGGAATGTGTCAATTCTTCCTGACTTCAGGTACAGTGCTTGGCCTAGTATCAGTAATAAAATACAAGTTTTTATGACCTTAGAGCTAAACTTCTTTGTTATCTCTCATAACATACTTTGCTGATGTTGGCAAGAAAATATTGGATTGTGATTATTCCTCCAACAATGAACATGTGCTTCTCTAATATATAATCTATGCCTCTTTTTTACTTTGACTTTTTGTTTTAATGCTGTAGCATAAAGTAATCTTTTTTTTATTGAGATGATGACTTTATGGAGAGAGATATATATATATATCCCTACAGATGTGCCTTGGAGATATTGCAGGTTCGGTTCCAGACTACCACAATAAACCAAATATCACAGTAAAGCAAGTCATGCAAAATTTTTGGTTTCCCAGTTCATGTAAAAGTTATGTTTACACTATACCGTGGTCTACTAAGTGTGCAATAGCATTGTGTCTGAAAAAAAGGTACATACCATCATTATTACTTTATCACTAAAAAATGCTAACTATCATCTGAGCCTTCAGCATGTTGTCTTTTGGCTGGTGGAGGGTTTGAAATATCACGAGAATTAACAAAATGTGCCACAGAGACACGAAGTGAGCAAATACTGTTGGAAAAATGACGCCAACAGACTTACTTGATGTAGAGTTGCCACAAACCTTCAATTTTTTTTTTAAACATCTTTACTGCAGTATAATTGCTTTACAATGGTGTGTTAGTTTCTGCTTTATAACAAAGTGAATCAGTTATACATATACATATGTCACTGTATCTCTTCCCTCTTGCGTCTCCCTCCCTCCCACCCTCCCTATCCCACCGTTCCAGGTGGTCACAAAGCACCGAGCTGATCTCCCTGTGCTATGCGGCTGCTTCCCACTAGCTATCTATTTTACGTTTGGTAGTGTATATATGTCCATGCCACTCTCTCACTTTGTCCCAGCTTACCCTTCCCCGTCCCCGTATCCTCAAGTCCATTCTCTAGTAGGTCTGTGTCTTTATTCCTGTCTTGCCCCTAAGTTCTTCATGACCTTGTTTTTTTTTTTTTTATTATTCCATATATGTGTTAGCATACGGTATTTGTTTTTCTCTTTCTGACTTACTTCACTCTGTATGACAGACTCTAGGTCCATCCACCTCACTACAAATAACTCAATTTCGTTTCTTTTTATGGCTGAGTAATATTCCATTGTATATATGTGCCACATCTTCTTTATCCATTCATCTGTTGATGGACACTTAGGTTCAAACCTTCAATTCGTTTAAAAAAAAAAAGAAAATGCAGTATCTGCTGAGCACCATAAAGCAAAGCACAGTAAAATGAGGTCTGCCTGTATGAGAGAGAGAGAGTAGACTTGAAATATGTGCAGTTTACTGTATGTCGATTATACCTCAGTCAAGCGGTTTTTAAAAAGCACTGTAAATCACCAATAGGTGAATGGATAAAACAATACGTGGTGTGTATATATATATATTTATATATATAATAATAATATAATTTTATATATATATATAACTCAGCCTAAAAAAGGAAGGAAATTCTGATACATCTACAGCACGTAGTCAGCTCTTATACTCATCTGGCGCCGGGGTTTTACGTCTGCTGCCCAGGGGATGATTCTGGACCCCCTGGCTCTGGTGGCCAGGGAGCCTTGCATTCCTAGGTCCCTGGAAACTAACAGTTCTGGGGACAGTCCTTGACAAGTTAACACCCCTAGGGCATGGCACAGAGCAGACTGAAACACACCCTTGTTTTTCTGTGAAAGAGGCCTATTTACTTGTCCTGGAGCTTTGGCCTGAGGGGCAGTTTCAGGTTTGACTCACAACTAGAGGCTGGTGGAAGTGCACTCAGAGAACACAGGCTGGTGGACACCATCTCTGCATCCTCCCTTTGCCTCGCTACAGCATTTTGGTATCTCCCAGAAAGTAACTTATACACTTGTCTGGAGCCCTGATTTTTCAACTGCTTCCCACAGGACACCTCCAAATTGCCAGGCTCTGGTGGACAGGGAGGCTTACCGGTACAGTCCCACAGGACTCCATTTATTTGCCTACTTTAAAAACTGCTGCCTGAGGGTCTGGCTTCTAATCATCCTGAATCTAGGTGCTGACTGAGATCCTCCCCTTTGAGACACTGACAGGTCTGGGCATAGCCTCAACTACTGGCAGCGATTAAAAAATAAAATAAGGGCTTCCCTGGTGACGCAGTGGTTGAGGGTCCACCTGACGGTGCAGGGGACACGGGTTTGTGCCCCGGTCAGGGAGGATCCCGCGTGCCGCAGAGTGGCTGGGCCCATGAGCCATGGCCGCTGGCCCTGCGTGTCCAGAGCCTGTGCTCCGCGGCGGGAGAGGCCGTGGCAGTGAGAGGCCCACGTACCGCAATAAAAAATAAAATAAAATAAGCTGCTTGAACAATCACAAAGGTTTGAGAGACAACCAAGAGCTAGGGCAGGGTTAAATAATAAGGCTTAATCTGCTACATGAGGCCCCTTATTTAAGAATGGGACAGATGCCTGCTTTATCTACTGCATAGAAACCAACACAGAGAGTCAAGCAAAATGAAGAAACAGAGGACTATGTTCCAAATGAAAGAAAAAGATAAACCTCAGGGGAAAAAACCCTTAATGTAACAGAGAAAAGTAATTTACCTGATAAAGGGTCCAAACTAATGGTCATGAATATGCTCCCTGAACTTGGGAGAAAAATGGATGACACAGTGAGAACTTCAACAAAGAGACAGGAAATATAATAAAGTACCAAATAGAAGTCAGAGAGCTGAAGAATACAATAACTGTATCAAAAAATACACTAGAGGGATTCAACAGCAGACTAGATGAAACAGAACGATAAGTGAACTCAAAACAGGGCACTGGAACTCATCCAATGAGAGCAGCAAAAAGAGAAAAGAATGAAAATAAAAATGAAGATAGCTTAAGTGACTTATGTGAGAACATCAAGTGGACTGACATTTGCATTACAAGGCTCCCAGGAGGAAGAGAGGGGGGAAAAAATAGCAGAGAACTTATTTGAAGAAATAATGGCTGAAAACTTCTCTAACCTGAAGAAGGAAACAGGCATTCAGATCCAGGAAGCCAGAAAATTCCAAATATTAGGAACCCAAAGAAACCCACACTGAGGCACATTATAATCAAAATGTCTAAAGTTAAAGACAAGGAATGAATCTTAAATGTGGCAAGAAAAAAAAAAACAACTCATTACATACAAAGGATTCCCTGTGAGAATATTATCAGGAATTTTCCAACCGGAAAGGAATGGCACTATATATTTAAAGTGCTGAAAAGACAAAAAACAAGAATACACTACCTGGCAAAGTTATCATTCAGAATTGAAGGAGAAATAAAGAGCTTTCCAAACAAGCAAAAGCTAAAGATGTTCATAACCACTAAATTGGCTTTCCAAGAAATACTAAAGGAAGTTCTTTAAGCAGAAAAGCAAAGGTGCTAATTAAGAACAAGGAAACATCTGAAAGTGTAAAGACAAATAAATAGTAAAGGTAGGGGATTAATCACTTTTAAAGTTAGCATGAAGATTAAAAACAACTAGCTACAACAATTAGTTAAGGAATAAACAAGATAAAAATATGTAAAACTGTGACATCAAAAATATAAAACATTGTAGGGGGAATAAAGATGTGGGTTTTTAAATGCGTTCAAACTTAAGTTGCTATCAACCTAAAATAGACTGTTATAAATATAAGTTGTTTTATATAAGCCTTATGGTAATCATAAAGCAAAATCCCATACTAGATAATCAAAAGGTAAAGAAAAAGGAATCTAAGCATATCACTACAGAAGGTCATCAAAACACAAAGGAAAAAAAAAAACACAAAGGAAGAGGGCAAGAGAAGAAAGGAACAGAGAGAAACTAAAACAGCAAGAAAATAATTAACAAGATGGAATAAGTAAATACCTAAAAATAATTACTTTAAATGTAAATGGACTAAATTATCTAATCAAGAAAAAACAGAGTGGTTTAATGGATAAAAAACAAGACCCATCTATATGCTGCCTACAAGAGACTTGCTTCAGAAGTCACACACAGACTAAAAGGGAAGGGATTGGGAAAAGATATTCAAAAGATATGCAAATGGAAACCAAAAGAAAGCTGGAGTAACTATACTTATATCACACAAAACAGACTTTAAAGCAAAGACAAATAAGGGTATTACATAATGATAAAGAGGTCAATCCAACAAGAGTATATAACATTTGTAAATATTGATGCACCCAACATATGGGTACCTAAGAATGTGGGGCAAATATTAACAGACTTAAAGGAAGAAAAAGACAGCAATCTTCTGATGATAGTCCTGATGAACAATTCAGTGTAACAGATCAAATCACAAGAAGAGCAGGACTAAAGGGACTACAAGCTGCTAACCTTTCCCAGAATTGGAATTCTGTTGAAATTAATGCTCCTCTAAAGGAATTGCAAAAATTAAGAAGAATTTGAATATCCCACTTCGTCCAGCCCCTGGATGCAGTGTTGGATGATGGCATTAGCTGTGCTGTCTGGCTTGTTCTACAGAAATTGGGTGGTTAGTGACCCAGGATGAGGAGAAATCACATCAGAGTACTGCAAAGGTAGTTCTTACTGGAACTGGTGCAGATGAGCAACTTGTAGCTTATTCTCATCATCATGTCCATTTTGAGACATGTGGGATGGACAGATTGAATAAAGAAATTGAGATGGAACTGGGTCAAATTTCTGCTAGAAATCTTGGTTGTGATGACAGAGTTATCACTTAACACGGTAAAGCAGCAAGATCTCCTTTCCTGGATGAAAATGTCTCCTTTCTAAATTCCTTACAAGTTTGGGAAAGGGCAAACTTGACTTTACCTGGTGAAACTGGTAAAAAACTATTTCTGTGTCTTGCAGCAGTGAAACTTGACCTAACAATCTCCACTCTTCTTCTGAAACAGGCCATGAAATTTGGATCCAAAAGTGCAAAAATGGAAAAAAAATAATGAAAATCCATCTGATAAATGTGGAAGGCTCCAAGTCATTTCCTTAGAAAACCTTTCTATTGAAAAGGAGATTAGAAGATGGTGCAGTGGGAGGACGTGGAGGTAATGTCTCCCCACAAGTAAGGCACCTACCAGATGCTGGTGGGAGAACTTGAAGCCCAAGGAGATGGGAGGAACCCCTGAGTGATTGGGTTGGACATTGGGGAGGAGTGAGGGGGGAGGAGAATTGAAGGTCGGAAGGGATGAGCACCCCTGAGAGCTGGCTAGGAGAGGGGAGGGGCATGCCTGGAGGGACCCTCAGGGGCTCGGAGAATCAGGGGGGAGCACAGCTAGTGTTTCCCCTGCACAATTGGGCCCCAGGAAGCCTGCTGGGGTCCAGGGCTGGGTCCTCTGCCTTTCAGGGTCTCCTCTGGCTACATTGGTCCTAGGGGCAAGGTGGGGTGGTGGGGAGGGGAGGGGAGGGGAGGGGAGGGGAGGATGGGGAGTGCCCACCCAGGAACAGAGGATCAGGGGGAAAGCACCTAGCATTTCCCCTGCCCACTTGGCCTCAGGGAGTCTGCTGGGCTCCCAGGCTTCGTCCTCTGCATTACAAGGCCCCCTCAGGCCATGTGGGTACTAGGGGTGTGGGAGGGAGAGAGGCGGGGGGAAGAGGAGGAGAGGCAGACAGTGGTGGGGGGACTCTCAGGAACTCTCAGGGATTGGAGGATCAGGGGAGATGTGGCTAGTTTCCCCTGACCACTCATGCCCCAGGAAGCCTGTTGGGTTTCCAGGCTTGGTCCCCAGCAAGCCTGTTGGGCTTCCAAGCCTGTTCCCCAGCCTTCCAGGGCCCCCTCTGACCAAGTGGGTCCTAGGGGCATAGGAGGGAGGGAGCAGGGAAGAAGAGGAGAGGTGAATGGGGAGGGACCCTCTAGGATCAGAGGATTGCAGGAACGCATGTAGCATTTCCCCCACCCACTTGGGCCCAGGGAGCCTGCTGGACTCCCAGACCTGGTCCTCTGGCCTGAGGCCAAAGGCACTGCTGGGTCCCTCCAGTCTGCTCTGGGCCTAAGCCCCGCCCCCCAGAGCCTTTTTGACCCCACCCACTGTCTAAATCTCGCCCCTACCTAAGCCCAGCTCCCCACAGCCAAGGCCTTTTTCTGGGTTTTTTTCCCCTCTTTTTTGCTATTGTGGTTCTGTCTTAACTTTCAGTTGTTGTTTCATCTATGTTTTTATTTTTTCTAACATATCCGTTAGTTTTCTAATCTTATTTTATTTTTCATTCTTTGTTGTTGTTCTGCTCCTTTCTCTTTTTTTTTTTTTTGCGCCACCCCTGCATGGCTTGTGGGATCTTGGGTCACAAGCCAGTGGTCGGGCCTGAGCTCCTGTGGTGGGAGCTCTGAATTCGAACCACTGGACTAACAGAGAAACTGAGACCCGAGGGAGTATTCATCGGAGTGAGCTCTCCCGAAGGTCCTCATCTCAGCACCAAGACCCAGCTCTACCCAACAGCCTACAAACTCTAGTGCTGGAAGCCTCAGGCCAAACAATCAGTAAGACAGGAACACAATCCCATCAAAAAAAAAAAAAAAATGAGATGACAAAAATATATGTTACAGATAGAGAAGCAAGCTAAAAACCTACAAGACCAAATAAATGAAGAGGAACTAGGCAACCTACCTGAAGAAGAATTCAGAGTAATGATAGTAAAGATGATCCAGAATCTCAGAAATAGAATGGAGGCACGGACTGAGAAAATACAAGAAATGTTTAATGAAGATCTAGAAGAACTAAAGAGCAGACAAACAGAGATGAACAACACAATAACTGAAATGAAAAATACACTAGAAGGACTCAATAACAGAATAACGGAGGCAGAAGAACAAACAAGTGAGCTGGAAGACAGAATGGTGGAAATAACTGCCAAGGTACAGAATAAAGAAAAAAGAATGAAAAGAATTGAAGACAATCTCAGAGACCTCTGGGACAACACTAAATGCACCAACATTCGAATTATAGGGGTCCCAGAAGAAGAAGAGAAAAAGAAAGAGTCTGAGAAAATATTTGAAGAGATTATAGTCAAAGATTTCCCTAACATGGGAAAGGAAATAGCCACCCAAGACCAGGAAGCACAGAGAGTCCCATACAGGATAAACCCTAGGAGAAACACACCAAGACACATATCAATCAAACTAACAAAAATTAAATTCAAACAAAAAATATTAAAACCAGCAAGAGAAAAGAAAAAAATAACATATAAGGGAATCCCCATAAAGTTATCAGCTGATTTTTTCAGCAGAAACTCTGCAGGCAGGAAGGGAGCGGCAGGATATAGTTAAAGTGATGAAAGAGAAAAATGTACAATCAAGATTGCCCAGCAAGGATCTCATTCGGATTAGATGGAGAAATCAAAAGCCTTACAGACAAGCAAAAGCTAAGAGAATACAGCACCATGAAACCAACTCTACAACAAACGCTAAAGGAACTTCTCTAAGCGGGAAACACAAGAGAAGAAAATGACTCACAAAAACAAACCCAAAACAATTAAGAAAATGGTAATAGGAACATACATAAAGATAATTACCTTGAATGTAAATGGATTAAATGCTCCAACCAAAAGACAAAGACTGGCTGAATGGATACAAAAACAAGACCCATATACATGCTGTCTACAAGAGACTCACTTCAGACCTAGGGACACATACAGACTGAAAGTGAAGGGTTGGAAAAAGATATTCCATGCAAATGGAAATCAGAAGAAAGCTGGAGTAGCAGTACTGGTATCAGATAAAATAGACTTTACAATAAAGACTGTTACAAGAGATAAGGAAGGACACTACATAATGATCAAGAGATCAATCCAAGAAGAAAACATGACAATTATAAATATTTATGCACCCAACATAGGAGCACCTCAATACATAAGGCAAATGCTAACAACCATAAAAGGGGAAATTGACAGTAACACAATAACAGTAGGGGACCTTAACACCCCACTTACACCAATGGACAGATCATCCAAACAGAAAATAAATAAGGAAACACAAGCTTTAAGTGACACAATAGACCAGATAGATATAACTGATATTTATAGGACATTCCACCTGAAGGTGGCAGAACACACTTTCTTCTCAAGTGCACACGGAACATTCTCCAGGATAGATCACATCTTGGGTCACAAATCAAGACTCAGAAAACTAAAGAAAACTGAAATCATATCAAGCATGTTTTCTGACCACAATGCTATGAGGTTAGAGATCAATTACAGGAAAAAAAACTGTAAAAAACACAAAAACATGGAGGCTAGATAGTGTACTACTAAATAACCAAAAGATCACTGAAGAAATCACAGAGGAAATAAAAAAAATACATAAAGACAACTGAAAATGAAAGCATGATGATCCAAAACTTATGGCATGCAGCAAAAGCAGTTCTAAGAGGGAAGTTTACAGCAATAAAATCTTACCTCAGGAAACAAGAAAAATCTCAAATAAACAACCTAACCTTACACCTAAAGCAACTAGAGAAAGAAGAACAAACAAAGCTCAAAGTCAGTAGAAGGAAAGAAATCATAAAGATCAGAGCATAAGTAAATGAAATAGAGATGGAAAAAACGACAGAAAAGATCAATGAAATTAAAGCTGGTTCTTTGAAAAGATACAGCTGATAAACCTTTAGCGAGATTCATCAAGAAAAAAAGGGAGAGGGCTCAAATCAATAAAATTAGAAATGAAAAACAAGAAGTTACAATGGACACCACAGAAAAACAAAGGATCATAGGAGACTACTATAAGCAACTATATGTCAAAAAATGGACAACCTAGAAGAAATGGACAAATTCTTAGAGAGGTAAAATCTCCCAAGACTGAACCAGGAAGAAACAGAAAATATGAACAGACCAATCACAAGTATTGAAATTGACACTGTGATTAAAAAAACTCCGAACAAACAAAAGTTCAGGACCAGATGACTTCACAGGTAAATTCTCAAACATTTAGAGAAGAGTTAACACCTATCCTTCTGAAACTACTCCAAAAAACTGCACAGGAATGAACACTCCCAAACTCATTCTATGAGGCCACCATCATGCGGATACCAAAACCAGATAAAGATACCACAAAATAAAATTACAGGCCAATATCACTGACGAATATAGATGCAAAAATCCTCAAGAAAATACTAGCAAAGAGAATCCAACAATAAAGTAAAAAGATCATACACCACGATCGAGTGGGATTTATCCCAGGAATGCAAGGATTTTTCAGTATCCACAAATAAATCAGTGTGATACATCACATCAACAAATTAAACAATAAAAACCATATGATCATCTCAATAGATGCAGAAAAAGCTTTTGACAAAATTCAACACCGATTTATGATAAAAACTCTCCAGAAAGTGGGCATAGAAGGAACCTAGCTCGACAAAGGCCAGACGTGACAAACCCACAGCTAACATCATACTCAATGGTGAAAAGCTGAAAGCATTTCCTCTAAAATCAGGAACAAGAAAAGGATGTCCACTCTCACCACTTTTATTCAACATAGTTTTGGGAATCCTAGCCACAGCAATGAGAGAAGAAAAACAAATAAAAGGAATCCAAATTGGAAAAGAAAAAGTAAAACTGTCACTGTTTGTAGATGACATGATACTACACATAGAAAGTACTAAAGATACTACCAGGAAACTATTAGAGCTCATCAATGAATTCGGTAAGGTTGCAGGATACAAAATTAATACACAGAACTCTGTTTACATTTCTATACACTAACAATGAAAGATCAGAAAGCAAAATTAAGGAAAAAACTCCATTTACCCTCAAATCAAAAAGAATAAAATACCTAGGAATAAACCTACCTAAGGAGGCAAAAGACCTGTACTCTGAAAACTATAAGACGCTGATGAAAGAATTCGAAAATGACACAAACAAGGGCTTCCCTGGTGGCACAGTGGTTAAGAATCCACCTGCAAATGGAAGGGACACGGGTTCGAACCCTGGACCACAAAGATCCCACATGCCACGGAGCAGCGAATCCCATGTGCCACAACTACTGAGCCTGTGCGCCACAGCTACTGAACCCACATACCTAGAGCCCATGCTCTGCAACAAGAGAAGCCACCGCAATGAGAAGCCCTCTCACTGCAATGACAAGTAGCCCCCACTCTCCACAACTAGAGAAAGCCTGCACACAGCAATGAAGACCCAATGCAACCAAAAATAAAATAAAATAAATTTATATATATATATATATATATATGAAAATGATACAAACAGATGGAAAGATATACCATGTTCCTGGACTGGAAGAATCAATATCATCAAAATGACTATACTATCCAAAGAAATCAACAGATTCAATGCAATACCTGTCAAATTACCAATGGCATTTTTCACAGAACTAGAACAAAAAATCTTAACATTTGTATGGAAACACAAAAGACTCCAAATAGCCAAAGCAATCCTGATAAAGAAAAACGAAGCTGAAGGAATAAGGCTACTTGACTTCAAACCATTGTACAAAGGTACAGTAATCAAAACAGTATGGTACTGGCACAGAAACAGAAATATAGATCAATGGCACAGGACAGAAAGTCCAGAAATAAACCCATGCACCTAAGGTCAATTAATCTATGACAAAGGAAGCAAGAATATACAATGGAGAAAAGACAGTCTCTTCAATAAGTGGTGCTGGGAAAACTGGACAGCTACATGTAAAACAATGAAATTAGAACATTCTCTAACACCACACACAAAAATAAACTCAAAATGGATTAAAGACCTAAATGTAAGACCAGATACTATAAAACTCTTAGAGGAAAACATAGGCAGGACACTCTTTGACATAAATCACAGCAATATCTTTTTGGATCCACCTCCTAGAGTAATGAAAAGGAAAACAAAACTAAATAAATGGAACTAATTAAACTCAAAACTTTTGCACAGCAAAGGAAACCATAAACAAAATGAAAAGACAACCCTCAGAATAGGAGAAAACATTTGCAAACCATGCGACTGATAAGGGATTAATCTCCAAAATATACAAAGAGGTCATGCAGCTCAATATCAAAAAACCAAACAACCAGGACTTCCCTGGTGGTGCAGTGATTAAGAATCTGCCTGCCAATGCATGGGACATGGGTTCAATCCCTGATCCAGGAAGATCTCACATGCCGCAGGGCAACTAAGCCCATGTGCCACAACTACTAAGCCTGTGCTCTAGAGCCTGCACAACTACTGAAGCCCACACACCTAGAGCCCATGCTTTGCAACAAGAGAAACCACTGCAATGAGAAGCCTGTGCAATGCAACAAAGAGTAGCCCCTGCTCGCCGCAACTAGAGAAAGTCCACGTGCAGCAACGAAGACCCAATGCAGCCAGAAATAAATAAATAATATATACATATATTTAAAAAAACAACCTAATCAAATAATGGGCAGAAGACCTAAATAGACATTTCTCCAAAGAAGACATACAGATGGCCAAGAGGCACATGAAAAGATGTTCAACACGGCTAATTATTAGAGAAACGCAAATCAAACCTACAATGAGAAATCACCTCATACCAGTCAGAACAACCATCAGCTAAAAGTCTACAAACAATAAGTACTGGAGAGGGTGTGGAGAAAAGGGAACCCTCCTACACTGTTGGTGGGAATGTAAATTGGTACAGACACTATGGAGAACAGTATGGAGGTTCCTTAAAAAGCTAAAAATAGAACTACCATTTTATCCAGCAATCCCATTCCTGGGCATATATCCAGAGAAAACCATGGTTCGAAAGGATACAAGCATCACAATGTTCATTGCAGTGCTATTTACAGTAGCCAAGACGTGGAAGCAACCTAAATGTCCATTGACAGATGAATGGATAAAGAAGATGTGCTACATATATACAATGGAATATTATTCAGTCATAAAAAAAGAATGAAATAATGCTATTTGCAGCAACATGGATGGATCCAGAGATTATCATACTGAGTGAAGTAAGTCAGACAAAGAAAGACAAATATCATATGGTATCACTTATATTTCGAATCTAAAAGGATGATACAAATGAACTTATATACAAAACAGAATCAGACTCACAGACTTCGAAAACAAACTTATGGTTACCAAAGGGGAAAGGTTGGGGGGAGGGATAAATTAGGAGTTTGGGATTAACATACACCCACTACTATATAGAAAATAGATAATCAACAAGGACTTACTGTATAGCACAGGCAACTCTACTCAATATTCTGTAATAACCTATATGGAAAAAGAATCTGAAAAAGAATGGATATATGTATATGTATAAATGAACCCACTCTGCTATATACCTGAAACTAACACAACATGGTAAATCAACTATACCCCAATATAAAATAAAAAATAAATTAAAATAAAATAAAACAATCATACACCATGATCAAGCGGGATTAATTCCAGGGATGCAAGGATTGTTCAACATTCACAGAGTAATCAGGGTGATAAATCACATTAACAAATGAAAGATAAAAATCATACGATCATCTCAACAGACACAGAAAAGGCATTTGACAAAATTCAACATCCATTTATGACAAAAACTCTGAGAAGATGGCAGAGTAGAAGGACATGCTCTCACTCCCTCTTGTGGGAACACCAGAATCACAACTAGCTGCTGGACAATCATCAACAGGAAGACACTGGAACTCACCAAAAAAGATAAACCACATCCAAAGACAAAGGAGAAGCCACAATAAGACAGTAGGAGGGGCGCAATCACAGTAAAATCAAATCTCATAACTGTTGGGTGGGTGACTCACAGACTGGAGACCACTTATACCACAGAAGTCCACCCACTGGAGTGAAGATGCTGAGCCCATCAGGCTTCCCAACCTGGGGGTCCAGCAATGGGAGGAGGAATTCCTACAGAATCAGACTTCGAAGGCTAGTGGGATTTGATTGCAGGACTCTGACAGGACTGGGGGAAACCCAGACTCCACTCTTGGAAGGCACACACAAAGTAGTGTGTGCACTGGGACCCAGGGGAAGGAGCAGTGACCCCAGGGGAGACTGAACAAGACTTACCTGCTAGTGTTGGTGAGTCTCCTGCAGAGGCAGGGGTGGCACTGGCTCACTGTGGGGACAAGGACACTGGCAGAAGTTCTGGGAAGTACTCCTTGGCTTGAGCCCTCCCAGAGTCTGCCACTAGCCCCGCCAAAGAGCCCCAGTAGGCTCCAGTGTTGGGTTGCCTCAGGCCTAATAACCAACAGGGAGGGAACCCAGCTCCACCCATCAGCAGTCAAGCGGATTAAAGTTTTACTGAGCTCTGCCCACCAGAGCAACGGTCAGCTCTACCCACCACCAGTCCCTCCCATTAGGCAACTTGCACAAGCCTCTTAGATAGCCTCATCCACCAGAGGGCAGACAGCAGAAGCAAGAAGAACTACAATCCTGCAGCCTGTGGAACAAAAAACACATTCACAGAAAGATAGACAAGATAAAAAGGCAGAGGGCTATGTACCAGATGAGGGAACAAGGTAAAATCCCAGAAAAACAACTAAATGAAGTGGAGATAGGCAACCTTCCACAAAAAGAATTCAGAATAATGATAGTGAAGAGGATCCAGGACCTCGGGAAAAGAATGGAGGCAAAGATCAAGAAGATGCAAGAAATGTTTAACAAAGACCTAGAAGAATTAAAGAACAAACAAACAGAGATGAACAATACAATAACTGAAATGAAAACTACACTAGAAGAAATCAATAGCAGAATAACTGAGGCAGAAGAACGGATAAATGACCTGGAAGACAGTATGGTGGAATTCACTGCTGTGGAATAGAATAAAGAAAAAAAGAATGAAAAGAAATGAAGACAGCCTAAGAGACCTCTGGGACAACATTAAATGCAACAACATTCGCATTAGAGGGGTCCCAGAAGGAGAAGAGAGAGAGAAGAGACCTGAGAAAATATTTGAAGAGAATATAGTCGAAAACTTCCCTAACATGGGAAAGGAAACAGCCACCCAAGTCCAGGAATTGCAGCAAATCCCATGCAAGATAAATTCAAGCAGAAACATGCCAAGACACATAATAATCAAATTGGCAAAAATTAAAAACAAAGAAAAATTATTGAAAGCAGCAGGGGAAAAACAACAAATAACATACAAGGGAACTCCCATAAGGTTAAAAGCTGATTTCTCAGCAGAAACTCTACAAGCCAGAAGGGAGTGGCATGATATACTTAAAGTGATAAAAGGGAAGAACCTACAACCAAGATTACTCTACCTGTCAAGGATCTCATTCAGATTCGATGGAGAAATCAAAAGCTTTACAGACAAGCAAAGGCTAAGAGAATTCAGCACCACCAAACCAGCTCTACAACAAATGCTAAAGGAACTTCTCTAAGTGGGAAAGACAAGAGAAGAAAAGAACCTACAAAAACAAACCCAAAACAATTAAGAAAATGGTCAGGGCTTCCCTGGTGGCGCAGTGGTTGAGAGTCCGCCTACCTATGCAGGGGACACGGGTTCGTGCCCTGGTCTAGGAAGATCCCACGTGCCACGGAGCGGCTAGGCCCGTGAGCCATGGCCACTGAGCCTGCACGTCCAGAGCCTGTGCTCCGCAACGGGAGAGGCCTGCGTACCACAAAAAAAAGAAAGAAAGAAAGAAATTGGTCATAGGAACATACATATTGATAATTACCTTAAAAGTGAATGGATTAAATGCTCCAACCAAAGGACACAGGCTTGCTCAATCGATACAAAAACAAGACCCATATATATGCTGTATACAAGAGACCCACTTCAGCCCCAGGGACACATACAGACTGAAAGTGAGGGGATGGAAAAAGATACTCCATGCAAATGGAAATCAAAAGAAAGCTGGAGTAGCAATCCTCATATCAGGTAAAATAGACTTTAAAATAAAGAATGTTACAGGAGACAAGGACACTACATAGTGATCAAGGGATCAATCCAAGAAGAAAATATAACAATTATAAATATATATGCACCCAACACAGGAGCACCTCAATATATATAAGGCAACTGCTAACAGCTATAAAAGAGGAAATCAACAGTAACACAATTATAGTAGAGGACTTTAACACCTCACTTACACCAATGGACAGATCATCCAAAATGAAAATAAATAGGGAAACAGAAGCTTTAAATGACACAACAGACCAGATAAATTTAATTGATATTCATAGGACATTCCATCCAAAAACAGCAGATTACACTTTCTACTCAAGTGCGCACAGAACATTCTCCAGGATAGATCACATCTTGGGTCACAAATCAAGCCTCAGTAAATTTAAGAAAATTGAAATCATATCAAGCATCTTTTCGGACCACAATGCTGTGAGAGTAGAAATGAATTACAGGGAAAAAAACGTTAGAAACACAAACACATGGAGGCTAAACAATACGTTACTAAATAACCAAGAAATCACTGAAGAAATCAAAGAGGAAATCAAAAAATACCTAGAGACACATGACAATGAAAACACAACAATCCAAAACCTATGGGATACAGCAAAAGCAGTTCTAAGAGGGAAGTTTACAGCTACACAAGCCTACCTCAAGAAACAAGAAAAATCTCAAACAATTTAACCTTTAACCTAAAGGAACTAGAGAAAGAAGAGCAAACAAAACCCAAAGTTAGCAGAAGGAAAGAAATCATAACGATCAGAGCAGAAATAAATGAAATAGAAACAAAGAAAACAATAACAAAGATCAATAAAACTAAAAGCTGGTTCTTTGAGAAGATAAACAAAATTGATAAACCATTAACCAGACTCATCAAGAAAAAGAGGGAGAGGGCTCAAATCAATAAAATTAGAAATGAAAAAGGAGAAGTTACAACAGACGCTGCGGAAATACAAAACATCCTAAGAGACTACTACAAGCAACTCTATGCCAATAAAATGGACAACCTGGAAGAAATGGACAAATTTTTAGAAAGTTATAACCTTTCAAGACTGAACCAGGAAGAAATAGAAAATATGAACAGATCAATCACAAGTAGTGAAATTGAAACTGTGATTATATCTTCCAACAATCAAAAGTCCAGGATTAGATGGCTTCACAGATGAATTCTATCAAACATTTAGAGAAGAGCTAACACCCATCATTCTCGAACTCCCAAAAAATTGCAGAGAAAGGAACACTCCCAAACTCATTCTATGAGGCCACCATCACCCTGATACCAAAACCAGACAAAGATACTACAAAAAAAAAAAAAGAAAATTACAGACCAATATCACTGATGAATATAGATGCCAAAATCCTCAACAAAATTCTAGCAAACAGAATCCAACAACACATTAAAATGATCATACACCATGATCAAGTGGGATTTATGCCAGGGATGCAAGGATTCTTCAATACATGTGAATCAATCAATGTGATATACCATATTAACATATTGAAGAATAAAAACCATATGAGCATCTCAATAGATGCAGAAAAAGCTTTTGACAAAATTCAACACCCATTTATGATAAAAACTCTCCAGATAGTGGGCACAGAGGGAACCGACCTCAACATAATAAAGGCCATATATGACAAACCCACAGCAAACATCATTCTCAATGATGAAAAACTGAAAGCATTTCCTCTAAGATCAGGAACGAGACAAGGATGTCTACTCTCACCACTATTATTCAACATAGTTTTGGAAGTCCTAGCCCTGGCAATCAGAGAAGAAAAAGAAATAAAAGGAACACAAATTGGAAAAGAAGAAGTGAAACTGTCACTGTCTGCAGATGACCTGATACTATACATAGAGAATCCTAAAGATGCCACCAGAAAACTAATAGAGCTAATCAATGAATTTGGTAAAGTTGCAGGATACAAAATTAATGCACAGAAATCTCTTGAATTCCTATATACTAATGATGAAAAATCTGAGAGAGAAATTAAGGAAACACTCCCATTTACCACTGCAACAAAAAGAATAATATACCTAGGAATAAACCTACCTAGAGAGACAAAAGACCTGTATGCAGAAAACTATAAGACACTGATGAAAGAAATTAAAGATGATACCAACAGATGGAGAGATATACCATGTTCTTGGAGTGGAAGAATCAATATTGTGAAAATGACTATACTACCCAAAGCAATCTACAGATTCAATGCAACCCCTATCAAATTACCAATGGCATTTTTTACAAAACTAGAATAAAAAATCTTAAAATTTGTATGGAGACACAAAAGACTCCGAATAGCCAAAGCGGTCTTGAGGGAACAAAACGGAGCTGGAGGAATAAGACCCTGTGACTTCAGACTATACTACAAAGCTATAGTAATCAAGACAATATGGTACTGGCACAGAAACAGAAACATAGAACAATGGAACAAGATAGAAAGCCCAGAGATAAACCCCACACACCTATGGCCAAGTAATCTATGACAAAGGAGGCAAGGATATACAATGGAGAAAAGACAGTCTCTTCAATAAGTGGTGCTGGGAAAACTGGACAGCTACCTGTAAAAGAATGAAATTAGAACACTCCCTAACACCATACACAAAAATAAACTCACAATGGATTAGAGACCTAAATGTAAGACCAGACACTATAAAACTGTTAAAGGAAAACATAGGCAGAACACTCTTTGACATAAACCACAGCAAGATCTTTTTTGATCCACCTCCTAAAGTAATGGAAATAAAAACAAAAATAAACAAATGGGACCTAAAGAAATGTCAAAGCTTTTGCACAGCAAAGGAAACCATCAACAAGATGAAAAGACAACCCTCAGAATGGGAAAAAATATTTGCAAATGAATCAATGTACAAAGGATTAATCTCCAAAATATATAAACAGCTCATGCAGCTCAATATTAAAAAAACAACCTAATCCCCAAATGGGCAGAACCCCTAAATAGACATTTCTCCAAAGAAGACATACAGATGGCCAAGAAGCACATGAAAAGCTGCTCAACATCACTAATTATTAGAGAAATGAAAATCAAAAGTACAATGAGGTATCACCTCACATCAGTTAGAATGGGCATCCTCAGAAAATGTACCAACAACAAATGCTGGAGAGGGTGTGGAGAAAAGGGAACCCTCTTGCACTGTTGGTGGGAATGTAAATTGATACATCCACTATGGTGAACAGTATGGAGGTTCCTTAAAAAACTAAAAATAGAATTACCATATGATCCAGCAATCTCACTAGTGGGCATATACCCAGAGAAAACCATAATTCAAAAAGACACATGCACCCCAATGTTCACTGCAGCACTATTTACAATAGCCAGGTCATGGAAGCAACCTAAATGCCCATCAACAGACAAATGGATAAAGAAGATGTGGTACATATATACAATGGAATATTACTCAGCCATAAAAGGATCGAAATTGGGTCATTTGTTGAGACGTGGATGGATCTAGAGACTGTCGTACAGAGTGAAGTAAGTCAGAAAGAGAAAAACAAATATCGTATGTTAACGCATATATGTGGAACCTAGAAAAATGGTACAGATGAACTGGTTTGCAGGGCAGAAATTGAGACACAGATACAGAGAACAAACATATGGACACCAAGGGGGGAAAGCTGCACGGGGGTGGTGGTGGTGGTGTTGTGCTGAATTGGGCGATTGGGATTGATGTGTATACACTGATGTGTATAAAATTGATGACTAATAAGAACCTGCTGTATAAAAATAAAATAAAATTCAAAAAAAAAAGATTACTGAAACACAAAACCACCAAAAAAGAAAAAAAACTCTCAACAAAGTGGGTATAGAGGGAACATAACTCGTATCAACTCATGATAAAAGCCATATATGACAAGCCCACAACTGTCATCATACCTAAGGGTGAAAAGCTGAAAGCGTTTCCTCTAAGATCAGGAACAAGGCAAGTATGCCCACTTTGACTACCTATATTCAACACAGCATTGGATTTTCTAGACAGAGCAATTAGGCAAGAAAAAGAAATAAAATGCATTCCAATTGAAAAGGAAAATGTAAAATTATCAATATTTGCAGATGACACATTATAGCTGATTCACTTTGCTGTACAGCAGAAACTAACACAATATTGTAAAGCAACTATACTCCAATTAAAAAAAAAGCAGAGGATCTGAACAGAAATTTTTCCATACATATGAAAAGACATACAGATGGCCAACAGGTACATGAAGAGATGTTCAACATCACTTATCATCAGGGAAGTGCAAATCAAAACCACACCTGTTAGAATAGCTATATCAAGAGGACAAGAAATAACAACTGTTGGCAACAATGTGGAAAAAAAGGGAACATTTGTGCACTGTTGGTGGGAATGTAAACTGCTACAGCCACTATGGAAAAAGAGTTTTTGAGGTTACTCAGAAAACTTAAAAATAGAACTGCCATATGATCTAGCAATTTCACTTCTGGGTATTTATCCAAAGGAAACAAAAACACTCAAAAAATACCTACACCGTCATGTTTTTTGCAGCATTATTTAAAAATAGTGAAGACATGGAAACCACCTCAGTGTTCATCGATGGACAAATGGATAAAGAAAATCTGGAATATTATTCAGCCATAAAGAGGAATGAAATCTTGCCATTTACAACAACATGGAGAGATCTTGAAAGCGTTATGCTAAATGAAATGTCAGACAAAGAAAGACAAATACCATATGAAAATATAATATGATCTCACTTTTATGTAGAATCTAAAAAACACCCCCCAAAAAACAAAAAACTGACCTCATAGATACAGAGAAGAGATTGGTGTTTGCCAGAGGCTGAAGATGGAGAGTGGGCAAAATGGATAAAGGAGGTTAAAAGGTACAAACTTCCAGATATGAACTAAATAAGTCATGTAATGTACAGCATGATGACTACAGTTAATAACATTGTATTGCATATTTGAAAGTTGCTGAAAGAGTAAACCTTGCAAGTTTTCATCACACATAAAATTTTTTTAAACTATGTATGGTGACAGATGTTAACTAGACTTATCATGGTGATTGCATATACAAATATGGAATCATTATGTTGTATACCTGAAAGTAACAATGTGTCCATTATACTTCAATAAAAATAAAAATAAAAACAAAATGTGGTGTACTTATAATGTAATATTATTCAACCTTAAAAAGAAGAAAATGATGACACATGCTACAAGGATGAACCTTAAAGAACTATGGTAGGGCTTCCCTGGTGGCACAGTGGTTGAGAGTCTGCCTGCCGATGCAAGGGACACGGGTTCGTGCCCCAGTCCGGGAGGATTCCACATGCCGCGGAGCGGCTGGGCCCGTGAGCCATGGCCGCTGAGCCTGCGCGTCCGGAGCCTGTGCTCCGCAACGGGAGAGGCCACAAGAGTGAGAGGCCCGCGTACAACAACAACAACAAAAAAAAGAACTATGGTAAGTGAAATAAGTTAGTCAAAAAAGAGCAAATATTATATGATTCTATTTACATGAAGTCCCTAAAATACTCAAATTCACAGAGATGGACAGTAGAACAGTGGCTACCAGAGGCTGGAAGGAGTAGAGAATGGGAGTATATTGTTTAATGGATAAAGTTTCAGTTTGGGATGATGAAAAGTTCTGAGATAGATGGTGATCATTTTGACACAATTTGAATGTACCTAATGCCACTGAACTGTACACTTAAAAATGGTTAAAATGGCCAATTTTTTCAACTCATTTCATTCCAACAATGTACCTAACTCAGTTGAAGGGACCATTGGAATAGAGATGCCCATATTTGCAGGCATATGTAAGCAATAACAACTACATCAGGACTGCAGCCAGGCCAACGAGGATCAACAGACACTGCTGACGGTAAGAGATCTCAAACTGGGAATGAATGTGCATCTTAGAATGAATGAAATATGATTTTTTAAAGTTCACTGGTTAATATGTCTTGTGTGAAAGCCCTGTTAACCTCCAACTATTTCACATATTCCTGCAAGACCTGGCTCAGCCTCTTTCGTCCAGTGTGCATTTAATTCACGTCAGTCAAATGAAAAAACTGACAATTTGTTAACATTGTAAGGACAAAATCTTATACTAACAGCTTCACTTTACCTAAAATTTTGATTAGTTTTTCAATTCAGTACCACAAAGAGTTACTGACAGCTTCAGGATATGTGTTTCTGCCTTTAATTTCTGATGCTTAATACTAGATAAATACAGTATACATTCTGTTATTTTTATTTTTATTTATTTATTTATTTTGCGGTACGCGGGCCTCTCACTGTTGCGGCCTCTCCCGTTGCGGAGCACAGGCTCCGGACGCGCAGGCCCAGAGGCCATGGCCCATGGGCCCAGCCGCTCCGCGTCGTGTGGGATCTTCCCAGACCGGGGCACGAGCCCGTGTCCCCTGCATCGGCAGGCGGACTCTCAACCACTGCGCCACCAGGGAAGCCCCATTCTGTTATTTTTTGAAGAAATCAGCCTCTCTACAATAACACAGAGTGGTAAGTGACTAGAGAAAGCAAGATAAACTTTTAAAAACGTAATTGATTCTTAATGACGTATTTGGCTAACACTGGAATCTTTTTCAAATACACGTTAACTGCTTTTTCAAAGAGCCCTTATGAAGTTTCCAAAGTTAAGACTTACAGGATCCACTTTTCCCTTCCTTAACGTGTATCACAAAGTCCCTTTGTCTTGCCTTGATGTCATGTGATCTTCTCTGCAGACACAAGACAACACTCAGAAGGGATCTTAGGTCATAATCGTCAATAAAATAAGTTCTGTCACTTTGATGTGGTAAGAAACCAGTCTGTGGTGGTTGCCCAAGTATATGATCACTCCTCTCCATTCTTCCCACCATGCAGTTCTTAGAAGCAATCTCAGAGTACTGTGACATTCTGAGTCTGTAGTCTTTCTGTCCCACAGCAAACCATGGAACAGGCTGACCTACTTTTTGTCACCCAAAGTCGTGCAGAGTACTATGGTCAAGAGTGCCGTTCTTAAAAAAAAAAAAAAGAGTGTCGTTCTTGGGCTTCCCTGGTGGCGCAGTGGTTGAGAGTCCGCCTGCCGATGCAGGGGACGCGGGTTCGTGCCCCGGTCCGGGAGGATCCCGCGTGTCGCGGAGCGGCTGGGCCCGTGAGCCATGGCCGCTGGGCCTGCGCGTCCGGAGCCTGTGCTCCGCAACGGGAGAGGCCCAACAGTGAGAGGCCCGCGTACCGCAAAAAAAAGAAAAGAAAAGAGTGCCGTTCTTTTGCTCACACAGGCTGATGTGCCTCATATGGGTGTTTCTGACCCTGTGGAGACCATTAATGATGGCCTCCAGATTGGGTTCTCTTGTTTCCTGGTAAATATCAGAGTCAGAGTTTCCACCTGGTGTCTCTCATGAGCAGCGCCCCAACTGTGAGTGGTTCTTCAGCCCTGCTCCTGGCTCTGCTGTGGACAGTCCCCAGAGCCACTGCCTAGAGCTTTACTTTCCATGAGAAGATGGCACTCCCCGTCCTCAGGCACCAGGAAGGAGGCTGACTTCACTGTCCCCCAAGAAACAACCACCACACAATACTGTCCGAGTGTATCCAGCTTTCCTGAAAGATTTGGAAGAAACTCAAAGGAATTCAATCTATAAGTGGTGTAATTCTAACTTTGCATCCAGGAAGTTAAAATTCTCTCAAAGCACTCCCCAAGTCCTAATTTGGATCTCTTGCACCTCATATTGCCTCTGCCTTTTGTCCAAAATAACCAGGCCCCCTATCTGTACGGATTGGTTTTTACTCCAGTATCCCCTGCCCTCCACTTGCATTTTCCAGAGTCTCAATCTGGAATCACAAGTCAGTGTGTGTGATTCACGGGGTTCGTGGCTCAGCAGGACTTCAGTGAAGGCAATTATCACCCCCAACCCTTCAGAATAGACTCTCCAGTTTTCATTTTCAGACAGTCCACTCTCCTCTCTCAGCAGTCCAGCACAGAACAACATGGAGAAATAATAGTTCTGAGACAATAGAGTATAAATCCCAAAGGAGGAAGAGAATCCATCTCCCAGCTGACTCATTCTTTGCAAGGTAACTTCCTCTCAAGATATAGCCAATAGCTCACGATTACACAAAGCAGCTTTAGTTCTTTTCCTTTGATCCTTGCTTTCCAAAATGGGCATAATTCATTTAGGATAATGTCCTCCACCTGAAAACCTCAAAGTCCAAACTTTCAGATTTTGACCATAAAAATGTGATTACATTTTTAGTGCAATATCTTTATGCTTTCTGAAGATGTGTTTGTGGGCAGAGATAAAGGAAGATTATTTTATTATTCTAGTTATACATGATTTGAACAGACCATATTACTGTACTTCGAAGTTTTTGATACTGTCCTGTTAGGATACAAAGAGAAAAAAGAGAAAAGGGATGTTTGTGAAACTTCTATAAAGATGTAATTGTATACTGTATACAGGGTGTATATTTTCTATGCAATTATGTAAATTATACATAAGTTACATATATAACCATTATATATATTTGTGTGTAAGTATTTATTTGTGTGTATATATATATATATAATATTGTAGAGCTGTTCAAGAATGTAGGCCCTTTGTAAATCAAAGTATACAGACCTGGGGTAGATAGACCCTGAAGTCTGTATCATTCAATGATTCCTGAAAGAATAATGTAGGAACCCTAATTTCTAGGGAACACCAGCTTTCCTGAGCTTATGTTTCAAACTGTGTATGAGTGTGAGCCTTCCACTCAGTAGCCGAGCCCTCCGAGGTGGTTTCCATGACTGGTATAAGATGACTGCTTTGTGTGTGGTCTCTGTGTGAGCTCTGGGCTGCTGCCCTGTTTGGGCTTGTCTAGAGGACAGGTGAGAAGGATGGGCCAGGATTCTGTCTGAATCATAGAAGAGACCACAGAAGGAAGATAATTACCCTCTTGGAGATTGGAGAGAGGGACAACTATGCTTTGGAAAGAAAGTACATGAAAAATGATATCGCCTCCAAGCCCTAGGGAAGGGAATTTTTTTTTTAAACATCTTTATTGGAGTATAATTGCTTTACAATGTTGTGTTAGTTTCTGCTTTATAACAGAGTGAATCAGCTATACGCATACATATATCCCCACATCCCCTTAGGGAGGGGAAATTTTAAATACAGAAGAGAATCAACTGCTCAGTTTCAGGAACCTCAAAGTGTTGGTTCAGGTCCTTTGAGCTGCTGACACTAAAATGGAATTGTACATGCAAGACAATCATTATTGGGGAAGTTGCCTGTGAAGAATAAAGGGGACGGGGGTGCTTTCAAACAGCAATCTAGGTCCTATTGTCAAAGGGAGAGAGAAGGAAGGATTATGTAGGAAGAGCGTCAGCCCACAGTACGGTTCTGAGAAACTTTTGGCAAGGATGATGGGGAGTCAAAGTTGCCTGATGGAGGAGTCCCGTACTTGGAAGGAATTTGTGGGCACACATACCCCCACTGTGTGCAGCCCATAGGTTGGGAGCAGCCTTGGAGAAGTGCAGCTTCGACATTCACGAGGCAGCATCTGGGGCTGCCGGCACCCATGCTTCCCGGCAGCTTCTCTTAACAGGTGATCTGAGTGGGGTGCTCCTTGGCCAATACATAGCCACTTCTCAAACTTGTTCAGGAAGCGAGCTTCCAAGGTTCCTGTGGGCCTCTCTTCCTGAGAGGAAACTTAAAGGAGAAGATTGGCGGGATGAATTAGACCCCCTTTGGTCCATCTCAGCAATGGACCTCGTACTCACTCAGTCCTTTATCTACAGTCTACTCTAAATTTCCTTCACCTTCATCCATCTACCAAGGACCTCAGAGTCCTTGGTGTCTTATTGGTGATGTGACACAAACCTTCACTTTCTAGGGTCTGCACTTCTGGTAATCAGACCCTTCTTATGTTGGTTCATGTTACAATGAAGGAAGGGAAGCACCCAGTCTCTAGACATATTTCTACCTGCCCCTATTGTGTAAAGCAGCCTTGACTCTTTCTAATGATCAGGGTCAACACTCCTGCTAAGATGATGACTCCTCTTCTCACCTACTGTCCTTGAACTCGAGTAGTTCAGAGGGTCTTCAGAGGGTCTTGGTGACTGGTATAGATTATAGGCTTTTTCTCCCAAAAAGAGTCCATCCCTAATAGGAACCAGAACCTCCAGCCCCGCAGGACCCAGAGCTGTGAGGATGCAAGCACAGAGTCCCCCTTTGGGACTGGTCATTTCTGTCAGTGCAACTCCTCCAAGAAACAGAAACAATTCAAGATTAGATATCTATAAGCTTTGTTGGGGGAAATGCCTGTGACGGATAAAGGGGAAGGAAGCAGACTGGGTAGGGAGAGCCTTTGGACCACAAAGCAGTTCTGACATCTTTGAAGAGAGAAAGGGCAACGGAAGTGTTCTGTGCCTTGATATCCATTCATCAGACCTGACAGAATGATACATGTAAGAATGAGCAGTTTACTATATATCAATTATACCTCAATAAAAATATTTTAAAATATGAGATCTAATCGTAAAGAAACTTTTCAGATGGTAGAAGATAAATAAATTCCTATATAATCTGGGTATAGGGAAAGACTTTCTATTAATGACTCAAAACCCATGTGCCATAAAAGACTGATACATTTAACTACATAAATATAAAAAGCTTTGCATAGAAAAAGACGAAAAGCAAGGTAAAAAGATAAATAAATTGGCAGGAAATAGTTGCAACATATATCACAATTAAAGGACTAATATCCATAATATATAAATTTTTAAATAGAAGGAAAAGAGACCAAACATTTTATAGAAAGATAAAAGACACAAACAGAAAAATCAAATGCTATAAAAATGGCCCTTAAATATGTGAAAAGATATTTGACTTCACTCATAAGAAGTATACTAGTTAACAACTCCAGACCTTCATAACACATATGTTGATGAGTCTATGGGGAAACAGACCCTCTCAAATATTTCTGGTGGGAATGTAAAATGGTGTAATCTGTTTGAGAGAGGAATTGACAGTATCTAACAAAATTACATGTACATTTATCTTTTGATGTAACAATTTTCACTATTAGGAATTTGCCCTGAAGTTATATACCCAATAATTTGAAAATACAAATGTACAAAGTTATTTAGTACAGTATTATTTATAATTGCAAATTACTATGTAAGTGGCCAAATATAGGAGATGTTTGTACTGTGGTACATCAACACAAGGAATATTCTGCAGCTGTAAAAAGGAATGAGGAAGACCTCCCTAAACTAATATAGAATGATTTCCAGGATATACAGTCAAGTGAAAAAAGCTATGTACAAAAAGCATATATTGAATACTACCTTTTCTTTGTAAGGAAAAAAGGGAAAGGGAAAAATATATGTATCTTTTTTTTTTTTTTTAATATAGAAGAAGCAATGAAATTGGCTAGCCTGAAAGGAAAGGCAGAAGAGGGAAAAGATGGAAAGTATATGGGAGAAAGGGACACTTCTCTGAGTGTGTATTTTTGAACAGTTTTGACTGTTGGAAGTATGATAATGTTCCATATGTTCAAAAAATAAAATTAAATAGATGAGGGTGGGGGGAATAAAATAAAGACAAATAGAAATAAATAAACCCCATTGTATTTCAAATGAGTAACACAACCAATGAAGATGGTGAGGAGAACTAATCCAAATGACTTTGAATGCAGTACTTTGACTATGTACCTTTAGGCTAAAGACAAAGGAACTACAAACAAATCTTGAATTATTTCTAGGAAGCTTGTTTTACACAGTGGTTGAGCGTGAAAATCTAAAATTATTTTATGCACACCGTAGGACTGAGCAAATAAGCAACATGAAAAATATGTTGACACTGTTGGCAGCCAGCGTTCCCACTGTGGAAGAAGGGAAATATAAATGTGGAATGAAAAAAGGGAAAGAAGAACCCTCGTGGGGTAAAATTCAAAGTACCAAAGTGAACTCAGGGTTTCTAGAATCTGTGTGTGTAATTTTAGAAATCATGAATCAAACATTAGGTATATACATATTTTCCTTAGCTCAGTCCACTGACAGAGTCTGGGAATAATGATACCCCCCAAACCATGAACACACCTAGTGCCCAGATCTTGGCTTCTAAACATTACTCTCCCCTGAAAGGAATCAGGGCTCCTTGGAGAAGTGGATGATTCTAGGGCTGGGTGAAGGAAGGCGCAACATAAGACTGGAATATCTTGTTGTGCCAGAAAGTAAGAGAGTGCGCAAAGCATGATGGAAGTGTGTTAAAAGGATACAGGAATCAACTTGAAGGGAGTTATCTCAAACAACTGAGCATTAAAATATATTAGAACAGGGATTTCCCTGGTGATCCAGTGGTTAAGAATTCGCCTTCCAATGCAGGGGATGCAGGTTCGATTCCAGGTCAGGGAACTAAGATCCCACATGCCACAGGGCAAGTGAGCCTACACGCCACAACTACTGAGCCTGCGTGCTGCAACTAGAGAGCCTCCACGCTCTGGAGCCCATGCCCCACAACAAGAGAGAAGCCCGCACGCCGCAACGAAAGATCCCACACGCTGCAACTAAAACCCATTGCAGCCAAATAATATTACATATATATATATATATATATATATAAATGGTAAGAGTATAGCAAATTGAATAAAATAAGAATCCATAGGTTCATATTCACAAAACAGATCAACAGATGATGGGTAGATGGATGGGTGGATGGACAGACACACAGGCAAGCAGGCAAATGAGAGAGGAGGGAGTACCCTTCCCTACAGTAGAATACCAGCTGATAAATGTGCAGGGAGTGGTAGAGTGGGAAAATCATCATTTTGCAACTATTATGTTAAAGGTTGGTCTATGCAGGGATCATCAATGGATTCTAAATATAGGGCAGATTCTAAATACAGGGTAGAAAGTTTGAAGAGGAACTGGATATCTGCAGGATCTTAAAGTGCCCACACAGATTATTTATCGATTGCAAGGGGTAACATATTAACACAGCGGAGAAACCGGACAACACCTTGACACCCGGACCTGGTGATAATTATCACCACCAGTGAGGGGCAAATAGACATAACTTGCTTCCAGATGCAACATCCTGGGAAGGACACACACTCTCTTACATAATGTTCCAGTCAGACTTGACTATAGTGAGGAGGAAACATCAGGCATTCCCAAATTGAGAAACATTCTGTAACATAAATAGCCTGCATTTAAAAAAAAAAAGTCAATGTTTTGAAAGCTAAAGAAAGGCTGAGCAAGCATTCCAGATTAAAGGAGCCTAAAGAGATTGGACAGCAAAATGTAACACATGATCCTGCACTGGGACAGGAAAAATACTGCATAGAAAAATGCACTATAAATAAAAATGTGCTGTAAAGAACACTAATGGAAAAACTGACAAAATTAGAGTATGGACTATAGATTAGATAAAACTACAGTATGGAGGTCAGATTTCCTGAACTTGCTATCTGTGCTGTGGTCATGGAAGAGGATATTCTTACTACAAAATACACAGTGGGGCTTCCCTGGTGGTGCAGTGGTTGAGAGTCCGCCTGCCGATGCAGGGGACACGGGTTCGTGTCCCGGTCCGGGAGGATCCCACATGCCGCGGAGCGGCTGGGCCCGTGAGCCATGGCCGCTGAGCCTGCGCGTCCAGAGCCTGTGCTCCGCAACGGGAGAGGCCACAACAGTGAGAGGCCCGCGTACCAGAAAAAAAAAAAAAAAACACCACAGTGAAGTAAGTCTTAAGGGATAGGGATCAGGGGTATGAGTATGTAATCTACTCTCAAATTATGCACAGAAAAAAAAGAACACCAAAAAACAGTGTATTCTTGTGTCCAGGGAGTTGGGGAAAGGGAGGGAGACAGAGAGAAAAAACAATAAAGCAAAAGTAGTGAAATGTTAACATTTAGGGAAATTGAGTGAAACATATGGGATTTTTTGGTACTATTTTTACAACTTTTCTGTTAGTCTGAACATATTTTTTTTTATTAAAAAAGAAAAGCAGTTTGAATGTATTTTCATTACAATCTAAAAAGTTTTTAAAACCCAGTAAGGATTCTACCAAGAGGACAGAAAAGCAGAGGAGGAGGAGGGAAAGAAGCAGAAGAGGGGAAATGGCACGGGACCCTGCCCCTCCCTCCCCCAGGTCTCTCTCCTGTGCGTGGTAGCAGGCCAGGGCAAAGGTGAAGCGCCACATGAGTTTGATTTGATGGTATCAAGATTATTTTCTATAGAAAGAGAAAAGTGAGTCACTTACGGAGTTATATGAACTCTGCACGAATTTCTACAAAACCCTTCACTGCTTGAAAAAAATGTGATACTCAGTGAGGGCTTCTTTTGTCCAGGCTGGGAACCCCCAGGGTTGACCAACCTCACTTCCCTGATTCGAGAACACGCAAACAGTGTGGCAAGGCCAGTGCATACAGTGGACGACTGGAACCAAAGGTTTCGGAGCAGGGATTTGCCATTTCTAGAATTTATGCCAAAGGTAGTTTCGTAGACAGAGATGGGACACAGGTCCTGGCCAGCCTCAGGTAAAGCCACGGAGCTGGGCCTCTCTGGGTCAGGGGTCAGAGGAGCTGGCCGTGGGCCTCCCTGCTTCAGTTCTCTATTACTCCAGGGGTGGCACAATCCCTGTCTCTCTCCTGTCACCCCACTGCTCCCGGGAGCGATGCAATGGTTCCTGAAGTCATTTATCATCCCCACCTAGACGGCAGCTTCAACGGTGAGAACAATCCCTTCCACATGTTCAGTGTTTTGGCTGCTCTCCAGGTTCCCATAATCCTGTGGGGCAGGTTGGGATCCCTGGGCTGAGGTGAGACCACCAGGATGCAGAGGGGCTGAGTACTACACCGTTGGTGGGCTGGGGTCCCAGCACTCAGACGGATCTTCCGGTTCCAGGTTCAGTGGCTGTGGCCTCTAAGGCCCCTGTTAGCCATATCGACCTCTGTTACTATCTCTGGAGCACCTAACTTTTTCTATTTTTACAGAGGTGAGGATGGGAGCTTAGGAGCACTTTTCCCACATTCCCCAACAACAACCTTTTCCTCCTTTTTGGTTTCCCCTACCCATTCCTGGAACTCCTCATTTTTCTCTGTCACTCCTACACAAAGATCTAACCTTTGTACAATGGCAAGACACTGGAAATAACCTAAATACCTATACTGGAGGAAGAGGTTAATAAAGCAGGCCACATCATCATGCAATATTAAACTACTTAACATTATTATTGTGAGAGTTCATTAGACACATAGGGTAGTGCATATGATAGTTATTAGAAAATAAAGACAGAGTACAGATAGAAAAAAATACAGATTACAAAACTGTACACACACTATAATCATGAGAATGTAAATTGCATGTCTGGCTGAGGTCTGGAAGAAAAACTGAAAAAATGAGCATCACTCTCTTTTGTTATTAATATTTACTTGGTGCTTGCCACACGCTAGGCCCTGGGCTAAGAGCTTTAGAAATATAACTCAATCCTCTTAACAACCTCCTAACAAGGTAGGTACTACCATTTCCCTGTTTTGTGGCTGAGGACCCAGAGAGGTTAAATTGTTAAAGGCTACACAGCTGCTTAGTGGTGGGACCAGGACTTGACCCCATGCCATCTGGTTCTGTATCTCCCTGATACTCCTTTACTACTCTTACACTGTTGACCCTCGAACAATACGGGGTTTAGGAGTGCTACTACCCTCGTGGTTGAAAATTTGCGTATAACTTTTGACTCCCCCAAAAGTTAACTACTAATAGCGTACTGTTGACCAGAAGCTTTACTGATAATATAAACAATTAACATATATTTTGTATATTCTTACAAGAAAGTAAACTAGTGAAAAGAAAATATTAAGAAAATCGTAAGGGGACTTCCCTGGTGGCGCAGTGGTTGGGAGTCCGCCTGCCGACGCAGGGGACACGGGTTCGTGCCCCGGTCTGGGAAGATCCCACATGCCGCAGAGCAGCTGGGCCCGTGAGCCATGGCCGCTGAGCCTGCGCGTCCGGAGCCTGTGCTCCGCAACGGGAGAGGCCACAGCAGTGAGAAGCCCGCGTACAGCAAAAAAAAAAAAAAAAAAAAAAAAAAAAAAAGAAAATCATAAGGAAGAGAAAATTCAGTATCAAAAATTACAGTACCATAATGTAAGTTGACATTGTCTGTTTACAAGATGAATCGTCTGTTTGTCAGTACCTACGTCAATATTGCCTCATATGATATAAAATACGGTAGATGTTATACGTATTACTAACATGAGACCTCGAAAGTGAAAAGCTAATGTGAAAAAGAAATGCATATTTACTTACAGGTGCACTGATAACACAGCAGCAGCGGTATGGTTGCTTAATGGTAGCCTAGTAGAATCAGTACACTTGTTTCACGATAGCCTAGCCTACACCCTAATAAACAAATCATTATACAATTTTTATGGCACACTGCATTACCGTGATATTCATAAAACAGTATTGGAAAGAGTGTTACTTTTTTTTAAAAAACCATTTACCTTTGATGACAGGCTGACATACTGTTTCTCCAAGGGAAAGAGAAAGCTACACTATTCACCTGCTAGCTTTTTCAAATTGTTGCTCATCTCCAAAAAATTTTCCAATATACGTAGTGAAAAAATATAAGTGCAACCCCGCAGTTCAAACCCATGTTTTTCAAAGGTCAACTGTATTACTAGAGTAGTTCCCTTATACTACTCTAGTCTATCTCGTAAGTTAAGAAACTACAGATAAGTTCCTCTTTTTGTTTTGTTTTTTTCCTACTATTACCCTTATTATTACCTAAAAATTTAAAACAAAAATATTTAAATCAACATGACCACGTTTGATCATGTTACATATATATATAATGTGTATAGTTTCAAAATCAGATCCATCTATTAGTAAATTTTTCCTAGGCAATGTTTTCTAATGACAGTGAGAGAAATATTTTCATGTTATGTCAACTGAAAGACATTTAGCTTTATCTGAGCCAACCTAGTATGTGATTATTTGAGATTTGATCTATTGACAAGCAATTTCAATAGAGGTAGCCCAAAACAACGACTCAAATAAGTAAACTGTGTCTTGCTTTTATGTCCTAATTTAAGAATATATTTACAGATAAGATGGTGTCATATCTGGGAATGCTTCAAATTAATAGTGAATGGAGGTATGAATAGGACAAGACTGGACAATGGGTTAACAAATACTGAAGTTGTATGATGGGTTCATGGAGGTTCATTTCACTATTCTGTCCACATTTTGTGTCCTCAAAATCCTTCATAATGAAGGTTTTTTAGAGTACATTTACTATCAAAAAATGATGAAATCCAATGTTATTGATGCAATGCTGATGTGATTACAATTCTCAACAACTATTTCTTGGAATTTATAATTATATGTACCAAAGAATAGAATAGTAATGGACAAGTCTGATATTTTTTTTTTTTTTTTTTTGCTGTACACGGGCCTCTCACTGTTGTGGCCTCTCCCGTTGCGGAGCACAGGCTCCGGACGTGCAGGCTCAGCGGCCACGGCTCACGGGCCCAGCCGCTCCGCGGCATGTGGGATCCTCCTGGACCGGGGCACGAACCCGTGTCCCCCGCATCGGCAGGCAGACTCTCAACCACTGCGCCACCAGGGAAGCCCAAATCTGATACTTTTAAGGTAGTTGCATTTTAAAAAATCCAAAATATAAAAAAAATTCAAAATGTAAGTTAGTCCAAGTGAAATTTTAGTAATATGGGTTTGAACTATCAAAGTATAAATTTCAAGAAGTTTAGCCATGACATAAATTAATAGTGAGTACAGGTCAAAGACATACTTAACTCATTAATAAGGGAATCAGCAGGATATTACAGCTGGTTCCAAGGAGGATAGGATTGGTAAATATATAATTAAGGGAAAAAAGAACGCCAAAATAAACCTTCTGGTTAACGTCGTACAAGATATATCAACTGGAAGCTTTCAGGTTATCTTTTCTAACAGACAAAATCATTTGCATCTAATCAAGACAAAACTCCACAAGTTAACGTTAATTTCATGGACTCTGGGCCCTCATCAGTCACAAATAACAGGCTAAACTCTCATCTCTTAGAATCAGATGACTTAGCAAGTGTGTTAGACAGTGCTTTAGTGACTCATATGATTTTGAAAGGGCGTGCAGCACTCTTTGCCTCATTTCTCAGTTTCACATAGTTTTTCTTAATAAGACCTCACTCCCCAACAACCAGGAAGCACTACAGTTCTTTGTATCAAGTCTCAACCAGAAAATTAGGGACTAGATTCCACACGTTATCATTTCACTTCAAGTTCAGTGAAATTGGCAAGGATTTACTCAATGTCTTCTTCGTACCCCAGTTTCTATTCCAGGTTCCAGGTTGCCTGAATAAAGAAAGCACTTCCCTAGCCAGTCTGGAGAGGCGACAACACAGACTCACCCACATTCTACCTGCAGGGTCAGAGTGTGCACATCAGGTGTTTTCAGCCTCAGTGGGCATCATCTCTACCTGACCTGCCTCATAGGCTTGTTCTCTTGCTCATTTATGCCAAAGTTTATGAAAACACTTTGAAACAATAATGGCACGTGAGCATAAACTGATATTAACTGTCATTACTCCTTCGTTTTGGCCTAGAGTCTGGAACTATGTTTATCCCCACTACAAATATAGCAATGGGTCGGAGGTTTCCCCTTTTCTAGGGTCCGGTAAGGATCAGTTGCAGAATTTGGTGAACAGATCTATACTGGAATCTACACTTTTCATGTATCACACCAGTTTCCCCAGGCTGCACCAGTCTTGAGGTAAAAATGAAATTTTTAGAAGTCTGTCTCTGGCTCCAAATCCCACAAGCTTTGGGGACCAGGACCACCACCCTTTGCCCTTTAAAGTCATCCCTGAGAGTATGTCCTGTGCTCACTGGGATGCCATATTCTCCTTTCTTCAACCGCTCTTTTGAACCGTACCCTGGCTGAAGAGCTACCTGCAAGAACCTCATGGCTTCCATTGTAGCTGGTGTCACCTGTTAATGGCACTGTTGCCCATGCCAAGTTCCTGTCGCTCGCCGCCCCTAAAGCTACTTGCGCCTTGAAAGTCGCGGATGTCTTTAAGATAGTGCTGAGCTGACAATATGCTGAGCCAGGACTGCCAGGGGACCCTGTGGTGATGTCTGAGGCCAGAGCCTCCAATGTTCCACCAAGACAGCTCATTTTAGCTACAGCTGGCAAATGGAGTGTAACGGTGCCGGCACCATCTCTCATCTCTTATTGACACCCAGGACTGGCTACATAATTTGCATGGCCTAGATAAGACAGAGCCCCTTGCCAAGAAAAAAAAAGTATTAAGAATTTCAAACTAGTGACAGAGAGCATTAAACCAAAAGCACAGGGCCCTTCTCAGTGCAGGGCCCTGGGCGATGGCACAGGTCACAGAGCTGATCCTGTTGACACTCTGAGACGGTCTTGAAGATACAGCCCGAAGAATTCATTGCTTCCTTCACCTATGTGCCCCACCGCATTAAACTGGGCTTAATACAAGCTCAGCCTCTTCGAAACTGTGTGCCTAACCAAAAGAATAAGCTCTTCTGGTTTGGTTGTTACTGTTGCTGTTTCTTTCCCTCATCGTCTGCACTGGACCCGGGCACAGCGTACCGCTGCTGTACTCTCAACTGCCACACTCCTCCTCTTACCCCATGCCCAGCCACAGCCCTGTACTTGAACTTCTCTCTCCTTGGGTGAACTCCCGTCAGCCCATCTCCTCAGCCTCATGCAAGTGAACTTACGGTGACCCCCTGCACCCTCCGCCAGAGGAATCCAGCTCCCAAGGCACCCACACGGTGACGGATGCACCCAACGATTCTGGCAGTCTGATAGGTAGAAGCCAGGGAGACCACTGTGCCGAAACTGCCGGGAGTCTTACGTTTAAAGGAGAGGCAGCATTCAAACTTTGGGGCTAAAGTTAATCGTTTATTCTGCAATACTTCGTGGCTATTTCGGAGCTGCAAAGGAAACAGCCAGACCCTGCCCAAGAATAGGAGGCTTGAATCTGAAGGGGTGTCATCCTTGAAGATAGAGCCACAAATCCAAAGGGGTGCTGAGGACAGAAGGGGAGGATTTCCTCCTTCCTGGGTGTGATATTGTGATTTATAATAAGAAATATATACTTGGGTCTTTATCCCCTTTTCTGGCACTGGGCTCCTAAAACCCTTAAGAATTTTCTAAGTTTTGAGAGCAGCAAAGGTGTCTTTTGTTATGTTAATGGAGTGACTTTTGGAAGGTTGGGGGCTGGGTGCCAGAAACACCAACCGTAAGATTAGAGAGTTGGAACTTTCAGTCCCACAGCCATGACCTCTGGGGGAGGGGAGAGGAGGTGGAGGCTGAATTGGTTGTCAGTGGCCAATGAGTTAATCAAATCATGCCCATGTAGTAAAGCCTCCATAAAATCCCAGAAGGACAGGGTTCGGAGAGCTTCTGGGTTGGTGAACACATGGAGATCTGGGGAAAATGGCACACCTGAAGAGGGCATGGAAGCTCAGAACCCTTTCCCCGTATCTCGCCCTATGCATCTCTTCCATCTCGCTCTTTCTGAGTTCCATCCTTATATAATAAACCAGTAATCTAGTAAGTAAGATGTTTGAGTTCTGTGAGCTACTCTAGAAAATTAATTAAACTCAAGAAGTGGGTCATTGGAATCGCCCATCTAAAGCCAGTTGGTCAGAAGCACAGGTGATAACCTAGACTTGCAATTGGTGTCTGAAGTGGAGGGGCGAGGTAGGGGAGAACATCTTGTAAGACTGAGTCCTTAACCTGTGGGATATGACTGTATCTCCGGGTAGATAGTGTCAAATTGAGTTAAATTGTAGGACACCCAGCTGGTGTTTGAAAACTTCTTGGTGGTGTAAGGGAAAACGCACACATTGGAAATTGGTATCAGAACCATTACCGGGCAAAGGAAAGATAAGGGGCTGGATCGAAGAAAGCAAGTAGGCTCCTGGAGCAGGACAGCCAGTAGGAGTCAAGGGAGAGCATGAGCCTTCAAATGACCCTTCCTGTTATCCCCAAGGCTTTGTTTATCAGGGGAAAAGCCTATGTCCTTGCTTGGGGGCAGGGATGGCAACTGCTTGGAAAGGCTATTTAGTGATGGCTAGAGTATCCCAGGGAGTGTCTGAAGCAAGAATCATGGTTGACACAAGCACGACCTCAGGACAGAGAGGGAGAGAAGCTCATAGCATCTGGGCAGTCTCTGAAATACTCATGGAGGAGAACCCAGGGCAAATTCTATCTCCGTTATGGAGGTGAGAATTGTGTTATTTGGGTAAAAAGGGAAGGTGACCCCTACCAGCTGGAGAAGTTTGAGACATCTGGGTTACTTGTGTTTTACCCAACTCAGGTATGCTGCTTTCAAGGCTGGCGCCTGTAATCTGTCTTGGGATTTCTGGCCCTACTGCCCTTGTTTTTCCCATGACATAAAATCTGCCAAACAAATTTAGGAGTGACCTCCAGAGCAATGGCAAGTAAGTCAAAGTTTCACAAGATTCTTTTTCTAGATATTCTGTCAAATTTTTCTTGTCCATTTCCAAGATGAAATACTTCTGCCCACAGCATTGAAAGTAATAAAAGGATTACTGTGAGAGGAGACATTACAACTGACACCAGAGAAATACAAAGGATCATAAAAGACTACTATATTATACACCAACAAATTGGACAACCTAGAACAAATGGATAAATTTCTAAAAACATACAAACTACCAAGACTAAATCATGAAGAAATAGAAAATCTGAACAGACCAATTACCAGTAAGGAGAGTGAATCAGTAATCCAAAACCTCCCAACAGTCATGTGATCCAGGACCACATGACTTCACTGGCGAACTCTACCAAACAGTCAAAGAAGAATTAACACCAGTTCTTCCCAAACTCTTCGAAAAATAGATGAGGAAGGAACACTCCCAAACTCATTTTACGAGGCCAGCATTACCCGTATACCAAAATCTGATAAGGTCACTAGAAGAAAAGAAAATTACAGGCCAATATCCCTGATTAACACAGATGCAAAATCGTCAACAAAATATTAATGAACCAAATTTCACAATACTTTAAAAGGATCATACACTGTAATCAAGTGGGATTTATTCCAGGGATGCAAGTATGGTTCAACGTCCACAAAACAATCAATGTGATACACCACACTAACAAAATGAAGGATAAAAATCACATGATCATCTCAACAGATGCAGGAAAGGCATTTGACAACATTCAGCATTCATTTATGATTTTAAAAAACTCTCAATAAATTGGGTATAGAAGGAATGTACTGCAACATAATAAAGGCCACATATGACAAGCCAATGGCTAACGTCACACTCAACAGGGAAAAGCTCAAAGCTTTTCCTCTAAGATCAGGAACAAGACTTATTTGATACGGTATTGGTAGTCCTAGCAAGAGCAATTAGACAAGAAAAAGAAATAAAAGGTACCAAATCAAAAAGAAAGTAAAACTTTCTCTCTTTGCAGGTGACATTATAACATGAGAAAACTCTAAAGACTCCACCAAAAAACTGTTAGAATAAACAAATTCAGTAAAGTTGCAGGATACAAAATCACTATACAAAAATCAGCTGCATTTCTATACACTAATAACGAACTATCGGAAAAAGAATTTTTTTAAAATCCTATTTACAATTGCATCAAAAGGAATGAAATACCTAAGAATAAATTTAACCAAGGAGGTGAAAAACTTGCACACTGAAAATTATAAGGTTGATGAAAGAAACTGAAGAAGAAGACATGACAACCAGCAGTGGAGTCAGCAGGACGCGAAGAAAAAGTGTGTAACTGTGTGTGGTAAGAGATGTCAACTAGATGACTGTGATGATCATTTTTCAGTAGTACATATATTGAGATCAGGGTTGATGGGGACCCGTTGCCGGACCCCCAGGCACGCAGCCTTGCTCCTGATCCTCCTGGGGTGCATCCCTCTCCTCGGGGCCATGACTGAGACTGGGGACTGGAGATCGGGGACCAAGGACTGGGGACCAGGCAACTTTTTTCCCAAATGTCTCTGGGTGAGGTACAACTGCCAGGGAAGGGACAAGTTCCTCCCTCCCTAACACACCTCCTGGCCCATGGTGGGCCCATTCTGGGCACCAGAATTCAGGAATTCACTTCCAGGTTTCACCACAGACCACCCTTACCCAGAGTGAGCACATAGAGAAATTTCACTGTCACCTTTGGTTAATATCACACCCTTTGTACATGCATGAAGAAAGTTTCCATGTTTTCCCCCTGCTGCCGCTGGACCACTGTCTTACACCATACACAAAAATCAACTCAAAATGGATTAAAGACTTGACCATAAGACCTGAAACAATAAAACTTCTAGAAGAAAACATAGGGAGTAAGGTCCTTGACATTGATCTTGGCAGTGATGTTTTGGATTTAACACCAAAAGCAAAGGCAACAAGAGCAATCATTTAAAAGTAGGACTACATCAGACTAAAAAGCTTCTGCACATCAAGGGAAACCAAGAAAATGAAAAAGCAGCCTACAGAATGGGAGAAAATATTTACAAATCATATATCTGAAAAGTGTTAATATCCATTATTATAAAGAACTCATCCAACTTAATAGCAAAAAGTAAGTCTGATTAAAATCAGGCAGTAGTTCCAAATAGACATTTTTCTGAAGAAGAAATAAAGATGGCTAACAAGTACACAAAAAGATGCTCAACACTGCTAATTATTAGAGAAATGCAAATCAAAGCAACAGTGAGATATCAGCTCAAACCTGTGAGAATGACTATTATCAAAATATCCAGGGACTTCGCTGGTGGCGCAGTGGTTAAGAATCCGCCTGCCAGTGCAGGGGACACGGGTTCGAGCCCTGGTCCAGGATGATCCCACATGCCGTGGAGCAACTAAGCCCATGCACCACAACTACTGAGCCTGCGCTCTAGAGCCTGCGAACCACAACTACTGAGCCCGAGTGCCACAACTACTGAAGCCCGCGCGCCTAGAGCCCGTGCTCTGCAACAAGAGAAGCCACCACAATGAAAAGCCCGGGAACCGCAACGAAGAACAGCCGTGTGCAGCAACAAACACCCAAGGCAGCCAAAAATATAAATAAATAAAAATTAAAAACAACATCTACAAATAACAAATACTGGGGAGGATGTAGAGAAAAGAGAACCCTTGTGCATTTGTTGGTGGGAATATCAATTGGTGCAGCCACTATGGAAAACAGTATGGAAGTTCCTCAAAAATTTAAAAATAGATCCACTATAGGATCCAGCAATTCCACTTCTGGGTATTCATCCAAAGGAAACACTAACTTTAAAAGACAACTTCAATCCCATGTTACTGCAGTATTTACAAGAGACAAGACAGGCAAACAACCTAAACGTCCACTGATGGATGAACGGATATATACACACAATGGAATATTATTTAGCCATAAAAAGAAAATCTTGCATTTATGACAACACGGATGGACCTTGAAGGCATTTATGCTAATTGAAACTGGCAAACTGAGAAAGACAAATACTGTATGATCTCACTTACATGTGGAATCTAAAAACAAACAAAAACCAAACCCAAAGACACAGAGAACAGATTGGTGGTTATCAGAAACACGGAGTGGGGGGTATGCAAAAAATGGATGAAGGGGCGCCAACTATAAAATAAATAAGGCCTGGGGATGCCATGTACAGCATGGTGACTATAGTTAATAATACTGAATTGTGTATTTGAAAGTCGCTAAGAGAATAAATCTTGTAAGTTCTCATCACAAGAAGAAAAATTGTATAACTATGTGTGGTAAGAGATGCCAACTAGATGACTGTGATGATCATTTTTCAATATTACATATATTGAATCCATGTTGTACACCTGAAACTAATATAATGTTATATGTCAATGATCTCTTGATTAAAAGAAAATTTCTACATGTCACTGGATCTGACAAGAACTTATGTTAAGTGTTCAGCTCCATAAAGCAGGATTAAGTAGCACCAATAGCTTTTCTAAGATTGGGGGATGGGAAAAAGCAACAATAAAGCTGTTTGCTCTCTCTCTTCCTATTAAAAGAAGGGCATACCCAGCAACATTACCAATAACTGAAGAGTTAATCTTTTGATAAACCAAATAGTTTGTAGCCACACCTTGAAAGTTAAACTCTTAAGCACTACGTGGCAATAGAAAAAATGGGGACACCTTTCTGCAAAGCAGTTAAGTTTTAAATTTTTACCTCATTTAGCTACTGGATTGAGGAGGGGCGTGGCAGTGAGATGGGCAGAGAGCATGGCTGGGCCCTGACTCTGGCTGCTCCTCCTTCCTTGGAAACATCTCTGAGACCTGTCCATAGTGCTTGCAGCTGCCAGCCCGAACCCCAGTGGGTACTGGCCCAACCCTCAGAAGGAATGGACCAGGCCAGGAGACGCCTACTTGCCCACTCTCTCTCTTTTTTTTATACATTTATTTATTTATTTTTGGCTGCATTGGGTCTTTGTTGCTGCGCACAGGCTTTCTCTAGTTGCAGCGAGCAGGGGCTACTCTTCGTTGCGGTGCGCAGGCTTCTCATTGCGGTGGCTTCTCTTGTTGCGGAGCATAGGCTCTAGGCACGTGGACTTCAGTAGTTGTGGTGCGTGGGCTCAGTAGTTGTGGCTTGTGGGCTCTAGAGCTCAGGTTCAGTAGTTGTGGCGCACGGGTTTAGTTGCTCCACGGCATGTGGGATCTTCCCAGACCAGGGCTTGAACCTGTGTCCCCTGCATTGGTAGACGGATTCTTAACCACTGTGCCACCAGGGAAGTCCCAGCCCCACTCTCTTTTTGCATCAGCAGATCCATGCTCTTGTCCTGTTTTCCACAGTGACTATCATAAACGTGCCTGCTCTGAGCTGGGAGTGCTGCCCTCAGAGCAAGCAGAGACTCAGGGACATTGCCAATGCTGCTTCCAGTGCCCAACGTTGCCTCCTAACCACGTCAGAGGCTGAGCACCTGCTTCAGGCCCTGTGGTTCTAGGGTACTCTGAAATAGAGTGGCATGGACCCCATTACAGCTCTTGGACTTGAAATCTACATTTGGCTGCCCTGAGTTTCCCCCTGCCTGGCCTCCATCAACTGAGCCAATGCACACAAACTCTAACTCAGGGATGGAAAAGGGAATCCACCTCAGCTGACTAGATCTGCCCCAATACCTGGAAGGGCTAGACTAGGACGACCCCGAGGGCAAGCTGAGATTTGGGCTGAAGAAACTGACCGAAGAAAGAGAGAACCCCAGGCTGTCTGAGCTTCAGCCCCGGACTTGACCACCAAGCCAGCTGGTGAATGGACCCTCTGCAGCAGCACAAGACCAAGAAATGGGCTGGGTTGCTGCATGTCTGCCTGGGAGGGAATCCCAAACAGCCTCTCCTAAAAGAGTGGGTCCCCAAGGAGTACCCAGTTAATTGCAAAGAAATAATCTGGCCCTGTTGAGAAGTTGTACAAAAAATGAAAAGACAACAAAAACAGAGCTAGAAGGTCAAAATCACCCCTAAAGTAGCTGTCCAGGACACATCTGTTCTATCCTCATCCTTTCAGGTGTAACATGGACCAGGGGTGAGATGGTGGCATTCCCTGGAGGGACAAGGAACCTGGTTCCCCATACGAGCTGTATAGGCCAGCTGACTTTCTCCTGGAAGAATGGGGAGGTCTGGGAAGCTTTCCCAGGGGAAATGACCTAGGTGAGACATTGGAAACCAAGCGTTGACCATGGAAAGGAGGAAAGGGTCTGCTAGACAGAGGGACAGCACATAGAAATCTCTGAAGGTGAGAAGACAGAGGGGAGCTTCCAAGAGGACAGATGGTAGGAGGCTGCGGATCTCAATTTGGGACAACAGCAGCAGATGAGGCTGACAATGTGAGTAAGTGGCTTGCTCGTGAAAAATCATTTAAGCTAAGGTAAGAATTTTACCTCCCCCCCCTCCGGCCCCCTCCCCCACTGTGGGGTGCAGCTAGGGGAGAGGGACACAGTACAAGCTGTAGAAACATCTACCTGTTGGTGCGGTGGGTATAAACCGGGGTAAGGCTAGAAGCAGGAGGACCAGGGAGGAGCATGTTAGCCCAGCTGGCAGTGAAATAAAACCGCCTGGGAAAGCAACACTATGAGAACTTGCCTAACACACTCGCAGAGCTGGGCATGGCGCCAAGCACGTTACACATTAAATCTATCACTTACCTCCGCAGCAAGCCCATGAGGAAAGCGCTATTACTAGTATTTCCATTTTCCATTTGAAATGAGGCAGAGAGCAGCTGAGCCATTTCCCCTGGGCTGCAGAGCAGCGAGGACAGAGCCAGAGTCCACCAATGCTCTCAACCATGACCTGTCCTCACCTGAAGGTGGGAAAAAATGGACAACACATTCTAGAGATGCTTGTTAGGAGGCAGAATTGACAGGACTTTGTGGTCAATGAGGTATGAGAGGGGGAAGAGTCAAGAATGACTCCCAAGTTTCTAGCTTGGGTATCTGGATGGAAGGTAATGCCTCTTACTGAGCAAAGGTGCACAGAAGATGGTCCACATCTGTGGATATTTCAAGGAGGGCATTCCAAATGCTGCTGGAAAGTCACAAAAGTCTGAAAGGTTTATGGGCTATCTCAAGAAGAGCAGAAGCAGTGGATTAACTGGGAGTGGGTTAAGGGGTCCAAGCAAGGTAGAAAAATAGAGAGAGTGTGTGTAGACAACTCCATAAAAAAGCTTGGCTAGGAAGTGGAGAGGGGAGCGAAATGTCCCTTGAGGAGGGATTTTGCTTTTGCTGTTTTTTTGACTCTGATGACCCGAGCAGCTCCTACCTCGTGACAGGAGGGAGTATGGAGGGGGTGACTCAGGTGGGTTCAGTACAGAGTGAAGGAATTTGCCATGTGGTGGTTCCTATTTTATCTGGAGGAGGGGGGTGGTAATAGAGCACTTCACAAATCTCTTTGATGTTCTGCCCAAGATTATGCAGGCTTCTCATGCTGTGTTAGTTTCTGTTCCACAACTTAAAAGATTTCTTTTGCTTTCTTCTCAAGCAAGTAGCTTTGAAATGTTACCTTCCGTATAAAGTGGAATTATAATATTTAGCATGTAAGTTAATCTTGTTTCATAGATAGCTTTCTCTTTCAAGAGAGAACTTCAAACGGGTTTGTGGAGAAAGCGTCCTTCACATTATTCAAGATAAATGTTCTGCTCTGGAGATCGGGAGGCTGAGGGGTACGAGGAATCACTTATGAGTTTCAGGTTGCAACGCAGCCTTTAGAAATTCACTTACAAGTTGCACACCAAAACACTCCAGGAAAAATGAGCAGTTTCTCCAATTTGGATTGTATTAAATAAAAAGAGAAAAAAAAAAGAAACAGTCAAATTAAAGATCATGGAGGCTAGACTGGTTTGGATGACATTCTTAAACTTTTACAGTGAGGGTTGGGGATAGACTCAATGTCCAAGAACTCCAGTCTGTGTGGTAATATATCTAAATATAGATAGATGGGTTGTGGCAGGGGGAAAGGGGGAGGGAGAGAGCTACTCATTGTAACAACTTGGAAAGGTCAGTTAAGGACAAAAATTTCATCCTTCATCTCCCAACACAGAATCATACTGCTCTACCTCCAGTCTTCTTTTTAATGCAAAAAAGTCACTGTACGCATACAGTCATGGAGTCTGCTCTTTTCACTTAGTTTTTTATGCCAGGCAGTTACTCACGCCATGAAGACCTTTTTGTAAACATTATTTGAATGGCGGCATGAGGTCCCAGCCCAAGGACATCCTGTAGCCCACTTCCTCAATCAAAGGGTCCCTATTGGGCAGAGAGTATTTGCCATCTGCTTGTCTGTATAGTCAGGTGGAGACCAGGGGCTTGTAGCTAAGAGGAATGGGGGCGTTGTCCTCTAAAATACAATTTTTCTTTGGCTGTTCTTGAATTTTATTGTTAAAGCAATAAAAAAAAAATCAACCAGCAGGGAAACGCTAAGTTTGATCATTCACAGATTACAATGTCTCTATTTTTTTCTATTTTCTAGGTTTCTGAGACAGTAATTATTTGTTTAAGCTCCCATGGGCTTAGGTCTGGCTGAGAGTTTTGGACAAACTAAGGTGCTGCACTTCACAGCCTTGAGCAAATAGGGTAATAGGTCTAACATCCTTCTGTTGTCCAAGAGGAAAGAGTAAGACGTACAGGCATCTCCTGGTCAAATAATAAATTATAGAACACCCACCCAGATGCTACCCACACACAACGCTGCAGGAATTCTTCCCCATCCCCGCCCTCCCACCCCCCAAAATAGACTAGACCATGCTAAGTCATTCAGCCTAAGGACCCCAATACTCGGCCTTGGACCTGCTGGGCTACCCTTCCTGTCCACGTTGTAACCTTCCTCCAAAGTCCAAGTTCAAGCCCTGCCAATGTAATTTTTCCCCTGGCTAAAATGTCATAGGATTTAATCAATTGTTGGGGAGCAATTTATCTGAGCTTCAGCTTCTTAATCTATAAAACGGGAAGCATGTTACTTACTCGTATCGTTTCAGGTATCTGAAATTACGTTTACTTCTGCCAAAAGAGTAAAGATGGTGATAAGGAAGTGTTCCCACATGGAAGTGATCTTGATATCCCCAAGTGAAGGAGATTGACATTTCCTGCCACATGTTAGTTTCAGTATGTGGCCTTACAAAGCTGAGATAAAGGCACTGGACCACTAAGAAGCCACTCACACACCATCTGAAGGTCTGGTATTAGGAGTAACTAAATCCAGTGAGGAAAGAGCCACTGCTTCTGATGCAGCAACTGTGGGAGTTTCAGAGACCTCGCCACACAGGGGCCACTGCAGTGCATGCCCTGCTTGCCCAATGCTGAATTACAGGCACCGATACAGGTGCAGAATGCCTGGGTTCAAATCCCAATTTTGCTACTTCTTAGCAGTATGACTTACTTGGAAGTGTCATATAATTTCTCTGTGCCTTGGTTTCCTCATCAAAAATGAGTTCTACTTCACAGAGTTACAATAAAAAATGAACATATGTAAAACCGTAAGAGCAGTACAACCAGTACCTGGACACAAAGAAATGCTCTATAGATGTTGGTTACTATTAATCAGATTCTTTTTTTGAGATCTAAGTCAACTCTTTCCTTCCCTTTGAAGAAAGGTCTGAGGCTAGAGAAGGAGCAGTGGGTAAAACGTGGTTCCAGAGAAACCACGGTTCATTTGGTCATTCCACAAATTATTGAGTGCCGAGCGCTCTCAGAATTTGAATATATGGAGGGGTATTGCGGGGACTACTACTTTGCTAATAAATGTTACCTACCTAACGCTTGTTTAGTGCTTTTTATGGGTTAGACATAGCTAAATGTTTTACTCATTTATTTCCATAGCAATCCTATGAACGTGCTGCTGTTGTTACTCCCATTTTACAGATGAGAAAATAGAGGCTTGGAGTTCTCAAGTAAATTGCCCCCATCAGCCAAGAAAGTGAGGAGGAAGGGCCACTTCAGTGTGTGTATCCCATCTTCAGCAGAGGGAAGCACGCCTTATCCCTGTTTGTACCATTCAGGGCCTTGCATTTAGCAAGCTCTCCAAAGTATTTCTGGAGTAATTAATTTATTAGTGTGCAGCTAGCTTGACCTTTAAGAAAACCTAGACTTCACTACTTTTCACTTATGAATAATACATGTCAATATATCCAGCAAGACACTTATTTAATAAATAGCTCTGGAGTAATTAGCCATCCATCTGCAAGACAAAGTTAGATCCATCCCTCATTCCATATACAAAATAAATCCAAATCGACTAAAACTTAGTTTCAATAGAAATATGTTAGAAAAACAAAGGATAATATTGGTATTGCTTAAAGGGAAAGGTGATTTTCTTTTTTAAAAGAAAAGACAGGTAACAGAAGCTGTAAATAAAATTTTAAATTCCTGACTTTAACAGCCTAGAAGTTAAACATCTCAGTATGGCAAGACACCAAAGTCAAGTGACCAACAGTAGCTCAGGGAGAATATGTTCAATTAACACCCATAATAAATGACTTCTTCTACATGACAATTAGAGGTTGCCACGTCCTGCTGAAATTTGCCGGGGTGTGTCTTGTGACCAGCCCACAGTGGGTACACAGGGTGTGGGGCAATGGTCTTACTTCAGGGGATATGGAACATAAACAGAATAAATCAATTCTATTTTAATTAATTTATTTAACACTTCAGTAAGTTAATTCTACTTAAATCTTTTTAGCAGCAACCGGGACTTTTAAAGTGCTTTAACACACATGTTGTCCTTAGCCAGGTCGATAGGCACAGCTGGCCCATCTCTGGCTGTATCTGCAACATTTCTCCTCTTCCTCATTCTATTCCTCACTCACTAGCCTCCTTGCTATTCCGCAAACGTTCTAGCACCTCCTGTCTCAGGACCTTTGCACATACAATTCCTTCCTTTGGATACCCTTGTCCCACATACTCTCTTGCTACATCTGTCGTTCCATTTACGTCTCTCCTCAAATGCCCCCTCCTCAGTCAGGCCTTCTCTGACCACAAGGGCAGGGACCCTGTTTTGCTTCTGCTGTGTCCCCAGTGCCTAAAGCAGTGCACTGCCTGTAACAGGAACTCAAATAAACATCTGTTGAACCAGGATTTTTTCATTTGATTTTCACAATAAGAAGATCTGTTTATCCAGGACATTTACATTTCCTGATTTGAATGTAATACATGCCCAGTTTTTCTTTTTTTTTCTTTTATATCCTTCCAGCTCAACACACCTGCCTCCCTGAAGCACGTAAAGGCCAAATGTGCCAACGTGAATTATTCCCACTACAGAGATTCTGCTGTCTGAACAACTCTCGTGACGCCAACATTGTAACGAATACTACTACAATATGACTCATTCTTCTTTCCTCCAGTTGATGATAGAAAGCAGTCAGTATAGAAATTCCAACAGTTTGCCACCTGTTAGCAGGTCACCTCACAGCATTCCTGCCCTGTGATGATTCCAGGTTAAAGTGGCACTTGATTGCCATTTCCGGCAATAATTCCCACCAACACATGAAGCTATCCTGCCCCTATCCCTGTGCTTACCTGCTGTCACACCATGACCAGGTCTCACAACAAGCCCTAGCAGGTCCCAGCAGGGCACAGTGACCTGAGTGTTTTACATCAGGACCACACTTCATGGGCCAGTGATTCTTGGAGAAAGATAAATGCTACTTCCATCATCTAGTCCAGGGCAGGGGGTAAATATACAAAGTTGTTTAAAATACTTGTTCTTGAGAAATTAAAATAGGAGATTCAAGTTATGAAACCAGGAAGCAGCTTATTACAATGAAAGTCGGAATGAAATACATGCTAAAGAGAAGTCCAAGCACCGTGCTGGGAAAAGGTACCCTGAGGGGGAAAGGAGAGAAAGAGAGGTTTTGTGTTTAAGTATGGGGGCGCTTGAGTTAAAGTTAGACTCAAAGGTGTGGGAGCACTTCCCTGGCGGTCCAGTGGTTAGGACTCCATGCTTCCACTGTTGGGGGAAGGGGGCTTAGACCCCTGGTCGGGGAACTAGGATCCCCTGGGAACTACGATTTAAGATACAATAAAGAAGGGATGATTATTGGTGAAGCAGATGATGATCATGAGTGCTCAGGTGGACAGGACGGTCTCGGGCAAGAGGAAGGATGATTTCCTCCTCTGAGACATGAAGGCATGAGTTGAAAAGAATGCATGGGGATGTGGTGACCTCTTACTGAAGGTCAGGAAGGTTCATGACACAGTCTTTTCAGAGAAGTAGAAGGCTAGGTCACTCAGTGAGTGACGGCACAAGGAAGAATGAGGCTGCAAATGAGAATATTCCAAGCACCAGGGGGGAATGAGAGAGAGTAACTAAGGGGAAAGAAAAGAACCAAACAGCATTCGGGGGCCAGCTAAAGAGTGATCACCTGACTCTGTAGTGAAGTCAGGCAACATGGTTCTGTTTTTGGTTTTTTGTTTCGCCAGCACTCTCTCATCAGCTTGTGTGCACACGTACAGGGAATTTGCAACTAGGCTTACCTGTGGTGAGAAATTGACTAGGTTCCCAAAAAGAAAGTTAAAGGGTGAGAAGAGGGACTTCCCTGGTGGCGCAGTGGTTAAGAATCCGCCTGCCAATGCAGGGGACACGGGTTCGAGCCCTGGTCCGGGAAAATCCCACATGCTGCCGAGCAGCTAAGCCCGCACGCCACAACTACTGAGCCTGCGCTCTAGAGCCCGTAAGCCACGACTATTGAGCCCGCGTGCCACAACTACTGAAGCCCGCACGCCTAGAGCCCGTGCTTTGCAACAAGAGAAGCCACTGCAATGAGAAGCACGTACACTGCAATGAAGAGTTGTCCCCGCTCGCCACAACTAAAGAAAGCCTGCACACAGCAACGAAGACCTAACGCAGCCAAAAATAAATAAAATAAAATAAATGTATTAAATAAAAAAGGTTAAGAAGAAAAGAGGAAGTTCATGAGAGCAGAAAAATGAACACTAGGTCCACCCTCGATAGGGAAATAAACTAAGCCAGCACGGGCTCAGGCATTGGGAGAAAAAGGAAGCACTGAGGAGCCAGAAGTTGAAATGCTATTGCAGAGCAGGTCTGGGGGAAGGAGGATGTAGAAAAGGTAAAAAGTCACCTTCAGAGAAAGCAGCTTCAGGGTTTGTGATTTGAGATTCTGCAAAGGGACCTGTCCAAGCAGGCTGCTAACATGGAGAGGAAGAAACACGTTCGGCCACATGCTGTATGGATGAGTCACTCATCTGGACACTGGGGACACCCCGGATGGCCATCAAGGACTGAGTACCGGGCATGCCCGAGATCCAGGGGCCAAGATGCTCAAGGCAGGAGGCGACCTGGAAGTATGAGCAGCAGGCAATAACGGCTGACTTGCGGTGTCTTAAGAGGGGTGCTCAAATCACTGTCTGAAAGCAGAAATGGAGAGCACAGAGGTGGTGCTGTCCTCCTGGTTCCAGCAATGCAAGGACTATGAGGTTGTGGCGAAATTTATCTTTTTAAAATTAATTAATTTATTTTTGGCTGCGTTGGGTCTTCATTGCTGCACGTGGGCTTTCTCTACTTGCGGTGAGCAGGGGCTACTCTTCATTGTGGTGCATGGGCTTCTCACTGCAGTGGCTTCTCTTGTTGAGGAGCACGAGCTCTAGGCGTGCGGGCTTCAGTAGTTGTGGCACGTGGGCTCAGTAGTTGTGGCTCGCAGGTTCTAGAGCACAGGCTCCGTAGTTGTGGTGCACGGGCTTAGTTGCTCCGCGGCATGTGGGATCTTCCCAGACCAGGGATCGAACCCATCTCCCCTGCATTGGCAGGCGGATTCTTAACCACTGTGCCACCAGGGAAGTCCCCTATTATTGACTTCTAGGTCAATTTCACTGTGCCCAGAAAACACACTTTGTAATACTTGAATTTTTATATTGAGAGCTGTTTTATGTGTGGTCCAGAATATGGTCTCTCTTACTAAATAATCCATGTGTACTTAAACAGTGTAGTATGCTGTCATTGGGAAGAGTATTCTATAATCACCTGTTAGATCAAGTTAGTATTTCTGTGGCAGAGAAGGGAGAGCTGTAGGGTCCCACACCAGTTCATAAATGCTTCAACCACTACTTTATTAGTTCATTGGTCACAACCAGTTACATGGCACTACCTACCAAGATGGGGCTGGGAAATGTTGGGGAACACATCATGTAATATGGCCTTGCATGTTTCTTAGAATGGAGACAGGAACGACCTTTCTTAATAACGCACCCCCAGGAGATGAGATCTGGAATTACAATGCAAATGCATGATCTCCTGAAACCTCCAGGGGGGAAGTAAAACTTGGTTTGCTCTAAAGGATGACACCTGGGAGTGAGGAATATGTCAGCTCTTTTTCACTTTAGTTTTTGCTCTACTCATTTTTAGTTGTTTGATATTTAATCCAAATTAAGTAAAATATTTTTGATATTTCATGTCTTCCATTGGGGGTGTGTGTATGCATCATAGTCCCATCTTCCCCTGGGAAATTCCAGGCTTAATTATCAAGTGTATTGACTGATTTATTAGAGGCACCAAGAATAAGAGATGAGAACAGAGATCATTGCTGTTTATTGGTCTTAAGACTCATAATCATTTTGAGGATTTTAATCCTTTCTGATAAATCTTTCAGCAGTTCTTTAATATGGGACAATATTCAGTGACCTCTGTTTCCGATATAGACCAAGATCCTGCCGTGTATGACCCGTAACTCCAGCATTCAAGGTCCAGAAAAATGGCAACGCTGGGAACTTGCTGAGCAGTAAGTCTTGCTCCTGGGGTCTCCCTTCAAGTCCCCCACAGGCATTATACACCGCAGTACAGAGCCAAGGATGCAAGGTAAGCACACACAGCCACTCCAGAACCTCAGTCCTCGTGCCGAATCCCTGAAAACCCACATCATGTGGAACTGAAATTTACCAGGGTTTCTCATTCTTGTTTCATGACACACACCTATATCCAACCCAAAAGTTCTGTGACTGGGTGAGGGGCAAATTTCTTCAACTCCCAGCCCTCCCCTTTGGAATTCAAATCTGTGCATTCCTCTCCCCTCAGGTGTCTCACCGTACTCTAAAAGTGTCTCAAATTAGCATCTTGATTTCCGCTCCATTTACAAGCGCCTCTCTCAACCAAAGCAGCCTCTCTTCCAGGTCTCCCACCAGTAAAGGGTACCGATGGCTTTTAAGAGAAACCCAACAGTCATTCTTAGCATCCACTTTTTCCTCATACCAATGTATCACCAGGTCCTCTCAATGCTACCCATGAGGAACACTGAGATATTCCTAGAAGGAAGAACACTGAGATATTCCTAGAAGCAGAAGTGTCGTGAAGATTAAATGGAGTAACAGAGAAATTGCTTAACAAAAGTGTTCAGTATTTACTGTTTTCTCACAACCTACATCAAATAGGCATTAGGCAGGGGGGTGGGTTGTGTCACTGAGGTTGTGTCACTGATAACTGTCACTGCTCTGCACGTGTAGACTTGGCTGTGCAGCACAGATGTTGCGACATGTCTCACCACATTTGTGGGACACCTCACAATAGAATTAAGTGGATTCTTCATTCTGTCCTAAAATAACTTCCAAAGGCATTATACTGATATTATGCAGGTGTTCTTTTAACTTTTGACACAATTCACTTACAGAAAAACTGAAAAAATTTAGTACAAAGAACTCCCTTATACCCTTCATGAGATTCCCCAAATTTAATATTTTGTTTGCTTCCTGAAGCATTTCAAAGTCAGTTACGTGACTGGTGAGATGGTGCCTTTTACCGCTAAAAAATAAGAACATTCTCTTAAAGTACCCCAATGCAATGACCAAAATCTGAAGATTAACACTGATCCAATGCTGTTACCTAATCTATAGACCTGACTCACATTTTGCCAACAGTCCTAAGTCCTTAGCAAAAGAAAATCTGGATCATGCACTGAATTTTATTGTCACAGCTCTTTCATCTCCTTTCATCTTGAACATTTCCTCAGTCTTCGTATTTAACGACACTGATATGTTGGAAGAATGTGAGCCAGTTATTTTGCAGAATATCCCTCACCTTGTGTTTGTCTGATGCTTCTCATGGCTGGATTCACATTACCCGCTTGTGTTAGGAAAGCCACAAAGTTAGGCGTTCTTTATGGTCATGATAGTTTTAAAACAAAAATCTGTTAAGTACACAGACGACTGCTTAGCAATGCAAACATTAAAAAGTGCTTTTTCTTTTTTTTTTTTTTGCGCGGTACGCGGGCCTCTCACTGTTGTGGCCTCTCCCGTTGCGGAGCACAGGCTCCGGACGCGCAGGCTCAGCGGCGATGGCTCACGGGCCCAGCCGCTCCGCGGCATGTGGGATCTTCCCGGACCGGGGCACGAAACCGTGTCCCCTGCATCGGCAGGCGGACTCTCAACCACTGCACCACCAGGGAAGCCCTAAAAATTGCCTGTTCTTTTCAGACTAGCTGAGTTGGAAAGATTTTGAAAGATGGTCAGTCAGGACTGAACATCCATGTAAAGGATCCAGGTGAGTTTCAAAAGAAGCCATTTAATTTCTAGCATTATATATAATTCAATTAATAAAACGGAAATCTATGAGTTTTTAAATAGAAAATGCGGGTAACCCCTCTCTCCATGCTTTTCACTATCCTTGAAAGTATACACATTTCAAGGAATATACCCTTAAAAGTATATTTTCAATTCACAAAGGTGCTAAAGAAATTGAGATTACAAGCACGGGTGAGGGCTGGGCGTGACAACCTGAGTTCTTATCTTAGTAGTTGAAAGTGATTCAGAACTATCTTAAGGCTCCACCAGTTTCAACATCTTAGACTTTTTGATACTTAAAATAATTGTCATTAGGTGAATAATCATATGTGACTGTCAATTAATTTAGAATTAGTACATTTCACCTGCAAACACTTTTACCCACAAAAGAATACCAATGTACTTGTGTACACACATATGTCTAAAGAGTTAAAAAAACAAAAAAACCCAGAACCATATAATGGCACAATGGCATGTGACATTAGAATGATTTTTATACATTAACAAATAGTATTAGATAAGGTTGGCACTTTTTCCTAAGTCAACTGACAACTGACAGAATCCTTAGAGGGAAAAAAAGTGGTAGAAAAAATCCCATGTCTGTCTTCATTGAATCAGGAAAAGTTACCACCCTAAGATATTCATTTAAAATGTTTCCAATACAGAAAACAATGGTCATTTTCCAAGTGACAGGAAATTGCTGAGTTCAAGGTTTATTATTATGAAATCTGGAGTTCATCTGGTATCAATGATGTGGGTATCATGGTATATTTTCATTTATTGAAAATAAAAGGTGACATTCCTTCTCACACACACCCCACCCAGCCAAACTATGTCCTCTGTTCTTGTAAGATACAACAAATGAGAAGGTGAAATAGGGACTTTTCTATAGTTTTTTTTTTTAATTCAGGCATCTCATTAGGTCAGAACTCATTCAGCCCAATCTCCCACACCATTTTCAGCTATAGGTTGTACAATAGCTGATGTTAATCAGCATTATGAGGCATAATCAAGCTCAAAGCAAAATAAATTATGTGCCATTAATTTTAGTATAATGTCATTCTGTAGTTCTGGGTTCACTGTTTAAAAACAGATTACCCATGTGTAGTAAACATAGGAAGTCTCCATTACATAGAATTTTCAGAGCTTCCCTGGTGGCGCAGTGGTTGAGAGGCTGCCTGCTGATGCAGGGGACACAGGTTCGAGCCCTGGTCTGGGAGGATCCCACATGCCGCGGAGCAACTAGACCCATGAGCCACAACTACTGAGCCTGCGCGTCTGGAGCCTGTGCTCTGCAACAAGAGAGGCCGCGATAGTGAGAGACCCGCACACCGCGATGAAGACTGGCCCCCGCTTGCCACAACTAGAGAAAGCCCTCGCACAGAAATGATGACCCAACACAGCAAAAATAAATAAATAAATAAACTCCTATCCCCAACATCTTCTAAAAAAATAAAAAAATAAAAATAGAATTTTCAGTAAACCAGGCCACATCTGATTTCCTCACCTTTTTGATAAACAGATTTGTGTACTAACAATGCTATGAAATCAAGTAGAACTTAATAAGGGAATACCTAATTTACACTTTTTGCCAATTTCCATGGTATCAGTACACCTATCATGTCCCATTTCAAGTTATCAATAGTTTACCAACCAGTTCACAAATTTCCTTCATACAAAATTTAACAATAGGTTCTTGTAAGCTGGTATATGCAGGTTCCAGACCACCACCCACATTCTGAAGAAAGTATCTAAATTGAAGCACAGAGTCAAAGGATAGAAAATGCAGGTGAGAGGTAAGAGAGATAAAGGATACAGTGTAAAGTTCTCAGGTTTAATTGTAGTTGCAGAAGGAGAGGGATAGAAATGATCTTCAACAAGGTATTACCTGAGAGTCCTCCAAAACTGATAGAAGACATTAATCCACAGACGTAAGAAGCCTTATTAACCACTAGAAGAGTAAATTTTAAAACCCTTTTCTAGACATGTGGTAGGAATACTGCTGAGAACCAAAGGCAAAGAGAAAATCCTAATATCTAGAAGCAGCCACAGACAAAAAGCTTATTGTTTTCCAAACCATTAGACTAAGAGCTAACACAATAGAACCTAAGTGATAGAAACCAGGAAATAATGGAAAGATATCACCAAGGTTCTGAAAGAAAATATCTGCCAACCTAAAATTCTATAACCAGTAAAATTATACTTCAAGAATGAAAGGAAGGGCTTCCCTGGTGATGCAGTGGTTAAGAATCTGCCTGCCAATGCAGGGGACACGAGTTCGAGCCCTGGCCCGGGAAGCTCCCACATGCCACAGAGCAACTAAGCCCATGCGCCACAACTACTGAGCCTGAGTTCTAGAGCCCGCAAGCCACAACTACTGAGCCCACGTGCCTAGAGTCCATGCTCCACAACAAGAGAAGCCGCCGCAATGAGAAGCCCACACACCGCACTGAAGAATAACCCCCACTAGCTGCAAATAGAGAAAGCCATACACAGCAATAAAGAACCAAGCAGCCAAAAATAAATAAATAAATAAATTTATTTAAAAAAAAAAAATGAAAGGAAAAAAGTTTTTAGATCAACACTAAGAATGTTACTGGCTCACTGCTCTAAAGGAAACATTAAAGAATGATCTTGAGGCTGGAGAATTCAGCCCCAGGTAGAAGCAAAGAAATGAAGACTGGAGCAAGGAAAAACAAAAACAATAAACAAAATGAATATAAAATCTAAATGAATATAATCTATATATAAATGAATATAAAATGGTAACAGCTATGTCTTGTGGGGTCTTAAATGAATTAGAACTTAAATATTTGACAAAAATAGTATATAAGGGCTTCCCTGGTGGCACAGTGGTTAAGAACCCGCCTGCCAATGCAGGGGACATGGGTTCGAGCCCTGGCCCAGGAAGATCCCACGTGCCGCAGAGCAACTAAGCCTGTGCACCACACCTACTGAGCCTGTGCTCTAGAGCTCACGAGCCACAACTACTGAAGCCTGTGCACCTAGAGCGCATGCTCTGCAACAAGAGAAGCCACCACAGTGAGGCCCGTGCACCGCAACAAAGAGTAGCCCCCACTTGCCGCAACTAGAGAAAGCCCGCACGCAGCAATGAAGACCCAATGCAGTCATAAATAAATAAATAAATTTATTTTAAAAAATAGCATATAAGTCAGATGGGATGTAAATGGACTCAAAGTATCTTAAAGGTCCTAAGATTATCAGCAATAAGGTAAAAGCACAATTAACACTAGCTTTCCAAATTGATATATAGATTTACTGCAATCAATCCCAATCTAAATGTCAGCCTTTTTTTGTAGAAAGTATCAAGTTGATTCTAAAATTCATGCAAAGGACTCAAATTAGCCAAAACAACTTTGAAAAAGAACAAAATTGAAGAGCTTAACACTCTGATTTCAAGACTTATCATGAAGCTACAGTATTGAAAACAGCTTAATATTAGTATAAAGATAGAAAAATAGATCAATGGAACAGAATAGAAAAACCCATGTACATATGAACTGCTTTAAGACAACAACAACATACGCAAAGTCAGTGCATTGGGGAAGGATAGTCTTTCCAACAATTGAATATCCATATACAAAAAAAAAAAGAGGGGGGAGGGGGGAGGAGGGGGGAGGAGGGGGGAGGAGGGGGGAGGAGGGGGGAGGAGGGGGGAGGAGGGGGGAGGAGGGGGGAGGAGGGGGGAGGAGGGGGGAGGAGGGGGGAGGAGGGGGAGGAGGGGGAGGAGGGGGAGGAGGGGGAGGAGGGGGAGGAGGGGGAGGAGGGGGAGGAGTTTGGACACATACCTCTAACTCAAAATCATATAAAGTCTAGAACTATCCTGTCTAGAGGAAATCATAGGAAAACTTTGTGACCTTCGGTTAGGCAAAAATTTCTTCAGTAGGACACTGAAAGCACAATATATAAAAGAAAAATGATAAATTGGACTTCAAAATTAAATACTCCTACTCCCTGCAAGACACTGTTAAGAGAATGAAAAGGCAAGCCATAGACTGGAGAGAAATATTTACGAAGATATTTTGAAAGGACTTGTATTCAGAAAATATTAGAAAAAAATAATTCTCAGCTCAGCAATAAGAAAACCACCTAATTTAAAAATAGGCTAAAGATTCAGACACTTCACCAAAAAAAAGCACATTAAGATGCTTAATCATTAGGAAAATGTAGATTAAAACCACAAGATACCACTACACTCGTATTAAAGTGGCCAAAATTAAAAAGATTTGTCCTATCAAGTGTTGTTAAGAAAGTGGAAAAACTGGAATCCCAACAGGAATGAAAAACAGTACAACTGGTGATAATGAAAAAATATTTAGTACAAGTACTTCAGAAAACAATTGGCAGCTTCTTTAAAAAGTTATACACCTATGATGTAATCCACCTATTTCACTCCTACGTATTTACCCAGAAGAAAGGGAAATACATGTCCATACAATGACTTGTACACAAGTGCTTATGATATCGGGTTGGCCAAAAAGTTCCTTCGGGGTTTTCCGTACGATGTTTCGGAAAACCCTGAACAAACTTTTTGGCCAACCCAATAGTTTTTGTAATAATAAAAAAATAAACTGCAAACAACTCCTATGTCCAACAGGTAAATGGACAAATTAGAAAATGCCAGCCCATCTGTAGCGACAGAAAACCGATCTTTGATTGCTTAGGGAGGGGAGGAGTGGGGAGGGAAAGGGAAGGGTATACAAAAGGGACAGGAGACAAGTTTAGGGCATGATGGACATATTCATTCACTTGATTGTTGTGATGGTTTCACAAATGTTGGCAAAACTTAAATTGTACACTTTAAATATTTGCACCGTATTTTATGTCAGTCATAGCACAATAAAGTTTTTTTTAAAAACTACATTAAGGCACCATTTGTTCCCTATTAGATTTGAAAAACTTAAAATATGACAGAACCACACAGATAAGACTGTGCAGAAGCTAAGGAGTTCTCTCTACAGAGAGCCATGTGACACTAATTAGCAACATAAAAAATGCAACGACTCTGACCTGCAGTGCTACTTCTAGGAACTTATCCTACAGAAGTACTTCAGCATGCATAAAGATATATTAGGATAAGACCTATTGAAGCGTTTTTTGCAATAAATTGTTGCCAAGTAGTAGAAACACTTCTGTGTCCATCAATAGGGTCTAATTAAAGTTAACTGAAATCAACTATGGTAAATTACTGTAAGAACACACTATAGCTATAAAAAGCGGGGGAGTTTTTATGTTCTGAGAATGGAAAGATCCTCAGGATACACAGTGACCCTTGGACAACATGAGTTTGAACTGCACAGGTCCACTTACAGGTGAATATTTTTCAATAAATATAATACCTGTATTTTCTTTTTACAGATGAACACACAAGTCAACTGAGTGTGGGGCAAAGTTTGTTTGATTAGAGATCGCAGCATGTGGAATCTCAAGAACTAGAGTTTGAATCCCGATTCTAACCAAACTGTTTCAGCTTCCTGCCCTTGAGCGAATCATTTATCAATTCCTTCGTTTTTGAGGCAGATAGCAGCACGTAGATTTTTGATTGGGGAGGGGGGAATCCCTAATCCCTGTGATGTTCAAGGGTCAACCGTATTTTTCAAGGGCAAGGTGTGGAACAATATGCATATGTTACCAAGTGAAAAAAGCAGGCTTGAGAGTGTAAAGACTTAGCCACAAAGGTGAAGATAACATTTGCAATGTAACAAAACATTTCTTTGCACCATGAGAAAAGACAAGAAACTAAGAGGAAGAAAATGGTAAGAGACCAGGTATTTACAAGCGAGGACATCCAAATGGCCAATAAACAGGAAAACGTGCTGAGCTTCACGAGTGACAGGAAAATACCAATTAAAACCACCATTAAATAGCATTACAGACCTGCTGATTGGCTTTAAATTTTAAAGACTCACAATACCAAGTGTCAGTGAGGATGTGAAGTAACAAACTTTCCTACACTGCTGGTTGGAGTATAAGCTGGTACAGCCACTATGAAGACAATTTGGTAGTATCTACTGAAGTTGAAGATACTCACACTCTGACTCAGCAATTCTACTCCTAAGTATATAACCATCAGAAATGTGTGTACCTGTTCACCAGATACAGATACAAAAATATTCTCAGGAGCCTTACCTTCAATAGCCCCTGTAAGTTCTGCACACTCAATTTCAATGCTTGGGGAGGGTTTTCCTCACACCAGCAAGCAATTCCCTGACCCCAGCTGGGTGTCCTACCATTCAACTCAATTCTGACACAGTCTACCCAGGGAGAGCAACTGATTCCACAGGTTAAGGACTGAGTGCCACAAGACAGCCCATTACTGCATATGACTCTCACAAACCCAGGTTAGCTTCTGACCAACTGGCTATACATCAGAAGTTCCCACAACCCCTTCCTTGGGTTCAATTTATATACGGGCTCACAGAACTCAGGAGACCTGTTTACTCGCTAGATTACTGGTTTATTACCAAGGATATTAAAGGATACAAATCAACAGCCATACGAAGAGGTACATAGAGTGAAGTCCTGAACAAAGGAGTTTCTGTCCTCATGAAATTTTAAACCCTGCACGGTGGCACGTGGAAACTCTCTGGTTTCCTAACCTGGAAGCTCCAAACCCCCTCACTTTGTGTTTTTATGAAGGCTTCACTACGTTGTCACTGTTGAGTAAGTCATTGGCCTTTAGTGACTGATTCAACCTTCAGCCTCTCACCCCTCCTTGGAGGTCATGGGACAGGGGAGGTGGAAGGGAGACTGAAGATTCCAACCCTCTCAATATATGATTAGTTGCCTGGCAACCAGCCCCTATTCTTAAGGTGCTTTCCAAAAGTCACCTTATTTACATAAAACCAGTTGTGGTAGAAAGGGGCTTGTTATGAATAACAAGACACCCATTCTGCCTTTGGGGAAGGTACTAAGGACAAGAGACCAATCATTAGAACAAAAAATCGTTCCATTGCTCTTATCGCTCAGGAAATTTCAAGGATTTGGGGAACAATGAGCCAGGAACCACGGACAAACACCAAAAATGTATTTCTTATATACCACAATATCACAGCCCTAAACAGGAAACAACCCAAATGTTCACCAAGAGTAGAATATATAAACTGTAGCATATTTACATAGTGGAATAGTGCACCCAGCAGTAAAAGTGAACAAACTATAGCTACGTACAACATGAACCTAACAAAATGGGCAAAGCAGCGCATTACAAGAAGATATGTAGGACTTCCCTGGTGGCGCAGTGGTTAAGAATCCGCCTGCCAGTGCAGGGGACATGGGTTTGAGCCCTGGTCCGGGAAGATCCCACATGCTGCAGAGCAACTAAGCCCATGCGCCACAACTACTGAGCCTGCGCTCCAGAACCCACAGGCCACAACTACTGAAGTCTACACGCTTAGAGCCCATGCTCCACAACAGGAGAAGACACCACAATAAGAAGTCCGCACACCGCAATGAAGAGTAGCCCTTGCTCACCGCAACTAGAGAAAGCCTGTACGCAGCAACGAAGACCCAACGCGGCCAAAAATAAATAAATAAATAAATAATGTAAAAAGAGTTAAATAAGGTAATATGTACAAAAGGGCTTTTCAAAACACAGAATTATGATTTAGACTGTGTGGGTGGAGAAGAACAAGCTTTATGCCCTAATCCAATGATTCAATTTAACTATATATAAACTGCCCATCTAGGAGGGTCTAGACAGCCAGGGCAGAGCTGGAACTGGAACCCTGAACTCCAGATGCCAAGCTCAGTGCTTTTTTCCAAGCTGTTATGTTACAAGCCTTTAGCAGGTTGACAGTGAGGCTGGAGCATCACTCAGGCACACAGCCCAGGTTTGTGTCCACACCTGCACCTGTCACTCACAGTGTACCCTGGAGCAAGACCCTCACACCCTCTGGGTCTTTGTTATCTTTTCACACCAAAGAGTTGGGCTGCATGCCAATCTAGCAATTACATTCTAAGGTGTGATCCCAGGGCCAACACACACACACACACACACACACACACACACACACACACACACTCCTTTTACTTGGCCACAAAATGGGCTTTGCAATTGTATGAATTCCCAACACCGCCCCCCCCATCTTCTAGGACTGCTCATTGCTTTAGATCAAGTCAAGTCCAAATACCTCTTCTTAACATCCAAAACCCTACCATCACCAAACTGCCCTTCTAGTTCATCACTAAACCACCTGAACTTCTCAGCCCACTGTGCTCCCCACTGTCCCCACATGTTCCTGCCACTTCCGCACCTCCGTGGTTTGGTTTATGCTATTCCTGAATCGCCACCCTTTCCCCATTGTTATCAAGACCCTGCCTTTCTTTAATGTAGGAGGATGGTGGGAAGGATCCCGATTCACCTGACCCACCACATGCATGTGCCGTGTTACCAGGGTGTAATGCTGTGGGGGACTAGGTCCATGTTCTGTTCTTCTCAGTTTCCCCAGAGCGCTCAGTGATACGCCTCCACACACGTAGCAAGGGCTCCACAACAAACACTTTCTGCTTTTGAGTTTGAAATTTTTTGTGGAGTTGGGGGAGAAAAAAGGATCCAGAGAAGGGACGGGATTGGCCTAACATTACACAGCAGATCAAGGATACTTCCGAGATAGCGGAGCCAGAAAGGAAGCCTGGCTCACCTCACTTCTAGCCAACAAGCCTGATCTGTTTTTTCCCCTATTGATGAGTTGAATAACTGAGCATTTAAAATGTGTGTGTGTATGTGTATTGGGATTCTATTTGTAAGAGTAAAAAATTAAAAGCCACCAAAATAAGAATACTTTATGGTACTTCTTGACTATAAAAGCTTATGAAGTCATTAAACCATTTAATAGAGTCATTTGGAATCTTTAAAAAATGGTTTAGAGCATAGAAGGAATGAGATACATGGGAAAAGAGCCGGGACAGGTTGTCAATGAAAACAAGTGTAGGGGAATATGAGTAACAATTCATCTGCACAAAAAGGAAGCACACACACTCACTTACACACATGTATGCAGACACACACCAAACACCTGCATTAGAAACTGACCTAAATTATTAACGGTGTTTTGCTGCACTGGGAGAATTACATGGAAATTTTTCCTATTTTATGTTCATATGTAGTATGTGTGTGTTTTATAATGAACATTCACTAACTTCATAATCAGAAGAAATAAGGATCCATCCATTTTGAAAATATAAAATGTAAAAATCTTAAAATTTGTATGGAGACACAAATGACCCAAATAGGCAAAGCAATTTTGAGGGAAAAACAAACAAACAAAGAAACAACAAAAAACAGCTGGAGGAATCGGGCTCCCTGACTTCAGACTATAGTCATCAAGACAGTATGGTACCGGCACAAAAACAGAAATATAGATCAATGAAACAGGATAGAAAGTCCAGAGATAAACCCACACACCTACAGTCACTTAATCTACGACAAAGAAGGCAACACTATACAATGGAGGAAAGACAGTCTCTTCAATAAATGCTGCTGGGAAAACTGGACAGCTACATGTAAAAAATGAAATTAGAGGGCTTCCCTGGTGGTGCAGTGGTTAAGAATCCACCTGCCAATGCAGGGGACATGGGTTTGAGCCCTGGTCCAGGAAGATCCCACATGCCACAAAGCAACCAAGCCTGTGTGCCACAACTACTGAGCCTGTGCTCTAGAGCCTGTGGGCCACAACTATTGAAGCCCACGTGCCTAGAGCCCATGCTCCACAACAAGACAAGCCACCCCAATAAGAAGCCTGTGCACCACAACGAAGAGTAGCCCCCGCTCATCGCAACTAGAGAAAGCCCGCACGCAGCAACAATTACCCAATGCAGCCAAAAATTAAAATAAATTTATTAAAAAAAATGAATTAGAACATTCTCTAATACCATTAAACTCAAAATGGATTAAAGACCTAAATGCAAGACTGGGTACTATAAAATTCTTAGAGGAAAACACAGGCAGAACACTATTTGACATAAATCACAGCAATCTTCCAATTTGTCTCTGAGAGTAATGGAAATAAAAACAAAATAAACAAATGGGACCCAGTTAAACTCAAAAACTTTCGCACAGCAAAGGAAACCACAAACCAAACAAAAAAAAAGAACCCACAGAATTGGAGAAAATATTTGCAAACAATGCAACCGACAGGGATTAACCTTCAAAATATACAAACAACTCATGCAGCTCAATATCAAAAAAACAACCTAATCAAAAAATGGGCAGAAGACCTAAATAGACATTTCTCCAAAGAAGGCATACAGATGGCCAAGATGCACGTGGAAACATGCTCAACATCGCTAATTATTAGAGAAATGCCAATCAAAACTACAATGAGGTATCACCTCACACCAGTCAGAATGGCCATCAGCAAAAAGTCTACAAACAGTAAATGCTGGAGACGGTGAAGAGAAGGGAACCCTCCTACACTATTGGTGAGAATGTAAATTGGTACAACCACTATGGAGAACAGTATTGAGGTTTCTTAAAAGACTAAAAACAGAGCTATCATGTGATCCAGCAACCCCACTCCTGCACATGTATCTGGAGAAAACCATGGTTTGAAAGGATACACACACCCCAATGTTCACTGCAGCACTGTTTACAATAGCCAAGACATGGAAGCAATGGAATATTACTCAGCCTTTAAAAAGAATGAAATGCCATTTGCAGCAACATGGATGGGCCTAGAGATTATCATACTAAGTGAAGTAAGTTAGACAAAGAAAGACAAATATCACGTAATATCACTTATATGCAGAATCTTTAAAAATGATACAAATGAACTTATTTACAAAAGAGAAACAGACTCACAGACTTAGAACAAACTTAGAATTACTGGGTGGGGAAGGGGGGCAGGGATAGATTGGAAGTTTGGGATTGACATGTACGCACTGCTACATTTAAAACAGATAACCAACAAGGACCAACTGTATAGCAAAGGGAACTCTGCTCAATATTCTGTAATAAGCTAAATGAGAGAAGAATTTGAAGAATAGATACTTGTATACGTATATCTGAATCACTTCGGGTATACACCTGAAACTAACACAACACTGTGAATCAATGATACTCCAATATAAAATAAATTTAAGAAAATATAAAAGGTATAAAAACAGGAGAGAACTTCTTTGACAGGCATACGTCCCACCCAGCAGAGGAAATGACACAGACAGAAATGCAAACAGGCAAGCGGCTCAGCACTGAGACTGTGGCAATTACTCTACTAGGTGATCTCCCACCTGACAGCTTAATTGCTTCCCTGATTTAAGAGCTTCCCCATTAAGCCCTTCGCAGCTGCATCAAAGGATCAAAGCCATTCTTTACTGACAGGAACCTGAGGGCAGGAGGAGGACAGGGCTGCAGGAGATTGTCCTGTGTGCCTCCTGAACAGTCCAAGAGCCCCTCCCACACCACTTCTAACAGGCCAATTTGCTTTCTATTCCTCTCACTCCTGAGGACGCTCTCTCCGTGACGGTGGGAATCACAAGGAACTGACCCAACACCTGAGGCTTAGTTCTGTCACTCATTGCAAAACAAGGGGCCAGTCACCTTCTCTCCCTGAACCAGAGTTTCCTGTTTTACGAAACGACTAACTGCTCATCTCTCAAGATTTTCCTGTCACGTTATTTAAAATAGAACTCCAAGGTCTGAACCTAACCTACGCAGACATTAAGACCGGGGATAGATCCCCTGTGTGAATGTGCAAAGGGCATGAAGATGGATTATTAAGTGAAAAAACTCAAGGCACAGAAAACTGTGCTGGGTTGATCTGGTTTGGGTGGGAGATATAAATTCCCTGCTTTTATGTGCCAGGTGATTCCTCTCTAGGCTCTTGAAAAGCTGAGATGGTCTGAGGGAGACAGGGCTGACATGAGCAAGGAAGCCTTTAGTTTTCATTTTCAAACCATCGGGCTCTGTCTGAATTTTATCTTGTACTAATTTTCTTATGATTTAAATTAAAATAGACAATTGTATCTAGTTTAAAAGGCGCACGAGCTAGTTAAAAAGACTAAATGAAGCTGTGTGTATAAAACTTTTCTGTAAAGTTTAAACAACTCACCACTATCATTTTTTTTAAATAAATTAATTTTATTTTTATTTTTGGCTGCGTTGCGTCTTCGTTGCGGTGCATGGGCTTCTCTTATTGCGGAGCACGGTGCGCGGGCTTCAGTAGCTGTGGCTCACGGGCTCTAAAGCGCAGGCTCAGTAGTTGTGGCTCACGGGCTTAGCTGCTCCGCGGCATGTGGGATCTGCCCGGGCCAGGGCTCGAACCCGTGTCCCCTGCACTGGCAGGCGGATTCTTAACCACTGCGCCACCAGGGAAGCCCTCCAATACCCCTTTTATCCTTCTTAATAGAACCAAATATCCATTTATTGAACACTGTTCTACGATTAAATAGGAATCACCTGATTTAGAACTTTTAGAACTTTGATGGTTTTAGACAGGAGACCAGTCACCATCTTAGGGTGCTATGTGAGCCGCTGAGGGTTTATCCACCCCCCCGCCGGGTCACCATCCTGAGGCCATGACGCCATCTAACCAGGCTCCCTGCTTCCTTGACCCTTGCCCTTCTCCGCATAGCTGTTATAAGGAACAGCTAAAACTCAAGCCAGATTATGTCACGGCTCTGCTCACGACCTTTTAATGGCTCTCACATCAGCCAAAGCCAGATTCCTCACTACGCCCTTCGTTATCGGTTGCACCCCTTCAGGTTTTCAGACCAGTCCTCCCACACCTCTGGCCACGGTTCCAGCCGTGGGTCTCTTCGCTGCTCCTGGCCTGCCAATACCTCCCTTCCTCAGGGGCTCCATTCTTCCTTGTATTCTAGTACCTGTACTCTTATCCCTGGTTACCTGGATGGCTCACTCCTGCAAGTCATGACTCAAATGCCACCTTCCGAGGACAAGCTTCGCTGAACCCTCACTTCCAAGTTACGTCCCTCCACGTGGGCACACACATGTCCTGACCCCCTCTCCTGGTTTATTTACCTCCCTAACGCTTACCGTCACGTCTTTTACCTATTTCATTTACTGCCTCTCTCCCCTCACCGCGAAGTTCGCTCCAGGAAGGAAGGAGAGTTTGTTTTGTTCACTGCTACCTCCCCGCTCCCTAGAACAGTATGTGACACGTAGAAGGTGCTTGATAAATCATGTTTTACTTAATTCTGGCCATGGGAAGATCAAATTATGAGTTGAGCTTCCTGCCAGAAGAAAAGAGGAACTTGAGTAGATAGGTGGGACACCCACCTTTGGGGAGTCTTTTAAAATTGGAAGGGTGTGTGTGTGTGTGATGAAAGCAGGAAGAAAACTGGCTAGAGGAGATAATAGAACCATTCTCTTAAACTGACAACAGCTGATGGGCAGCCATGAGTCATGCAGTTGCTAAGCATCATAAAGGGCTTCCAGATATCAGGCAATATTCAGAGCACAGTCCTCCTGGAGGAAAATGAGGAAACATTCTCGCAACATATGAACAGAATCAACACAATTATTAGAATAATGATACTAATGAAAAAACAGGCAAAGTTAAACACTTACTCTGCACTCACAGTAAACGCATTAGCGCATCAGAGGTTGGGAGATACTGGGGCATTTCCTGGATAAAGTCAGATAAAAAGCAATCATGACCTCTCCTCTGACCATGTCACGGGGGTAGTATCCCTAGTGTCAGGATTGCTGTCAGTTTCATAGCTGTGCTCACCCAGCTAGAGGCTCAGGCATGGGAGTTTTATTTGTCCTGATCACAAATATGAAGTTTCTGAGAAATGAACAAAGGGAGGACCTCTAAAAGTCAATGAGTGACAGTCTTCTTGGGATGGTATAGTCAGTCACAGCCGGGTGGGACCCCCACTCTTGTGAGTCATGAGGAAACCAGAGGGGTCCACAACCTGAATGTGAGACAAGACCATTAGATATTCCCAAACCTCCCAACAGAAGAAGCTGCACTTCCTTCAATATACCTGTGCGAAGCACCTATGGCTGGCCAGGCCACTGTGGGAATGTTCTTTGTGTTTCACGAGGTCTGATCTTGTATAGTAAGAGGGACGATCTAATTCTTGGAGAATTCTGCTCCTCTCACCACTTATTTCCAACCTTCTCTGAAGCCTCTTCCATCTCCTGTCCTTCCCTCCCTCAGTTGTATTTCTCTCCCACTTTCCAGTGACTATCATAGCACGTGACACCTTTGAGTTAGAGGGTATTAGTAAGAAAACAAAGGGAAACTGTTCTATTTATTCTGGATGTTGTTTATTCCTAGAAGCCTGAGCAAGTATTCAGTTCACTTCTTCTCTTATTGGATTAGGATTGAGTAAGAAAGATGAGGCAGGGCTTCCCTGGTGGCGCAGTGGTTGAAGAGTCCACCTGCCGACGCAGGGGACATGGGTTCGTGCCCCGGTCCGGGAAGATCCCACATGCCGCGGAGCGGCTGGGCCCGTGAGCCATGGCCGCTGAGGCTGCGCGTCCGGAGCCTGTGCTCTGCAGCGGGAGAGGCCACAACAGTGAGAGGCCCGCGTACGGCAAAAAAAAAAAAAAAAAAAAAAAAAAAAAGAAAGATGAGGCAAAGGCACAAAAGGGACAGGACATAATATGGAATCAGGAACGTGGCTGATACAAAATGTATGTCAGGACGTCTCACACCTTTAAGAGGGTTACAGTTTCAATTCTAAATTTTCTACCTGGAAAAACAACTATCAGTAACATGAGTCCTAGGGTCTATCCGATTCAAAAATAAAATGGTTTGAGAAACACATACCTGACCTGATAGCAATAGGAGAAAAAAAGTTCCTTCTACAGATACAATGTAATGAACAATGCATCGTTATCTTTAGAATGTTCAAAATGACAGTTTCACAAAACTACTTCTTAGAAGATCCCTCAAGGAAAACCATGGGCACCTCTCCTCAGGGCTATTCACCGACAGCAATTCTAGGGAAGTCCAGCCCATCTGACATAGTCACAAACTAGCGGCACACACATGGGCTTGGTGTAACTGGGACTGTTTTTTGTGGGGTTTTTTTTTGCGGTCCGCAGGCCTCTCACTGTTGTGGCCTCTCCCATTGCAGAGCACAGGCTCCGGACGCGCAGGCTCAGCGGCCACGGCTCACGGGCCCAGCCGCTCCGTGGCATGTGGGATCTTCCCGGACCAGGGCACGAACCTGTGTCCCCTGCATCGGCAGGCGGACTCTCAACCACTGCGCCACCAGGGAAGCTCGCTGGAACTGTTTTGTGATTGTTACTGCTGTTGTTTAAGTTAATGCTGTTAGCAGGGATGTGCATGTCTCAACTCTCCACCCACCTTTGTTTTTATTCCAGTCGTTTCATACTTTTGTTACATAACTGGCCTCTAAAGGCATTGTGTTGGAGATGGTCATTCATCTACTCACTCAGGTATTTGAGCACCTTACTGCCTGATACTGTTCTCTGCAAGCAAGCAGGCACAAATAACATCCTGCCTCAGAAAGCTTAAATCCTAGAGTAAAGGAATGGGCAATACACAATAAAGTAAAAGTATACGGTATATCAGATGGGTATATCAAAGGGAGTGCTGGAGGGAGGAAGAGTCTAGGGAGTAGCCAGGAAAGGTCTCAGTGAGAAGGTCACATTTGAGTAATGACCTGCAAGAAGTGAGGAAGCTATGTGGATACCTAGGGGAACAGCAAGTGCAAAGGCCCTGAGGTAGGGAGGAAATAGTAGGATGAACGGCACACAAGGTAATGTGACCAGAGCAAAAAGTCAGGGTGAGTCAAGAAGCCCTCAAGGGAGGGAAGAAATGGTTGGTAGGCAGGCAAGGCGAGTAACATAGGGCTTGGTAGATCACAGTAGGTACTTCAGAAAAAGCCATTGGAGGGTTTTGAGTGGAAAAATGACATTACCTAACTTAAGTATGAGAAGGACTGCTTTGTATGCTGGACGCAGTAGAAGATCAGACCATTGCAATCATCCCCTGAATTCGAAAAATTGAATAACTGTCTATTCAAGAAGTTTCTCGTAAGTACAGTTTCTTGCAGACTTTATGGTGGTATCTCTGGCAAAGAGCCGACATGTTGCTAGCTCAGGACAAACCACGGGATTTAATAGTCAGCAGGGCTGAGAGCATGAACTTCAGAGCCCGACCAATATGGGTACCTAAGGAGACAGCCACTCCTCCCCTCACAGAGGTGAGCTGACAAAGCCCACAGAAAATCTGATTCAGCTCAAGACAGGGTGACTAATACCCCCCTGGAGTGGGGCTCCAACTGTTGGGTGGAAACTATTCAAGCAGCAGATGCAACAAAACTTTCATCAACTTCCTCCTAAGATGGGGTGCCCAGGGAACACTCAGCTCTGAGCAAAGGTTACTTCCTGGTGGGCCCAAACAGGAAGGTAAATGAAATCTAACGCTGGCTTCCTGGAATCATAATAATCAGTTAAAACGTGATTAAAAGCGAGAGCTCCTGAAGGTAGGATAAGGGCCTGGAGAACAATAGCCCTTTCTTCTGGTCTGAAAGGGTTTCCACGTGTCCTAGCAGTTAAGACACCTGAGCAGGGAGAGCCCCTCCCCCGCCTGAGGTGGCCCAAGCCTCTGTGAGCACCTGTGTGCGATGGACAAGCCCCCCAGGCGTCCCAGGGCTGCACCTCGTAGTGGGGAACCTCGGGCAAGGCATGTCTCTGAGATGCAGTGTGTCATCTCCAGATGGAGAGTTTTAGGAGGATTCCACGAGATTCTAACTGGGAGGAACGGCACAGATCAGAATGGGGACTCACTCAGTTTGTAGGTTCCCTTTGCCTTCCCCTGATCCAGGATGACCAAGGCGGGGTCCCAGGCAGGGCCCCCAGCACCTGACTGCTTTTCCGTCTGACCTGCCTTTCCCAAGTGCTGGCTACAGAAGTCTGAAGCTCCCCCGTCTGAGAGGAAGGCCCGAGAAACCCACCAGAGGCTTGATGGGTTTGCTCCTAAGGAAGACCAAGCAGGTCCTCGGCACGTTCCTGCTGCGACCCTGGCCTTCACCACCCCCATCACCACACAGGATGTCCCCCAACCTGGCGCCCCACGCACTGCCCTTGCCCAGCATACCTGCAACCAAGGAGAAAGCCCTGAGGAAGGGCAGGAAAGCGCCACACACAGAACGCCCCAGGGCCTGCACACTTAGCGTAAGTGTTTCTCTGAATCTCACTCTCTACCAAATACAGACAAAATGCAAGCTTGCCTAAGAGGGCTCCGGGTTTCGAGAAAGATAAAGGAAGTTCCTCTGTGGGAGAGGAGAGTCTTCCTGGGTGTTTCACACGCAAGCAAAGTGCCCTCAAGTCTCGTCCAGGTGAGCGAAAAGCGAGGGCTCAGGCCACAAGCGCCTGGACACAGGATCCCCACCCTCTGTAGCCTCTGTCCTTTAGGGCTCTTGGCCTCTCTCCCAGCTGCCTCCCGAGGTTGTGGAAGCCACAGAGAGGCTGCGGATCCCACCGGCAGACACGAGGCACACACTGGGGCAGAGAGGGGAACTGAACCATTGGAAAGACAGAGCCCGAGAAATAAGATCCAGAAAGCCAAGTTGCCAACACCTGTGAAGCCGCCCGGGGGCCCAGACCTCTCCTTCCCAGGTCTCCCTGCGTGGCCCCCGCTCGGCTTCTCGTCCTCAATTCACAGGCACAGTGAACCCACACTGCTTGAAACCACGGGAGTCCGGTCCTTCCACCCGAGGACGTCATGGTTCCCCCTCTCCCTTCTAGAGCTGTTTCTACCTAAAGCACCAGGCCACCCCAATCTGAGATCCTCTTCTCTGGCTGGTGCAAGATAAACACCCCTCCAACGTGAACCCAACCCCTGGTCCCACCTCCCAGCCCATGTCTTCTGGTCACACGTCATGACCTCAGAGACCAGAGCACAGCAAGACGGGGCCTCAGGACTTTGGGGTCACCCCTGCTGGATTTGGAGGTGTCCAGAGTCTCCTCCCACATGCTCTTGTATAAAATACGTCTCCCCTGTAGGGGAGCAGATTTGCCACCCTAAAGTATGTCTCTTTGGCATATTGTTTTAAGCTGGTCATTTTCTGAAAAACAGCAAATGTGGGAAGGGCTCTGAAAACCAAATAGGAGTTGCCCCTTTGCAAGAAACAGAGTCGTAAGGGAAATCCCCATTTTTACAGGCGACTCCCTCTCTGTACCAGGAAGAAAAGGATGACCTAATCTCTAGAAATTTATCAGTGGAGAGGCACTGACTTCAATCCACACAGTAACCTTACCCTGGTTTACCGTGCTTTTCCTGGTCACCGCCCGTAACTGAGTCTCCCCAGCTTTAACATCCTCTTGTGTCTTCAGCTGAAGATGGTATTTAAGGTGAGGGTTTCAGCCATTTTGGCGAGCTACTCAATTTTCCTGAGTCTCTCCCACATACACACACTACTAAGCTTTTGTTTGATTTTTCTCCCGTTAATCTCCCCGATGTCAATTTAATTCTTAGACCAGCCTGAAGCACCCTGGGGGTAAAGGAAAATGTCTTCCTCCCTGACACCGTTTTGTAGGCATCTCCTCACAGTAGGTTGGTTTTTATCAGTTTCACCCCGAAATACTGCATTCACCCGGACCCCAAACTCAAGTTCTGACACATCTCACCTCAGCTCCACAGGTACTAGGTCCCCAGGTAACCCGACAAATCCAACCTCTTCAACTCCACAGACACAATTTCAGAGTAGCAAGACAGCTTAGAAATCATCAAATCTTTACAACGCTTGAATTCCTTCCGCCATCATTAATCGAGTGTGACCTCCTTGACAAGCAGCGTCACCCCCAGAGCCCCAGGGGCAGCCAACCAACGAACCAACCAACCCCGCTGGACAGAATGAGTCCCCCTGACCTCCTAGGTCTTCCTCTGGATGACACATCCCTCAGTCCCCTCCTCCATCCTGAAACAGCCTCTACGAGGGTCAAAACACCTACCTGCCTCCTTCTCTTCTTTCTTCTCTCCTCCTGGCTACACATCCTCAATTCCGTTCACGCCTGCCCAGACGCCTCAGTTCTGAATCTCATCATTAGCCTCCTCGCTCTTCTTTAAATACACCCCGGGCCCAGCGTGCTTCTCACACCTTAATGTGCATGAAAATCACCTGGGCTCTCCCTGGCATTCCTGCTTGGGTTCCATAGGTCTGGGCGGGGCCCAGGAGTCTAAATTACTAAAAAGCTCCAGGTGGTGCTGTTGTTGCTGGTCACCACTTGGAGTATGAAGACTTCCACCTGGGATGGCATTTCTACTGGGAATCACCTGGCGCTTGTTAGAGATATGACTCCTGGGTCCCATCCAGAATCAGAATCTGCATTTTAACAAGATCCACAGGTGTATAGTATGCCTTTCAAGTTTTCAAAAAATAGAAGCTGGCAACCATGGCTGCATATTAGAATCATCTGAGAAACTGGAAAACAATCCCATGGCCCAGCAGCCCTGCAGACCAATTACATCAAGAGGGTGGGATCCAGGCATCAGCGGTTTTAAACCTTCCTGGGTGGTTGTAATGTGCAGTGAGGGTTGATAACTCTGCCATCAAGTGTCTTAAAGCACAGGCCCTACCTTTGAGACCACTGACAGGGAAAGGCAGGATGTACTCTGCCACCTTGAACTTCTCAGGTCACAGCCGGAGGTTCCATTTGCTCAGGGCAACCCTCCACAGTGAAACAGAGCAGGACCCCTATGGTCCTCCCCATCGCCGTGTCCCCTGCCTGTCTTTTGTCTATACAAAAACTTTAGTGAAAAAATAAATTTAAGGATTTCCCTGGTGGCGCAGTGGTTGAGAGTCCGCCTGCCGACGCAGGGGCCGCGGGTTCGTGCCCCGGTCCGGGAGGATCCCACATGCCGCGGAGCGGCTGGGCCCGTGAGCCATGGCCACTGAGCCTGCGCATCCGGAGCCTGTGCTTCGCAACGGGAGAGGCCACAACAGTGAGAGGCCCGCGAACCGCAAAAAATAAATAAATAAATAAATTTAATCAGAGAAGTGAGAAAATGCAGAAGCAAAGGAAAACAGTCAAACAAGACCAAATAATAATAGTTTAATCATTAAGAAAAGTCAAGCGCCTTTAGTTCTGCCTCAAGCACTATAGATAATATTCTGAGCCATATACTTTGAGCTGTTTTGTAGATACTGAAACCCACACCAGGTGGAAGAAGTTAACTACATGATAGCCAAACTGTAGCCATGACTTAAGCTGCCACAATTCCAAGAACTGGCTTCAAGGAAATGGAACAAACTGACCCTGGAACTAAAGAGTAGCTATACTTAAAACAATCAAGATGACGCTGATCAGACCACTGCATGACTAATTTCAAGATGACTGTCAGAGCTGACTGTGCTGTTTCTGCATGGACCCCCTCCCTCCACCTATACACCCCTGAGACTCCCCTTTAAAAGCCCTTGCCCAAGGGGGATTGTCAGGGGGCAGTTGGCCTTTGGACATGAGTCTGCCTTCCCCCCCATTTGCTGGCGTCTGAAATAAAGCAAACTTTTCTTTCCAACAACCTTGCCTCTCGGGTATTGGCTTCTGAGCGGCGAGCAGCCGGACCCCACTTTCGGTAACAACAATGCCGATGCCTTTTGAGGCAGTACAGAGCAGCGGTTACGAGCACTATTCTGGAGTCAGGTAGAGCTGGATTCGAATCCAGAGTCCAACATTAATCAGCTGCGTGATCTCAGAAAATGTACCTAATTTCTCTGTGCCTCGTTCCCCCATGGGTAAAATGGAGCCAAGACAGTACCTACCAAGTGAAGCCGTTGAGAGGGTTGAAGTAAATGAAAAGCAGGCGCAGTTCTTAGCACGGTGCCACCTCCACCAAGTGACCGATCATGGTTAATTGCAGTTATTAACATTGAAGCTAAAACTCCTGATACTTTGCATGTGCAGCTGCTATGCCACATTGATTCAACGTATCTGCTGAGGTTTCCCTTCACAAGCAACTCCAGTTTAACCAATTCTGGCTAAGCTAGGCAGAAAAGAAGTGTCTCAGGAGACGTGCCCAAAACTAAGCACAGGAATGGAACCAGCCCCAGGGATCTCAGCGGGAAACTTTCAGGTGGCGTCCTGGGAAGGATTCAGTCCCAATAGCTTCCATGAGCCACTCGACTCAGGGTTCAGACTTACAAGCCACAGTCTGATCTGGTTCAGCCAGGGTTACTTGCTCCCTGCGTGGCAGGTCAGGGGCCCTGTAACTTATGCTCCCAACAGAACCATCAGAAGGAAGCTAATTCTCCAGAGAAATCAGAGACTGTCACCTAAAGAAGGCAGAGGCTGGCCAGACAAAAGGAGACGTCCACTTCAGCCCCTTTAATTCTTGGACCCAAAGGCAGGACCATGCATTTATTCTTATTACTTTTTCAGAAGGAAGTTTTTATTTCTTCTTTGAGTGTTTTTTTAATGACAGCTTTATTGAGATCTACTCTACCACTCTTTTATTTTTTATTTTATTTTATTTTAACATTTTTATTGGAGTATAATTGCTTTACAGTGGTGTGTTAGTTTCTGCTTTATAACAAAGTGAATCAGTTATACATATACATATATCCCCATATCTCTTCCCTCTTGTGTCTCCCTCCCTCCCGCCCTCCTTATCCCACCCCTCTAGGTGGTCACAAAGCACCGAGCTGATCTCCCTGTGCTATGCGGCTGCTTCCCACTAGCTATCTATTTTACATCTGGTAAAAATATGTGTATATGTGTATATGTCCATATATATACTACCACTCTCTCACTTTGTCCCAGCTTACTCCACTCTTTTAAAGTGTACAATTCAGTTAAGTTTTTAAATATATTTACCGAGTATCACCAGCATCAAATTCCAGAACATTTCACCACCCCAAAAAGAAACCCCATTCCCATTGGCCATCACACCTCATTCCTTCTCCCCACACCCAAGCCCCTGACAACCACCAATCTACTTGCTAGCTCTACAAATTTGCCTACTCTGGCCATTTCATATAAGTGGAATCATATTATTTGTCCTTCTGTGTGTCAAAATTCCATTCTTTTTTATGGCCAAACAATATTCCATTGTATGGATATCCATTCATCAGCGGATGGACATTTGGGCTGTTTCCACCTTTTGGCTATTATGAATAATCCTGCTATAGATATTCTTGTACACATTTTTGTGTGAACATGCGTTTTCAATATTTTTGGATCTATACCTAGAAGTAGAACCGCTGGGTCACGTGGTAACTCTGTATTTAACCGTTTGAGGAACTGCCAGACTGTTTTCCACAGCAGCTGCACCATTTTACATTCCCACCAGCAGTGTAAAAGAGTTCCAAATTTCTTCACATCCTCACCAACACTTGTTATTGTCTGTCATTTTTATTCTAGCCATATTAGTAGGATTGAAGTATTTCATTGTGGATTTTATAAACGTTTTGATGACTCATGACGTTAACCGTCTTTTTATGTGCTTCTTTTCTATTGCATATTATTCTGTTAAATTCAGCCCATCATCTCAACTGATCACATATTTGGACCCTACTCCTATACTGCAATTCTTTCAGTGCCTGGTCAATTGCAAATGTCATGGGATAGCCTGTTCTCAAAAAAAAAAAAAATTATTGGCCATCTTGGGACAGATGGCAGGACCCTGTAGAATGACACAGGGAATTTCTTAGGTTGGCACTGAACCTCCTTTAGCCATCTCTGAGTGAGAGTGAATTCTCTCCATAGCTCTAACCCTAAGCAGCTCTCTGCTCAGGCTGTAGGGCTCTCTCATAGCCCTCTGCCCTGGGGCTGCTTCTCTGCTCCTCTGCGCTTTCAGCAGATACTCCTTCGGACACCTGGGCCCCTTTTCCCCCACATTTGCCAGCTAAGCCCCCAAACTATAAAGTCTCCACACCACATCCATGGAGAGAAAACCATGTCTGGTTTCTGGAGAAATACCCAACTCCTCTCCTGTTTGGTTGGCTTATTCCTTCCTAGGTTCGTTCTCTCCCACCTAGACGCAATGCTCAGGAAGGTGAGAAGACCCTTCCCGATCTCAATCTGGCGTTTGTGCCTTAAGTGACGGGGCTCTTGAATACACAGACGCTCCAGCACCCAGGCAGTGCGGCCACGGTCGACTGAGCAGCCAGAAGGAGGCTCACTGACTGAGATGGACTTGTCTCCTGCTTTTAGTTCCTTCATCCAGAGCAGGGCTTTTCAAGTTGTGGTCTGTGGACTGAGTCAGACACACCTGAGGGATGGGGGATAAAACTCCACAACTACTAAAGCAGATTTTCTATGGGGTGGATCCTGAAAAAAACACATTTAGAATAAGCGCCTCAAGGATTCCTACCTACACTAAATGATGAAACCCAGACGTCTAGAGGTGTTGTTATTAATGTATTGTTCATCGACATACATGTACTCACAGGGCTCTTTACAAATGTATATTTTTTATCCAAGGGCACACATCCTGTAATCAGTAGTGAGGATACAAACACAGACCTTCCAACTCCTTGCCTTTTGCTCCTTCCCCAGTGTATCAGCTGCCTCGCTTTTGTCTGTGGAAGCCTCGGGGCCAAAGCCTGAAGCACAGTCACCTGCTTGACACCAGAGAGCCTTGTCACTTTCCTAGAAGACGAGGGGCCTCTGTATCTCACTCCCTCTCCGTAAGTGTCTCTCCCTGTCCCTTCCAAGATATAGAATGTACACTAAGCAGCTGTAGGATAAATATCCACATAACCCAGATATTAGCTAATTTATGTCAACCCTCCTTCACCACCTCATCCCCTAGCAAGCAGAAGGGATTGCATGCAAGTTTAAATAACTATAGACCCAACTCAGCCTTTTGCGCCAAATCATATTAGAAGTCACTAGCTCACCTCTGATTGGCTGTCTTTGATAGGGTGTCTACCTTGGTCCAATCAGCTGTGACCAGGGGCGTAAGCCATCTGGGCAAAAGATTGCGTGCAGAACCATTTCATTTAAAGAGTTGTGGGCAGTCACCCAAACCGACATTTCTAGAATAATTTAGAAGGTGGCCGAGTCACAGAAGGACTCCTGAATGTAAAGTCTATGATAATGAGTGTTCCATACATTTAGTGTTATTTGGTGACGCTTCAAACAGAAACAACACCATCCACTCTTACATTTCAATACGTGTTCAGTAACAATCATTCATTCAACCATACTTATTAACTACCTATTAGCTACTGGTCTATTTTCTAGGCATTAGAATATATTTATATTTTAAGAGGGATTCAAGGCTGTAGTGGGGAGGGGGATCACCACGTAAAGAAAGAACTTCTTACCACCACCAAGTATTTTCAGTCTGAGACTAATGAACACCCACAAGGCTTTATTCAAAGGCCCAAAGCCAAGCTACCTACAACTACCTACAACTGGCAGCAGAAAACGACTAAAAGGACGTGTTATGAAAACACCTGAGAAAGGCAGAAGGCGGAGTGAGAAAACGGAAGAGCGATTTTTTTTTTTCAGGCTGAAACGAATGAGTTTTACACACTGATGCTATAATGGTAACTCTTTCTCATGTTCCTTTCTCCCCCTCTGCAGCTTTACAGGTCTGTGAGATGCAGGCCTAAGTGGATCTGTGCAAAGGAAGGCTCTGACACAGGAATTCCTTTCCAGAAGCTTGAGGGATCTAATAGGTGGTAGTAGGAAATGCACTCGACTTGGTATCAAAGAATGTGGGTGCTCAGCCTTGCTTCGCTGGTTATAGGACCTTGACCAAACTCCTCTGAGATTTAGTTTCCCTATTCATAAGATTTAAAAGGTAATTTCTTACTCATTGTGTTGTTGTCTCAATTAAATGAGATATGCAATTTTAAAGCGTCTGGCACATAGGAGGTGTTCAATTAAAATTAACTTTGGTTTCTTTATCTAAGAATGAGAATAATAATAGTAACTCAGGGGTGTTATGAGGGCTAAGTATTTGAGGCAAAAGTGTTCTGTAAATTACAAAGTCCTATACGTGTATCAGGTCATCATTATTTAAGAAATTTGAAAGTTGGGGTGGTGGTGGTGGGGTGTCGGGGGTTTTTTTGTTTCTTCTTAAAAATATACCTTATTGCTCCATCTAATGATAGACTTCATAGCTCTCTAGTTTCTATAGTTGAAAAAGAGCCAAAATGAGGCTAAGCTGAAATGATTTCTTCTTCCTGAGTCTTATAAAGCCAGAGAAATTTACCGTCTGGCTTTCGGAATGCCTGTTTAAGACAGGTCTGCCATAAAACTTATTTTTCACAGTGTCCAGAAATAACAGGTAAACGAGATAATGTGCAAAATGTCACTTTCCATAGAGCATGCGCTCAGTGAATGACTAATGCAGTGGTCCCCAGTGTTTTTACCTTCCTTTTGGAATTTTACCCCAAGCACACACCCTTTAGAAAGATTAGTTTTTTAAACATGCATTAATTAAACAGTTCATTCATTTTACTTTTCATTCATCAAAGACCTTAGCCCATCTGGAACTATTTATTGGAGTTTCTAACTAGTCTGGGGCAGGAAGCTGCCCTACGAGGAGCTGTGATAATGGGAGACAACATAAGGAAACCTGAAACAGTAGTTAATGCATACATCTTTTCATGGTTAGCACCTGCCTTCTCTTAGACATTCTGAGATATTTGGGGAAACGTGACCATGCCTTTAAGTAGATCACAGTCTAGGAGGTGGATATTCAGGTATATGTAATGGGATAATATTTTGAAATAAACTAATTGACTAATTGTGTCATTTGCATACCTTGCCTTCCACCTGTCCCCTATTCTATGGAAGTATCTGTTTGCTGAAGAGGGAACTGGGATGGTGACAGCAGGAATGCCAAGAGAAAGTAGTCCACATTCAGTTTTGAAACCCAGAATAGCTATACGTGTCCACACCTAGACAAATCTCAAAAGCCAGGCTTTGTCACAAGGGAAAGAACCTTCTAAATTTCTTTTCCTAGTAGGAGCAACAGCTATGGACTGGGTCATAAACCAAACCTGCCTCCATGGTGCAGAAAGAACCCCCTTCTACCATCAGGGGCTTGGAATGAGGACAAGGCAGGGTGGGAGGCCAGTCCAGACAGGCAGTACAAATAGGACACCCAGCCTGCTCTTTCATCCAGTGGGGTATGAGGAGGAGAGAGGACAGCTGACAAACATGCCCTCCCTTTTCTCCCTCTTGGGGTGAAACCCAGAGGTGGAAAACTGGTCCAAATGTCCAGATGGGTTTGAGGATGCTGAGTACATTGTGCAGAGAGTGGACAAGCTGAGGTCTTACTTAAGGAACTCAGTGTGTGGCCCTGTCCATCCTGGTTTGGGCAGCAGCACAGCAGCTGTTGGACATATGAGTTCCTGGCCAGATTCTAGAGTGCGTGCCTGAGGGTCTGGGAGCTGCTAATAGACCAGCAGGGGCCTGGGGCAGGGGTAAAGGGGCTGCTCTGTCCAGACTTCTTGGCATATACAGAGATCAGTGCCTAGCACAACGTGGGGCACACTCACAAAACCTTAGCTAACAGAGGTGCCGTTGGCTTATCAGCAAGCACAAACCTGGGAATTCCAAATGTCGGTGCAAATAATCAACAATCTATAACAGGAACAGAAGACAGCTGCGTCCAGCCGGACGGAGGATTACAGCCTGGGAGCGCGGCTTGCTTTCCAAGAAAGCAAGCCCTCTGGAGAAGCGTGGTTTTCAGTACAGTTTTGTATCTTGTCAGAATCAAAGAACGTCAAATATGACAGAGGTACATTCCATCAAGGTTTCAAATGAGGCAGATTAGCACATACATAGCGAGTCAGCATGACCTCGGTATCTGGGAAGGGAAGCTTATCTTCGAAGGAGTACTAGCTGGGGGCTATGAAGGGGTGGGGAGAGGCATTTATCCCTATCTTCACAATGGACATACTTTACTTTGAGATAATGCATTCTTCTCTTAATGGTTAAAGCAGATGTACAATGCATGATAAACAGGCCATAAAGACAGGCCACTCTCATTAACAGGAATTCAAGCCAGATCACGTATAAGCCAGGATGACTTACCCATACCTCAATATGTGAACATTCCTTCCATCACAAAGATCTACATGGCACTGGAGGAAAAGCATGTGTGTGATGGGGCAGAGCAAGTGATAATCCCAGGTGCAATTTACTCATTATGTCAGCCGGGGTCCATTCAGAAAGACAGAAACCTCCCCAGGTATTTCACACAGGGAATTTACTACAGAGCATTGGTCATCCAGGGTATGGAAACTGAGAAGCCAAACAGGGGACAATGAGGCATCCAGAGATCATAAAAGCAGGGGGAGAAAAGCTGCTAATTGTTTAGCCAGAAGGACAACATATTAGCAGCTCCATGGATATGGAATGTCTGAATTATAAATAGGGTTATTTTATAAAAATAAGAAGATGTAGGTAAATTCTTCCCCCAGGTAGCTGCCTGGTTCCTCCCTTATCTCCATCAGGCTTTAACATCTCAGCAAGGCCTTCCCTGGCCATCCTCCTGCGACTGGCACCTCCCTTCCCCCAGCCCCTGCTTTATTTTCTTCCAAAGCACTTACCGTCAACTGACAGGCTTGAGATTTACTTGTCTGTTGATTTTCTCTCCCTACCCCCACCTCACACTAGACTTGAAACTCTATAAAGGCAACCAGGGGCTTCCCTGGTGGGGCAGTGGATAAGAATCCGCCTGCCAATGCAGGGGACACGGGTTCGAGCCCTGGTCCGGGAAGATCCCACATGCCGCGAAGCAACTAAGCCCGTGTGCCACAACTACTGAACCTCACACGTCTAGAGCCCGTGCTCCGCAACAAGAGAAGCCACCGCAATGAGACACCCGCGCACGCAACGAAGAGTAGCCCCCGCTGGCCACTACTAGAGAGAAGCCCGCGCTCAGCAACAAAGACCCAACGTAGCCAAAAATTATAAAGGCAGACATTTTGGTCTGTTTTGTTCATTGCCACGTCCCAGCCCGTGCAGAGCTGGTGCCGAGTCACTATTACGGTTACAGCTTGTCTATCATACTGTCACGCGTCCTCACCTGCAAAGCCCACTTTTAATTTCTCTGGTTTCCTGTTCTAGAAAATGAGAGTGGAGTTCAAGGATCTCCAAGGGCTCTTCCACAGAGGCATTCCTTCGTTCTGGGTTATTCCTATTGAAACATATTCCCTATATGTGGAATCTAAAAAATAAAACAAATTAGTGAATATAACAAAGCAGAAACAGACTCACAGATTTAGAGAACAAACTAGTGGTTATGGGGCAGGGGGGAGGGGCAGGATTCGGGTGGGGGATTAAGAAGTACAAACTATTATGTATAAAATAAATAAACTACAAGGATATATTGTACAGCACGGGGAATATAGCCAATATGTTATAACTATAAATGGAGTATAATCTTTAAAAATTGTGAATTACTATATTGTACACCTGAAACTACTATAATATTGTAAATCAACTGTACCACAATTTTTTTAAAAGATTCCCTAGAAGTTTCTATTCCCTCCACATAGGGGCAGCAAAGGACAGTGAATCCCAAGGGCTGGCCAAGTGGCGCGGCAGAGCTCTCTCTATGATGACAGCAGCGAGTGACGAGACCATGCAAGCATTTTCACTCCTCTCCATCCCGCTCCCCTGCCATCCTCCTCTGAGTCTCAGGAAGGTCAGAGCTTTGTTTTCTTTGTGTCCCAACCTACCACCAAGAAACACTGGGTCACAAGTTTGAAAATTAAACAAAGCATGACAATTAGGGATAAAAACAGACCAGAAACCACCTAAAGCAATCAGACATGCCTGAGATAAGCTAATAACAATAATTGAGAACTGGATTTAGCTCCAAATTTCTAGATCTCTGGGCAGGGCCGAGATTAGAATGAGGTGAGTGAGCTCTCATCTCAAATGCTAAGTATAAAGAGAAGAGCAGCCAAAACCCTCAGCCGTCAAAATAAATAGTTGGTTTTTTTTGTTTGTTTGTTTGTTTGTTTTTGCGGGTACCCGAGCCTCTCACTGTTGTGGCCTCTCCCGTTGCGGAGCACAGGCTCTGGACACGCAGGCTCAGAGGCCATGGCTCACGGGCCCAGCTGCTCTGCGGCCTGTGGGATCCTCCCGGACCGGGGCACGAACCCGTGTCCCCTGCATCGGCAGGCGGACTCCCAACCACTGCGCCACCAGGGAAGTCCAATAAATAGTATTTTTGTGCAATATTTCTAAAAATCTAAATTAACAACCAAAAAAATCTCATGATGCACAAATGTCAAAAATTTAAATAAAATTACATAAAACATGTATATAGGGCACACATTTTTCTTTTTGCCTCAGGTCCAAAATAGCTCCACACAGCATGGTTCGTGGAGGTTTGATATTTTGTTCATTGTGCATTTTGTGGCATTAATTTTGATTTTTAAAAAGTACTGCATTGACATACTATTTATCTTAATTACAGAGTATTTGGTGTCCCTTATATCTTCCACTTGGGCTCACTCTAATCCAGGCCTGCTGGATCCGTCTCCCTAGGCGGCATCAGAATCACTCAAGTCATATATACGCTACCAAATGTAAAATAGACAGCTAGTGGGAAGCAGCCGCACAGCACAGGGAGATCAGCTCGGTGCTTTGTGACCACCTAGAGGGGTGGGATAGGGAGGGTGGGAGGGAGGGAGATGCAAGACGGAAGAGATATGGGAACATATGTGTATGTATAACTGATTCACTTCGTTATAAAGCAGAAACTAACACACCATTGTAAAGCAATTATACTCCAATAAAGATGTTTAAAAAAAAAAGAATCACTCAAGTCCCCTGGCTGGCAACCCCTTGCTGGGCATCCTCCACGCCTGGGATGTCCTGGTGAGCATCTGCAGCTGGCCCTTGGTTCACACACCTTGGCCCCTCCCCTTGGGCCTGGCACCAGCCTTCGGATCCTTCTCAACTCAGTCCAGGCAGCAATATCTACTGATCAGGACTGGCAGATGAGACAAAACCTTATAAGGACCTGGGAAATCATCTCTATTAGGGACAACTGACATAACATTGTAGGGGTGAGGCTGGAGGAAAGTTCCGGGTCCAAATCTCGTTCTAGGCTGACCGACGAAGGTACAGAGTTGTGGACAGAGCTGTCAGTTGAAAAGGTGAGGAAATTACTGCTGTAGATCAGAGCTGTCTAACAGAACTTTCTGTGACAATAGAAATGTTCTACATCTGCAGAGGACAGTACTGTAGCCACTAACCACATGTGGCTATTGGGCATGTGAAATATGGCTAGTGCAACTGAGCAACTGAATTTTTAAATTTATTTAATTTGGATTAATTTAAATTTAAATGGTCGACGTGACCAATGGCTATTGTATTATAGTGCAGCTCTAGCTCAGTGATTCTCAAATTCCACTTGCATTGGAATCATCTGCAGGACTTGTTAAAGTAGGTTGCTGAGCCCATCTCAGAGTTTCTGATCCAGTGGGTCTGGGGTGGGGCCCAAGAGTTTATAGTTCTAACAACTTCCCAGGTGATGCCACTGTTGCTGGTCTGGGAACACGCTGAGACCACTGATCCAGAGAGGATTCTGATTCCAATCAGCTTTGGGATTATTAAACCAATCACGTCATGTCTTGGTGTTGGCTTATCTTGGAGCAAAATGTCAGCCTGGGCTTTAGAGAAGGATAGATATGGATTCACATCCCAGCTCCTCCACGAATTAGCTGTATGACCTTCCATAATCTGCTCCCTCACAAAATGGAAATAATAGTACATACCAAATAGGGTAATTACAAAGATTAATGTGATAAGGTACGTATGTCATTCGATATGTTTTTAAGGTCATTTCCTGCTCAGAAAGTGTATTGAATAGGATTATATATGTGGACAATGTAATTTGTAACATAACATCAGGCATTTCCACAAAAAAATTCTGTCAAGATTCCCCAGTGCTGGTGTGTTAATTATTGTATATAACAAATTACCCCCAAATGTAGTGACTTCAAACAACATGTACTTTATTACCTCACAGTTTCTGTGGGTCCAAAATGTGCATGTGGCTTAGCTGGGTATTTCTGGCTCACTGTCTCTCCTGAGATTGTAGTAAAACTGCCAGGGCTGCCGTCTCAACTGAAGTCTTGACTCGGGTGGGTGCAACTCCAAATAAAAGTAATAAACTTATTCTCCTCTTTCACGTTAGTCACACTCTTTATATTAACAATACCAATGATAATAACAAACACCAACATTTACAAAAGCCACAAATACCCAGCATATGTAAAAACCCCTATCTCATATGCTTTTGTTACTAGCTTAATTCGAACAATAATATTCATTCATACAGGCCCAGAAAGAATTATCTCAAACGGACCATGAATTACCATCCAAACCCTTAAATTATCACTTAGCTTCAAAACAGACTATTTCTCAATAATATTTGTACCAGTAGCATTATTTATAAGATGGTTTATTATAGAATTTTCAATATGATATATACACTCAGATTCTAATGTTAACCGATTCTTTAAATATTTACTCCTCTTTCTTATCACAATATTCATTCTCGTCACTGTGAACAACTTTTTTTCAACTTGTTATTGGATGAGAGGGGTCGGAATTATATCTTTTCTTCTTATCGGATGATGGTATGGATGAGCAGATGCAAATATAGCTGCTCTCCAAGCAATTCTATGTAACCTTATCGGAGACACTGGATTTATGAGAGTAATAGCATGATTTCTATTTAACTCAAACGCATGAGATCTGCAACAAATCTTCATACTCGACCTAGGCCACTCAAACCTACCTCTAATAGGACTCGTGTTAGCTGAAACTGGAAAATCCGCCCAATTTGGTCTTCACCCACGACTTCCCTCAGCAGCGGAGGGGAGGGCCCTACCCCCGTTTCAGCCTTACTCCACTCAAGTGCAATGGTTGCAGCAGGTATTTTCCTACTTGTCCGCTTTTACCCTTTAACAGAAAATAATAAATTCATCCAAACGATAGCATTATGCTTAGGGGCTGTTACTACACTATTTGCAGCAATATGCTCCCTTACCCAAGATGATATTAAAAAAAACTGTCGGGGCTTCCCTGGTGGCGCAGTGGTTGAGAGTCCGCCTGCCGATGCAGGGGACACGGGTTCGTGCCCCGGTCCGGGAGGATCCCACATGCCGCGGAGCGGCTGGGCCCGTGAGCCATGGCCGCTAAGCCTGCACGTCCGGAGCCTGTGCTCCGCAACGGGAGAGGCCACAACAGTGAGAGGCCCGGCGTACCACAAAAAAAACCCAAAAACAAACAAACAAAAACTGTCGCCTTTTCTCCTTCAAGCCAGTTAGGCCTTATAATGGCAACAATTGGTATTAACCAGCCTTATCTAGCATTCCTCCACATCTGCACACACGCCTTTTTTAAGGCCATATTGTTTTAGGTGCTCTATTATTCACAGCCTAAATGATGAACAAGACACTTGAAAAACAGAAGGCCTATTTAAAGCAGTACCTTCTACTGTAACAGCCTTCATTACTGGAAGCCTAGCACTGACAGGAATACCATTCCTCACTGGATTTTATTCTAAAGACCTAATTCTCAAAACCACTAACTTATCTTATACCAACGCCTGAGGCCCGCAAATAACTCTTAATTGCCACGTCCCTCCCAGCTGATAATAGGACTTGCATTATTTTCTCCGCACTGCTAGGACAACCCCGCTTTTCCACCTTAACTTTAATCAATGAAAATAATCCACTCCTAATTAATTCCACTTCTTTGGTTCTTTTTTCTACATTATTATTGCGGTAAGCTATATATAAAATCTGCTATTTTAACCACTTTTAAATGTACAGTTCTGTGGCATTCAGTACATGCACATTGCTGTGCAACCGTCACCACCATCCATCTCCAGAACTTTTACACCTTCCCCACTTGAAACTCCCTGTAGATTAGATATTGACTCCCTCTTCCCCACAGCAACCCTCAGCCCCTGGCAACTATCATGCTACTCTCTGTCCCTATGAATCTGATTTCTCTACGTACCTCATACAAGTGGGATCATAGAATATTTGTCCTTTTGTGACTGGTTTATTGCACTTAGCATAATGTCCATGTAGTAGCATGTGTCAGAAGTGCCTTCCTTTTTATGGCTGAATAGTATTCCACTGTGTGCATACACAATGTTTTGCATATCTATTCAACCATCGGTGGACACTTGGGCTGCTTCCACCTTTTGACTGCTGTAAACAATGCTGCTATGAACACAGGTATACAACTGTCCAAGTTCCTGCTTTCGTTTCTTTGGGGTGAGGGGATTCACTTCCGTTCACTCACATGATGGCTGGAAAGTGTCGGTTCATTTCAGGCTATTGGACTGAAGGCCTCAGTTCTTGACTATACCACACGGCCCCGTCCACGAGGCTACTTACAACAGGACAGCTTGCCTCCACAGCACAAGGGGTAAGACGGGGGTCGGGGGGAATCCTTTTACAACCTAATCTCAGGAGTGACAAGCCACCACGTCTGCCATATTCTATTCATGAGAAGTGCGTTAACAAGTCCAGGCCATACTCCAGGGGAGGGGATCGCACAAGGGGTGAATGCCAGCAGGTAGGGATCATTGGGAGACATGTTCCATACTGCCTGCCACAGCCAGTATTTTGACTCTAATAGGTGGATCTGCAGTGCAAGTACCTATATAAAAGGATACCTAGAAAAGTCCTTTAACTCTCGATTTCTACGGATGACAAAAAATGTTTTTGACATTAACTGGACCCAAAATTCAGCATGAGAAACACAACCTTCTGCACATTGTCCTACGTGTAATTCTACGGTACTGCCGCTATTCGAAGGGATACTGAATTCACCTGGCAGCTTTTCCTTAGCACAGCGCTGACGATTGTCTGCTTCTGATGCACACCTTTTGTCATCCAGCCCAGCCACACACTGAGTCTTCCAGTCTCTATATAAAAAAGCCTCAAATGCCAGCCAGCCATTTGGGTTCAGCCCCCATGGTTCTGCATCTCAATTCCCAACTTGAGCTCCGGGCTCTGCATCCTCAACCTCCGTATCTATCTTTACCCTTCCTGATGTGGAGTCTGTCCTTCCCCAGCTCTGATCCCACCCATCACAACCCTCTCAATGCTCCTGGGGAAGCCACACCTGCTCCACAGATGAGACCAACTAGCTTGAGGATCTACCCAGGCCTTCCCCTCATTCAGGGATTATCTCCATGATGGTCCCATCTGCTTATTTCTTCATACGGGCTCTACTGCTCTTCTCTGTCTCAGGCTGGGCTATCACTCTCTTCGGAGGTTAATCACTGCCCATACACAGTCCCCGCAGATACTGGGACACTTTGGACGGAAACATGGACCCCCATATATTTTCTGCCCTCCCCAGGCCCCATTTTTCACCATCTGATACCTAATACGTATTGCATAAATTACTTCAGTATTTTGAAAACGATGAACCAGCTCTCCCTCTTTTAAATTATTTTAATCTCTATTCTGCAGATAAGAAAAATGAGACTCAGAGAGGTTAAGAACTACCCAAGGTCACACAGCAGTGACAGAAAAACTCCACAGAGTTACCATTGAGTTTCCAGGATGTCCTGAGTGGATTTTTTTTTTTTTTTCAGGCTGAAAGCCTAGTGGGATGACCACAATTCAGAGGGCGCTGTCTTTCTATTCTGCTCTGTACTCACCCAACACAACCCATCTCCCAATGCACAGAGCCACAGTCCACTACCTCGGACAGCCAAGGACAGGGGATGAAATGCCTATGATCCTACAGTCCTGCGGCATCAACTACCTCACCTTCACTGATCCAACCAGAGGAAGACATCTGACCCAAGCAAAGCTAATAAGATTGCCTCTCTTTGATATTTGGAATTGGGGCATTAAAATGCACAGCGACTCAGATGGCAGAACCGTAAGGTCATGCAGAGATGGGGCTGGAGTCAGTGGCCTGGCAAGTCCGAGTTATGTGGGAAGCAGGGCTGGGGACTTCCCTGGTGGTCCAGTGGTTAGGACTCTGTGCTCCCAATGCAGGGGACTCGGGTTTGATCCCTGGTCGGGGAACTAAGATCCCGCATGCAGCATGGCGTGGCCAAAAAAAAAAAAAAAGTTAGGCAAGGCTGTTATCTTTAGAGGTAGGGTAGGGTGGGGTAGGTGCCCAGACTGTGGAAGTAAGCTGCCAGGTTTTATCATGCCTCCCACTTACCCGCTGCAGGATTTGGGGCAAGCTGCTTCACCTTTACATGACTCAGTTTTCTCATCTGTAAAATGGGGAAACAAACAGTATTTAACTCAACTCGTTGTTGTTATAATGAAATGAGTGAACATCCACCAAGGTCGTAGCGTGGGCACACAGCACACGCTAGGAACTTCTAGCTGTGGTTATTCCAGAGCCGAGAAGACACCCGTAGCTGGAGACCCAAGGATGGAGCAGCTCCCCATGACTTTCCACTTACCAGCAGGTCTGCCAGGACTCAGAGCACTTTATTTCAACCACCAAAAGGGTTCCCCAGAAAAGTAAGAGGAGATTTCCTATGGTATTCTACCTAATTAAATTTCACCTCACACTAAAAGTCTAAAAGTTTAAAAATCATACGCCACACTGATTTGGAAGTTTTATTCTTTTTATTGCAAATTTCTGATAAAGGAAACTACAGGGAAGCTGATTCTCATTTAACCTTTGGTGATAAGAGGACGTTGGAGCTCGGGGCTCACAACACGTGAGTCACCCAGGGGCCTCTGACGTGTGCGGCCGCCTGCATCCCCTCCCAGAGGTTCTGACTTAGTTGGTCTGGGGGCGCAGTCTGGGCGCTGGTAGCTTTTTGAACTGCCCAGGTGATTCCAACTTGCAGCCAGGGTGGAGAACCCCCGCCAGAACTCGTGACGTGGTGGTGGCAGCATTACAAGCATCACCCACTCACGTCACCCCTTGACCTGAGTCCAGCTGGTGTCCTCTGTCCCCCTCTTCCCAGGTGTGACACGTGCTGACTCTTCCTCCTCGGGGCCCGCAGAGGAGAGAGACGCTGGAGGGGCCATGGCTCTCGGTGCTGTGGTTTGTGCTGAAGCCAGGAGAACTGTACTAAACACGGCTACTCTATCACAAAAAGAAACTCACTTTCTGATTGCAGAAGAGCATTAACCTTTTTGTTTTTTCACTAAGTGGACATAGTCTTCCTATATAGAGATGCAAAGATTTGTGACAAAATAAGGAAATATATGTTGGATGACATATTCCTTACGTGGCTTCTCAGGTCCAAGTTAAAAAAAAAATTTGTCAAGCCATTGAGGGTAAACTATTATGTACTTCAGCAGCATAATTTCTATGGGTGAACAGTAATAGCCAGTTAGAGATTTCAGTTACGATTTCTTCTAAAATAGAAAATGCTTTAATTTTCCTGAGTCCTAGGCAAACAAAAAAAAAGGTTTTCAATTTTTCAAAGTATCCCTGTTTTCTTTTTCCTGGCCACCCGCGTAGTTTAGAATGGCGTGCGTCTCACTATTAGCTTTTACAGACACAGGTGAACGAATAGCACTGGCGCCCATTTTCAATGACTAATCAAATATAGCGATTGAAAATAAAACACCCATCATCTACGAAGTTGCTCAAAATGAACGTTTCTTAACATTGTTATAAATGCAATATCAATTTGATTCTCTGGCCATACAAAAGTATGAATATCTGTTCCGTTGCTGATAGTGAATGATTAACATCTTAACAGTGATAAAATTCTTAAGAGCATTTAAAAAATACATAGGATCCCATTTTTACATCATAATTCTGATGTTTTATCGTGCCTTCTATTTTGTCCGCAAAACTTTTATAGCGTACAGTGCACTGACGTGATAAAACCAAGGCACAAGAATATAGTTACAATAAGTGTATATAAACCCTAGCACTTTGTGTCAATTTTGGAGAAATTTAGAGAGGAGATCAAAGAGCCTGAAAAATTTTCACATCCCATTACGATTAATGAACAACTAATTGTGTAATAAACAGGCTATTAACCGCCATTCCGTTATTGAATATATGGCTATCACTATACAGGCGGTGGATAACTGAAAAAGGTTTTCAATATTAAAACCTGGTATAACTAGGTGGTCGATGTAGATAATTGTGCCTTGCATTATCTAGATAATTGTCTTAAGTTTCCATTTTAATTTGTAATCTATATGGCAGTTATCAATTTTTAAACTATTTTCACTGCATAAATGGTAGGGTTTTTTCCAAATGTTAAATCCCCTCCCCCTACAAAAGACAGATTTACAAGAAAATACCAATATAAGAAATGCACAGACAACAATAATAAAATCCAAATATGGACTCAAGGGTTGAATTCTAATCTATCAGGACATTCTCTTAATTTAGGGTGAGGAACAACACATTCCTGTGATAATTCATTATCTTCTTAATTTAAAAAAATCACCACGACATTTTTCAAGAGTAAAGTCTTGGCTAGAGCATCAAGCATCGAAGGAAAATTGTTAAGTCTTTTCTCATTCATAAAACGAAAGGGATAAAAGCCTTTCAAAATCCAGGGAGGGCAGGATATTCCATTGAATTTAGAGAAGTGGAATAAAGTGGTAAAAACGGTACGTAATACTTTTAAAGAGAGTGTTTTCAAGACTCCAGGTAAACATTTAGAACCATGAAAACACATTTCTCGGCACATGCACGCCATGAATAGAACAATCCTGAATGCAGGTACAGCCTGGCTACAGAGGTATCCAGTTCCCGGCCCCACTGGCAAAACCACCTTTGAGGTCCATGTCCCAAGTCCCTTCACATTGGAGCTTCCGGCTTCTGCATCTGTTGGATTTGCTTCTGTAGCTGGTCCTTGTCCAGCTTCATCTTGGCTTCGAGAACTTGCCTGAGGGATCCTATGCTTTCATAGATGGCTGTAAACCCTTTAAGAAGAGGTAAATTTCATAGGAGTCAATATTAAAAAACAAGCCTGGATCACATCTACAGCAGATAGTAATAACTGATCTGGGCAAAAGATATCAATACATACTAAAACTACTGGAATAATAGTTTGATGGGAAACAGGATAGTTACCTAGTTTCAGAGTATCTCCCTACAGATAGATACAAAGGGAAAAAGGAAATATTACAGCGGAGAAACCTGACAGACACCACTTTAACCAAGAGATCAAAGCTAACTTCACCAACACTGGGAGGAACCAACATCATGTATCCTCGATAAGAAAACCCTGGGAAGGACACATCACTTCTGTGGCATTTCTGTTCAAAATGCACACCCTGAATCTCATTAAAAGGAAGGAAACAGATCCAAACTGTGGGACACTCCACAAAATGCTGGCTTGTGCTCTTTAATGATGACAACACTACTGTGGAACTGACCTAGATTAAAGGAGACTAAATAAAGAAACATGGTAACTAAATATGACATGTGATTCTGGATTACAACCTGGATCGGGGAAGGTCTGCTGTAAAGGAAACAATGGTGAAACTTGAAAATTGGGTATTGAAAAATGTTTCATCAGGGCTTCCCTGGTGGCGCAGTGGTTGAGAATCTGCCTGCCGATGCAGGGGACACGGGTTCGAGCCCTGGTCTGGGAAGATCCCACATGCCGCGGAGCAACTAGCCCCGTGAGCCACAACCACTGAGCCTGCGCGTCTGGAGCCTGTGCTCTGCAACAAGAGAGGCCGCGATAGTGAGAGGCCTGCGCACCGCAATGAGGAGTGGCCCCTGCTTGCCGCAACTAGAGAAAGCCCTCGCACAGAAACAAAGACCCAACGCAGCAAAAATAAATAAATAATTTTTTTTTTAAAAAAGGCAAAATTCCTTAAAAAAAAAAAAAGAAAAATGTTTCATCAATATTACACTGTACCATAGTTACTTAAGAGAATGTCCTTGTTCTTAGGGTATATACATTGAAATAATATAGGGGTAAAAAGGTATTCTGGCTTCTGCAACTTACTCCCAAAAGATTTAGGAAAAAAAATTATATTCATACACACACTCACACATTAAGCAAATTTCAAAAGTGTTAACAATTGGTGACTCTAAGTGAAAGATGTATAGTTTTTGGACTAGTCTTAATGGTTTTACTAAATTTGAAATTATTTCAAAATAAAAAGCTAAAAATAGAAAAAATTCCCAATCAAAAGGTAATTTTGTATTATTCTATATTCGTATTGGTTTTTTAAAAATTAATTACTTTATTTATTTTTGGCTTCTTTGGGTCTTTGTTGCTGCACATGGGCTTTCTCTAGTTGCGGTGAGCAGGGGCTACTGTTCGTTGCGGTGCGCGGCTTCTCATTGCAATGGCTTCTCTTGTTGCAGAGCATGGGCTCTAGGTGCACGGGCTTCAGTTGTTGTGGCTCACGGGCTCAGTAGTTGTGGCTCACGGGCTCTAGAGTGCAGGTTCAGTAGTTGTGGCGCACGGGCTTAGTTGCTCTGCGGCATGTGGGATCTTCCTGGACCAGGGATCGAACCCATCCATGTCCCCTGCATTGGCAGGTGGATTCTTAACCACTGCTCCACCAGGGAAGTCCCCTATTGGTTTTTAAAATAAGTGTCAAAAACATCTTGTCTTCATTAGCATATTTAGAGTTTTCTCTCAGAAAATTTTCTTTATGTAACAATTTATGAAAAAGAAGTATAAAAACTCCTTATTAAAAATAATTTTGTTGGGAATTCCCTGGTGGTCCAGTGGTTAGGATTCAGTACTTTCGCTGCCGAGGGCCTGGGTTCAATCCTGGTCAGGGAACTAAAGATCCCGCAAGCCACGTGGTGCAGCCAAAATAATAATAATAATAATATTAATAATAAAAAATGAGTGAGTTTTTAAAAAAATAATGTCCTTACTGAATGAAAAGATACAACATATTACTAAATAAAAGAGTAGGTTACAATTCAGCATGTATTGCATGAGGCTGTATTTGGAAAAGCATATATATATATATCCTGTATGTATAGAAAGGTAATATACATAAAAAAGAACTCTGGGTAATAGGAGGGTTTTTTTGTGGGGTTTTTTGTGCTTTATGATTTTCCACTAAGAAGTTTGTTTTCGTAACAAGAAAAAGTCAATATTTTTAATTTCTAAAAGGCTCCTATGCATTTCTTACTAGGTACTAACTATTCACAACCTCAGTGATAGGTTGGATAGCTGACAATAAATCCACTCAGCAAATGATGCAAAGTTAACCATCAATAAAATATTCATATGCCATATTCTACCCAAAAGACCAAAAGACCAAGAAAGAAAATTCATTTTTATCTTCACAAGTTCTAAAATTCATAAATTTAATGGCAGCTTCTCCTTAAATAAAATAGTAACCTTGTGGTGGTTACAACAAAAGTATTCTTGTGATAACTAACTACTTTTATTTCCATGTGGCCCAAAATAGAACAATTCCATGAAGAAAATTCACAGAACCAGAAAACTGGAAGGAATCAGGAGATAATATAGTTCCCCTTCCCACACTACCCGTCTGTCTTCTCGTTCCTGACCGTGGTCAACAAGTCTTCACTTAAATACTTTCAGTAAAGAGCTCTGAGACTCACAAAGCACCCGCGTCTTTCTAGGACCGTTAACTGTAGATACTTCTGCTTCATACTGAGTTAAAGTCTGTCTTCAGGTAACTTCCAGTTATTGGTCCCAGTTCTGTATTCCTGAGTTCAGAGGATAAATCGAATCCCTCCTTTACCTGGCAGCACTTCAGAACTTAAAATCATCTCTAACACTGTCTTCTAAACAAGTGTGGAGGAATGGGCCCTGTGGACTTTTGAGCAAAGGAGAATCATTCATTGCCATGGTGGGATATTGCCAGCAGTATAAAATAAGCCTTCAAAGGCCCCTCAAAGATATATGCTTTATATAGATACATATAAAATGCTTTTAACAGAGAAGAAAACAATGCATTTTAGTTTTAATAGTATTTAATCTTAAAGAATAAAAATATCCTCTTTAATTTTGTTAAGATTTCATTTTGTCTTACTCCCTATATATTCTCTAGTTCTTTGTTGCTAGATTATATAATGGATCAAATAAGCATGGGAGACACATTTAGTAAATACAGAATAAAGTATTTAAGCCTAAAAAAAAGAGATATATGCTTATTTCTGAGGCATATTGACCTCGGCTTTGATCAGAAAAGAATCTGCAGGTGGCACTAAAGAAAATGTACATCAGTTCCAAGCTAAGCGATTTTAGGTTTGTTTGCCTGTCTCTCGAGGTCTGTCTTCACGTCCTTGGCTACGAAGCAACATTTTCGTTCAATATACCACAGCTACTTAGAAAATCACCTAAGGACACTTCATCAGCCAGGTTGGTGGTAGTTGTAGGGTAATATTAATTCACTGGCTTTTAGATCAAACAGAAAATGACCCAGAGAACCGTTTTCTTTTTGGCCTACCCGCATCAACTTCTGCTTTCATTTCCTTCATGTCCTCGGTCATCTGTAACTCAAGCTTGCTGATTCGCCCGTGCACCTTCTCCTCTTCTTGTTTTGTCCTCTGCACCTCCAGATTCTTCTTTTGACTCTCTTCTATTCTGTCCAGTCTGGCTGACATCTGGCTGAGCTTCTTCTCCATGTCCCTTTCACTGGCTCCCTGAGATCCACGATAAGAATGGCACTCGATTACTCCAAAGAGTCCGATGCATTCGCATCAGTCATAATACCATTTAAGAACAATCTGCAGGGAACAGAATTGCAAAGGTTGCTTGGTGCTCACCCCAGTATCCATTCTCCCCCTCTTCCATAACAGAGCCCTGATTTTCAGCTGGCTATAAGGTCACCCAGAGCAAAGACTACCTTTTCTATTGTCTCCTGAGTTTGCTGTGGCCCTATGATTGAGTTCTGGCTAATGAGATATAAGTACAAACGTATGTGGCAACTTCCAGGAAAAGTTAAAAAATAGCTGAGGCATATCCTTGCCTCTTCTTTCTTTCTTCTGTTCTTGGAACTAAGAGGTGATGGCTGGAGCTCTAGCGGCCATCTTGAACTATGAGTACAAGGGTCAATCTCTAGGACTGGCAGAGAGTTAAACCAGAAAGATCATGCGTCACTGAGGACTGACAAGCTACCACATTAGCCCTGTGATTCCTACACCCAGACTTCTTTTATGTGAAAGATAGATAAGCTTCTATCATATTAAAGTCACCATTATCCTGGAGTTTATTGTTAGTTATTAAGCCTATCTAGATGTAAAAATAGTGCTCCAAAGACCTAGAAGCCTACAAATGTATTATTATGAATCTAGGTAAATCAGGAGATCTGATAAAAATATGGAGACATGTAAAGAAATATTTGAAACAGAATATTTTCTTTCCTTTCCTCTCCACTATGCTTGGTTCTTATGAGAATCTGGGTCTGCAGGCAAGCTTTAGAGGCCAAGACTACAAACATCAAGCTGTAAGGGGGCTACAGCATAACAAAACTCTCTTGACGTGTTCAGTGCACAGTCTGCAATTCAACAGCTCAGCATCGAGAGAGAGCAGAGCCAGAGATGCAATCTACACCAGTCACTTATGCTCCGTCAAAGTCCAAGGGGAGGAAGCAGTGAAAGAAAAGAGAAGGGAGAGGGAGATGGTCAGGCTAGATAACCAAACCAAAAAACAACTGCTTGCCAAGTACTGACATTGAATACTATATATGCAAGGCTTCCTTGATATGATTTTTGAGTAGTTCTGCAAACCTTAGTTCTGCAGGAGAGTGGGGTAAAATGAGAAGGAACATGGAAAAGAAAACTGGATTCTGTTTAGATCTTGCACTGTGACACCTCATACTGGGTTTATAGTTTGATGGAGGGGCCTGGAGGGAGAAATCTAGTCAACACTCTTTCTACCAGATCGCAGAATTAAAACAAACTAAATGAAGTATGTAATTGTAAATGCAGCTGGACAATTTGGTTCATTAAGGTCTGCATTTGGCTTCATCTTAGCTGAAAGCACTGAAAATTTCTACTTAGTCTTTGTTAACCAAAACAAGTCAAAGTGCTCTGTCTCTCTATAACAAACACAAAGAGTCAATATGAACCATGGAAAGAGATTCTAAGGTAAGAGACAACTGTAACAGCTTAATGTGGTGCTAAATAAATCAATGATAAGTTACGATGTATTATTCAAACATTGCAGGTCCCACCGAATAACTTTACTATGTTTATGGCTGAACATCAACACCTACACTGTTTTCCTTAACAACAAAGGAAAGCTGATCGATTTTCTGTAAAAGTTCTTTTTCCATCCGTTCTTGTTCCTGTTGCAACCAATTCCGTGCAGATAAAATCTGGTTACTGAGTTCCTCAATTGTACCTTTAAATCTAAAATAAGGAAGTGAGCAAGTTAGTCACAAAACCATTTTAATATGACGTCAAACAGTCTCAGTCTCTGACTATCAAATCTCTCAGAAATACATCAGCTTTAAATTCAGCTCACTCAGAATTACATGCTTACCTTTTTCTTAGAATTGCACTTAGCGCTACATTGGGAAGGGAGGAGAGAAGGAGGATATAACAGAAAAGCACCTAATAATACTCCCACCCGTGCAGAGCTGATAGTGTGGACACCAAGGTGTCACACAGTGACAGAGAGCCACGCTACGTACTAATCTTTGCAGTTCAGAGGGTCCAGGGTGCTCTTGGCTCAAAGGACACAGTAGCCTGGCTCCCCTCCAGGCTCCCCTCTTGCCCTGGACTCTTCCTGCTTCTCCCTCTTATCTCCCAGGACTGGAGCCTGGCTCCCTATCTCTCTAATGTTCTCCAAATTGCTCTTGCCCCATACAGATATATTTCTTTATTTAAACCGAACAGAAGATTAAAAAAAAAAAAACCCCAACTTCTATTCCTATATAACTCTCCCTTTCCACATACCTTAAAATAACACCCCACACTTGCTGCCTCCCCTTTTATTTTATTATGAAAGTAATAAAAGTACACAAGGATATATGTGCCTTAATAATAATAATAAAATGAACACCCACTGTGGTAGAAGCCCCCAGTTCTCTGCAGTATCTGTTCTCCTCTTCTTCCCTATTAAGAAACCCTCAAATGTGAACTGGATCCACGGCTACCTAGTCAAAACTACACTTCTCAGTCTCCCTGGCAGCTACGTGTGGCCCTATGGCTAAGCCAGGCAATGGGACACATGAGGAAGTGATAAGTAAACTTCCTGGTCATATCATCAAAAACAAAGCTTCTCAGCCTTACCTGGGCAGGAAGCCAAGCCAGCAGTCCTGCCCAACTATGGAGCCCCACCTAACCTGGGAGACTGACCATGGAGCACAGCAGCTTTACTGAATTCATTTATTCTAATAGTTCTTTGATGGAGTCCTTAGAGTTTTCTCTATAAGATCATATCATCTGCAAGCAGGGATAATTTTGCTGCTTCTTTTCTGATTTGAATGCCTTTCATTTCTTTTTCTTGCCTAATTGCTCTGGCCAAGAGTTCCAGCACTATGTTGAACAGAACTGGTGAGAGTGGGCATCCTTGTCTTGTTTCTGATCTGAGAGAAAAAGCTTTCAAAATTTCATCGTTGAGTATTAGATTAGCTGTGGGCTTGTCATGTGTGGACTTTATTATGTTGAGATACATTCTATCTACACCCAAATTGTTGAGAGTCTTTATTATGATGTTGAATTTTGTCAAATGCTTTTTCCACATCTATTGAGATGATCGAATGATTTTTATCCTTCATTCTGTTAATGTGATGTATCACACTGATTGATTTGTGTACATTGAACATCCTTGCATCCCAGGGATAAATCCCAGTTGATCATGGTATATGATTCTTTTAATGTGCTGTTGAATTGGTTTCTTAGCATTTTGAGATTTTTGCATCTATGTTCATCAGGGATATTGGCCAGTAATTTTCTTTTCTTGTAATGTCTATCTGGTTTTGGTATCAGAGTAATGCTGGTCTCATAAAATGAGTTTGGAAGGGTTCTCTCCAACTTTTTGGAAGAGTTTGAGGATGACTGGCATTAATTCTTCTTTAAATGTTTGTTAGAATTCACTCACAAAGCTATCTGGTCCTGGACTTTTCTTTGTTGAGAGGTTTTTGATTACTGATTTGATCTTCTTTCTCATCATTGGTCTGTTCAGATTTTCTATTTCTTCATGATTCAGTCTTAGTAGGTTGTTTCAGGAATTTATTCATGTCTTCTAAGTTATCCAATTTGTTGGCATATGACTGTGCATAGTAGTCTCTTATGATCCTCTGTATTTCTGTGTTATCAGTTAGAGTATCTCCTCTTTCATTTATAATTTTATTTATTTGAGTCCTCTTTCTTTTTGTCTGGGTTAGTCTAGCTAAAGTTTTGTCTATTTGGCTTACCAATTAGTTTTACTGATTTTTCCCCCAGTTGTTTTTCTGTTATTTCCTATTCTCTATTTCATTTATTTCTGGCCTAATCTTTATCATTTCCTTCCTTCTGCTATCTTTGGGCTTAGTTTATTCTTCTTTTTCTAATTCCTTGAGGTATAAAGGTAGGTTGTTTACTCAAGGTCTTTCTTTTTTCTTCATAGAACTGCCTTTGTGGCATCCCGTAAGTTTTGGTATGTTGTGTTTCCATTTTCATTTGTTTCAAGATTTTTCGAATTTCCCTTTTGATCTTCTTTGACCCACTGGTTGTTCAGGGGTGTGTTCTTTAATTTTCACATATGTGTGAAGTTTCCAAATTTACTCTTGTCATTAATTTTTAGTTTCATACCATTTTGGTTTGAAAAGGTACTTAACATGATTTCACTCTTCTTTAATTTGTTAAGACTTGTTTTGTCACCTAACGTATGATCTATCCTGAGAATGTTCTGTGTGCACTTAAGAAGAATGTATATTCTGCAGCTGTTGGATGGAGTGCTCTATATATGTCTGTTAGGTCTCTAGTTGGGAAGGGCTGAGGTGTGAGTGGTGGGGGACTGCTGGCTGGGCTCTATGGTCAGGTGATCCTACTGGCTGGGCTCCCAGGGAAGGCAGGGCTGCTAGCTGGGTCGCACAGTCAAATGGAGCCACCAGCTGGACTCTGCAGTTCCCTCTGGTCCGGTGGGGTCATTGTGTTCCCTAGCATAGTGCTGGTGCTGGCTGATGACTCCATGATGGGGCCTGAGGCTCCACAACTGGGCAGGCTGCTGGTTGTGCACCCCTGATGAGTAAGGTCACTGGCCGGGATCCCTGGTCAGGCAGGGCCACCCGCTGTACCCTGCAGTCAGGTGGAGCTGCAGGCTGTGCTCTGTGGCTGAGTGGGGTTGCTCTCTGGGCTCCCTAGGCAGGTAAGGTCACTGGGTATGTTCTGCTTTTAGGAGGGGTTGTTGGTTGGGTTCCTTGCTTGGGCAAAGCCAGAGGCTTTGCCCGGCAATCAAGTGGGGCCATGGGCTGGGCTCCACTTCTGGGGTTATAAGCTGTACTCCAAGGCCATCTGGGTCACTGTTCAGGCTCCCTGGTCAGGGGAGGCAAGAAGTTACATTTTATTTTCAATGATTATATTTTCTAGAAGCTTAATTTGGCTGTTGGTCAATTCTGTTGGGTTTTTTTCTGGCCACACCATGTCACTGGTGGGATTTTAGTTCCCCGACCAGGGCTTGAACCCAGGCCCTCAGCAGTGACAGCACAGAGCCCTAACCACTGGACGGCCAGGGAATTCCCCTGACTGTTCATTTTTGGTAAGCTTTTATTCCTTAGTTGTACCTTCAAAGTGTGTATGTGTGTGAATACCCACACATACACATACATACATATATACACACACATCACTTTATCCAAGAATTCCTACATATGCAGTATTTAGAAGTCTGATTCTGCTTATTGTTGTTTCTTCTCACTCTATTACTTATGTGATTTTTTTTCCTTGTGTTGGCCTACAATTTCTGATGTGGACCATTTTTAAAGTCTTTACTGAATTTGGCAATATTGCTTCTGTTTTATGTTTTGGTTTTTTGGCTGCGAGACATGTGGGATCTTAGCTCCCCTGGCCTACAATTTCTGACTGTACATTCATGTTCCTTAGAGTTTCATGTCTGTGGGAAGACTTGAAGACTGAGTATTTGTATTTGTTTCTGCCAGGCATCTCGGGCCACTACCAAATCAAGATCATTCTAAGATAAATTACTTATTCTGGTTTCTTCAAGATGCTTGGGTAACGTGAATTCTAACTCTAAATCCGCGTAGAAGTTGTACTGTGGTCCTGAATTTTCAAGGAATGCCTTTTACCCTTCTACCCAGAATCAAGAATTCAACAGGAAAGTTTCCTTATGATGTCTCTGTGGAATATTTTTTTTTTCTCCTAGTTCATCCAACCAGGGTTTTACCTTTCGGGTCTCTAATCTGTCCTTCTACCTTACACAGGCCCCAGGCTTGGTCCCCTTACCTCTGTGAACAGCCTTTGTGTCTAGACTTCTGGACTTTAAATTGTAGGAAGAAAAAGAAAGCTGTTCATGACTGCTAATAATATCTACTAAGGAAGAAAAAATACTAAGATGTTTATTTTCTTCCTGTGCGATGGAAGGAAGGGGATGAGAGATCTTTCTGTACTTGGCAAGACTGCAGAATGTATGAGAAAGAGTGACATAACTCAGTAATGATATAAATACAGATAATTAGAGGAAAGGAAACATGGTTTTCATAAGAGAATTCCTGTTAAATCAGCCATAACCCTAAAATGGCATTAAGCATGGAGAGAATGAGATACAAGAACCAGGAGAATAATAAATTTAAAACTTCCACAAGCCTCTAACAAGTTCCATACTGAAGTCATCTTTAAAAAAATATAATAAGTCAAATACACAAACACACACATACACATCTATGGCCACTACTGGCTCTGCTTTGGCAGGAAAATGCCAAGCTCATGAAGATTCATGACAGGGAAAAGTGTATGGTTCTGTGATTCAGCAGAAGAGCAGCAGATGAGTTTCAGTGGGGGCAAGTCCAGTTTAAAGTGTCACTAAAACACAATGCAAAGTATAACACATCAGACGGCCCTTAACTAGACAGCTCAGCAGCCCCTAGGTGCAGACCTCTCTCACCTAGACGCCTGCAACAATGCCCCCCCCCCCAGCCGACGTCCCCATCTCTGCTTCAGCCCCTGTGATCCATCTTCCAACTGCAATCAAGGCCATTTTAAAAAAATAACATATACATCTGACTATGTCACCCTATCTGCTTAAAATCCTCCAACGGCTCCTTATTGCTCCAGGGAAAGAAACAATATGTCCTGAACGCGGTCTACAGGGCCCTGCAGGCTGGCCCACCTCCTCTCCAGCCTCATTCCCCACCAGCACGCTCTGTTCAGCCCCCTCTGCACCCTGCAGTTTCCCTCATGTCACATTCCTCCCGCGACGGGCTATTCCATCTCCTGTGTCTTCACCTCACTCTTTTCCTCGTGAATGCCATTCGTGCTTCAGCTCTCACTCCCAACATCGCCTCCTCCGGAAGGTCCCACAACCAGGCTTCTGTTACTCATTCTCACAGCACCACCCTATTAGCTTCCCACGGCTACTGTGACACGTCACCACACACATGGTGGCTTAAAACAACACAGTCATTTCCTTTTGGTTCTGAAGGCCAGAAGTCTGAAATCAGTTTTCACTGGAGCAGAGGTGGTCCCTTCTGGAGGCTCTGAGGGGAGAACAGTTTCCTTGCCTTTTTAAGCCCCTAGCGGCCGCCTGTCTTCCATGGCTGATGGCCCCCTCCCCCACCTTCATAGCACATCACACTCCAATCTCCGCTTCTGTTGTCACATGGCCTTCTCTCCTGATTCTGACCCTCCTGCCTCCCTCTTATAGGGACTCTAGGGACTATTACATCGGGTTTACATAGATAACACTGTATCATCTACTCATCTTAAGATCTTTAATCTAATCACATTTGCAAAGTCCCTGTTTGCCATATAATATTCACAGGGATTAGAACGTGGCGATATTTGGGGGAACCACTATTCAGCGTACCACAACCATGTATCTTTCCTTCAAAGCACTTATCACCATCAGTGATAATATGGCATGCACCACATTTAGTGTGCTATATTTAGGTCATTATTCGATTAATACTCATCAGCTCGCTAGACTATCAACTCCGCAAGGATAAGAACAGAGCCTGTTTTTCTTCATTACTGGATCCTCAGCACCTAGGCCATATTCAAGAAATATATGTTGGATAAACAGATGGGTTATTATCCAATCACTAAAAACAATAATTAGGAAGGTAAAGTGGCAACAGGCTACAAGGAAATTTTCCTGTGAACTTCCATTATGGTTTTCACTTTGCTTGTGCAATAAATAAAAACCAAAAGGGAAAAAATTACAGTATTGAGTAAGCTCATGAAGAACTTCAACCAAAACAGATGTTTCTAAGTTGATTACTCACTTATTATCCAAAAGCTGAAGCTGGTGGTTACTGTCTCTGTGGGACATCTTCAGTTTGGTGCTTTGCTCGGATATCGACAAGTCCACTCTGTTCAAAAGCTGAGAAATCTGGAAAAGAAACTTCGCTTGTAAATGTCATATCAAACCTTTTCAGAAGTAATTTCAGAAAACATTAGTGAGCTGTATTCTCGTCAATGGCATTAAATTCAATCTAATTTCATAAATTCATTTAGGAGATCATCTCATCTCTCCACTTCCATTCTCTTTTATACACACCCATCAAAAGTCAAGACCAGGGGCTTCCCTGGTGGCGCAGTGGTTGAGAGTCCACCTGCCGATGCAGGGGACACGAGTTCGTGCCCCGGTCCGGGAAGATCCCACATGCCGCGGAGCGGCTGGGCCCGTGAGCCATGGCCGCTGAGCCTGCGCGTCCAGAGCCTGTGCTCCGCAACGGGAGAGGCCACAACAGTGAGAGGCCCGCATACTGAAAATAAATAAATAAATAAATCAAGACCAGAGGAGTTCCCTGGTGGTCTAGTGGTTAGGATTCTGGGCTTTCACTGCCGTGGCCCAGTTTCATTCTCTGGTCAGGGAACTGAAATCCCACAAGCTGCGTGGCACAGCCAAAAAAAAAAAAAAAAAAATCAGACCAGTAGCACTGCCAAAATATTCATCATGCACTGGGCACTTAACTACAGGTCTCTGATGAGCAAGCCCAGTTTCTGCCCAGGAGCACTACTTCCCCCTGCTGGCATAAAATGTAAGTCATTTTTACCTTGGAATTTCTACCATTAGTGTGGTTGCTAATCACAGAATGGAATTCTTATCACTTACAAATTCCATCAAGGTCCCAGACTTACCTCCGTATCAAGTTAAGTTACCAGAATATATAATTTTTAAACTATAACCCCTCTCACTCCTTTGTCCCACTACCTATCCATTTCCCTTGCCTTTTTACTAAAATGTATTGAATGATATAAAACTAGCCCTTTACGAAATGCCTTTATTTTCTGCAAAAATTCTGATGTTCAATGTTCCTTAATTCGAGATTCACAGAATAGGTATTCATCAGATCCGAAACAAAGAAAAATTATGTCTCTTTTTATGGATTTCTATATGTTTTTTACTCGGTTTGGCTACTAGAAAGCTTAGTATTTCCTTAGCATCTATTTTCTGATCTAATAATTCTGTCTTCACATTTCTTTAGAGAAAATTATTGGACTTATTTCATTTTATTCTTTTTTTCAAGGTTTTATAATAACTATTTTTTACATAAGTAGCTTTAGATCCTTATCAGAGGTAGCTAGCACACAAGTATGTTTAACCCAGTAAATTGACTAGATACCCCATTTTACTGAACAGTCTCTCTTTAAATGAAGAATAGCAAGTAAGGCCGACACTGTAGGGAAAGTCCTAGAAGATAGGCCCCATTATGGCAAAGGGGAACTTCTAAGAAGCCAAAAAACAAACTGAAATGCCAAGAGTTTTGCTTTGAGGAATTAATCTGTGAATTGCAAGGTGGAATACTCTGAAATTTATTAGCCAGCCTAATCTCTAGCTTTGTTTTAATCTTTTCCCACATACAAACTATGTGATGAGGTAGTCCATAAGTCTCATGAATAAAGTATCTATTTCCTGAGCCCCAACTGGGATGAGTGCCCTGTAAAACAATGCTTTGATCACTTACCTGTGTAAGAGGTAGTTTTGGAGATATAATTTAGAAGTTTTGGAACATGTTAATTGTTTGAAGAAGGAGGGGAAAGAATCTTTAAAATGAGGACTGTACTGAAAAATCTTGGCATTTTGGTCGCATACTCACAAAGGGCCACTCCAGTGAAACAGAAGGAGGAAGAAGAAAAGGGATGCTTATGCTGGGTGCCCTACCTAGTTTCTCAGGCAGGCAACAATCAACACCACGTTATTCTTCGAGAAGAACAAATACTCACTTTCACAAAGGTACCTGAAACAGGTCATACCTGTCCCTCCGCATCTTTGATTTTCGTTTCCAAGATCAGCTTGGCCGCCTGCTGCTCTTTGTTCAAGTGCTGGAGCCCCTCGTAGGTCGTTTTGTGCTCAGCAGAGAGTCTGGCTATGCTGGCGTCACATCTATCCGGGCAAACGACAAAGATAATTCTTATCAAAGTCTTCAAACACGCGCTAAAGCATCCTTACACACTATAAAGTGCACGACCGCACTCGAAGAATCATGCCTTGTAACAGAGTTCTGAATGAATGCGGAGAGCTGCTCTCATTATGGTTTTTAAGTTAAACCACAGGGATGTTGCTTAATAAGACTAGAGATGTAACCATCAAAGCAACAAAGCCTCTACAAGGCTCACGAGTACAAAACTGAATATGCAGTGAGAGACCAATTACAACAAGCTTACACAGTGAGCCAGATGTGGTCTGTCGCGCTGTAGCACCACTTCCGCCCTCTCAGGTTCGGGGCCTCTTTGGATTTTGGAGGCAACTTCTACCACATTTGAAAGTACTATTCCTAACCTTTTACCAAACCACCTGTAAGGCTGTATGTATGCTTTAAGTGTGGCCCCGAGCAGAAGGCTCTACAGCTGGTCCCAGCTGCTCTGCCCTTGAGCCTTACAACTTGGCAGTTCCAAAGGTGCCGAAAGTATTTGCGGCAGATAAGCTGGGTTATGAAGCCTCTGTCAAACACTAACAGCAGAGTCACAGAATGACCCCCCTAGGAATTGAGAGCAAAGTCATGCCCTGTTCCAACACAATCATTCCTGCTTTGAGAAGGAGCAGCCAGCTTGCTACTGGGCTCCAGTAGAGACTGCATGCCTAAGCAGGGGTCACTGAGTGACCATGCAATCTGGGCAGCCCATCATGAACACCAAGCCATAGAAGTGGGCATATGGGCAGCACTCCGTCCTGGAGGGAAAGGGATATACAGACGTCAGGCTTAACAGTCCTAAAGGCATAAGTAAATTACAGGAGCCCAGACTCCTGTGGCCTCTGCTCTTCCTACTGCCAGTTTCCTTCAACTCACATGTATGGCCTGGGATCAGATGAGCTTAAAATACAAATGTTTAAAGTACTCAACAATCCAAGATAGATTCACATCCATCAAGAGAACTCTAAACTATTTTTAAAAAGCAAAGATGAAAAAAGAATAAGGGGTTAAGAAAAAAAATGAGAAATCCTAGAAATAAGCTGAACAGTTTTCTTAATAGAGCTGACAAACATGACTGGACATGACTGAAGATAAAATCAGTGAATTAGAAGATAGTAGCAAGGAGCTCACTCAGAATGCAGCAAAGACAGACAGAGATTCAAAACATGAAAAAATAGTTAAGAAAGATGGAGGACAAACAAAGAGATGCTAACATAAGTCAAAGGGAGGTTGAGAAGTCCCAAAAGAAAAAATGGAGAGAATGGCAAAAAAGCAATATTTGAGGTGTGAGTGCTGACAACTTTCTAAAACTGAAAAAAGACATGTGTTTTAAAGTATTCAATGAATACAAAGTGGCATAAGTAAAAATAGAGCATGGTGAAATTCAGATAACCCATGATAAAGATAAAGATTTTAAAAGCTACCAGAGACTAAAGACAAAATGACTTTTTTGACTGACTGTAAGATTGACAGCACACAAGTGATATCAGAAGACAGTAGATATCAGAAGACAAAAAATATCATAAGATGTTGGAGAAACAGCTTCTAAGGATTGAGCGGAAACAACCTATCATGCAAGGATAAGTACAAAATAAAGACAGTTTTAGACATACAAAGATTAAGAAATGTATCACCCACACAGCCATACTGAAAAAGTCATTAAATAATAGACTTCAGTACGAAGAAAAGAACACCCAGAGAGAAGGAGTAGGATGTAAGAAACAACAGTGAGCAAACTGAGAAAATTTTTGGAAAATTTATTGTTTTGTAGACTCTGAAGAAAGTAAGCTACCAGTTCAATTATTCCAAACTTCTTGAGTCCTTACTTGGTATTGAATCACATTTTCTCTTGTTTAGCTTAATCATTTGGCTAAAATGCTATAGTCCTTTTTGGAAGTAACAGAAAAAAAAAGTATTAGGAAAAAAAATGTTTAATATTGACTAAAATATTTTTTAATATTTTAAAACACAATCTGACAAACTGCATATATGCACTTTCTAAATTTCAATGTTCATAATAAAATAGACACAAAGCAACAATTATGTCACTATCCTTCTATACTGGAAATCTTTTTTAATGTTTAATGTTCAATGCTGGCATTTGTACAATCATGCTATATCACACACTGTAGGTGGAAAAGTATATTTTATAAGCTTTCTTGAGGGCAACTTGGCAGTATATACCCCAAATCTTGAAACATGAACATATTTCTATGTACCTTTCAATCTAGGAATTAACCCCAAAGAAACAAAAGTGTGAGCAAAGAAAAATCAAACTAATTAAATTCTATATAAATTCCTTGAACAATTTCCTGTTTCAGGATAAAACAAAAATCCTTTAAAACGCTCAGAAAGAGTTGGTCCCAACCCACTTACCTCCCTGCAACATCTCCTATATTCTGTCCCCATTTTTCTTCTGCCCTCAGCCACACTGATTACACTTCCGGGCTTTGAACTTATGTCACTCCTTCCCACTTCAAGGCCTTGATGCAGGCTGTTCTCTCCGTCTGCAGTGTTCTTCCCTGACCTTTTCACCTGCTTAGTTACTATTCATCCCTCAAGCTAAGCACACAAGTCACTTCCTTATGGAAGCCTTCCTGGAGCCCCCAGAGTAGATCAGGTGCAGCAAGTACACACTTTCAGGATGCCCCATATTTCTCTTTTACTGAACTTCTTATAATAAACATTTATTATTATTACTATTTATTATCATTAATCTCTTAATCCTCGTTTCATGACACGTTCTCATCATTAGTCCATGCATGGCTCACTTCATTCAGTTAATTATTATTATTATTATTATTATTATTATTTGCTGTATGCGGGCCTCTCACCGTTGTGGCCTCTCCCGTCGCGGAGCACAGGCTCTGGACGCGCAGGCTCAGCGGCCATGGCTCACGGGCCCAGCCGCTCCGCGGCACATGGGATCTTCCCAGACCGGGGCACGAACCCGTGTCCCCTGCATCAGCAGGCGGACTCTCAACCACTGCGCCACCAGGGAAGCCCCAGTTAATTACTTTTTAATAACTGCTCCTATTCTGAATCCTGTCATCATTCCCTTGTTCTCCTTTTAAGACTATATTGCACACATACACACACGTATGCATGTGTGTGTATATATACATATATACATACATATATATATATTTCTTGAAAGTATGTTATGTGTGCATTAGTTGAATTCAACTTTTAAAAAGCCATTATGTCATATGTAATATTTTGATACTTATTGTTTTCACTTATTGCTAAGATTCAACTATATTGTTACACGCCACTGTAGTTCTTCATTTTAACTACAGAATAACATTCTACTGTTTGTTACAATTGATTTGTCCATATTCCCACTGCTGGGCACTTTGGGTTATTCTGGGATTTTGCTATTGTGAACAATGCTGCTATGAACATGCTCTCCTGTGGTACAAGTACAACCATGTATCTCAGGCAGAAACTGATGGATCACAGACTATGTGTATGTTCAACACTGGGCGGTAATATCAGACCCCACTAATTTATACTCCTACTAGCAATGGGTAAGAGATCCTAGGCACCTACACCCTCTCTAATGCTTGGCATTGTCAGATATTTCAGATGCCAATCAACTGGGTGTAAAAAAGCATATATTGTTATGTTTTTAAATTTTCATTTCAACATTAACCAGTGATGTTGAATCTCTTCACAGGTTTATCGGCCATATGTGTTTCTTCTTCGGTAAGATATCAGTTCATGTCTCTTACTCACTGTTATATTGGGTTGTTTGCATTATTCTTTTTTTTTTTTTTTAAATGAGTTTTTTCCAGCCCTTTTTTTATTTTATTTTTGCGGTACACGGGCCTCTCACTGTTGTGGCCTCTCCCGTTGCGGAGCACAGGCTCCGGACGCGCAAGCTCAGCAGCCATGGCTCACGGGCCCAGCCGCTCCGCGGCATGTGGGATCTTCCCGGACCGGGGCACGAACCCGTGTCCCCTGCAACGGCAGGCGGACTCTCAACCACTGCGCCACCAGGGAAGCCCTGCATTATTCTTATTAACTTGTATGAGGTCTTTATATATTGACACTAACCTTTTACCATCCAATATCTTCCTCAATTTGTAACTTCTTATTTTCTTCTTTAAGAATGATGAGCAATGTTTTAAATTTTAAAATAATCAAATCCATCAATGCCCTTTATATCAAGAAGAAATCCTCCACTACCTAAAGGTCTAAAACAGGGGTCCCCCAACCCCCGGGCCACAGACCAGTACTGGTCCATGGCCTGTTAGGAACCGGGCCGCACAGCAGGAGGTGAGCAGGCGAGTGAGTGAAGCTTCATCTGTATTTACAGCCGCTCCCCATCGCTCACATTACCGCCTGAGCTCCGCCTCCTGTCAGATCCGCAGTGGCACTAGATTCTCATAGGAGCGCCAACCCTACTGTGAACTGCGCATGTGAGGGATCTAGGCTGCGCTCTCCTTATGAGAATCTAATGCCTGATGATCTGAGATGGAGCTGAGGCAGTGATGCTAGCACTGGGGAGTGGCTGCAAATACAGGTTATCATTAGCAGACAGGTTTGACTGCACAGAGACCATAATAAATCAGCTGCTTGTAGACTCATATCAAAACCCTATTACTTGAGGTGGAGAGACCTAGAGTCTGTCATACAGAGTGAAGTAAGTCAGAAAGACAGAGACAAATACCATATGCTAACACATATATATGGAATTTAAGAAAAAAAAATGTCACGAAGAACCTAGGGGTAAGACAGGAATAAAGACACAGACCTACTAGAGAATGGACTTGAGGATATGGGGAGGGGGAAGGGTGAGCTGTGACAAAGTGAGAGAGAGGCGTGGACATATATACACTACCAAACGTAAAATAGACAGCTAGTGGGAAGCAGCCGCATAGCACAGGGAGATCAGCTCGGTGCTTTGTGACCACCTAGAGGGGTGGGATAGGGAGGGTGGGAGGGAGGGAGATGCAAGAGGGAAGAGATATGGAAACATATGTATATATATAACTGATTCATTTTGTTGTAAAGCAGAAACTAACACATCATTGTAAAGCAATTATACTCCAATAAAGATGCTAAAAAAAAAAAAAAAAACCCTATTACTGGCTTCCCTGGTGGCGCAGCAGTTAGGAGTCCACCTGCTAATGCAGGTGACACAGGTTCGAGCCATGGTCCGGGAAGATCCTATATGCCCCAGAGTAACTAAGCCCTTGCGGAGCAACTAAGCCCGTGGGCCACAACTACTGAGCCCGCGGGCCTAGAGCCTGTGCTCCGCAACAAGAGAAGCCACAGCAATGAGAAGCCCACGCACCCCAAATAAAGAGTAGCCCCCACTCGCCGCAACTAGAGAAAGCCTGCGCGCATCAACGAAGACCCAACCCAGCCAAAAATAAATAAATAAATTTATGAAACAAAAACCCTATTACTGAATGGTGACGATTAAGCTGCATCTGGTGGCAGGCTTTAAGTCAGAATCCAACACTTATTTTAGTCCACGCATGGCCCGCCCATTATTTTATTTACCACTTCCATCCACGCCTCTTTCCCACACTGTGCACTTATCTCAGTCACAGTTTGGGTAAGCCCACAAGCTAACCCTAGCCAAAACGAGTAATAAACAAACGCTGCTGGAGAGCTTCTCTGAAAAGACCCAATGATGAGACAGCAGAAGCCTCTAAGACTGCCAACAAAAAGAAAGCTGCATTTAAAAGAAAATACCAAGAGTCCTACTTAAATTTTGGGTTCATCGCAACAGGTGATTCACATTCTCCAAGCCCACTTTGTATAATATGTGGCAACCGGCTACCCAACAAAGGCACGAAACCTTCAAAACTGCTTCTCCACGTGGAGACCAAGCACCCTGCATTAAAAGACAAGGCTTTGGAGTTTTTCAAAAGAAAAAAACATGAACACGAAGAACAGAAGCAAGTATTGAAGGCCACCACTTCATCAAATGTGTCTGCACTGAGAGCATGAAATGTGTCTGCATTGCTAAAGCTAAGAAGCCCTTTACTGTTGGTGAAGAGTTGATCCTGTCTGCTGCTACGGACATTTGTCGTGAAATTTTAGGAGAGGCTGCAGTTCAAAACGTGGCACGTGTTCCTCTCTCGGCTAGCACCATAACTAGATGAATTGATGAAACAGCAGAGGATACTACGGCACAACTGTTAGAGAGGATTAATGAGTCACCATGGTATGCAATCCAGGTTGACGAGTCTACCAAAGTTGACAACAAGGCAACAATGCTTGTTTTTGTGCGATACATCTTTCAGGAGGATGTGCACGAGGATATATTATGTGCACTTTTGTTGCCAACCAACACCACAGCTGCAGAACTATTAGGGTCTTTGAATGATTACATATCAGGAAAACTGAATTGGTCATTTTGTGTCAGTATATGCACAGACAGAGCGGCTGCCATGACTGGACAGCTTTCTGGTTTCACTACTCAGGTCAAAGAGGTCGCTTCTGAATGTGAGTCTACACACTGTGTCACCCATAGAGAAATGCTGGCTACCCGAAAAATGTCACCTGAACGTAACAACGTTTTGCAGGATGTGATTAAAATTATCAACCACGTTAAAATACATGCCCTTAACTCACGTCTGTTCGCGCAGCTCCATGAGGAGATGGACGTAGAGCACAGACGTATTCTCTTATACACAGAAGTGAGATGGCTTTCTAAAGGTAGGTCACTGGCCAGAGTTTTTGAGTTACGAGAGCCGCTCCAGAGATTTTAGAAAAACAGTCACCAGTGGCAGCACATTTCAGTGACACAGAATGGGTCACAAAACTTGCTCACTTGTGGGCTTCCCTGGTGGCACAGTGGTTGAGAGTCCACCTCCCGATGCAGGGGACACGGGTTCGTGCCCCGGTCCGGGAAAATCCCACATGCCGCGGAGCGGCTGGGCCCGTGAGCCATGGCCGCTGAGCCTGCGCGTCCGGAGCCTGTGCTCCGCGACGGGAGAGGCCACAACAGTGAGAGGCCCACGTACCGCAAAAAAAAAAACCACAGAAAACAAAAGAAAAACTTGCTTACTTGTGAGAAATATTCAACCTGCTCAGCGAACTCAATCTGTCACTTCAGGGGAGAACCACAACTGTGTTCAAGTCGGCATTCAAAGCCAAACTGGAATTATGGGGGCGATAAGTGAACGTTAGGATTTTTGACATGTTTCAAACATTAGCAGAGATTTTGAAAGAGACTGAGCCAGGGCCTTCTTTCTCCCAGCTGGTGCATGATTACCTATCTCAGCTTTCAGAAGAGTTTGAGCATTACCTCTCAAGCACAAAAGACCCCCAAATTGGGAAGGAATGGATCCGCGACCCATTTGTGAATAAGCCAGGTGAAGCGACTTTGTCCATGCTAGAAGAGGATCAACTTCTTGAGACTGCAAATGACGGTGGCCTTAAAAGTATGTCTGAGACAACTTCATATGATCTGGATTAAGGTGAAAGCGGAATAGCCTGAGATTGCCACAAAAGCACTGAAAAGCCTGCTTCCATTTCCAACATCCTGCAGAGTTTTCTGCAGTGACAGCAACCGAAACAAGATTACGGAGTAGACTAGACATAAGCAACACACTTCGGGTGTCACTGTCTCCCATCATCCCCAGATGGGACCATCTAGTTGCCGGAAAACAAACTCAGGGCTCCCACTGATTCCGCATTATGGTGAGTTGTATAATTATTTCATTATACGTTACAATGTAATAATAATAGAAATAAAGTGCACAATAAATGTAATGTGCTTGAATCATCCCCAAACCACATCCCCTCTGCCCCGGTCCGTGGAAAAACTGTCTTCCACAAAACTGGTCCCTGGTGCCAAAAAGGTTGGGGACTGCTGGCCTAAAATATATCCATCTATATACTTCTATTAAAAGTTTTAAGTCTTATGTTTAGCATTTACTCATCTGGAGTGGATTTTGTATCTGGTGTGAGGCAGGAAACAAAGGATCTTTTTTGATAAGGATAATAAATTTTCTAGCTCCATTTACAGAACAATCCCTCCTTTCTCCACTGATCTGCTGTGCCATCTATCACATATACCAAAGTCCCAGACATGTGTGGTTCGATTTCTGGACTTTCTATCCTATTCCATTGTTCAGTTTCTCTATCCCTAAGCCAACAACATACCATCTTAATTACTGTAGTTTCATAACAAGTCTTGCTATCATCTGGTAGGGCAATTCTCCCCTCCTTGGTCATCTTCAGAAGTGTCCTGGATATTTTTTACTCTTAGCCCTGACATATAAACATTAGGATCATCTTATCAAGTTTCTCTGTAAAACTCTGAATTCTAATTGGAATTCCATTGATTCTAAAGATTAATTTGTGAAAACTGATACTTTTAAAGATATTAAGATTTCCTACCCTTGAATGTAATACCCATTTCTATTTACTAATGTTTTCTTATTATTTCTTTTTCTTTAATAAATTTATTTATTTATTTTTAGCTGCGTTGGTTCTTTGTTGCTGCACACAGGCTTTCTCTAGTTGCGGCGCGCAGGGGCTACTCTTCATTGCAGTGTGCGGGCTTCTCACTGTGGTGGCTTCTCTTGTTGCGGAGCACAGGCTCTAGGCGCGTGGGCTTCAGTAGTTGTGCCACGCAGGTTCAGTAGCTGTGGCGCACGGGCTTAGTTGCTCCACAGCATGTGGGATCTTCCCAGACCAGGGATCGAACCTGTGTCCCCTGCATTGTCAGGCAGATTCTCAACCACTGTGCCACCAGGGAAGCCCCTCTTATTATTTCTTAATCAAATTTTAAAAATTTTTCAAGAAGTCTTGAATAATTTTTGTTAGATCTATGCCTAGTTATTATACATTCTCTGATTTTATTTTAAATGGAATCTTCATTTTAAGTATGTTTTCTAGTTGTTTGCTATTGGTTTACAGTAAAGAAACTGACCTTTGTACATTAATATATATAGCCACCTTGCTAAATTTACATTAACAGATTAAGAGAGAAAACTTATCTGATGATTTGAACAGATGCAAAAAACATTTGAGAAAACTCAATGCAAATTATAAAGATTCTTAGTAAATTTGGAATGTAAGAAAACATCCTGAATCTGATAAATCCATGTTTGATTATCATCCAAAAATGGAAAACCTCTGGAGGTATTCTCATTAAAGCTGAAAACCAGAGAAAGATGCCCACGACCACAATTTCTACTTAACCGTATCGAACATTTTAGCCTGTACAAGATGACAAGAAAAAGAGACTAAGGATATGAGGATCAGAAAAGAAGAAATTAAATTGTCATTATTTGTAGATGATATCATTTCTACAGAACCACCCCCAAATCTACAAATCAGAATCATAAGTGAAATAAAATAATTATTTTCCAATAATTCATTTAATGTCTCTCTCTCCTGCTAGAAAGAATATAAGCTGCATTTAAGGAAGAAGGACAACCGCTTTTTTCATCACTAAAACCCTAGTGCCTAGCACAGTGCCTTGCATGTAGTAGGGGCTCAATAAATATTTGCAAATGAATGACTCTAAGGAATAGTACTACCTGCCATGCACTGTACACGATACATGACCTATATTAGTTCATTTACTCCTCACAAATCATCCCCACTCCACAAATGCTGGTTAAAAACACCACCAAATACCCTTCTTTTAAATTTTGAGTTCACAGTTTTTAAGCAAAACATTATTTAAATCGTATTTGGGGAAATCTGAGGTTTTAACCTATTATAGAAAGGCATTATTTTCCAATCCAAATAGAAGATCATTGGCTAGAAACTGTCAGGTATCACTACATCAGACCAGTTCACCATCTTTACAAAGCTGTTCGAGGGACAGACTGTGTTTGAAGAAGTTACTTGAAAAGGTCTCAGAAGGATCCCGAAGCTCATGGCTCACACGTTTGCTCCAGCTATAGCTTGGCTTTCATATTCTGTCTCACTTGGAAATACAAATACTACTACATAAATTTCCATTAACACAGGAGTGGCTAAATACGTTCAAATATGGTACATACATATAGCAGAATACTCTCTATCCAATTAAAAAGTATGCCAGATTTGTGTGCACACTAGAAAGAGGCCCACAGTATATTGTTATGTAGAAACAAGTGGCAGAATAGCATGTAGAATACTTTGTAAAATTAAAATCCCACTGTTAGGTAATTATTACACTGCAAATCATTACATTACTGTAGTGATAAATTATCTTATAATTATGTATGAGAAAAGTCTAAAAGGACAGATACCAAACTGTTAACATTAATTACCTCTAAGAAGTAAAACAGAGCTAGGAGCTGGTGAGCCTCCATTCTTCTACTTCATGTATTTCATAGTATTTCTGACTGTTTATCACAAGCATATACCATTTCTGTTCCTTTATGAGTACAAGGGCAGGGTAGGCAGGGGATGCAGGGAGGGACACAGGGTGTGATACCAAAGCCTCCCGTCAGGAAATATACGCAGTGAAATCAACTGTGGTTTTCTTAGATTAATAACAACGTATTCTCAAATGTTTCAGGAAAAAATTTCTTTTAAAAAGAATAATAGAGTAAGTTACTTGTAATAATGATAGAGTAAGTAAAATGCTAACAATTGGTAAATCTTGCAAGTTTTCTATAAGTTTAAAATTATTTCAAATATATATATATATAAGAAAAAAGGATAAGCAATATTACTCTCTCAGCTAGTAGTGAATCAAAGACATCATTCTTCTCTTTTCTAGAAACACACTCATAAAAGGCAGGCTTGGGGCTCGAATATAGCTGCGTGTGTGACTCAGGTGCTTTAGTTAAACAAGAATTTGCAATGAATCTGACCAGTTGTCCTGTTTCATCCTGAAGTTATATTATAGATGAACCAATAATGCACTCATTGCAAATTTTCCCTTTTCGGGTCTTTGGGCAGCTGTTATCTCCCAGGTACAGTTCTTGGTTGTGGCCATCAGGTGGCAGAATGACTCTATCACTTGGCTATCTGATCAATGATGGCAGGGAGGTGGTCAGAAGTCCAGAACAGAGTCCCGAAGGTCTAGCAACAGACATGACTTGGGCACCATGCTTAGGCAGATCTTCTCTTACAGCTTATGAGATGGTGGCGTATGGCATTGAAAAGGCAATGACACTTACATAATACCTACGTCATTCACCTTACTTTATCTCTTCACATCGGCATTTTATAATCTTGCAACCTTACACAGGTGAATACAGTACAATAAGATATTTTGAGAGAGAGACCACATTCACATAACATTCGTTATAGTAAATTGTTATAATTTTCTATTTTATTATTAATTATTGTTAATCTCTTACTTTATAAATTAAACTTTATCATAGGGATGTATGTATAGGAAAAAACATAGTATATATAGGGTTCAGTGCTATCCTTGGTTTCAGGCATCCACTGGGAGTCTTGGAATGTATTCCCTTGGGACTACTGTATCATAATCTAAGCCTCCGACATGGGTGTTATCCATGGCCTAACAAAATACTGGCATTACCAAGAGGTTCCATGATATAGAAACACATCTTACAACTATATCAACTTAAATGCCTAGGTGCCCATCCCTGCATAACCACTGATAGAGTGCTTTGGGTTTTGGGGGTTTCTTTGTTTTGCTTTCTGCTAGTTATTAAATTGTAGTGAATGACATTCGTAGGAAATATCTCTAGTTCCAGCTTGATCTCTTTCAATCAACAGCAATAAAGCTAATGTAAATCGAAAAAAAAAATGGCAATGACACTTAAAACATTAAGTTGCTCATCTTCCATATAATAATTATTATTATATATATAATTATTGTATGTGTACATTATTAAGCCCTTAAGTGCTGGCAATAATTTAATTGAATCAGACTACATAGAAATTTACATCCCAGGACATTGTCAAAAACAGCAGAACATGACATATACACACTACTATATATAAAAGAGATAACCAACAAGGACCTACTATATAGCACAGGGAATTATACTGAATATTTTGTAATAACCTATAAGGAAAAAGAATCTGAAAAAGAATATATATATCCCTGTACTGTACACCTAAAAGTAGCATGATATTGTAAATCAACTATTCGTCAATTTTTTAAAAAAGAATTATATCGGGGATACACAGACCTACTAGAGAACTCCATTCTCTAGTAGGTCTGTGTCTTTATTCTCGTCTTGCCCCTAGGTTCTTCATGACCTTTTTTTTTTCCCTTAGATTCCATATATATGTGTTAGCATACAGTATTTGTTTTACTCTTTCTGACTTACTTCACTCTGTATGACAGACTCTAGGTCCATCTACCTCACTACAAATAACTCAATTTCATTTTTTTTATGGCTGAGTAATATTCCATTGTATATATATGCCACATCTTCTTTATCCATTCATCTGTTGATGGACACTTAGGTTGCTTCCATGTCCTGGCTATTGTAAATAGAACTGCAATGAACATTGTGGTACATGACTCTTTTTGAATTACAGTTTTCTCTGGGTATATGCCCAGTAGTGGGATTGCTGGGTCATATGGTAGTTCTATATTTAGTTTTTTAAGGAATCTCCATACAGTTCTCCATAGTGGCTGTATCAATTTACATTCCCACCAACAGTGTAAGAGGGTTCCCTTTTCTCCACACCCTCTCCAGCATTTACTGTTTGCAGATTTTTCAAACATCCAGTTTTCAACAAAAGTTGTAAGACGTACAAAGAAACAGGAAAATGTGAAATAAACATAAGGGAAAAAGCAGGCAAAAGAAACTGCCTGTGAGAGAGCACAGAGGTCAAATTTAAAAGACAAAAACTTCAAGGCAGCCATTATAAATATAGATGATTAAAGAAATAAAGGAAACTTCCTTTAAAAAGTAAAGGAAAAGGGGCTTCCCTGGTGGCGCAGTGGTTGAGAGTCCACCTGCCGATGCAAGGGACGTGGGTTCGTGCCCCGGGTCCGGGAGGATCCCACATGCCGCGGAGCGGCTGGGCCCGTGAGCCATGGCCGCTGAGCCTGCGCGTCCGGAGCCTGTGCTCCGCAACGGGAGAGGCCACAACAGTGACAGGCCCGCGTACCGCAAAAAAAAAAAAAAAAAAAAAAAAAGTTTTTGGCCATGATAAATAATGCTGTTTTGAACATTCACGTACAAGTTTGTATGGTCATATGTTTTCATTTCTCTTGGATGTGTATTCCTAGGAGTATAGTTGTTGAGTAATATGGTAACCCTGTATTTTACCCTTTGAGGAACAGAACAGCCAGACTGTTTTCCAAAGTGGCTGCACCATTTTATGTTGCCAGCAGCAGCGTACGAGGCTCTGGTTTCTACACATCCTCTTCCACACGTGTTATATGTCTTTTTGATTATAGCCAAGCTAGTGAGTGTGAAGAGGCATCTTACTGTGGTTTTGATTTGCATTTCCCTAATAACTAAAGGTGGTGAACATCATTTAATGTACTTATTGGTCATCTGTATATTTTCTTTGGAGAACTGTTTATTCAGATCCTTTGCCCCTTCTCAAATTGAGGGTTTTTTTTTTTTTTAATTATTGAGTTGTAGTAGTTCTTTATATAGTCTAGATACAATTCTCTTGTCAGATAGCTGATTTGAAAACAATTTCCCCCATTCTAAGGGTTTTCTTTTTATGTTCTTGATTGGGTCTGCTTGGTTCTTTAAAAAAAAAAATTCTATCTCTTTATTGGTATTCTCTGCTTGATGAGACATTGTCAGTATCTCTTCCTTTCCTTTTTTTTTTTTTTTTTTTTTGTGGTACGCGGGCCTCTCACTGCTGTGGCCTCTCCTGTTGCGGAGCACAGGCTCCGGACGCGCGGGCTCAGCGGCCACGGCGCCACCAGGGAAGCCCATGGCCAAAAACTTTTAACTTGACGATATCCAATGTACCTATTTTTTTCTTTACACCGGGACTTGCTTACCCTGAGGGAACTTGCACACCTGCCTCAGTACACAGGTATTTCTCCTCTAAGGCTCTGACACCATCCAAACAGACCTCATAGAGGAAAGTGGATGAAGCCACTGAGTCTTGGACAAATGAAGATGATAAGCCAAATAATGGACCAAATGTCTCGTTAGGCACAGGAAAGCTAAACTCTGAGCTCTGCGTTAGGGAGGCGTAGGAAACTCTCTGAGACAGTCCTGTTTAGGGTGTGTTCTGCTTAGAGGGGGAGGGGTGTCTGTCACCTCCATAGATAATTTGCCTTTGCCCTTTCCAGCTGGATCTCCACGGAGGAATCAGGACCTGTTTCCTATCAATTACTTCACCAATGGATCCATGAACACTATAAGATAAAACCTGAAATAACATTGCAGCCTACTCATTTTAGACTATCACTGTAAAAGTTCATACCCTTTCAACACCATGATATAATCAACGCAAGAAAACCGAAACTTCGCCAAGGAATTTTTATTTCACATGAGTTTGTTTCAACAAAGTCTCATTAGCGTTCCAGGAAAAAGATGAATATAGCCACAAAACAAAGCAAAAATATGTGGAGCTTCCAACATGTTTTTTTTAATTGTTTCGGAGTAAAAGCATTTGTTTACAGAGAAAGAACAAGCTGGGTAGAGAAGTTAGTAAGAAACTGCAGAAGAAAAATGTAAAATTCCTGAAAGTATTTCAAAATTTTGTAATTAGAACCAGTATTATGAGGATAATTTCACTGCAGCTGCTCCTGAGACAATAATAGGTCCCATTTGCTCTATATTCACTCCATCCCATGTACACACTAAGCCTCTTACATATATCGCCTCGCTTAATCTTCATCTGCAACTCAAGTGACTACGAAAATTTCCAAAGTTCTCCTGAAGTTCTTACTCTGCCTTGTAGCTCTGAAGCTCCTCAACTCCTCACAGTTCTGAGAGGTGTAACAGAGCTGGGGTTTTGTTTCAGCTGATCTCCACAGAAAAGATTCAAGTTTTCTCAGTCCAATTACGGTGATTTTCCAAATCATTAATTCATCCAAACAAACATTTATTGAGTACCTACTGTTTTCCAGAGACTGTTCTATGCACTGAAGGTACAAAAATAAAAGATGCGGTACTCCACCCCAAGACAACAGAGAGACTCAATAGAACAGAGAGTGGGGTACCTGGGAAGACTTCCTGGAGGAGGCTGAATTTTAAAGGCTGACTAGAAGTTAGAAAAGAAAGGGAAAAGGCATGCTAGGTACAAGAACAGCATGTGCAAAGGCACAGATATAGGAGAGCATGGCCCATTCAGGGAACAGCAAGCAGTGGATTACTGCTGAAAGGTACAGTGCGAGGGTAGAGAGAGGTAAGGGGGTCAACGGGGTAGCTCTCACCAAGGGCCATACTGAGACTGGAGTTCACCCAGCTGAGGACAGAAAATCACACAAGAGTAGAAGCAGGAGCCCTCTGCTGTGAGACAGATATTCATCCAGTGGACCCCAATACACAGGCCAAATATTCAGGGCTCTTCATGTGTTGTCTGCACAAATACCCCCTAACATCCCAAAGAGGTCTTGAATCCTGTGGTCCCCTTTTCCCCCTCCCAGCCTTTGCAGGCCACTTTCACTCTCGCCTCAGGATGATTTGAACCCCGTATTATCTCCACAGCTCCTGTGTACACTCCTGCTTGACCCCTGACGGCAAGAGAGGGCAGAAGAGGCCTGCAAACGCTTTAGAGATCGTGCACCTCCAGCAAGCTCCCAGGTGACAGGGACGCTACTGGTCCATGGGGCACCCTTTCAGTAGTGAGTGCCTAGAACAGCACTCTTCCTCCTACCTGAGGGGAAAGATCTCTTTTTCAAATGTACGATCTACCATGGACCAATACTTTCAGAAAATAAAATAAAAATGAATGACAAGAAAAGTGAAATTTTAAAAAGACACACAAACTATACGTCCCAACTGTGTATTATTGGGCTCAGTAAACATAACATTAACCTAGCAAATTACTCAGGTCAACTGAGCCCTCCCCTCATCGACTCCTGCACACACAGCTCCAACTACAGAAGCACAAGAAATCAGGGCTGCTCAAAACAAGGTCTAACTGCCACTGCCTCATTTTATGGGCAAAGGAGAGGATGTACTAGAAGAAGCAAAGCAAAGGATTTGCTTTGGGGCTCCATGAATATATTCCCCACTAAAATGGAGTTGATGAAAACTCGCTCCTGATACATAGAGGTGCAAACATCTGACCACCTACCTGGCCACTCGTCCCCGGAGATCTCCCAGGCCGGAGAGTTGCCGCATCTCCAGAGTCTTTAAGGCAGAATTTGTTCCATAGCTAATGTTGTCCCGGGCGCGGATCTGCTCCTGGAGTACCTGAGCAACACACAAAAACACTAACGGAGTCATCCAGGAATTCACATGCTGCCACAGAAGCATTTTACGCTTTTGGTAAAAACAAGAATGTTCAACTCCTTTCAGAAGAGGCTCCTTTGTAAGAGTCACCTGATATACATGGAGAACCAGGGGCTTAGAAGGGAGACCTCAGAGATGACACTTGGACCAAGGCCCTGCATTTACCAGTAAAAACACTGAGACTCAGATGTCAGGTGACTTGATGGAGGTCCCGCTGCAGGAAGAGGCAAGGCTGAGACTAGAAGCCTGGACTCGTGGAGCACAGTTCAGAGGTCTTACCTCGTGCCAGGGTGCTTTTTAATAGTCATTGTTTTAGGCGAACGATCCCTAAATCTGGGAAATAATAAATCAAGAAAAAGGCGGGGAAGAGGGGCATCAGGCAAAGAGGTCCAAATTCCAGTCCCTCCAGCTGTGTGATCCTGGGAAAGTGTCTCAAGTTTTCTGAGCTTCCTTTTCCTCATCTGTTGACAGTAATGGTGATTATACTCTTAGGGCCACTTTATGGGGAACATTACATAAGATAATGCATACAAAGCACTTAGCACAATGCCCAGTACATGGTAAATACAGCAAATGCTAATGATTCTTTCTAGTACCTATTCGTAACAACATTTATATAGCACTGGAATGGTAGAATGTGTCTCAGAGAAAAGACATTAAATGAAAGCAGAACTACTGGAAGATGGAATGACCCAACACAAAAGCATGAACTGGTAGAGCATCCATCCTGGGAAGTCTGCAAAGGAATGATGGAGATGAAGAGGGCATCCGTGGCGTTTATTGAGCATGTCCTGGGAGGAGCCCAGGGCTGCGATACACGCTGACATGCACAAATCCACACAGCGCCCTGTGAGGGAGGTACTCTCAGGAGACCTGTGCTATAGACCAGGAAGTGAGGCACCAACAGCTGAAGTGATAAACCCAACATCACCTGGGGAGCGAGTGGCTAGCTGGGACTGACCCAGGCAGCCTGGCTCGAGAATCCAAGCTCATAACCACGCTGCAATGTTGCCTGCCAAACCAGCAAAGAATCTGAGACAGAAGCACTAAGCACAGACAGACAGATATGAAAACCCAAGTCCTAGGTTACAGGAAACCCCTCAAAAGCAAAAGTTCGCATCAGACGTTTCTTTGAACATTTCCTTATCCTTTTGCTCAGCGCCTCCTTTCCCCCTCCCTCCTCCTCTCCCTGTATTCTGTCCTCCACACTCCCGCCACCCCATTAGCACACTCTCTCCTTTTTTTTTTTAAATAAATGTATTTATTTATTTATCTGGCCGCATTGGGTCTTCGTTGCTGCTCACAGGCTTTCTCTAGTTGCAGCGAGCAGGGGCTACTCTTCGTTGTAGTACGCAGGCCACTGTGTGGTTGCTTCTCACCAACAGTGTGGTGGCTTCTCTTGTTGTGGAGCACGGGCTCTAGGTGTGCGGGCTTCAGTACTTGTGGCACACAGGCTCAGTAGTTGTGGTGCACAGGCTTAGTTGCTCCACGGCATGTGGGATCTTCCCATACCAGGGCTTGAACCCATGTCCCCTGCACTGGCAGGTGGGTTCTTAACCACTGCGCTACCAGGGAAGTTCCTCCTTCTTTTCAAAGAGAAAGCTTTTGATTTCTCGTATGGTTTCCCTTTCAGCCATTTTTTAAAAAATTTCTGATTTGCCTGATGTCAACTTGAGTATCTATTCTCTTTTGCTTTCTTTGTTTTTTTTGTTGTTGTTATTTTAAAAGATGAGTACCAAGTTCCTTTACTTTAACTGTTTCTTCCTTAATAATGAAGACATTTTCTCTTTTTTTTTTTTTGCGGTACGCGGGCCTCTCACTGTTGTGGCCTCTCCCGTTGCGGAGCACAGGCTCTGGACGCGCGGGTTCAGCGGCCCTGGCTCACAGGCCCAGCCACTCGGCGGTATGTGAGATCTTCCCGGACCGGGGCACGAACCCGTGTCCCCTGCATCGGCAGGCGGACTCTCAACCACTGCGCCACCAGGGAAGCCCCGACATTTTCATTTTAGTACAGTATTTTCTGTGTCCACGGGTTGTGTGTGAAGTGTTTTCTTTTTTATTGTTTTAATTTCAGTTTTGAATTCCTCTTTGGTCTAAGGATATCTAGGTATCTAAAGATTACTTAGAATTGTATTTCTTCATTTTCAAGGAGATTTTTTTCTATCATTTTTACTATTTATTTCTAACTGTACTGGCTTATGATCGAAAATATGATCTGTAATATATTTAATTTTTTGAATGTGTTGTGGTTTGCTTTGTGGCACATGACTGATTTTTCAAAAGTTTCACGCAAAAAACTATTGAAGGAACAAAAGGTTCAATATTGCATATTAGATTGAGTTCGCTGACTTATTTATTTATTTTTGTCTACTAGATCACTCCAACGATGAAGAGGTGTTATGAATTCTTACACTGTAAGATACTTTCATCAAGGTCTGCTTACATTTTTAATGCTGTTTACTTTACATATTTACCTGCCATTTTATTTGGACATACAGATTTATGATCAAAGTGGCCATAGCCATTATATAATAACTTTTTAATCTGATTTAGTGCTTATAATATTAAGTTTCATCGTACCTACTATTAACATTGCTACTATACTTTATAAATAATAAAGCAAATATCTGCTTGGTCTAACTATACACCAGACACTGTTCTAAGTGCTATAGGTATGATAACTGGTTTAATTCTCACAAAACGCTATGAAGGAGGGACTATTATTATCCCCATTTCACAGGTGGTGAAATCTCTACATGATCAAGTAACTTGCCCAAAGCCATAGGCAATGCCTGAGGGAGCTGGGATTTGCACCAGGAGCTTGGCCCCACAGACTGTGCTCTCAACCATGACATTATGCTGCCTTATATTTTCATTCGTCCTTCCATCTCACTTTCTTTTTTTTAAATTTTATTGAAGTATTGTTGATTTACAATGTTGTGTTAATTTCTTCTGTGCAGCAAAGTGACTCAGCTATACATTATATATATCTATATATGTATCTATAGATATATATATATTCTTTATATATAGAAATATATATTCTTTTTCATATTCTTTCCCATTATGGTTTGTCACAGAATACTGAATATAGTTCCCTGTGCTACGCAGTAGGACGCTGTTGTTACATCTCACTTTAGAGTTACAATTTACGGTGCTTTTTGTTGTTGTTTCCCTTCTCCTTTTCCCTATTTTGACTGGTTTAATCAGGTTACCGTTCATTGCCTTTTCTCCCCTTGTTAACTGGGGAATGTTCTGGCCATTGCTAGTCCATGAATGGCTACCTCCCCTTTCCCAACATTTATAACCATGCATGCGCCTACTCCAGGCTCTATCCCTGCACAGCACCCCTCTCCTCCACACGAGACACTTATTTAGCACATTCACACCCACCCTCCTTCATCCTTCAACCCCAGATGATTTATGTGGAAGGATTTTTACTTTTCTCCCCGTCTTGCTTTTCCCCACACCAACTAGGTGTTGCTAAAATAACTCAATACTTCTAGTTGGGATACAATTAGAATTTTGCTTGTAGAAGGGCCCTTCTTTTTCAATTATCTTTTTCTTCTTCTTCTTTTTTTAGCACTCTGTTACCCAGTCCCAGGCATTTATCTCTATCCATTTACATGAAATGGCAGGTCTTTTTCTAAGGATCACCAATTACCTTTGTGCTTCTCCTTTTCATTTTCCCCTATCTTAGGGTCTCTGTGCATAGTCTCTGTGTGTTGGTTAGAGTCCTTCCTCTAGCATTTTCCTCAGACTAGGCACTTGGATGAAAGACTCTCTGGATCCCTGCCGTGTCTAATATCGTCCTCCCTCGCTCTGAAGGGTGGGTGATAAACTGAAAGGGTATGAAATTCTTGACCTAAAGGCCTTCTCTCCCAGTGAACTCTGAAGCTGACAGGAAGTCTGATGCTTTTTCCTCTGAAAGCACCTTGGCTCCTTATGCCTAGATGCTTGTTTTCCATCTTTAGAGTTCAGGATTTTTATCAGAATGTACCTAACTGTGGTTTTTTTAAAAAAATTCGATTCTACCTAGAACTCATTGAACACTTCAAACTGTAGTCTCAGATTTATTTTCAACTTGGGTAAATTTTCTTCTTCTATGTAATTATTGGTTTTTCTTTTCCCTCTGTTTGTCTCCTTCTGGAATTCCTATTATTCACACGCTGGGTGTCCTGGATCTGTCCTCTAAGTCTTGTATCTTTTCCCCCATGGTTTCCCTCTCTTTGTGTCTGGCACTGATGTTTCAGCACTTCTTCTACTTTGTCTTGTGGGTAACTAATTCAATTCATAAAAGTAACCATCCTTGCCTCTAGATCCTCTACTGACTTTTAAAAATTTAAGTTCAAGGAAGAAATTTTACGTTGTACCTGGATCTCCTTAAGCACTCTGTCTTATTACTCAGTTGGAGCTATTGTAACAAAACACCACAGACTGAGTGACTCATAAACAAAAAACGTTTCTTTCTTGCAGTTCTGAAGGCTAGGAACTCTAAGATCCAGGTGCCACCATGGTCGTGTCCTATGAAGGCTCTCTTCCTAGCTTGCAGACTGTTGCCTTCTCGCCATGTCCTCACGTGCCAGAAAGAGGAAGTCCTGGTCTCTCTTTCTCTTCTTATAAGAGCACTAATCCCATCATAAGGGCCCACCCCCATGACCTCATCCTAAACCTAGTCACCACCCAAAGGCCCCACCTCTAATACCATCACATTGTGGGTTAGAGCTTCAAACATGAATTTGGGGGAGGGGACACAAACATTCAGGCCATAACATACCCTAATTATTTTTCATGCAAGGGCCACCTGTTTCCTATTTCATTTGGGTCTGTTCTAAGGGCTGTGCTTATTCTTCCTCCCTCTGGCTGCTGGGCCCACTTAAGTGTGATGTTTCTTTTTGTTCTCCGCTCATTGGAGTGAGATTAAGTAGGTAGTCCTAGGTGTAATGGAAGGAGCTTATGAGCTGGAGGTGCAGCCGATGAGAGCACAGAGCCAGGATCCAGGTGAGGTGCCGGGAGGAAGCATCTCTGTGTCCTTCTCTCTGCAGCCCTCCCAGCCTGGAGCCAGCGGGGACACAGCCCATCTCTACAGTCCCTCCTCGCCTGCCTCCACCTCATTAAGGACAGGAGACCAGCTCAGACACATGGTGCACAAGGCCAGTGAGACCGGCCTTCTCTCTCTTACTCCTAAACCATGGCGTCAAGGACCTGTCTCCCAGGCTCTCCCCAGCCAGGTCTCTGCTGGCTCCTCCAGGCCTTCCTGCCTGCCCATCCCAGCTGTTCAGGAAGCTGGCACTGGAACTGGGAATAGGGAAGAAGGCACACTAAGCCACTACCTTCCTATCACCTCCTGCACCAATCTAGAGGTTTAAAGATACATTCACGTGTAGCTACTTGTTACCATTTCTAGAAGTTTGATGATTTCCGGTATACTGTCAACTTGCAGTCCAATTTGCAATTGAATGGGGAAGCCCTATTAGATGATAGATTTATGCTTGCATAAATCGTTTTTGTGCTCCCTTCTATCAACTATATTTTTAAATTTTATTTATTTATTTATCGGCCACGCTGTGCAGCATGCAGGACCTTAGTTCCCCAACCAGGGATCGAACCCGTGCCCCCTGCAGTGGAAGCGTGGAGTCTTAACCACTGGATGGCCAGGGAAGTTCCACTATCAACTATTTTTTTTAGGTATAACGTATATGCAGAATAGTACACTTATATACAGTTTTTTAGGATTTTCAAACTTCCTTGTAAAAAGCAGAAATGAGGAATGTGAGGATTCTGTGTCTTCCTTATTGGAAACCTGGCTGGAGTCACCATTGACGGAGTGATACTGACAGTGACAGTAAAAAAATTTCACTGGAAGGAATTTGGAACTGCTAGACCTATCTGTTATTTGTTGTAGTTTCCAGCTTTTTCTGAATGAACCTGCTCAACAGAATAGAAGAATGCAAACCAGTTACAATCACCTGTGAATGAAAAAACGTTAGTCATTGGAACACACTCTTGCAAGAAAACTTGAGATCTGACTAATCTGGTTCTGACACTCCCACTGATGAGAAGGCAAAGGGGACCTCTTTCTCTTTTAATAGGAAATAACGCTTATTTGTCACAGTTAATAGAAAGTAATACTTATTTTTTGGTACATAACGCTTCAAATCTTTGTTTATAATAAAGCTTAAGACCATGGGTTCTCAACCACCTTTGGGGTGTGTAAGGATCCCCAAGTGGCTTGTTAAACACACAGGTTCCTGGGCCCTACTCCCAGGGAATCAAAGTGAGGGAACGGGCCCAGAAATGCAGATGGTCATGGTCCACAGACCACTCCTGGAGAAACACTGCATTAGACACTGGAGAAATGACAAAGGCTCCAACCAATCATTTCATCTGAGTTGTTTCTCAGTCAAAAAAATCACTAAGCAAAGACCATGAAGAGCAATTCACCAAACACGTGCTAAAAATAATTAAACAACACATTTTTTAAAAGGTTCAACCTTTCTGGGACTTCCCTGGCGGTTCAGTGGTTAAGACTTCGCCTTCTAATGCAGGAGTTGTGGGTTCGATCATCTGGTCAGGTTTGGCTAATATCCCACATGCCTCATGGCCAAAAAACCAAAACATAAAACAGAAGCAATAGGACTTCCCTGGTGGCGCAGTGGTTAAGAACCCACCTGCCAATGCAGGGGACACAGGTTCGAGCCCTGGCCCGGGAAGATCCCACATGCCACGGAGCAACTAAGCCCGTGCGCCACAACTACTGAGCCTGCGCTCTAGAACCCTCGAGCCACAACTATTGAAGCCCGTGCGCCTAGAGCGTGTGCTCTGCAACAAAAGAAGCCACCACAATGAGAAGCCTGTGTACTGCAACAAAGAGTAGCCCCGCTCACCACAACTAGAGAAAGCCTGCACGCAGCAACAAAGACCCAGTGCAGCCAAAAAAAAAAAAAAAAAGACATTAAAAACAGAAGCAATATTGTAACAAATTCAATAAAGACTTTAAAAATGGTCCACATCAGGGGCTTCCCTGGTGGCGCAGTGGTTGAGAGTCCGCCTGCCGATGCAGGGGACACGGGTTCGTGCCCCGGTCCGGGAAGATCCCACATGCCGCGGAGTGGCTGGGCCCGTGAGCCATGGCCGCTGAGCCTGTGCGTCCGGAGCCTGTGCTCCGCAATGGGAAAGGCCACAACAGTGAGAGGCCCGCGTACCGCAAAAAAAAAAAAAAAAAAAGGTCCACATCAAAAAATACATAAATTAAAAAATAAAACGATAAGTGGAAAATAACCATTGAAAAAAGATAAAATTAAAAAAAAAGTTCAACCTTTCTACAAGCAAAGAAACAGGAAATAAAAACCATACCATTATAATGCACCACTGTGCTGCAGATAAGGATAGTGGGGAAGGCTGTACCTTTGTGGGGACTGGGAGTATGTATATGGGAACCCTGCTCTTTCTGCTCAGTTTTGCTGTGAACCTAAAGAGGCTCTAAACAAATAAAATCTATTATTAAAACGTTTAGTCCTTGCCGGCGGCGCAGTGGTTAAGAATCCACCTGCCAACGCAGGAGACACGGGTTCAAGCCCTGGTCTGGGAAGATCCCACATGCCGCAGAGCAACTAAGCCCGTGCGCCACAACTAATGAGCCTGCACTCTAGAGCCCGCAAGCCACAACTACTGAGCCCGTGTGCCACAACTACTGAAGCCCACACGCCTAGAGCCTGTGCTCCGCAACGAGAAGCCACCGCAATGAGAAGCCTGCGCATCACAATGAAGAGTAGCCCCCGCTCGCCGCAACTAGAGAAAGCCTGCACGCAGTAATGAAGACTCAACACAGCCAAAAATAAATAAATAAAATTAATTAATTAAAAAAAAAATTTAGACAAAAAAACTTTTAAAATCACACCATTTCCATGTATTAAAGAAGGAAATACTTTAAATTTATAATATTAAAATGCATATCAAAAATTGAAAATGCACAGTTGGCCCTTCACAATACAACTTTTCCAGAGTATGATCCTTCAAAATATATTCATAATGTTCATAACCTTTGACCCTGTAACTCTAGTTCTTGAAATTAATCATAAAGCAAATAATAAGATGAATGACAAAAATGAATGCACAAAGATGCCTTCATAGTGTGATGCACATACCAAGTATTTTACAAGGTATCTGCATGGTACATTATTATGCACCAGTAAGAGGTTCATGGCGAGCTTTTAAAAACAAGAGAAAATATGTACAATTTAATAGTAAGCAAAAAGAAAGGGTACAAAGTAAATACACAGCGTGATTCCAGCTCTGTATAAGGTACATAAAAAATAATACTAGAATATTAATGACTTGCTTATCTCTAGGGTTAGATTATGGTTGATTCCTCTTTTTTGTATTTTCCACAATGGGCTTACACTATTTTTAAAGCCAGAAAAAAAAGTATGCATATGTATGTGTGTTTTACTGCTTAGAAACAAGAAAAGCCCATTTATCTTTCAGAATTCTTATGGAGATGAATAAGATATAAAATTAGAAGTGCTTTCTTTGAGTAATACAGAAAAGAATTGTGTCTGAACTTAACACAATATTCACATTACTGAAAAGTTATGTGAAAAGAGAAGGCATTAGAGAGGTTACTTTTTTTTTTTAATCTGAAGGATGTCACTTTATTTTATTTACTTATTTTTTAACATCTTTATTGGAGTACAGTTGCTTTACAATGGTGTGTTACTTTCTGCTTTATAACAAAGTGAATCAGCTATACATATACATATAGCACAGAGAGATCAGAGAGGTTACTATTAAAGGAATTCTATGATGAAGCCTTAGAAAAACAATCCCTCTGTAAAGCCAGAAACATTTCCTAATTTGTCATTTTGGGACGATATATCATCATGATATGTTTACTTTAAAAAGGTTACAACCCAAAATATATCATCAACTCTCCATTACTGCCAATTCAATTCAAGAAACTCTTTTCTGTAGGCCTACTATGTGCTGTGCACCAGGCCTGCCTTCAGGAAGCTCAGCTGCAGCAGTTGAGACTACAGGGTGGAAAGTGCGTGGCCTAAACCCACATGAGCAGAGAGAAGAGGCCGGCCCCCTTGAAAAAGTGATGTCCTGGGTCTTCATTTATTTTTTCTAATATAGGGCCTATCTTTAAGGAAGATTCCTTCCCAGAGGCAGTAGGAAATGGCACCATTGTGTGAGCCTCATAGCATGCTATCATGCCGTTTACGCAAAGGTGATGAGGACCCACACCCGGGGACCTCACCACCCAGACAGGCTAGGGGTGCCTAGGGATGACCAAGAAGAAACAGCCCTCCATGCTTCTCCTTCTTCAACTCTTCCTGGATTTGTGAGGATTTGAAAATGAAAGTGTGACTCCAATATCACATGGAGAAGGGCCCAATTACAGTAGGACAGGGGGCCTTATAAGACAGCATCTTCTTACATAGATTTTTAATCTTCACACTAGCACTTCAAACGCCCCAGAGTTCCAGCCTCATATATCAACTGCCTTCTTGGCATTTCCACCTGGATATTCAATGGGTCCTTAACACTTTCCAAGTCCTAAACAGAAGTCTCTCTAATGCCAACATGCAGGAAGTCCTATCAGCTTGACCTCCAAGACAGATCCTGAATCCATCCACCTCTCCCCATCTCCACCCTGACGCCCTAATCCAAGCCACTCCGGACACCCCCAGCCTGTCTCCCTGCCTCTGTTCTTGCTTCCCTACATTCCCTTCTCCAGGCAGCAGCCAGAGTGATCTTTCTGACACACAAATCAGTCCATAAGCAACACGAGGGCAAGGGTTTTTAATCTGTTTTATTCACTAGTGTATCCTCAGCACCAAGCATATGAAGGAATTCTCTAAATTCTTTTGCTTAAAATTAAATAATGGCTTCCCATCACCCCCCCACCACCACCACCAATGACACTACAGTTCCATTGGTCCTCTTTCTGCTCCTCCAACAGGCCGAGCTTCTTCTGTCTTATGGACTTGGAAGCTGCCGAGCCTTTTCTCTGGTATGTTCTCGTCTCTGTGTGTCTCCTGCCCCGACACCACCACCTCGGCTTGGCTGGTCCTTCTGTCACCCCAGTCTCAGTTCACATGTCACCTTAGACCCCCATCACCCTTCCTAAAATAGCCCCACGATCACTCTCCATCGTATTATCTCACCAGAGCCCTGGACTTAGGCTGAAATTACCTCGGCTACTTAGGGTTTACTCCTATAAGCCCCACCACAATGTACAGCAGGCCTGAAAGCAAGGGCCTTGCATGCCTGGGTTGCTGCTTTAGCCCCAGTGCCTCTAAATAAGGCCTGGCTCCCAGCAGGTAGCTGAGTAATTTGTCAATTATTTTAGCTCCATGTTCCAGGATTTGATCATCTACACTGAAGGCTCAGAGACTCTTATCTAGCTGGTGGCTGGAGCTGCTCAGGCCCTCAAAGATGGAGTCAGACAAGCTAAAATGTATTAGAGACAGGGCAGACACCTAAACACCAACTTGTTAATTTACTTTGGAAAAACTTCTATCAAATATTCAGAACTAAACAAATATTCAAACTCCATTCACTACCTTCTCCCCCTAGAGTCAAGCCACATGACAAGCCAAGTCTAGCAGGTAGAGTTAAAAGAAAAAAAAAAAAATTGGATCATTAATCGTAGTTAATGATATGTCAGCTTAACTGGGCCATGGGATCCCCAGACAGCTGGATAAACATTATTCCTGGGTGTGTCTGTGAGGGTGTTTCCAGAAGAGATTAGCATTTGAATCGGTGAACTTAGTAAAAGGAGAAGGCCCTCCCCAACGTGGGAAGGCATCATCCAATACACTGAGTGTCATAATAGAAAAAAAATAAAAGGGGAAGCAAGGTGGAATTCGCTTTCTGCCTGACTAAGCTGGGACACTGATCTTCTCCAGCCCTCAGCGCTCCTGGGTCTCGGGTCTTCAGACCTGGAGTGGAATCTACACTATTGGTTCTCTGGCTCTCAGGCCTTGGAATTACACCACCGGCTTTCCTGTTCTCCAGATGGCAGATGGCAGATGGTGGAACTCCTCAGTCTCCATAATCATGTGAGCCAATACCTTATAGTAAATATATCCTATTTATTGGTTCTATTTCTTTGGCGGTCTCGGACTAATACACACGATAATCATCGAAGTCCCTCTGCTAATACACCTGTTCCAATGGGACAAGATCATGCAGCTGCAGGCTGAAATTCCCTTTTCAGGTAACTATATGAGGTCCAATAGCTAAGATTCTCTCCTCGTTGACAGGGCTAGATTCACACTGAACCAAGGTCCCGTCTGTCCGTCCAACTATACATTAACATTATGGTCCACACCTCTGCTGTGACTTGCCAATAAGGCCCAACTCTGCACATATCACTTGAGTTCAGCAAACTCTTCAGTAGCCCATTTGCAAATTATTAAGCTAGAAATTTATGTGTAATCTAGTCAATTAGATGAGGGTTTGATACATTTTTCCCATTTCCCACCTAAGTCAAAGCCAACACCCCAAGCCAGCCGGACGTCATGAAGCCTGAGCACATGGAAACCAAGAGTAGGTCTGCAGATTCTAATCAGCTGGGTAGCAGACCCTGGCCAAAGACATGCTGAAAGCCCCAAGGGGACATGGGGGTCCCAACCACTTCCCTAAGCCATCAAACTGGCATGAAAGGGAAAGCTTACCCCACAAAAGAGCCATGGACTGCTTACCAGGATTCGGCTCTCAGGGGCTGATATGAGCTTAAATCAAAGGCAGTATGGATAATCCAGACGTGTATAATTCATAGTTGACTACATTACCTCTTTTGAATTTATAATGATGATGATAATTTGTGGAAAGTTTCTGAGGAATAAATAATTGATAACATACTCCACATAGCAAGGCAAACTGCCAATGGAGACAATGAGTCGGGATGTATTAAAACAATAGATTCTTTCATTCAACATTTATCAAGCACCTACTAGACACTAGCCCACAGAGTCATCTGTTTCGACACTGGAATCTGCTGACAGAATATGGGCAATAACTACAGGATTCTCGAAGAACCAAGGACCCCAGAGCCTTTGATTATGAAAGACTTCTTGAGCTCCTACAATGTGCTGGACACTGTACTGTGTAGGTGCTAAAAATGGAAAAATTAAGACTCAGCTCTAGTTCTTGAGGATCACATAGGCTAGTGGTTTGACAATGTATTTTACTTTTCTTCCTGTATATAACCGTGTACAGAGCCACGTGATAACCATAAAGACTTATTGAGGCAAATTTACCAAGATACAGTATTAACATATCTCAATTCGACTAGCTCTATCAGGAGCCTCGACTGAGCTGTACATGTCAAGAATGGTTTCAGCTTTAGTTTTATAATACAAAATCACCTGCAGGCACAGATTTTTACAAAACAAATACCCAGTAAAATTTTACTGAGTGAACTGAAAAACCAGTGTAAACCAGTCATGAAAATGACCTAAAAACCAGGCAATTTACAGAAGAAATTCATTAAGAATCTATAGACAAAAAATACACCTTTCATATCATTTAAATACAATTTGAGTATCTTCACATCTCTTTGCTTTAAATATGCATATTGCCTTTGCATAACATCCACCCTCCTAATTTTATATTGCTTATATATAAAGACTTCCTTTTAGTACTTTTAATCTACACCATGATTTCATTTTAACAGTTTGGCTACAATGTGACAATTCTGATGTCTCATTAAGCATCCTAATTTTGGTTATGTTTGGGTAAACATGCTTAGGCTCACAATACATATAAAACTATGTAATTAGTGTTTCATAAAAAAGTCTATTAAATTTCCAAACTTTCTTCTGTTACTTTATAATGATATATAATTATTACCAGCTACAAAAAAGTAAATGCTCATACATGCAAAGTAAATTTTTTTCCAGAATTAGATTTTACTCAGACTTCCCTCTCTACAACGGAAATCATCTATTCATTTGCAAACTGCACACTCCAAAAATATATGTAAATGGAAGAGTGCTGTCTGGTTAAGGGAAGAATAATCATTACATAAAATGTGTTTCAGATGGAAAAACTCACTGCATTTTAAATTATTTAAAAATCGTCTTAAATACACATTACTGAAAAATCGTGTTAAAAACACATCTTAAAGAAAAATAATTAGCAAAAGCCTCAATGACTAATGACTTTGGATTCCTAGGTATGTTTGCTATTAACTGTAATTATCTAAGCAGTTCAATGAACTCACACCAAAGGAATGAGGGGGCAGGGGAGAACTCAGTGAGAACTAAAGCTTTAATTACCTAGTTTCATGAAGAAATTCTTCCTGAGGGAGTAGAAATACTCAGAAAGCAAAGAATGACTGAAAAGCACTGCCTGTCACATTTGAGAGTTGGTTACCTAAGATCGGGGTTCTAGAGGAGCTTCCAAGAGGCAAAGCAGAAAAGTGAAAGGAGCTTATCCCTGGAGTTTAACAGTCTGGGTTTCGTCTCAGCACTGCCACTTACTGGCCTTGAGATCTCAGAGAAGTCTCTTCACTTCCCTGGGCCTAGGATGCCTCATCTGAAAAGGATGCAGTTTGCACAAATGACCTCAGAGTCTCTTCTAGTTCTTTTTGCTACCGTAAGATCTGCAATGGGCTTCAGTCTGAAATAGGCATTTATTCACTTAACAAGCATTCATGGCATTTTGCTCTAAACATTGTGCTGGACAATGTGAAGATGAGTAAGACAAAGCTCCTTTCTTTTTTTTTTAAATATCTTTATTAGAGTATAATTGCTTTACAATGTTGTGTTCGTTTCTGCTGTATAACAAAGTGTATCAGCTTATACGTATACCTATATCCCCATATCCCCTCCCTCTTGCGTCTCCCTCCCACCCTCCCTATCCCACCCTTTTCTTTTTTGAAGGGCTCCCATTCTATCAGGGGATACAGACTTGCAAAGAAACAATGTCAGTCCTATTCAGTAAATACTACGGTAACAGCATCAAGTGCTGGGTGCCCAGGATACATTAAGGGAAAAAGAACTGGGGCCAGGGAGGGAACTGGTAGTGAGGGCTTCCTAGAATGAAGGAACTTTTCAACAGCTCTGAGGGCTCAGCTGAGGTTGTAAATTATATATTTTAAATGGTTCTGATGGTTGGATTAGTACAAAGGGAAAGTTATTCCCCAGATCCCACAGCTGCAGCTAAAGCACTATCCCCTCTTAAGGGGACAGAAAAAATTCAGTCCAGAGCTTTCTAAGGGTAGAGTTACACTCTCTGCTTTGACCTGAGGACAGTAATGTGGAATAGACTGTCTCCAGTCTCTGGTCTGTCCGCCACCCACATAAACAAAGAGAACCCAGCAGAGTACCCATAGAGAAATGGGGAGGTCACATTACCTTCTAACATGGAACATAGGGGTGTTTGCATTTTTTTGTGACACATTTCTTGCCACTGGTGGAGGGAACAGGAATCTGAGAATCATTATTTATCCCCAATCACTTTGATTTTATCTATCGCCCTCTCTAGATTTGAGTGCAGCAGGGCTATCAGCCCCCTAATATATCTCTCTTTTCAAAACTGAAATGTTTAAGTTGGGTTTTTTTAATTTTGTGAAAGTGTCGACTTGGGGTTGCCAAGTTATTCAGCCTCTGGGATAAAATTGCTTTAGCACTCAAATATAAAACTGGAAAGATCATTCTAAATATAGACACCACCTTCCAAAAACAAGTAAATTATCTACAGCAATCTCTTAAGCGTTCTATGCCCCCTGGATACCAGTAGAGTTCTTTGGCTGCCGGCAATTGAACCTGACTCTGGCTAACTTAGTTGGAAAATCTGGAATTTATTGGAAGGATATAGGGGAGAAGTGCACACAATCAACAGGGTAGCTGGGGATCCAGACTGAGAAAGAGACACGAAAGGTATTTCTGGGACTTCCCTGGCGGTCCAGTGGTTAAGACTTTGCCTTCCAGTGCAGTGGGTATGGGTTTGATCCCTGGTTAGGGAGCTAAGATCCCACATGCCTCATGGCCAAAAAAACCAAAACATAAAATATTGTAACAAATTCAATAAAGACTTTGAAATTGGTCCACATCAAAAAAAAAAAAAAAAAAGAGAAAAGAAAAGGTATTTCCTAGGGTCCAGGCAGCAGGAACCACTGCCCAGCATCCTACAGGTACAGCTGCAGGGATGGCACTCCTGTCATTGGAACACTCTGCACAGATTTCAAGCTCCAAAGGGAAATAAAATTGCTATGACCCAAAGAAATTGGAATGGATGCCATCAGTCACCAAAGCAACAAAGATCCATGACATCCCCTTATAACAAACATATGGTCCTTTTCTTTAAACATCAAAAGAAGGATAGACCAGAAATTTTAGAACCCTGAAGACAAATGTACTTCAATTAGAGTACAACTCTGAGTAAATCTCTGTCCTTAGTAAAGTGTATGCGGTAATCTGAAAGGACAGTGAAAACTGTTAAGCATGTGGTACACTAGGACCTCACTTAGGTATAAGGTGAGTGAGAAGCATCAAAAAAGGAAATCAACTATGCAAACAGCAGCCATAAAAGAGCCAGGATAGCTGTATTAATATTAGGCAAAATAGACTTTAAGACAAGAAATATTACTAGAGATAAAGAGAGACATCTTATAATGACAGAAGAATCACTACCTCAGGAAAATATACACATTATAAATGTATACACACGTAACAAGAAAGCCCCAAAATACATGAAGTGAAACTGACAGAACTGAAAGGAGCAATAGACAATTCAACAATAAAAACTGGATATTTCAATAACTGAAAAAGAGTCTCAATAAATTTAAAGAGATTAAAAATATACAAAGTATGTGCTCTGCCCACGTGAAATTAAATTAGAGATTCACAACAGAAATAAGTTTGGGGAAACCCCAAACATCTGGAAATTAAATAACACACTTCTAAGTAACACATGCACCAAAAAAGGAAACCACAAGGGAAACTTTAATATTTTGAACTGGATGAAAACAAAAACACAACATACCAAAACTCATGGAAGCAGCCAAAGCAGTGCTTAGAGGACACATTATGGCTTTAAACACCACTATCAGAAAAGAAGAAAGATCTCAAACCAATTCCCTAAGTTTCCACGTTAAGAAACTAGAAAAAGAAAAACAAACTAAAGCAAGCGGAGAAAAAGGAAACAATATAGAATTGAAAGCAATGAAATATAAAACAAAAAAGCAAACAGGAAAAGATAATAAAACCAAGAATTGATTCTTTGAAACAATCAAAGACTCAAAATTAAGATAGAAATTCTCCCCAAATTGATCTCATTCAAAGCAGTCTCTGTCAAAATCTCAGCAGGCTTTTTATAGAAACTGACGAGCTAATCCTAAAATCTATATGAAAATGCAAAGGACCTAGAATAGCTGAAACAATTTTGAAAAAAAGAGCAAAGTTGGAGGACTTACACTACATGATTTCAAAATGATTTGAAATCATGATTTCTCTAAAGCTAGAAATTAAGGCAATGTGGTATTACCATAGGAAAGCCATAAAGATCAAAGGAATTTAGAAATTAACCCTTAAATTTTATGATCCATTCTTTTTTAACAAAGGGACAAATGGGAAAATGATAAATGTTTTTCATATGATATTCAAGGAAAATCTAACTTAGACCTTTAATCTCACTTCATACATGAAAATTAACTCAAAATGTATCATAAACCTAAAGGTAAAAACTAAAATTAACTTTTGAAGTAAACAGAGCAGAAAAGCCTTGTGACCTTGGGTTAAGCAAACAGTTCTTAAGACACAACACCAAAAATATAAACCATAAAAGAACCTGATAAGCTGGACTTCATTAAAATTTGTAAAATTTGTGCTTCAAAAGACACCATTGGAAGAATGAAAATATAAGCCAAAGAATCGGAGAAAATATTTTGCAAATCACATATCTGATAAGGGACCTGTATTTAGACTATATAAAGAAAATTTACAACTCAATAACAAGACAAATAACCTAATTTAAAAATGGATTCTGGGACTTCCCTGGTGGCACAGTGGTTAAGAATCCGCCTGTTAATGCAGGGAACACGGGTTCGAGTCCTGGTCTGGGAAGATCCCACATGCCGCGGAGCAACTAAGCTCGTGCGCCACAACTACTGAGCCTGCGCTCTAGAACCCGTGAGCCACAACTACTGAGCCCATGTGCCACAACTACTGAAGCCCGTGCACCTAGAGCCCGTGCTCCGCAACAAGAGAAGCCACTACAATGAGAAGCCCGCGCACCGCAACGAAGAGTAGCCCCCGCTCACCGCAACTAGAGAAAACCCGCGTGCAGCAATGAAGACCCAACGCAGCCAAAACTAAATAAATAAATTTATAAAAAATAAATTACTAAATTAAAAAAAAATGGATTCTGACACATGCTACAACATGGATAAATCTTGAAAACATTACGCTAAGTGAAATGACCCAGACACAAAAGGGCAAATATTGTGTGATTGCACTTATGTGATAAACCTAGAATAGGGAAATTCATAGAGACAGAAAGTAGAACAGAGGTCACCTGGGGCTTGAGGTGAGAGTGGAATGGGGAATTATTGTTTAGTGGGAACAGAGTTTCTGTTTGGGACAATCGAAAAGTTTTGAAAACCGATAGTGGTGATGGTTGCATACAGCACTGTGAATGTAATTAATGTCAATGAACTGCACACTTTAAAATGGTTAAAGTGATAAATATCTTACACACAATAAAAAAATAATTTTTAAAAATGGGCAGAAGACTCGAGTAGACACTTCACCAAAGAAGACACACAAATGACTGATAAGGACATGAAAAAGTGCTCAACATCATTAGTCATTAGGGAAATGCAAATTAATAGTGCAATGAAATACCACTACACATCCACTATAATGACTATAATCAAACAGACAGATAACAGCAAGTGTTGGTGAGGATGTGGAGAAACTGGAACCCTCACACATTGCTGGTAGGATTGTAAAATGGTATAGCCACTTTGGAAAATTGTTTGGCTATGTTTTAAAAAGTTAAACACAAGCTTACTGCAAGACTCAGCAAGTCCACGCCTAGCAATTTACCCAAGAGAAATGAAAATATATCTCCACACAAAGACGTGTACACATGTTCACAGCAGCTTTATTCACAATAGCTAAAAACTGGAAACAACCCAAATGTCCATCAACTAATAAATGGATAAAAGGAATGCTGCATATCCACACAACAGGATACTACTGGGACATAAATATAAATGAAATGTTGATACATGCCAGAACATGGCTGAACCTCAAAAAGATTATGCTAAGTGCAAGAAGCCAGATGCAAAGGACTTCAGATTGTAAGATTCCATTTATACAAAATGTTCGGAAAAGACAAATTACTTATAGAGACAGAAGGCAAATTAGTGGTTGCCTGGGTCTGGGGTGGAAGGAGGGATTATCGGCAAACAGGCTTATATAAATTTGCAGAGTGATTGAAAGGTTTTACAACTGAACTGTGTTGATGGTTGCACAAATTGTACGCTTACAATGGGTGGATTTTTGTGGCTTTTAAGTTATACCTCAATAAAGCTATTAAAATAAATAAATACAAATCTGACATTGGAAAAAAATGAGTCTTGATTTCAGGAAGCATAACTAAAACGCAATATCCAGGGAATTCTCTGGTGGTCCAGTGGTTAGGACTCCACGCTTTCACTGCTGAGGGAGCGGGTTCAATCCCTGGATGGGGAACTAACATCCCACAAGCTGCATGGCACAGCCAAAAAAAAAAAAAAAAAAAAAAAACAATCTCCATGATGTGAAATAAAGATTTTCCTTAATCTAGTCATATATCTTTTATTCATACATTTTCAAACTACACATGTAGGATACTGACATCATTCAGTGATGTTAGCCCAGGCCCTAAATGATCTTAAGCTTTCTGAATTAAATTCTGTGGTCCCTGAGACTGCTCAATAAAAAGCAGTATATTTACAAACTCTAAAAATAGACAATATTGGCTTTTTATTGGGTTCACTTTAGGGAAAAATAAAGCAATAAAAGGGAGTCCGAGAAGTGATTCACATCCCTAGATTGTCTGAGTAATAAACTGTATTATTTATAATCATTATGACCTAGAAACATTTACTCTGAAGCAGCAAAGGCTGACCTAGTAATTGATTTAATAGCTGTCTTCAGCTACACGAAGGGTATTACAGGGAAACTATTTGACTGGTTCTCTCTCTTTCCCTTGAGAGCCGAACAAAACAAAAGTGATTTAGTAATCAGCAAGGTACATTGAGATTAAACACAAATAACACTGACAGTAACCGCTATCAAATACTGGAATACATTTAATATATTTGTTCAAGCTGTTTCCTTGGCCATCCTTAAGACTAGACAAGACAGACAACTTTGGTCTGAACACAGTACTGCTTGGGAGGGAGGCATCAGACATGGAACAGGTCTGTGGAAAGGAACGCAGCCCACCTGACTTCCACACGCCTTACCTCGATATCCCGATTCAGTTGCTTCACTATGGCAGTTATGTTTCTGATGTGCTCCTCCAAGAAAAGCCTGGCCAAGCGGTCGCCTCCCCCTTTGTTTTGCATTTTCTGCAAGCTGTTGACGATGTCGTCTTTGATCCGGAAGGCATGCTCCACGAGGGCGGCCGTGGTTTTCTCGTGGCAGAGGATCCTGTCTTCCAGTTGCTCCACTAGGCTTACGGATGAGTAGGGTGCCATGGTCAGGGACTGGCTGTGTCGGGGCATCGTTCTAACTCGCCTACGGAAGGGAGCCCCACATTATTAGGGTTGTCAATTGGGAAACAGTCATTTTTCAAGAATGACTTCAAGACTTCCCAGAAAAGGAGAGGCAAATTATCTATCCCTACAAGCTAAAGGGGATTTGAGGCAGGGTTTCTACTCGCAAAGAGTTTTCTTGGTGAGCCAGGCAGCAACTTTAAACAATGGTCCCCAGAGAGTTAAGTGCGCTGGTAGCGGGCTCCATGACCTCCCAAAGCAAGAGGCTGGAAGATCAAAGCTTATTAACAAAATTGCTGGACCTGCCCTTCTCCTCCCTCCCTCTAAAGCAGTGGCTACAAACTCAAATGCTTACAAGGGTCAGGCAGGGGACATAAATGAGGGAAGCATACCACAGAGAATACACTAGGGAGTGGTGGGGACTTTGCAGAACTGACAGGGCGTTCCTCAACTAAAGGGAGCCACGATTCTGCTCCACCCATGAGTGACCATCTGGGAATGCAGATCCATTTTTCCAGGTCATGTGATATTTCAACAAGAGGCAGGAAATGTAGGCTTGTATGTGAAGTCACCTGATTTCTTAAAATGTTAACAGTTCATTAAAAAAGTATTTAAGATGATCCAGGCCAAACAATGTACTGCTATGAGCCAATTCTGGCCTATGGACACGCCACTTCTGATTTAAAAGGGTTAGCAGGGACTTCCCTGGTGGCACAGTGGTTAAGATTCCACCTGCCAATGCAGGGGACACAGGTGTGAGCCTTGGTCCAGGAAGATCCCACCTGCCACGGAGCAACTAAGCCTGTGTCACACAACTACTGAGCCTGCGCTCTAGAGCCCACAAGCCACAACTACTGAGCCCACGTGCCAGAGCTACTGAAGCCTGCGCGCCTGGAGCCCGTGCTCCACAACAAGAGAAGCCACCGCAATGAGAAGCCCACGCGCTGCAACGAAGAGTAGCCCCCGCTCGCCGCAACTAGAGAAAGCCCATGAGCAGAACAAAGACCCAACACAGCCATAAATAAATAAATTTATTTTAAAAAATAAAAATAAATAAAAGGGTTAGCAGGGGGACTTCCCTAGTGGCGCAGTGGTTAAGACTCTGCGCTCCCAAGGCAGGGGGCCCAAGTTCAATCCCTGGTCAGGGAACTCAATCCCACATGCATGCTGCAACTGAGTTCGTGTGCCTCAACTAACGAGCCCACCGGCCGCAACTGAGACCCAGTGCAACCAAACAAATAAATTTTTTTTTAATAAATAAATAAAAGGGTGAGCAGGGGTATCAGCCCCCAAACCTCCAGAGGTACGTTTCACTGTTGACCAGAAGTGCAACTGTACTGAAGGGCTACTGTGAAATCTCCACCTGTCAGGGTCACTGAATAGTCCACAGTATCCTACTCTTGCCCTCGAAAAAAGTCATTGTTGGATAATGTAACAGCCACAAGGCTTCTTTTATAATGATCACACCCACTAACAGCCCTCATGGAATTGGTGGAAAGAAAAAGTATACCTTAGATGCATATTTTCCATATATTATACCTTTCCTCGGTGACAAGAGAAGGAAATACAGTACTCCGTTGGGCCATTTTCTTTTTAATAGTTCACATCTGTTGAAAAAATAAGCATTAAATTATTTAACGGTTTATATCTACAACTTAAATGACCTCTAAAGCTTATTATTAATTTACTAAGGGGATCAAAAATTATGCTGCCATGCTGATCAATTATATTATTAAATACCTTATATCTTATATACAATAGAAACAGAAGATGTCTCTAAATAAGGAGAAAAGAGTCAAACATCAAAATGCTTCTGCTAGATAGATCAACAAGGACTGTCAAATGGAGTTTCCTTAAGTTTTCTCACCCCGTATCTGCATCTCAAGCTTGAGAAACCACTTTTAAAGAAACAACATAGTTTCTTCAATAGACTTAGTCAGTCCTGTACTTCTCCACAGGAATGTACAGGAAACTACGTTAGGAAATTTGATCTCAGCAAATTTAGCAAATTCCGTAGCAAATGAAGAGCATTATTTAAACATTAATCTTAACAAAACAATGCATGATCAACGGGATCTGATTTGGGGGAACTTAGCTATCCACTAAGGGAATGAGAATGATACTCTTCATTAAAACCTTCAAAGTGAAAGCAATTATACTCCAATAAAGACATTAAAAAAAATAAATAAATAAAACCTTGAAACTGTATTATAAGATATAATCATTCATATTACATCAGGCATATAAAAGGAAGAGTTGATCATCACAATGCATTAGAAATCTGAACAAAATCGGATGGTTTTAAAAATTTCTCATTACTGGAGATTGGTTCAAGATGGCGGAGTAGAAGGACGTGCGCTCACTCCCTCTTGCAAGAGCACCAGAATCACAACTAACTGCTGAACAGTCATCGACAGGAAGACACTGGAACTCACCAAAAAAGATATCCCACATCCAAAGACAAAGGAGAAGCCGCAGTGAGACAGTAGGAGAGGCGCAATCACAGTAAAATCAAATCCCATAACCGCTGGGTGGGTGACTCACAAACTGGAGAACATTTATACCACAGAAGTCCACCAACTGGAGTGAAGGTTCTGAGCCCCACGACAGGCTTCTCAAACTGGGAGTCCAGCAACAGGAGGAGGAATTACCAGAAAATCAGACTTTGAAGGCGACTGGGATTTGATTGCAGGGCTTTGACAGGACAGGGGGAAACAGACTCCACTCTTGAAGATCACACACAAAGTAGTGTGCGCAACAGGACCCAGGGGGAAGGAGCAGTGACCCCACAGGAGACTGAACCAGACCTACCTGCTAGTGTTGGAGGGTCTCCTGCAGAGGCGGGGGGGCGGCTGTGGCTCACCGCGGGGACAAGGACACTGGCAGCAGAAGTTCTGGGAAGTACTCCTTGGCGTGAGCCCTCCTGGAGTCCGCCATTAGCCCCACCAAAGAGCCTGCAGGCTCCAGTGCTGGGTCGCCTCAGGCCAAACAACCAACAGGGAGGGAACTCAGCCCCACCCATCAGCAGACAAGTGGATTAAAGTTTTACTGAGCTCTGCCCATCAGAGCAACACCCAGCTCTACCCACCACCAGTCCCTCCCATCAGGAAGCTTGCACAGGCCTCTTAGATAGCCTCATCCACCAGAGGGCAGACAGCAGAAGCAAGAAGAACTACAGTCCTGCAGCCTGTGGAAAGAAAACCACATTCACAGCACAATAGACAAAATGAAAAGGCAGAGGACTATGTACCAGATGAAGGAGCAAGATAAAACCCCAGAAAAACAGCTAAATGAAGTGGAGATAGGAGACCTGCCAGAAAAAGAATTCAGAATAATAACAGTGAAGATGATCCAGGACCTCGGAAAAAGAATGGAGGCAAAGATCAAGAAGATGCAAGAAATGTTTAACAAACACCAAGAAGAATTAAAGAACAAACAAACAGAGATGAACAATACAATAACTGAAATGAAAAACACAGTAGAAGGAATCAACAGCAGAATAACTGAGGCAGAATAACAGATAAGTGACCTGGAAGACAGAATGACAGAATTCACTGCCGCAGAACAGAATAAGAAAAAAGAATGAAAAGAAATGCAGACACCAACATTCACATTATAGGGGTGCCAGAAGGAGAAGAGAGAGAGAAAGGACACGAGAAAATATTTGAAGAGATTATAGTTGAAAACTCGCCTAACATGGGAAAGGAAACAGCCACCCAAGTCCAGGAAGCACAGAGTCCCAGGCAGGATAAACCCAAGGAGAAACATGCCAAGACACATAGTAATCAAATTGACAAAAACTAAAGACAAAGAAAAATTATTAAAAGCAACAAAGGAAAAATGACAAATAACATACAAGGGAACTCCAATAAGGTTAACAGCTGATTTCTCAGCAGAAACTCTATAAGCCAGAAGGGAGTGGCACGATATACTTAAAGTGATAAAAGGGAAGAACCTACAACCAAGATTACTCTACCCGGCAAGGATCTCATTCAGATTCGACGGAGAAATCAAAAGCTTTACAGACAAGCAAAAGCTAAGAGAATTCAGCACCACCAAACCAGCTCTACAACAAATGCTAAAGGAACTTCTCTAAGTGGGAAACACAAGAGAAGAAAAGAACCTATAAAAACAAACCCAAAACAATTAAGAAAATGGTCATAGGAACATACATATCGATAATTACCTTAAACGTGAATGGATTAAAGGCTCCAACCAAAAGACACAGGCTTGCTCAATCAATACAAAAACAAGACCCATATATATGCTGTCTACAAGCGACCCACTTCAGACCTAGGGACACATACAGACTGAAAGTGAGGGGACAGAAAAAGATATTCCATGCAAATGGAAATCAAAAGAGAGCTGGAGTAGCAATACTCATACCAGATAAAATAGACTTTAAAATAAAGCATGTTACAAGAAACAAGGAAGGACACTACATAATGATCAAGGGATCAATCCAAGAAGAAAATATAACAATTATAAATATATATGCACCCAACACAGGAGCACCTCAACACATAAGGCAAATGCTAACAGCTATAAAAGAAGAAATTGACAGCAACACAATAACAGTGGGGGACATTAACACCACACTGGCACCAATGGACAGATCATCCAAACAGAAAATTAATAAGGAAACACAAGCTTTAAATGACACAATAGACCAGATACATTTAATTGACATTTATAGGACATTCCACCCAAAAACAGCAGATTACACTTTCTTCTCAAGTGCACACAGAACATTCTCCAGAACAGATCACATCTTGGGTCACAAATCAAGCCTTGGTAAATTTAAGAAAACTGAAATCATATCAATGACTTCCTTGATTTGATTGAAATCATATCAATCATATCTTTTCCAACCACAATGCAATGAGATTAGAAATAAATTACAGGGAAAAAATGTAAAAAACACAAACACATGGAGGCTAAACAATACGTTACTAAATAACCAAGAGATCACTGAAGAAATCAAAGAGGAAATCAAAAAATACCTAGAGGCAAATGACAATGAAAACACAACGATCTAAAAATGATGGGATTCAGCGAAAGCAGTTCTAAGAGGGGAGTTTGTAGCAATACAATCCTATCTCAAGAAACAAGAAAAATCTCAAATAAAAAATCTAACCTTACACCTAAAGGAACCAGAGAAAGAAGAACAAACAAAACCCAAAGTTAGCAGAAGAAAAGAAATCATAAAGATCAGAGCAGAAATAAATGAAATAGAAACAAAGAAAACAATAGCAAATATCAATAAGACTAAAAGCTGGTTCTTTGAGAAGATAAACAAAATTGATAAACCTTTAGTCAGACTCATCAAGAAAAAGAGGGAGAGGACTCAAATCAATAAAATTAGAAATGAAAAAGGAGAAGTTACAACAGACACCGCAGAAATACAAAGCATCAAAAGAGACTACTACAAGCAATTCTATGCCAATAAAATGGACAACCTGGAAGAAATGGACAAATTCGTAGAAAGGTATAACCTTCCAAGACTGAACCAGGAAGAAACAGAAAATATAAACAGACCAATCACAAACAATGAAATTGAAATTGTGATTAAAAATCGTCCAACAGGGCTTCCCTCGTGGTGCAGTGGTTGACAGTCTGCCTGCTGATGCAGGGGACATGGGTTCGTGCCCCGGTCCGGGAAGATCCCACATGCCACGGAGCGGCTAGGCCCATGAGCCATGGCCGCTGAGCCTGCACGTCTGGAGCCTATACTCCGCAACTGTAGAGGCCACAACAGTGACAGGCCCGCATACTACAAAAAAAAACACACACACAAAAAAATCTTCCAACAAACGGAAGTCCAGGACCAGATAGCCTCAAAGGTGAATTGTATCAAACATTTAGAGAAGCGCTAACACCCATCCTTCTCAAACTCTTCCCAAAAACTGCACAGGAAGGAACACTCCCAAACTCATTCTACAGGGCCACCATCACCCTGATACCAAAACCAGACAAAGGTACTACAAAAAAAGAAAATTACAGACCAATATCACTGATGAATATAGATGCAAAAATCCTCAACAAAATACTAGCAAACAGAATCCAACAACACATTAAAAGGATCATACACCATGATCAAGTGGGATTTATCCCAGGGATGCAAGGATCCTTCAATATATGCAAATCAATCAATGTGATACACCATTTAACAAACTGAAGGATAAAAACCATATGGTCATCTCAATAGATGCAGAAAAAACTTTTGACAAAATTCAACACCCATTTATGATAAAAACTCTCCAGAAAGTGGGCATAGAGGGAACCTACCTCAACATAACAAAGGCCACAGATGATAAACCCACAGGAAACATCATTCTCAATGGTGAAAAACTGAAACTATTTCCTCTAAGATCAGGAACAAGACAAGGATGTCCACTCTCACCACTCTTACTCAACATAGTTTTGGAAGTCCTAGCCACAGCAATCAGAGAAGAAAAAGAAATAAAAAGAATACAAATTGGAAAAGAAGAAGTAAAACTGTCACTGTTTGCAGACGACATGATACTATACATAGAGAATCCTAAAGATGCCACCAGAAAACTGCTAGAGTTAATCAATGAATTTGGTAAAGTTGTGGGACACAAAATTAATGCACAGAAATCTCTTGCATCCCTATACACTAATGATGAAAGATCAGAAAGAGAAATTAAGGAAACAATCCCATTCACCACTGCAACAAAAAGAATAAAATACCTAGGAATAAACATAATTAAGGAGGTAAAAGAGCTGTACTCAGAAAACCATAAGACACTGATGAAAGAAATCAAAGATGACACAAAACAGATGGAGAGAAATACCATGTTCTTGGATTGCAAGAATCAATATTGTGAAAATGACTATACTACCCAAAGTAGTATAGTATATTGAATCTACAGATTCAATGCAATCCCTATCAAATTACCAATGGCATATTTTACAGAACTAGAACAAAAAATCATAAAATTTGTATGGAGACACAAAAGACCCCAAATAGCCAAAGCAATCTTGAGAGAAAACAACAGAGCTGGAGGAACCAGACTCCCTGACTTCAGACTATACTACAAAGCTACAGTAATCAAGACAATATGGTACTGGCACAAAAACAGAAATACAGATCAATGGAACAGTATAGAAAGCCCAGAGACAAACCCACGCACCTATGGTGAACTAATCTATGACAAAGAAGGCAAGGACATACAATAGAGAAAAGACAGTCTCTTCAATAAGTGGTGCTGGGAAAACTGGACAGCTACATGTAAAAGAATGAAATTAGAACACTCCCTAACACCATATACAAAAATAAACTCAAAATGGGTTAGAAATCTAAATGTAAGATGGGACACTATAAAACTCTCAGAGGAAAACATAGGAAGGACAATCTTTGACATAAATCACAGCAAGATCTTTTTTGACATACCTGCTAGAGTAATGGAAATAAAAACAAAAATAAACAAATGGGACCTAATGAAACTTAAAAGCTTTTGCACAGCAATGGAAACCATAAACAAAACGAAAAGACAACCCTCAAAATGGGAGAAAATATTTGCAAACAAATCAACAGACAAAGGATTAATCTCCAAAATATATAAATAACTCATGCAGCTCAATATTAAAAAAACAAACAACCCAATCCAAAAATGGGCAGAAGACCTAAGTAGACAATTCTCCAAAGAAGACATACAGATGGCCAAGAGGTACATGAAAAGACGCTGAACATCACTAATTATTAGAGAAGTGCAAATCAAAACTACAATGAGGTATCACCTCACACCGGTTAGAATGGGCATCATCAGAAAATTTACAGACAACAAACAAATGCTGGAGAGGGTGTGGAGAAAAGGGAACCCTCTTGCACTGTTGGTGGGAATGTAAATTGATACAGCCATTATGGAGAGCAGTATGGAGGTTCCTTAAAAAACTAAAAATAGAATTACCATATGACCCAGCAATCCCACTCCTGGGCATATACCCAGAAAAAACCATAATTCAAAAAGACACATGCACCCCAATGTTCACTGCAGCATTATTTACAATAGCCAGGTCATGGAAGCAACCTAAATGCCCATCAACAGACGAATGGATAAAGAAGATATGGTACATATATACAATGAAATATTATTCAGCCATAAAAAGGAATGAAATTGGGTCATTTGTAGAGACGTGGATGGACCCAGAGACTGTCACACAGAGTGAAGTAAGTCAGAAAGAGAAAAACAAATACCGTATATTTAACACATCTATGTGGAATCTAGAAAAATGGTACAGATGAACCAGTTTGTAAGGCAGAAATAGAGACACAGATGTAGAGAACAAATGTATGGACACCAAGGGGGGAAAGCGGGGGCGATGGGGGGGTAGGATGAACTGGGAGATTCAGATTGACATGTATACACTGATGTGTATAAAATGGATAACTAATAAGAACCTGCTGTATAAAAATAAATAAAATAAAATTCAAAAAAATTTCATTACTTAGGTTTCTCAATACTGTTGTTAATTGCCTTAAAACAATGCCTAGTAACTGTGATCTGATTCAGTAATTAGTTCTCATTTAGATGTTGGATTCAAAAAGCATTTCTGATTGAAACCATTGTTTTGGCATCATCTATCCAGTATGTTATTTTTAGAGTTTCAAAATGTGAACATTTACTTTTCTAGACAAAGAAGTTTGAATTTAAACAAAATGCATTTAAGAAAAAAAGTGATTCAGGCCAAACAATCTACAATGCCAAAGGAGTTCTTCAGTATTAAAGATAATAATTTTTGCCATTTAGACTACAAAAATTAAGCCAGTGTGAAAGATGTTAATATTTAGAATCACAGAATCTTTACAATTCTGAAGTTGTAAAATAACTTAGCTGGAGTGTTAATCTATAGAATAACCCAACCTAAGAGACATTTTGCATCTATTATGTAGACAACCTAAACAGGTAAGATAAAAATCCCCTCCCTCAAGGGCTTCACAGCCTACAGAGAAAGGTAGACATCCCCACCAACCAGCAAACACTGGGATAACTGGCTAACTAATCATATGAACAGAAACGCATGGGGAGAAAACACTAACTCAAAAAGTTATATTCACCCTTATGTCCACTGCAGCATTATTTAAAATAGCCAAGATATGGACACTACCTAAGTGTGATGAATAGATAATGTGAGATGTACACACACATACACACCCACGCACACGCAAATACATACACACATGCACAGTGGAATACTATTCAGCCAGAAAAAAAGAATAAAATCTTGTCATTTGCAACTGTATGATCTTACTTTAAATCTTAAAAAACAAAACAAACACACAAAAACCCCACCAAACTTATAGATACAGAAAACGGAATGATCGTTGCCAGAGCCAGGCACTGGGAAGTAGGCAAAATGGGTGAAGGGGGTCAAAGGAACAGACTTGCAGCTATAAAATAAATAAGCCATAGGAATGTAATGTCAGCATGATGTCTATAGTTAATAATACTGTATTGCATATTTGAAAGATCCTAAGAAAGTAAATCTTAAAAGTTCTCATCATACACACAAAAAATTTTGTAACCATGTGTGCTGACCGATGTCAACCAGACTTATGGTGGTGATCATTTTGTAATATATACAAATATAGAGTCGTTATGTTGTATACCTGAGACTAATATAACACTATATGTCAATTACACCTCAATGTAGAAAAAAAATTTTTAACATTAAAAAAAAAAATGGGGAGGAAAAAGGGAGAGGGCTTTGTGTTTTTCCTGGGTAGCAACTAGCTCAGGGAAGGACGGATGAGAATGAGTAGGAGTTCCCAAAGTAGAGAACAGAGAGGTTGTGCCATACTTTCTCTGTGCCACACTCCGGGATTCCCTCTACTTCCTTTACTCTCAACACACCCCAGCCTAACCCCTTCTTCAGCCTCATCCCTGGCCACTCCATACCAGAGCCCAGTTAACTCTAACCCTCCCCAAAGCCGCCCCACCTACCACCGTCCTGCAGCATGTTGCTGCCATCATACCTTTGCCTGTGTGCTCTATCAGAAATGCTCTTCCCACCTCTGCCTGCCGAGAAAACTCGTACTAATCCTGTAAGGCCCCACCAGCCCTTCAATTCAATAAAATGGCTCCCTCGTGTGTATCCTTTAGGTCTTTATTCTGTGTGTTTTATACTACTTACTATGTCCTATTATTCTTAGGTGTTTAATAGTCTGTCTCCCCTACTAACTTATATGCTCCTTCAGGGCACGTTTCAAATCTTAACGGACACAGAGCTGACCTACAAGAATCCACACAATGGACTTCCCTGGTGGCGCAGTGGTTGAGAATCTGCCTGCTAATGCAGGGGACACGGGTTCGAGTCCTGGTCTGGGACGATCCCACATGCCGCGGAGCAACTGGGCCCGTGAACCACAACTACTGAGCCTCCGCGTCTGGAGCCTGTGCTCCACAACAAGAGAGGCCGCGACAGTGAGAGGCCCGCACACCGCGATGAAGAGCGGCCCCCGCTCGCTGCAACTAGAGAGAGCCCTCGCACAGAAACGAAGACCCAACACAGCCAAAAATAAATAAATAAATATTTTTTTAAAAAAAAGAATCCACACAATGAGAGCATGATTAGCGTTCCAGTATCAGAAATTGCAGCAATAAAGGCATCAGAGAATACAGTTTAGTTAAAAGTATAGTTCTCTACTGAGACCGAATCCCAAACATTAGTCACTCAACATAATACCTGGGAATGAATGGAGACCTTTGCAATGCCTTCTTCTGAAAGTCATTTCATCCACCTGGAATTATCCTGCCTGAGCTACAGAAGCCCAGCGACATCCCCTTTCTGAAAAAGGAGTCTACCCACCACTCATTGTCTGAGATTGCTTTTCAGTAACACACCTCCGTGTAACAAACCAAGCACTATCCACTCTCTGCGAGAGAAAACGTCACATGGCATGAGTCCACAACACACACTGACGTCTGTCCAGAATTGGTGCCCTTTTCACGAGTGTGGTGGGCAAGCGTTTATCTGTTAGGTCTCTTCGTTGGTTAGTATCATGATTCTTTGCCAGAACAAAGGGATCTATATTCCTAATGAATAAGGATTCAAAATAAATGTCACTGGATTAAGTGACTTATCAAAAATTGTTTCCAGATCTTCCTATTAATTCTGGCTCCCTTGCCTGAGGGCATCAGCTCTTGCATGTTTATAAATCTCATCTCTAGCACCACAAGTGGGTCTGCAACACTATCAGGCAGGTCTGGGTCGTACACTGTTTTGATCGTGCCATATTTTGCTGTTATAGTATCAATCTCCAGTTTATGAGTTTAAAAACCTGGGGAAATCAGGGGAAGGGACAGTAGGTAGAGCAAAGACAGAAGAATTGAAAGAAATAAGAGAGAGTAAAATGACAATGCCCAAAATATGCAATACGTCAACAGAATTTGGAGGTTAAAAGAAGAGTAAAGGGAAATGCTATTATCTAAACCAAAACATTTATTTTTGATTATAAGGATTCTGAGATATTCTCAGATACATATATAGTATTTAATGACAAAAGGAAACATTAATCCCAATAAATTGTTCTATTTTTGTAAGTAAGATGACACTGGATAGAAATACCTACATATCATTTTAATGTAAAATGATACATGAACTTAACAAATTAAAATGACAATTTTTACGGAAGCATTAAAATTTAGTGTTTCAGTTTACTATTACAATACAGCACTGATGTGTTCTGCTGAGTGTCAGAATTTAAAAAATAGGCAAAGCATTTATGAATTAAGTCGTTGTAATGTGGTGGTGGGGAGAAAAAAAAAAGCGGATTTCCTTATAGTTAAAAATAGAGTGAAAGGAGAGAGGGCGGAGAACAGTGGAAGGCGTGTCTAGGAAGACAGGTGGGAGTGTTCCTTAACTGATCTCTGAGGCCAGGCTCACGCTTGGACTCTGTCCTGGGGCAGCAAGGACTGATCAGGGATGGGAAACTCAAGGGCAGTGAACAGCCAGCGGCGAGAGCATCTCAGAATAGGGGAGAGGTTGCAGTGGCAGATGCTGGACCAGGAATCCCTCCTGGGAGGGACAGGATGGGGCCCAGGAGGGAAGAGGGGCTGAGGGTTCCCTCAGAGCCTCTTTACTCCTTTCTCTCCATTGCTATTCAGCTCTTCTCCCTCCCCTCTCACTGCCTCCTCTCGCTTGATTTTCTCTTTTCCTCCCACTCACCCCTCTCCATTCATCTTCTTTTGCTCTTTCCCTCTTCTTAACTTTCTCTTTCCACAGTCCATTTTCCTTCCCCCTACCATCTCTCCTTTCCCTCCTTTGCGCTCTCCCTTCCCACAGCTACAGTCCAACATACTTTTCCATCGTGGGAGACATGGGTGGTGGGGTCAGGAAGGTCCTTATTTGAAGCCCGGCTTCCCCAATAACTATGATCCTAGTGGGCTTGTCGGGTTGGGGACCACAGAACTAACAGCTGCTCCCTCTTTGGAGTGCTGACCCCATGTCAGGCATTCATGCAGCATGGTTGTGGGCATGAACGGAATTCATCCTCACGATCATTCGTGAAGGGTCTGATCTTATCACCTCCATTTAACCAGAGGAAACAGAGACCTAGAAATGTTCAGCAACTGGCCCGATGTCACAAGAAGGAAGAGATCAGGGATCTGAGCCTAGGGCCCCGGCCTTTTCATCAGCAGGCATCACCCATAGAGAGGTGGTGGGGTGTCCAGAACAGAGTCTGGCCTCGGGGCACTGGATATGCTTCCAAAAAGGGCTGTTCCTTTCTCTTCCCTGCTTAATGTCCTTTCATCACATCTGACAGAAAATAGATCTGTTTTCTAAAGTAAAACTTTATGTAAAAGGTTCAGCAAATATAGTATTCATTTGTTTAAAGCCCTATTATATTGTTTACTGTGGTGGGTTAGTGGGGAAATCATTAGGTACTTGCTATTACCTTTTCATTTGGCCAAAGCTGTCCCTCCGGCACCGATGTGTGCTGAGGTTACAGCTGGACTGAAGCCATGCTACTGTAACTTGTGTTTTTGAAACCAGAGTCCATACATGAAAAAAACAATTTGTGGGAATACCCTGGCGGTCCACTGGTTAGGACTCTGCACTCTCACTGCCGAGGGCCCGAGTTTGATCCCTGGTCATGGAACTAAGACCTCACAAGCCTCGCAGCACAAGCCACACACACACACACACACACATACACACAAATTGCAACACACATACTTTGTATGAAGAAATTTGGAACATTTTAAAAAACACCTTTCCTTAAACTGAAAAATGCTTTTTGTGATTAATAAAGTAATATAATTTAAAAATTTAGGCTCTACATAAAGGTATGAAGAATAAATTGAAAATCACCACTCAGAGAGTGTTGATATGTACATCAATTTACCTTGTTTTAAGATCTCTCTTCAGGATACATATAATTTTCCTTTATGAAAAAAAATGAAATCCTACTCTATACTATGTGTACCCTGCATTTCCTAAATAACACTATAACCTGAACATCTTTCTGTCAATATGTAAAGATACATATCACAATTTTTAATGCCTGCATAATATTCCATTAAATGGACCTATCATACTCGTTAGGCAGCCCCTGACTGATGGATATCTACACTGAAATACTATTTATAGTCCAGGTTTAGTTCAACTTTTTGGTCTCGTTTTCCTTTTCTTTCCTTTGTTCTACAAAATGACACAGGTAGTATAAAAAGTCAGTGGGGCAGATTGCAAGCTACTTTCAAAACTGAAGTTAAGGTGAGACACTGACAATGAAACCTAAAGAATCAAGGAGGGATGAAATCAGCAGATCTGTAAGAACAACCCAAGATACCGCCAATACTCCCAGCAGAAACAAGGCAGTCATCACGCCTGTGCTCACTGGCTCACTGTCAGTCTTCGGCTCTATACTGTGAGCTCCATGAGGAGTTGTACTGTCCACAGCACAGTCACAAGCACCTGGCACATAGCTGATCAATAAGTGTTTGCTGGATGAATGAATCTCAAGGAGAGATGACTACAATGAAGTCATTTCAAAATGCTGAATTTAATCAACTGAATTATATTCCAACTAGAGACTTAATGGGCAACCAGAAAGGGAGATGGGACACACAGCATGTCTAGTAAAAGCAGAGTATGGAGAGGCAAAGTTGATCAGTGTTTCCAAGAACCTAAGAAACTGGGGTAGCAGGAAGAACCCTATTATGGACAGGGATGCATGAAGCTGTCAGGGCTCAATGACACTGGCCACTCAGATGATCCTGTCACTCCTCTTGCCTGAGCCCGCACTCACCAAGCACATCATTTAGCTTCCCATGTGGATGTGCACAAAAGGAGAAAACACAGGAATCAGCAAACTCGAGCCCCAGGCTACATGCCAGCTTCCCTTCTCATCATGAATTAGTACTCTGACGTGACACCTCTGATGAGAACTACACTTGGGTAAGTCAGTCTTCTGAAATCTGAACGTCTCTGACTGTCCTAACAGTGCTGAGTATTTAAACCATGACACTGAAACATGGGACCTATTGTGAAGGCCAGATTCCTGCAGAGGTGGCCCCCATGCTCCTAACCTGCGGGAATTCATACCTGGGTAAACCCCTCCCCTGAGTGTGGTGGGACCTGGGACTTGCTCCTAACCGACAGAATACAGCAGAGACCAGCCAAGGGGCAGTCACCTGGACCCCGTCGGTAGGTGCAGTCAGCTGGGACTCTGACACCAAATTATATAGGGTATACTTCTGATTACTGGGAAGAGAATATTTATTTCATAACCTAACTTTTAAGTCATTTAATAGATATCTAAATGGTTGTGTTAGAAAAATCTCAAAAGGATATTGTAGAAGGACTTCCCTGGTGGCACAGGGGTTAAGAATCTGCCTGCTAATGCAGGGGACACAGGTTGGAGCCCTGGTCCGGGAAGATCCCACATGCCGCAGAGCAACGAAGCCTGTGCACCACAAGTACTGAGCCTGCTCTCTACAGCCCGCAAGCCACAACTACTGAGCCTGCATGCGACAATTACTGAAGCCCGCACGCCTAGAGCCCGTGCTCCACAACAAGAGAAGCCACCACAATGAGAAGCCCGCACAATGCAATGAAGAGTAACCCCTGCTCACCGCAACTAGAGAAAGCCCGCACGCAGCAAAAGACCCAACGCAGCCAAAAATAAAATTTAAAAATAAAAAATTTTTTAAAAAGGATATTATAGAAAGAATAAGAACTTTAACAGTTTCTTTCCTAACACTGGCTCTGTTCTGGCCCGTGGAAGAAAATTATAAAATAAATCTAACTTGCTGCAAGAGATAAAAACACAAGAGATACCAATTTATCCCATCAGATTGGCAGACTGAGTATAGACGGGAGCACATGTGGGACAATGGGAACACCAGGTGGGAATGGGAAGTACCACCACTTTGGAAAGTAATCCTCAATATCTAGTAAAGCTGAAGATGAACAAACCTCATGACCCAATAATTCCACTGCTAAGAAATACCCAGAAAGCTTCTCACACATGTCCACAGCAGACCTTTAGAAGAGTACTTAAGGCAGCACTGTTTTCTAAGAGCAAAAAAGTGGGCAGAGAGGGGGTACTGAACACCCATCATTAGGCAAATGGATGGATAAACTGTGATATATTCATGCAGTGAAAGAACAAACAGTTGTGGAAATAACTGGATTAGAATGACAAGTCCCAACACGAACCACTCTCACAAATACATTAAGTAAAAAAGCAAGCTGAAGAAGGGTATGGACACTATGATGACATTTTCATAAAAGTTTAAAATATGCCAAATAATATGCCAAATCTATAACATCTAAAGACGAATGTAGAAATGACAAACACCAAATCAACGTCATATTCATCTCTGAGTGGGAGACAGAGGACTACAGGGGGCTTCAACTAAATGCATACTGTTTAACTTCTTCCATTTATTTTTCATTATATCATCAAAAAAGAAAGAAAATTACTTCTTCCTGCCCTCACTTAAAAAAACCCAAATCTGGCCTTTCCTGGTGGTGCAGTGGTTGAGAGTCCGCCTGCGGATGCAGGAGACAAAGGTTCGTGCCCTGGTCCGGGAAGATCCCACATGCCGCGGAGCGGCTGGGCCCGTGAGCCATGGCCGCTGAGCCTGCACGTCCGGAGCCTGTGCTCCGCAATGGGAGAGGCCACAGCAGTGAGAGGCCCGCGTACCGCAAAAAAAAAAAAAACCCAAATCTGCAAAGACCATGAGCTTGAAGGGAGTCCAACTGTTAGTCCCTCAGGACATGCACAGAACTCAATCTTGCCCTGTACATTCTGAGGACCACCAAATTAGAATTACAGGGCAACAGTAACTAATGTCCATCAAATCTCTACCCTTCACGCCTTTTTCCATACTGAATATGTGACCTTATCTAGATGTCAACATTTTCTATAAATGGTTATTGGTTAAATGTCCAACAACAAAAGAGTAGTTAAAACATGGAACATCCACTCAAAAGGATACCAATAGCTCTTTAAAATAATGGTTACAAAGAGTATGAAGTAACATAGAAAATATTTACTAGCTATAATGTTATCTTTTTTTTTTTTTCTTTTAAGAACAAGATTTGAAACTGGATTTTCCGTACTATATAGAACCATAACCAGGGCCTGGGAACAGAGCTTTGCCCTGGGGCACAATTTAGGTGGGGCAAACATTTTATGAGCTTAGAGGACCCTTCAAATTTTTAAGTTCTACCCCTGCTATCTTCCTCTCCAAGGTGGGGAGCTTGCCCGACCCTGGGCCAGAGATGGATGAGTTATCAAGGACAAGCCCCTCTGTGTGCATAGGCCACCCTCACCTTCCTTCACCCTTCTCCCATCTGACCGCCAGGGGCCCCTCTCTGCAGGAACGCATGCTCCCTTGACTTGTGGCTACCTTCAATGCTACTTCCCTACCCCCACCCCTGCGTCAAATCGCTAAGATTGTTCTATAGTGTGAAGAGCCGGTATCTGCGTAAATGATGTGTTTTCAGTACTAAGAGGAGGCAGAGGGCTGTGCAACTGAGGCCAGGGATGACTAATTCAAAAGCCAAAGCACTGATAAGAAGGTCAAAGAAGGACCACTGGTAATAGCAGGAACTTTCCATAAATTAATAACGGGGCTCAGACTGGGGGAGTGCCTCCTAATTATGTATAAAGAAAATGAAACAGCATAAATAAGCACACCCTGTCTCCTTCTTAAGAGGCAGTTCACCTCTCCCTATATCTGGCCGGAATTTTGGAGAAGGGATGAGCCATCTTTAGGAGGCAAGAGATAGATGGGCCCCTGGGCCAGACAGCCGGTGTCCGTCAAGTGGAGTAAAACCGAAGCTTTGTTCTCACCCAGACACTCCAAGGACAAAGCTTGCGGCAGAAGCTGAGTTCTGCTAAAGTAAAGAGATAAGGTGCCCACTCCTGAGGTCAAGGAAAACTTCCCTGTCTGCACATGCGCAGGAAGGCGCCTTGGGGGTCAAAAAGGGAGGGGGTGTCACCCCATCGTGAGTGTGGAAGGCACCCACAGGCCTCTGCGGAGGGATCCATCTTAGCAAAAACTTGCGCACACATCTTGGGGAGGGTCCTAGGCCCAGTCAGATGTGAAAAAAGAAACGAGATAATTGGCCAAATGTAAACAAAGACCAGAAGGGCTGTCCCCTGTAAGTGACTTAAATCCCCTCTTCACTGCGCTCCTCATCCAGGACTCCCACACTCCCCTCCAGGTGTGTATTTCTGCCTTGCTTCTGTCTTAAATAAACAAACTGCTTCTCTGTGTGCTCTCCCATACGTTGTGCTGTGTCTTTAGTAATACACTTTGTACCTGTTTTTAGTTTTTTTGTTTTTTTTGTTTTTTTTTTTTTTTGCGGTACGCGGGCATCTCACTGTTGTGGCCTCTCCCGTTGTGGAGCACAGGCTCCAGACGCGCAGGCTCAGCGGCCGTGGCTCACGGGCCCAGCCGCTCCGCGGCATGTGGGATCCTCCCGGACCGGGGCACAAACCCGTGTCCCCTGCATCGGCAGGCGAACCCCCAACCACTGCGCCACCAGGGAAACCCTGTTTTTACAGTTTTTGCCTCCTTGAAACATTCTTGCTTTCAAACGGGGTAAAGAGCTAGGGCCAATTTGCTTCTAGCCTCTAGCCCCTGGTGGACTCGCACCTAGGATTCCTGGTTTTCATCCAGGCTACCCAGGTTCAGTTGCTGGGCAGGGAACTAAGATCTCTCCTCAGGACCTCTCACTGCTGTCCCTTCGAGATCACTTACTAGAAATATATTGGGCTAGCATACTTTGGGATGTAGATGGCATTATGGTTATGAGGTGGATCTGAGGGAAATCTTGGGTAAGTCTCCAAAGGAAGGAATGTTGTAAGGCCTTACACGGCCTCTACGACGTTGGGCATCTTCACAACAAAACGTCCCTCTCTGGACGCATTAGGTCAACGGCAAATGAAGCTTACCTGACACAGTCTGATATATATATTTTTTCAATAGCACATTACCCCAGCAACCCAGAAATCCCTCAGCCATCCTGGAGACAGTGTGGCAGGGGTTCCTGTGCTAGAAGTACTATTATAATAATATTTTTTTAAACAGTGCAAAGAAATAAAACAATGGCCCTGGGTACATTTCTATTCTACTTTTCCTTCTTTTCAAAATACTTCAATGAGTATGCTATTTTCAAGACAAAAATTTAAGTGAAAACTTCTTGCATAAAAGAATGAACCAATGAGAAAAGACACACAAACAAACAGAAAATGCAGAAATTGCCCATTTCTAGCTCTCAAAACCAAAGAGACACGACTGATTCTGGGTGTAAAAGAGTCAATGGCTCAGTTAAAGTAAGTTTGCTGTTAAGTTTTGTTTTACCGTGGTTAAAAACATATAACATAAAATGGACCACCTTAAACATTTTTAAGTTTAGAGTATAGTATTAACTACATGCACACTGTGGTACAACAGATCTCCAGAACTTTTTCACCTTCCAAAACTGAAACTCTGTATCGACTGAACAACTCCCAGTTTGCTAATTTGTACCCATTCCCTGTGGGTACATAAGGAGGCTTGAGCCCAGGACCCGCGTGAAAGCCCCCGTGGAGACCTGGATTGCCCTTCTATCAGGCTCGGGGCTGCCATCAGTGGGAACCACCAGCACGGCATTCCAAACAGCTTCGGCTCCAGGAAGAGTGAGTCCTTCCCCCACCCCGCCACCAACGGGATCCCAAGGCAGTTATTTCCAATCATTTTTGTGGAAATGGCTTTCAATCCACCTTGCAAGACCTGTGTCCTTTCCGCTCCGCATGAGTGCATTCAGCAGGGGAATTCTGTCGATGCTAGAAAGGTGAAGGGTGGCTGTATTTCTGACCCATACGAAAACGAACTTCAAAATGTTCAAATCATTTACAGTGGCCTTGCAGTCAGGGCAGGGACTGCTGCATCACTGATGGGATCCTGTAAATCTGCAACATACACGTGGCCTCCGACAGGTCCAGATGGATTCACGAGTGGACTGAAATCATCGGGACCCCTGGAACTCAAGGAGTGGCCACCGATGTTGCTCTAATCCACTCTGCACAGCTTGGAACGACGCTAACATTTTTAGGAGAATCCCTGCAAAAACAGATTGGTTTCTGTTCCCATCTATTAATAACAGCTATTTTGAAATGCTATTTAAATCTTCTATTGTTAATTTGAACTTTTCGTGGGTTCTGTCTCCCCAGCTGAGCTGCGGTCGGGCAGCAGGGACTACACACCACGTGGATCTGGAACCCCCCTGAGATGGGTGCAGTGCCCCTTCACAGATGCTCGTAAACATTGGTTCATTTGCTTGTTCTACTTTGGTAAGGCCCATCATTTTAATTACTGACTGGCTCTGCCCAAATGACATATCAATTGCTGACTCAAGGTGCCTTCCAGCCGTGAGCTCTGCTCCAGGCTGCCCTGCAGTGAGCACGGGCGCTCACCCATGCCCGCACCCACACCAGAAGTGTGTTCGTATTACCTTTAGGGTGTTTTATTATGATCCACAGCTATATTTGGCAACTTTTCTTTCTAGCATTAGAGAAGACACATTACCACATGTTAAAAAAGGAATCTGCCGAATGCACCAGCTAGAACAGAAAAAGTATTATGAAAAGCCTGCGTAAACTCTCTCCCTCCCAAACTACCTACACCCCCGATGCATCCAGGATAGTACAGAGGAGGGGAAGGCATGACTCTGTATACTCACGCGGACACAATGCTAGTCGTGACTTTTGGGTTCATACCCGACACCAGTCTTTGGCTGAAAAGCTAAGCATTTGGGCTGGAAAGAAAGATCCAGCCTCCTGTCTCTGCCCTTTTCCTCATACATGGCGGGAGGGGCCTGGACTTCCCCGTCGAACACAGGAGTCTGTGAGAGACTCTTTTATCTGGAGTAACGACTTGAGTTCAGCACATTAATATTGTAACTATTTTAGAGAGGGCAGGGGAGGCCTCCTGAGCTCTTCTAGAGATAATTAAAAACGGGGGGAAAAAAAAGAAATCTGAAATAAACAAAAAACAAGCTGAAGGCACCAGGGGTTTCTGAATAACATCTTCCCGGTTAAACAATTTTAAGAATTCCATAATGCAAAAGCAACCCCCCTCATTCTCTCCCACGTAAACACGCTTGTTATTTCAGCCCCACTCAGCTGAGCAGCAGAATCTCCTGCCTTCACTTCTGCAGCTACTTTGTCCAGAGATGTTATTGGCACAAAAGCGTTCTCAGGAGAGGAAAAAGGCTGACCGTAGCCAGCAAGTGCAGGTACACCTCAAGGAGGAATACTCCTGTTCCGGTAACCTCAACAACTCACCACCCTGCGGTCGGATTGCTGACCTCAAGCACCAATTTTGCCTTAACAGACTGAAAACTTCAGCCCTTTTGATGTTTATCAGCACGTTCCCAGTAACTCTCTTGCTGTAGCAGAAAGGTAATCACATAAACCATTTTATTATCACTGATGACTACGTTTTTACAATACCAAGATCTACTGACCCTCGGTGGCGGGGAGAGGCGGGGAATCAAAAAAAGCCCGCCGAGTAGTACAAAGCCATTGTTTCATCCTTTTTTCACCTGCTTTTAGGTTAAAAACCTGTGGGACATGAAACCACATCCAAGAAGTCAAGAAAGAAAAGAATCAATCTAGGGAGAAGGAGGAAAATAGAAGAATTATTAAGAGAAAGGAACAGGCAGAAAGAGTGAAACAAGGAAGAGGAGAAACAGTGAAGGGAGCATGGAGGAAGGGCGGCAGCGCTGACGGGAGCAGAGAGAGAGTCGGGGTGACAATGGAGAGGAGAGAACAGGTGGCTCGAGGGCTCGAAGGGAGGATGTGAGCCTGAGAAACTGCTCCTCACACATTCAGCTGTTCACTTGCAGTGTGAAGAAATAGATGGGCCACTTTTTAATATGCTGTTAGGTTTCTCTCTCTTCTTTTTTTAAAAAATCCAACCTGCCCTTTCTTTGTCTTGACACATATACACAAAGTTAAGATGTCATGGGGGGGGAATCATTGATTCCACTTACAACATGGAAATACCTTTCTGAATTACGTATCGTTTTGCTAACAGGCCCTATTGTGAACCAACACCTACCTGACCCTCAGAGTAAAGCACGGGCCTCACACCTACCACCACGTACGGCACGCTAGCCGACAACTCTTAAGGTCAGCCTGCGCATTCGCTTAATGATTCTAATCAAGCCATTTAGTCCAGTCGACAAATATACACTGAGCCTCTGCAGTGCTGAATAAGACACAGCTCCCGCACTCAGGAGCTTCGAGCTTCGATTCAATAGGGAACTAAACAGACAAGCCACCATGCAAGAGTGAAGAGGCTGGTAGGTGCCAAGTGGTGGCACAAGCCACGCACGGCCTCCAGACAGGGGCAGGATCGGTTTGAACTGGGCCAGCAGGAAATGCATTTGAGAAGCAGCCATTCGAGTGGGCTATTCAAAGGGGTGGGTCAAGTAAATGCAGGATGGCTCGAGAAAGGGTGGAGGGGAGGACAGAGCAGAGGAAGTACTGACCAGTGAAAATTACCGCACACACCGATTCCTGCTGGTAAGCCATGATCAACAGTTGCCAGGACCATGCGCGGAGGCCTTGAATCCACAACAGGAGAGACAGGAGGAATGGAAAGGAAGGGACAAATTGAAGGAGGCTGCGCAGGGAGCGCCGCAACACTCAACAGCCAACTGGATGTAGGAGTGTGAAGAAGAGACAAGTCAGAATAACCCAAGAGAGCAAAAGCAGGTCACAGAGAGGATGATGACAGCACGAAAATCATGACAGATGCACCGAGAGGGACGTGATGTCTCTCTCCCCTGTGGGATGCTTTTCTGTTGATGGATAACCTGGACCTACCCCGAGAAAACTCCAGACAAACCCAGGTCAAAGGGTATTCTACAAAATAAACAGCCTTGCCCTTCCAACGTGTCAAGGTCATGAAAGACAAAGAATGACTGAGGAACTGCCCAGAATAAAGGAAGTTAATGAGGCAAGACAACCAGCACAGTATAAGACCCTGGACCTGGATCCTGGACCAGGAAGAGGATTTTTTTTTTTTTTTAAGATTTTTTTTCCTTCTTTCGCGCTAAAGAACATTATTAGGACTCTTGGTGACACCTGAATAAGGTCTGTAGATTGGATAATAGTACAGAATCAATGTCAATGTTTTGATTTTGATGTTCGTTATGCAAGAAAATGCCCTTGTATTTTTTAGGAAATATACACTAAAGTATCTGAGGGTGGAGGTAAAGGGGCATCATGTCCATAACTTACTCTGAAGGTTCAAAAAAAATCACAACACATGTATGTGTGTGTGCGTGCTTGTGTATGTGTGTAGAAAAAGAGAGCGAATGTGTGAGAGAGAAAAAGCAAGTGTGGTGAATAGTTATTATTTATAGAATTTGGATGAAAAGTATATAGAAATTATTTAAATGATGCTTGCAATTTTTCTGTAAATCTGAATTATTTCAAAATAAAAAGTTAACAGGGGAAAAAAGATTAAGGAAGCTAGGATGAAGAGCTGTTTAGAGACAAAAGAGCTGGGCTTCTGGGTATTAAATTCTGAATGGGATTCAGAAAGCTGGAAATGGAGGTTTGAAGGCGTCTAGGGGGGCTGAGTAAAACCTGGTTAAAAGCAGAGCTCGAAGGCAGATTGCCAGGGCTGCTCTCTCAGTTCGCTCCTTAACAACCAGCAGTAGTAACAATTGCTTAAGTTATTCTCATTTCTCTCTGCTTCAATTTCTTCACTCCATAACAGCAACGATAAGGCTATCTGCCTCACAGACGTGGAGCGAGGATTGAAGGACATGATAACAAGAGAACCACGGTGCCCCGTGAGGCACAAGGTAACTGTCCATTAGCGACTAATGTTGGCCCTGAGATGGGGTTGATGCTGGGAGAAGGGAGAAGGCCAGGTAAGAGAAAGGCCCAGGACAGGATCCCACTGAACCTCCCATTCAGAAGTCAGGAAGAGAAAGGAGATAAGGGAGGTCTGAGTTGCCCCTGAAGAGCCAGTGACAAGGAGACGCGGAAAGAGAGAGGCTGGGAAAAGGGTACCTGCTGGTACCAGATGCGGGGCAGAGACCAAGGAGCAGGGAGACAGGGTACAGGCCTTAGCTCTGCAACCTGGACACCTCTGCTGGAGCCCTACGCAACAGCAGTTTCAACAGAAAGGTGGGGCTGAGGCCAGAAGGAGTAAGTGGGCAGTCCAAGGCGGGGAAACCTGAGGACAGTTCAACAGAGGAGCAGGGTGCAGCACTGCGCTGCCCAGTCCAGCAGCCATCAGCCCCAGGTGACTATTTCAACTGAATTTAATTGAAATTTTACAAAAATCAGAAATTTAGTTGCTCGGTCACACTTGCCACATTTCACGTGCTCAGCAGTCACATCTGACTACTGGTGACTATATGGCTACTAGTGACAATACGGCTAGTGACCACCACGTTGGACAGCACAGATACAAAACATTTCCATCACTGCAGACAGTTCTCTTGGATGGAGCTGGGACTCTAGCACAATTTCTTTTATTATGAGAAGATGATTTGAATATAGGGTGGAGTGAGGGCTGGGGCAGAGTAAGGAGGGACCAAAGAAATTAGAGAAAGGGAATAACAAATGGAGCAAGTTCCCAAAAGAGGCAAGGAGGAAGGGGAAAAGTCCAGACAAAGTGTGCAACACATGTGAGTTAATCTTGGGTAAGGGACTGATAGACATTTCTTTCCTCAGAGGGAGGAAATAAAGAAGGACAAAGATGGGTAGAAAAGAATGCTTGGGGTGGTGAGGAGGGTACAGTGGGAACTAACATTAAAGCAGAAGGCAGTAAACTCCAATATAAACATCCTTAATCTTGTGAATGAAAAAAGGCTGTCTCCAGAAAGGAAACTGACTGGAAGTTGAAGGAATGGAAAAGTCTGGCATAACCTCTAATGGAATGCAGCTGGGAGTTCATAAAAGATAGATTTCTTTTTTCACAGAAAAGTAAGACCTAGGTGAAATTAGAGCTAGCATAAGTTTACAGTGGAACCAGTGCAAAGGTCTTTGCGATAACTTGGCAGACTGGGAGAAGGAAAAGCAGATGATGAGGGTGATTTTGGATTGAGGACTGGAATATGAGAAGTCCAACATGTTAAGACAAAGGATTCTCGGATTCTGGACAAAACCGAAATGGCTGGAACGTATACACTCCAAATAGATAAACAGAGACATAAAGGGATTGGAACAGTAAGTGATTACGGGACCAGAGTCTTCAGTGATGGTTAGTCTGGTTCAGTTAAGTGGAAAGAATCGGCGAAGCAAACTGACATCCAAGTTCCAGATCTTGAAGGTGGAAAAACTTCCCATGACTAAACAAGTTCAAGAAGTGAGTGGCTGAAGTAAAGTAGAAACCAAGGCCATAAAAGTTGATGTTGAGGACCTTGAACTTCAAGATCAGTGAATTAATAGAGCCTCAACAGTGATGCCAAAGTCACCAGCAAGAGACAAGGTAGAGAACAGAACCAAGTTAGTTGTTCATGTTTGTTTCTTTGTTTGTTAATTTTTTTGTAGCATCAAGTGAAGTGATTCCCAAACCTGGGCGTACATCAGAATTACCCGGTGAACTCTCTTTTCCCTCCCCATCTTCCCTCCCCTTCTGTTTCCTTCTTTTTGGGTTTGTTTTTAAAATAAAAATGTGTAGGTCTTGCCCACCTGATGATTCTAATGTGGTATGTTTAGGAGAGTCTAAAGAGCTGCGTTTTTCAAAGTGCTCCAGGTGATTCTGAGGAGCCACCAGGTTTGGCAAGCGCTGATTCAGAAGATAAGGAGGGTATAGGGCACAAGCAGACAGCATGACGTGTTGCGCGAAGACTCTGTTAGGGATGGGTTAATGGTCTAGAGGCAGCACTGAGAAGCAAGGGGAAGCCCAGTCCCTGCACCGGTTGAGATGGGAGAGGGCTGTTCTGAGGGAAGTTGTTCACTCAGGCTCTGGAGCTAGGGGACGGACAGGTGATGGACTCAGCTACAGCAAAATGAAAACAAAGGCATGTGGCTGCAGGATGTAAGAAACAAGAGACTGCAAGGCAGGTTGGAGACACACAGGTTAGCAGCCTGCAGGACAGGAGGCTGAACAGTTTGTTATTAAGGGATCCAAGTGTAATGAGGTGTGATTCATTAAAGGGTCTGTAGGGCTTAGTGGCTGGATTCTTGGGCAGTAAGGATTTTTCTATCTGAACGCTATCAGATTTCTAATATGTAAACCATTACAGATTATTAAACCTTTGGGTAAACAAGCTTGCAGAAGCTTATTCATTAACACTGAAAAATCTGTCTTCCCAACCCACATTTTTATACAGATGAAATCAGACTGGAAGGAATATCAAGGTTTGCTTTGGAGCAGAAAGACAGATGGGGCAACCCCAAACCTGTGAGAGGGACAGGACATTCCCTCCCTTCGCTCTCCCAGGAAGAGGGGAATTTATGAACTGAGAATACAGAAAGGGGCCCCAGCCAATGTTAAGAACAGAAGAGGTGACACAGATGACTGAGTCTCAGGAGCACTGCTACCCTCACCCGCCCCCCACATCCCCCAATGGGTAAACGCTAGGGATGTTTCTCAGTAAAAAACATATTTACTTTCACAAACCCAACTCATTTAAAGAGCAAGCTGCAAGTGTTCGCCCCTGCTTCTGAGAGAGCTGCACTTCTGTAGGTTCAAATCTGCTTACTCCGATGAAATAATTTCTAACACTGACATACACAGACTTTAAGATGAGGGCGTGAGCGCAGCCAGGCACACACGCACGCGCGCGCACACACACAACCTCGTGCATATTGAAGAAATGACTCACTTCATTTGCTGCTGCCTCTGCCACTATTGGGTTTGGATTCTACCTGTTCAAATACAAAGTTTCCTATTAGATTAACTACAGGGAAGAACTCAGGAGTCTTAACCCTGATTTTGGGCATGACTTTAGAGCACTCAAGAGGCTTTAACCTGGGCATCAGGAGAAGCCACTCTCTCATCAGCCACTGCTTTCTCTCCATAATCTTTCACAAAACGGTAACATATCTTACCACTTTGAGAGCCAATTAATGGAAACCCCTGGTAGAAGAAACAAGGCTAAGCCTCGTATGTCCTGTACCTGCAGTACTTGGGGGCCCCTCCTCAGCTCACCGTAAGACGGCACAACAGCACCCTGGAACTTCAAAGAACCCGAGCCCCTCCTTTTAAAGATAAGAAAGGGGTGGGGAGGGGGCAGAGAGGTGAACCCGCCCAAGGTCACTCTGCTCTGAGTAACGGGACGGCTGACTTGGCACTGCCCCCTGGCAATCCGTGCTCCACCCCAGCTCCCCCAAACAGTCCCTCGGGGCTTCTGCTGGCTTGCTAGCATGCAACCTCCCCCGGCCCCCGCAAAAATGCAACGCCAGTCGCGCTCGGTGCCCAACTTCATCCCTTCGCGTCAGCATGCAGTTAAACCCTCCGGCCGGCAGCAGGTCACATGAGCGTCAGCTCTCTCTCCCCCGAGCCCGGCCCCCCGGCGGCCGCCCCAAGGTCACCGGCTGGCCCGGGGAGCTCCCGCCTCGGGCGACGGGAGACGGCAGGGCGGGGGCCCGGGGCGCGGCACTCACCGGCGCGGGGGGCGGGCGCGCCGCGGCTGCCCATGTCCTCGCCGGCGCGGCTGGGTGCGGCGGCCGCTGGCGCTGGCTGTGCTAGGCGCCCGGCTGCGGGCCCGCGCCGCGGGGAGCGCCGTCCAATCAGCGCGCGCCTGCCGCCTGGCCCGGCGCGCGGCCCAGCTGGGTTCGCGGCTCCCGGGGGGCGCGAGCAGCCGCGCGCCGCCCGAGCGGCTTCCGGGCGCGTTGCCTGGACGCGGTTGCCGTGGCAGCCCGAGCTGGAGGCTTTCCCCGCGCCCGCGCCCAGCCCCGCGGCGCCGCCCCTCCTCCCTCCGCTTTCCCACACCCAAAATAGCCTCTCCTCCCGCTGCTGTTTCCCACCCAGCTCGCAGCCCAGCCGCTCGGAGTCGGCGGGCGGGGATTTCGCTTATTGGAAAATAAGTCCTCTTGTAGGGCTGGTTGACTTGAAGAGAGGGGTGTTGAAATGGTGCCTGATTAAGAGAATAGCCATGGTGCCTGCCCTGTAATTCTCTTCAGAGCCCTAGCATCCGTTATTTACCAAACCTCTTTCCCACAGAAAGCGTTATTATCTACCCCCATCCCCTTCCAAATCGAGGAGAAGTTATTTTATGAGGCCACCGTCTGGGAAACAGCTTGCGCGTTGACGCCCCACCTGTGCAGCGGAACTAACTAACCCTCGAGGCGGCCAAGTGTCATCTAATGAATCCCCTTGACACCGGCCACTGGGACCAAGGATCCGGTCTCATGGCAGCAGGCACGACGCAAGAAAGAAGTGCTACCACCCCTCTTCTTCACATCCCTTCCTCCTCCCTTCTGCCTCGCCCGCCTCCTAGGGCGTCCTAACTCTTCGCACCTTCCTCTCAATGTGCATTCTGAGCAGGATGCACACGCCGATCCACTCAGAAATTTGCTTCCTCTCTGTGGGCGGGATTTAAGCAGAGTTGGGGACCCCCACCTACGCCCACCTCCGATTCATACCTCTTTCGTGTCGCTAGTATTTACCCAGGAAGGGTGTTCCTATCCGTCTCCTCCACCAGCCACAGCCTCTCCGACCCAGGGAAAGGGGGAATTTGGTAGAAAGACCCTGGGCTGTGGAGTCAGGCTGAGTTGGTCTGGAGTCCTCTCTCCAGCAGTTACTTCTCTGTGGTCTTGGATATTCTGTTTCCATACCTATAAAACGGGATACTATCCCCACAAAGGGCTAATGCATCCATAACATTCAGTGAACAATGCTTATTGGATGCTTGTCAAACTCTAGGAACTGTGCATACACAATGGTGAAAAAGAAAAAGAGACAGGAATCTCTGCTCTCATAGAGCTTACAGCCGGAAACACATCAATCAAATAACCACAGACAGCATGAAACTGACATTGTGATAAAGAGAGTGCATGACCTGGAGAACTATGGTGTGGAAATCTGACCTAGGAGCATCCCTTTAGCTCAGTGATTATTCTTTCCTTTTTTCCCTTTGATTCCCACTGCCTGGCACATGGTACGCACTCAGTAAATGTATATGGAATTGAATCCTACGTCATCCTGATAACAGTATCACTCAGTTTCCCACTGACTTTCTCCCACTGAAAATATATTTGAAACATAAGTCTCTGCTATGTCTGGAAAGACGTGCAGGTCTTACGGGAAAGTACTCATTCAAACCCAGAGCCCACCATCAAGAGTCCCAAGAAAGGTTCAGAATGCTTCTTGCCTGTCCTCATTGGGTTGCCTTCCAGAGCGTAAGGTGTACATCTCAGATGGGCACATGAAAGTCCCCTCTGCCTCATTTCTTCCACCCCCCGCCCTTACTATCCCACTCTCTTCCCTGGTCCCAGCTCCATTCTGCCACTCCCCCTTGATTCAGAGCTGCAGGGCACCCATTCCTGGCTTCCTAGGAGAATGGCAGCAATCCTTATAATCCTCAGAGTGGAGCATCTGCAAAACAGAGGAAACTCCCTCCTGTACTTCTGCTGGCCTTCAAAGCATAACTTTATGCTGTAATTGCCACAAGACTCCATCACTCTCAAGGGTAGAGAAGAAGAGGACCTGGTGAATGAGGGTCCTTGCTACGTACACACACCATTTTATTCTGGCTGACTTTAATTTCCTTTTAAAAAATCATATCAATTAGCATAAACAGAATCCAAAATTTTAAAAGATTCATTAGTAAGAAGACAAATAATTGCAGCTCTTGCAAACTCTGAATTCCTCAGTAGGAATCCTGAAGTTTCATAGTATAGCAGAGCCACGACTTCCCACTTCTGACCTTGTCTTCCCCCCTGTTCAGGTGACATGTTTTGAATCCTGAGGAGACACAGTGCACAATGATTTAAGCCTACCTTAATTTTTTTCCAACTCAAACTATTTCTGTAGGATAAATTTCAAAGAACTATCTGTTTTTCCAGAATTGTTTGATTGTGACTCATTACAGGAAATGTATTTTTTTTTTTTTTTTTTTTTTTTTTGCTGTACGTGGGCCTCTCACTGTTGTGGCCTCTCCCATTGCGGAGCACAGGCTCCGGACACGCAGGCTCAGCGGCCATGGCTCACGGGCCCAGACGTTCCGCGGCATGTGGGATCTTCCCGGACCGGGGCACGAACCCGTGTCCCCTGCATCGGCAGGCGGACTCTCAATCACTGCGCCACCAGGGAAGTCCTTTCATGGGTATTTTTGAGTTATTGGACTGCTGTGGGTTAAGAAAAGACTGGCTGCCAGAGAAATGCAGGAGGAGGTGTGGGTCACTCTTTAGAGAAGTTTGGTAGTGCAGGGAAGGTGAGAAATAAGGTCAACAGAGAGGTTTTTAGTGCTAAGCGAACATTTTCAAGATAGGAGAAAATATGCTTTGCATTTATATGTGCTGTTGGAGTCATGAAGAACCAGAGAGCACAATACATCATTTTGCACTGACTAACTCAATCTAAATTCTGCCCCTAATTTCATCATCACCATATCCATTTCCTTTTAAAAAATCTTTCATCAAATAAGAGAAATCTTACATTGAACAAAGGTGGGGTTCAGACTGTGGGACATTATTCTCTTAATAATCAGTTCATAAAATATGTGTTATTCTTTATGACTTTTCTTTGGTGGTTTTCTTTGTTGATAATAGTAACATCTTAGAATTAAGGAAATCCCTTGTTTTCCTCTTTTATATGTAAAAATAGTGGATTTTTCACATGTTTTGAGTAAACTGTAATTGACTTATCTGTTTTTGCTAATAACTTCCCTTCATGTGTTAGCTAATTCAAATATTATGTTTTGCTTATGGATTTGTTGGTATCTACCCATCTCACAAGGTTTTTTTAAAGTAATTATAATTAGGGCACAACCAGCAGGGAAGCATAAAATATTGGAAGACTCTTCCTAGTAGTGTAGTAGTGTTAACTTAGGAGGTGTTATCTATGTCTTAACTTAGGTAATTGCCGGTGTACATAGCAGGGCGAAGGCAGCCTGAGTTGTGTTGAAACAGCAAACAACTGAGCCTTAACATAATACTACCCACTAGAGAGTGAAATCTGGAATAAAGGAGGATTTATCCAAAGAGTTTATGGCCAGAAGTTCTAGAATAACCTTATAATTAAGAACCAGGTTCTTATAGACACTTGGAACCACGGTTGACAATTTGTTTCCATTTGCATGGTGAGATCCTGGTGAGGTGAATGCAGCAGAGAAGGCAGCAGCAGGATCTTGTTTGGAAACTTTTTTGATGCCTAGCATTTTGGAGGGCTGCTTGGCACTAGGTGGGTTTTCCCACAGTCCAGAAGGGGTCCCCATAGGTCTACATGGCTGACTCTGTTTGTCAGGTTCTGGATTCAAAGAAGGAAAGTCGTCTTCTTCAAACTGCAACCCTTCCACCTTATCATCTTTCTTCTCTTCCCTAATCTCTGTAGCTGGCTTTTCCTGAAAGGCACAGCCTTTCCGGGAGTGGAAGCTGCTATTCCAGTGGTGATGGTTCCCTGTGCCACCCCACTATGCTGGCTCATGCCGTCGTGACCTCGGGAAGAGCCGTGCCAACCAGATAGGTTCCCTGTGATTCCAGCATATGCTCCCTTAGAGACACCAGAGTCCACGGAATCATGGCGGAATAGGGAGGGCTGGTGCCAGGAATCTCCTGTCGTTCGTAGAGGTCCATTGTTAAAAAAAGCCATCAGAGGAATTAGGTCGACGACGGCTTACTCCAAGTCTACCACCTCCTCAGGGTAGGTGCTCTCCGTGTTTTTCAAAGGTGGCTGTAGGTGACTTAGCTGACTGTGGTGCTGAGAAATTTAGTCAAGCAGGAACAAAGTCATGCTGCACCATTTAGGTCCAGTGTCTCTTTTCAACAAGGTGAGGCATCCAACCTCATGGCCAGGATCCCAGAGTGTAACCTCTGTGGTCCTGTTTCCTGAACTCCTTGAGTCTGCCAGCTGGATTTCCACGAGGTTCTCTTGTTAAAAGGGTACTTAAAATTAGGCTGGCCGGCAGCACACCTTATGATGAAACACAAAGAAGCCAGGCTCTGTGTGGATCAATTTCTCAGTCCCCTCAGTTGCTGATCTTAAACTATCTAGATCCTGACATGTTTCCAAAAGGGGAAAGAGGAAAAGGGAAGGGGGAGGGGAACGTAAAAAGTATTTGTTACACTTAAAAAATAGGGGAAAGAGCTATATTAATGTTCACCTCATTCAACTTCCTTGAGTGACGGCCCTATGATGTTGCTTAAATAGATAATACATGGACATTTGCACATTGAATGCAAACACTGTTCATAAAAAGTCATAGCTTAGACAGATGGACTTTTGTTTGGGCAAATAATGTCATTGAAGTGATAGATCAAAAATAAAACACTGAAGAGCTATAAAAGATCTTCTGAGCAGTCAACTCTAGTAGCAAAACATCCACATTACAAAGCCCTTAGTTTATAAATCTCATTATTCTTACACAGCTGCTAAAACTAGTGTGCAGGTATGTGTTTATATATGACTTATCCTTCAAAATCTAAGGACATAAGAAATCTTGTTTAATAAAAAAAAAAATCAGACAGGAACTTGATATGCTTTTTCCCTTAAAAGTGTAGCAGCTCTCAAGGCAAATTTCTTGGTATAAAGCTCTCAAATGTTTCTTCTATTTCTTTGGTCTTCACTATTTATAAATTCACAGCAAAATCAAAACAAGTAGAAAGACGGGGCTTAAGGAACAGTCATGGAGAAAGTTCCAAAGTGAGGTTTTCTTTTCTTCAGTTTTCTGTATTTCACTCGCTCTGCCCCTTCCTGAAGACTAAATGGAGTTAATGGAAGGTAATAAGAATCTTCTGCTTCAGTAGAGAAGTCACTTTGCATCCATTTCCATCGTTATTCAATCATTTTAAAGGCCACAGGAATCTATCACTTTAGCTCCCTCCTTCCTTCACGTGCGTGCGCCGTTAAGACTCCTGCACACTGACTTTGGAAAAAATTTTCCTTCCAGCAATTTTCAGAAAATAGGCCAAAAAAAAATGTATATATATATACTGTATAGTCTTTAAGCTCTTCTGAAGTTTCATGCCACAATAGCTCAGTTCAGTATAGCTGAGAAAACAATCATGTTTATTTACCATGTATTAACCAGTCAGGACACCACAGTTTAGACAATGGAGCCCCACGTAAGCTGACACTCTTGTTTTAGCTTCTCTGCCAAGTAGTACATTATTGGACAGTGATCCTCACAGGTACGAGAATTAAGAGACAACTTTCACTTCTGTCAACCACAAAAAAGAAATGACAATACCCACTAAATAACGATACACACAACATACATGATACATTATACTGTGCCATTCCAAGCCACATTGACGTGAAGCAAAGGAAAAATCAGGACTATCAGTACTGTCCTTATTGAAATTTTTGATATTTTGTTCTTCATGGATTTTTGACACTAATTTCAATTTTTAAAGTATTGCATTAAACTATTATTTATCTTCATTACTGAGTTTTTTGGGCACCCCCTTAAATTTTGCACTTACGTGCCTTACCTCACCTGGGCCCTGGCCGTGATGCTATAATAGCCAGTGTTTATGTGTCAGGCCCTGGGCTAATTGCTTTACCTATAGTATTTAATGCATTCCTTGCAAAAATCCGTGAGTAAAACTGAGGCTTAGAGACATTGCTATGGCTTGTCCAGGTCCCAAAGCTTTACGGCACTAGAAAGAATGAACACACAGATAAAGAATATGGAGGCTTTGTTTGCATGTAAGTTTCAGATAATTTATCTGTAGCTCACACCTTCGCAGATACGAGTCACAGATGAAGAGGCAGTTACTGTGTCTGATGTATAGTGTATAGCTAGAAAGCCTCCTGTTGGGATTTGCAATATTAAGCAGATTTCTAAGAGGGAGTAGAAATTTCATCATGAGAAGATATTTGATAGGGCTGGTAGATCAATAAATGAATTGTTGATAATCTTGATTAGTGGGTGGGATTTTCAGATGTTGGTATTTGATATTCTTGTATTTGAAATACAACATCGATCTTTCATGTTATTGGCCACAGTTAGATTTCATGTAAGAATAATAATGACATATATTGTATACATTTTAAGGGCTATTTTTGTGGTGTGGTGGACTTTGAACCTGGGCACTTCTGATGCCACTGCCTGTGTTTTAACCAGATGCTGGATGGCCTCCCAATGATCACATCAGACCAGGAAGGAAAAATGCATCATAGGGGCTTCCCTGGTGGCGCAGTGGTTGAGAGTCCGCCTGCCGATGCAGGGGACACGGGTTCCTGCCCCGGTCCGGGAAGATCCCACATGCCGTGGAGCGGCTGGGCCCGTGAGCCATGGCCGCTGAGTCTGCGCATCCAGAGCCTGTGCTCCGCAACGGGAGAGGCCACAACAGTGAGAGGCCCGCGTACCGCAAAAAAAAAAAAAAAAAAAGGCATCATAAACTTCAGTACATAATATGCGTGGCATAGTGAGACGTGAATAAACGTTGCTTCAGTTCCCCTTTTGTTCCCCCAAGGATTGTACATATCAAAGAATATGAAGAGGGCTTCCCTGGTGGCGCAGTGGTTGGGCGTCCGCCTGCCGATGCAGGGGACACGGGTTCGTGCCCCAGTCTGGGAGGATCCCACACACCGTGGAGCGGCTGGGCCCGTGAGCCATGGACGCTGGGCCTGCGCGTCTGGAGCCTGTTGCTCCGCAGCGGGAGAGGCCGCAGCGGTGAGAGGCCCGCATACCGCAAAAAAAAAAAAAAAAAAAGAATATGAAGAGTAACATACAAACAATTTTACTTTGGGGAGTACAAATTAATTTTAACACTCTATCTGATTTCTTACACCTTCACCCAAGTCTACATTGGCAAAGAGTGAAGATTTAGTATACTTTTCTAAATGAACCTGATAAAAGAATCTTTAGTTTGAAATACACAGAGCCAAAAATATTTTGGGATTTGAGCATCTTCTTAAATAATGAAACGGAAGCAAGTGCTTTATGAGTGCATGCTTGCTAGCAAAAGGTTATACGGAGTGCTACTTTTTAAAGTCCTGATTAATAGACAATACATATTCTGCACTTAAAATTAATACCATGCAGTTGTTCTTACAGGAGAAATACCAAGTGTAACCCTCTTTGTTTCCTCTCCAGCATTTGGATACACTTTAATTGTTTTCATGTACATATAGCAGATTTCCCAAGGTCATGTGAATGAGCTGTAGGACTTTCTACCAGGAGCTGTAGGCGCCTCCCACCCCCCCATAGTCATGTAATAGGTTTTCATCAGATAGACTCAGGAGGTAACTTTCTCTTCCCCTTAGAATCATAAATTGTAAATTTGACACATTCTTTTTTTCTTTTTAAGGAGGATTCACGCTGTGAAGTTCCTAAACACTACTGGTATGTGTTTAGGCTACTTACTTAACGTCTCTTTGACTCAGTTGCATCACCTGTAAGATGGCAGTAATGTAGTGCCTACTTCACTGGATTCTAATGGAGATCAAAGGCACTAACTCATGTAAAAAAAAACTTTAGGGCGCTTTAGTTACTATTTTAATATTATTTATTATATCTCATATCATATACATTTTATTATTACTATTTTCTCCCAGGACCCAATCAGAAAAGTGAAGGTCTAATGAATACTGGCTCAACTATTTTATCTTACATATGCAGACAGAAGTTGGTAATTAATCTGGTCGACTTGCTCCTCACACAATTACTGATGTTGCTTGTCTCGGAACAATTCTGAGTATCCTTTTGGTGTCAGCCACACCCCAAACCATTTCTTTCCATTGCATGAAGTTATCAATGTCCTAGTCAAACGGATGTACAGCGCCTAATATCCCAGTCATTTTTGGCTGCACCTAACACAAATTCCAAGTTCTCCTCTAAGAACAACGAGTGAGATTGTCACACTACTGCTTCTGCCTTATTTATCTGCATCCTTCCTGCTCCACCTATATGATTCAGCCAAATTGAGCACCCACCCAGGCACTTGAAAAGGGAAAGAGGCCTATGCATGATACTTGGTGCTGTGGCAAAGGTGCAGATGGCATGACTAGCCCATCGTCCTTCCTCCCACTGCCAGTTGAAGTCATTCTGCTCCCCATGGACATCTCTGAGGATGAATATAGCCAGCGATGGCTGAGGAGTCAATGATTACCACTGCCACCACCAACACCAGACAGTCATCTGGCCCCTGCTTTCAGCTGTTTGGTTTATTCTTCTGAACTAAAGGGTGGGATTTCAAAGCATCACCAGAACAAGGAAGACTTTTACTTCCCTACTCCTGCCACCACCTGACCTGGGTTCTGCCCTCTAAGATTCTTTCCTCCACCTGCCTACCCTGTTCTTAGCACCAGGAGTAGATGTGGCCCATTCCTGACTAGTATCTCTGCCCAAGTCTCTTACATCAGAAGTCAGGGCTGAGCTTTTCCCGGCTTATTTTCTCCCAAATCCAGTCAGAAGAGTGAGCAAATAATGAATATTGGTTTGACTATTTTGTTTTATTTCGGTAATTTCAGTACTCAAAAGTTGGATAGGTCTTTTTTGGATAGGTCTTAGTGACAAATACAAAAGTCTTGCTAATTCATTATAAATTTAAAACACAAGAGGCTTCCCTGGTGGCGCAATGGTTAAGAATCCGCCTGCCAATGCAGGGGAGAGGGGATCGAGCCCTGGTCCGGGAAGATCCCACGTGCCGCGGAGCAACTAAGCCCGTGCGCCACAACTACTGAAGCCTGTGCGCCTAGAGCCTGTGCTCTGCAACAAGAGAAGCCACCACAGTGAGAAGCCTGCGCACCACAACGAAGAGTAGCCCCCATTTGCCGCAACTAGAGAAAGCCCTCTCACAGCAACGAAGACCCAATGCAGCCAAAAGTAAATAAATAAACAATAAATTTATTAAAAAAAATAAAACACAAGCATACACAGTATCTAATCTTAATATAATAAGTTTGACATTTCTTTTTCCAAGGAAGAGTCTACTCTTTTTCCAAGGGGAGAAAATAATAATATCTGTAGAAAATTTTTCACAAGAGATATCAGCTTGCCTTTTGTTATACTGAAAGAGAGAAAATTATAAATCAAGCTTTAAAAAAACTTCAACACAAGCATTTTTATGAGCAGTATTGGATGACACGCCAACCAATAAGACTGCCCATAGTAAGCCCTCTAACGTTGCAGAAACTACACAAGAAAATTTCTTATAACTGTAGGACATGATGTTCTAGATTGAATAGAACCACCAAGTACCTGGCACAGTGAATTAAAAAAAACTCATACCAAGGCAGTTCTTTTTGAAATTTCTGAACACTAAAGATAAAGAGAAGATCCTAAAATCTTCCAGACTGTAAGTATATCACAGACAAAGAATCAGGAGTCAGAATGACATCAGACTTCTCAATAGTAATACTGGAAGCAAGATCAGTACCTGTAAAATTCTGAGAGAGACTTATTTCCATTATAGAATTCTACATCCAGCTAAACTATCCATTGAGTCTGAGGGAAAAATAAAGACATTTTTATATATGCTACTTCCCAAAAATGTACACTTTCTCAGGATTTTACTGAGAAATGTAAACTGCATAAGAAAGTAAGCTAAAAAGAAAGAGACATGGGCCCAGGAAGTGGAAGATCTACTCCAAGATAATAGTAAAGAGAATTCTTAGAATATGATAAAAGTAATACCATGACTGATGTCCAACAAGTCTTATGGAGAGCAACCAGTACAGACTAAAGCAAGAAGTAGAGCACCACAGGAAGGATACTTCCAAGAAATTAGAGAGAAAAAAAGAGAGAGAGAAACGGATTATCTAATATGTTTGTACCACAGTGAAAGGAGTTATACTTCTATCAAAAAGTCTGTAGATGGGACTTCCCTGGTGTCACAGTGGTTAAGAATCCGCCTGCCAATGCAGGGGACACGGGTTCCAGTCCTAGTCCGGGAAGATCCCACATGCTGCGGAGCAGCTAAGCCCATGTGCCACAATTACTGAGCCTGTGCTCTAGAGCCCATAAGCCACAACTACTGAGCCCCCGCTCGCCACAACTAGAGAAAGCCTGTGCGCAGCAACGAACACCCAATGTAGCCAAAAATTAATTAATTAATTTTAAAGTGTTTTTTAAAAAAAATGTCTGTAGATGAATTAGTGAGAGGTACAAAAAGAACTAAACCAATGGCCAAAAAAGGCAATCGTTAATACTAAGAAAAAAGTTGTCTGCAATCATACATAGCTCAGCTGTGAACAATAGACATAATGTAAACATCGATTATCAGCTTAATCAAAAATTGTTACCTCACCATATTGGGGAGATTGGAGGAAAAGTGTATGTGGCAGAAGGTAGACTGAGGCATTTAAGAAAGCTAAATTCTCATCTTCCATAGTAGAAAGTCAATAGATAATAATTAACAGTGAAAGATCAAGAAACATCAGTATAAACATCTTTGACTTTATATACTAAGTATTGATACATGTATTTCTCTGATGCAAAAAAAAATTAAAAGAAAACTCGAGTTATGAGGAGAAAATCATAGAGTATTTAAAAAATATATGTACCTATTATTTTGAAAATCCTCAGTTTATTTACTTAAGAGTCTTATTACTGCCTTTCTTCCTAGGACATAATTTCTGTATTTCTATTTCAGGTACTTTCAAGATGTGTTGTTAGCAAACCACAATTCTTCCCTTTGAGAATGGCATTATGAAACCTTTTATAGAGGATGTAAGACTCTAATTTAAAAGCAAATTTTGTTCAAAAGAGCATAAACCCATTGACTGCATAGTAAATTGTTCCAAATTTATGTTAATAATTTTCTGACAAAAAAATCAGTATATGGCTTTTCCTATCAGTTTTAGCCCATTAAAAATAGAACAGTCGGGCTTCCCTGGTGGCGCAGTGGTTGAGAGTCCGCCTGCCGATGCAGGGGACACGGGTTCGTGCCCCAGTCGGGTAGATCCCACATGCCGCAGAGCGGCTGGGCCCGTGAGCCATGGCCGCTGAGCCTGCGTGTCCGGAGCCTGTGCTCCGCAATGGGAGAGGCCACAACAGTGAGAGGGCCGCATACCACAAAAAAAAAAAAAAAAAAAAAAAAAAAAAAGAACCGTCAAGATAAGGCCTATTTGATTAATACAAAATCATTTTCCAGATACATAGAATATTCATTTAAGGTATGAGGGTGTGTGTGTGTGTGTAAATATAATAATGTTTCAGAGCAAGGAAAAAGAAAAAAATTATTTTAGTTAGCTTTTTATAAGCTTTACGAATAACAAAAAGCCAGGGGACTATTTTCCATTACTCAGATAATGAAAATCATTGCCTGCTGAACATATATTACATGCATTATCATGTAACAGAAGGACTTCAAGATTCAGAGCGAAATTTTCAGATTTGGGTTCAAATTTTGGCTTCATCTCTTACTAACAGGATGATTTTGGACACATCATTTAATTTTTTTCAGCCTCCATTTCCTCATCTATTGGGAACCTAGACTGTGAAAGGCACTATTTTGGGCATAGGGGATACAGTAGTCATGCATAATCGATGCCCTCATGAAGCTTATATTTTTTTTAACTTTTTTTTTTTTTTTTTTTGGCCATGCCACACGGCATGCTGGATCTTAGTTCCAGACCAGGGATCGAACTTGCACCCCATGCAGTGGAAGCACGGAGTCCTAACCACTGGACTGCCAGGGAATTCCCGAAGCTTATATATATATATTTTAATTTTTATTATTTTTTTTAATTTTATTTATTTTTGGCTGTGTTGGGTCTTCGTTTCTGTGCGAGGGCTTTCTCTAGCTGTGGCAAGCGGGGGCCACTCTTCATCGTGGTGTGCAGGCCTCTCACTGTCGCGGCCTCTCTTGTTGCAGAGCACAAGCTCCAGACGCGCAGGCTCAGTAGTTGTGGCTCACGCGCCCAGTTGCCCCACGGCATGTGGGATCTTCCCAGACCAGGGCTCGAACCCGTGTCCCCTGTATTGGCAGGCAGATTCTCAACCGCTGCGCCACCAGGGAAGCCCCGGAAGCTTATATTTTAAGTGGGGAGATAATGAGCAAGCAAAGCAATTTTAGATAGTGATGATCCTCATGGAGAAAATAAAAAGAGCCATGGGACAGTGATCAATGTGGAGCATGTTGGCTAGTTTAGAAAGGATGGCTACCATGGACTTCTATAAGAAGGTGGTGTTTGACTGACACCTAGATGATCTAAAGTCAGCTATGTAAAGATCTAGGGGAAGAGAATTTCAGGCAGAAGAAACAGCCAGTGGAGAAGGGGCTTGGCATACTTGGGGCTAAGAGGAGGCTGGTGTGGCTTAAGCTCAGAAAGAGAGGAAGAGAGTGGGGTACTAGATGGACTCAGAGGGCAGTGTGCATAGGAGCTTGAAAACTGCAGTAAAGAGCTTGGGTTCTATTTGAGATGAGACTCAAAAGACAGTTTTAAGCAGGGGAATAACCTGATCTGATTTGGTCTGGTGGCTGTCCTGAAAATGAGTTACAGGAGGGCATAAGAGAAAGCAGAGAAACTAGTTTTAAGCTATTGGGTGTATTGTAATGATGACGTAATTGGTATGATTATGGCTTGGATTACAATGGTTGCAGGGGAGATAGGGATAGAACTGGACTGATTCTGGATATAATGTAAAGGTAGACTTAAGCAAACTTGTCATGAATTAGTTAGGGATGGAGGAGAGAAAAATCAAGGTGGTTGCTGTTTTTTCAACCTGAGCAACTGGGTAAATTATGATGCCATTTATAAGGTGGAGAATTCTTCGGGAGGATCAAGTTTAGGGGCAGAAATGAAGAGTTCCGTTTTAGACATGTTAAGTATGAGATGTCTATTAGACCTCTAAGAGGAACTATCAAGCTGGCAGCTGGAACTATGAGTTTGAACTCTGGGGGAGAGTTTGAGCAGAAGATATTGTTTGATTAGCATTAGCATATAGGAGGTACTTAAAGTCAAGGGACTGGATGAGATCATCTAGGGAAGACGGGCAGATGGGGAATTGCGTGCGTCCTGGAACCAAGCCCTGGGGCAGAGAAAAAGGAACCAGATTCCGGAATCAAGAATCAAGAACCCAGAAAGGGGGCTTCCCTGGTAACGCAGTGGTTGAGAGTCCGCCTGCCGATGCAGGGGACACGGGTTCGTGCCCCGGTCCGGGAGGATCCCGCGTGCCGCGGAGCGGCTGGGCCCGTGAGCCATGGCCGCTGAGCCTGCGCGTCAGGAGCCTGTGCTCCGCAGCGGGAGAGGCCACAACAGTGAGAGGCCCGCGTACCGCAAAAAAACAAAAACAAACAAACAAACAAAAAGAACCCAGAAGGGGAGCCTATGCAGATGAACAAGAGTCAGGAGAGTATGGTGCGGCAGCAGGCAAAGAAGACTTTCAAGGAGGTCAGTGGGGTCAAAGGCTGCTGAAGTTTCAGAAGTTAAGGCCCCAAAAGAGAGCGATGGATTTGGCAACATGGAGGCCACTGGTGACCTTGATGAGGGCTGTTTCAGTGGAGTGGGGGGGATGGAATCTGTTTGAGCAGGTTGACGAAAAGATGGGAAATGAATGAAGAAGTGATGCCCGTAGACAATGCTTTCAAGGAGTCCTGCCATAAAGAGGAGGAGAAAAATGGGAAGGTAACCAGAAAGGTTTTTCAGTTTGTTTTTTAAAATAGAAGACGTTGGAACAAGTTTCCTTTCTGATGCAGTGATCCAGTAAATAGAGAGAAACCAGTGATGCAAGAGAATCATGATTTTAAAATCCTGACAGTTGAATAATTAAATACAAGTCACTTAAACTATATGAAAAACTTCCAGCAAAAACTCCCTAATTTTGAACAGTACTATGAGATTTCTGTTGTTTCGTTAGCTTTTTCTCAGTCCTCGTTTCCAAGCATTTAATCTTGAGTTTACATGTATCTAGTTTTTTGCTTGCTGACACTTTAACTTTCTTCATAATCCACACTTGTCATAGATAATAAGTCTGTGTCCATAAGAGGTATCATTTCATTGTGATTAAGAGATCAAGTCCTTGAGTCGGACTGGCTTGGATTAAGCCTCAGCTCTGCCACTTGGTAGCTGTATGGCCTTGGGCAGGTTAATTAAAATCTCTGAGCTTTACTGTTCTTTTCAATCAATATTATTAATAATAATACCTATTTCATTAAGTTGTTCTGAGGCTTAAATAAGAAAATATACGTAAAGTATCTGGCATGGAGTAGGCATTCCATAAATAATAGCTGATATTATCATTACCACATAGACGAATAGAAACCAAAATGAAAAAATATTAATGTAGTTAAGATATTCACAATTTTAAGAGTCAATAAATTGCCTAATGAATTCAATAAATGACAAATTTCTTCTGAATCACCCAAATAATCTTTGTTTTCATATAGCTTTCAAAAGGTATGCATTAAATGTTATGGGCACTAGATAGAGTTGGTGTTTGCACAAAGCATGAATGTAGATGTATACTGTATACTTTAATACATGAATTGTATACTTGAAAATGCTTAATTGTATTTTCATGAATTTTACAGGCATAAAAAGTATGCATTGAACATCTGCTATGTGCAAGGCATATACTGTGTGCCTCTACCTTATTTTGTTTATGAAAATATGGACACAATGAACTTTCTTTTCCTTTCTTGGTCAAGAACATCAAATTTAAGCAAAGATAGATGATAGATCGATGGATGGATGGATAGATAGATAGATAGACAGATAGATAGAAAGGAGATAGATAATCAGGGTTTGGTGGTTTAGAAAATATGTCTTCAAGGAAAGAGCTTAAAGACCTCAATACTTTTTCCTAGGCAGGCCCAAAGGCTCCAGGTATTGGCCAGAAATAAATACGAGGGATAGTCAAGCATCAAAGTCCAAGAAGGGCACGTTTTCAAACAAGGATTTAGACTGATATTTTAGACAAAAGAGCTAAAATTCAGGAGGAGATCCTGTGAGGAAAGGAGACTTGGGAGAAGTCTCAAGCAGCACCAGGGAGAGCTCCCAGCCAGTAGCCGTTTCCTACTATATCCTAAGAAGAAGCTACCCATTTTCTTTTTTTTTTTTTAAAAGATCTTCTTTTGATCTGGACCATTTTTTAAAGTCTTTATTGAATTTGTTACAATATTGTTTCTGTTTTATGTTTTGGTTTTTTGGCCGCGAGGCATGTGGGACCTTAGCTCCCTGAGCAGGGATGGAACCTGCACCTCCTGCATTGGAAAGCAAAGGCTTAACCACTGGACCCCCAGGGAAGTCCCGAATTTAACCATTTTCCTTCAGAAACTCAGGTTTTCCTCACCTTGTTCTTCTTTCAAAGTAGGATCACCTAAAACTTAAGGACTTTTCTGACCTCCAGTGATAGGGACCACATCTGCTTCCACACAAGAACCTTTGATCAAGTTTTCAAGAGACCCAGTTCTACCTAGAACATTGCTACCCAAAGTGTGGTCTGTCCTTCAGATTGTCATACTGAGTGAAGTAAGGCAGACAAATGAATAGAAATATCATATGACATCATGTATATGTAGAATCTAAAAAAAATAATAATACAAATGAACTTATTTACAAAACAAAAACAGATTCACTGACTTAGAGAACAAACTTATAGTTACTGGGGGGTAGGTGGTGGGGGAGGAATAGGGAGTTTGCGATTGACATGTACATACTGCTATATTTAAAATGGATAATCAACAAGGAACTACTATATAGCACAGGGAAGCTCAATATTATGTAACAACCTAAATGGGAAAAGAATTTGAAAAAGAACAGATACATGTATATGTATAACTGAATCACTTTGTTGAACACCTGAAACCAACACAATATTGTTAATCAGCTATACTCCAATATAAAATAAAAAGTGGGGCTTCCCTGGTGGCGCAGTGGTTGAGAGTCCGCCTGCCGATGCAGGGGACATGGGTTCGTGCCCCGGTCCGGGAGGATCCCACATGCTGCGGAGCGGCTGGGCCCGTGAGCCATGGCCGCTGAGCCTGCGCGTCCGGAGCCTGTGCTCCGCAACGGGAGAGGCCACAACAGTGAGAGGCCCGCGTAACGCAAAAAAAAAAAAAAAAAAAAAGTGAAAACAAAAGCAAACAAAAAAACCAAAGTGTGGTCTGTGGACCAGGCGCACCAGCATCACTTCTGTGTTCGAATGCAGATTCACAGGTCTCTCAGCAGATCTATGAAACTGAATCTGCATTTTGTTTTTTTTTTGTTTGTTTTTTTTTTTTGCGGTACACGGGCCTCTCACTGTTGGGGCCTCTCCCGTTGCGGAGCACAGGCTCCGGACGCGCAGGCTCAGCGGCCATGGCTCACGGGCCCTGCCCCTCCGCGGCATGTGGGATCTTCCCGGACCGGGGCACGAACCCGTGTCCCCTGCATCGGCAGGCAGACCCTCAACCACTGCGCCACCAGGGAAGCCTGAATCTGCATTTTAACAAGATTTCCAGTTGATTCATATGAACCTTAAGTACCGAGAAGCATTTGCCTGGTGAACATGACCCCACCAGAATCCGGTAGACTTCAAGAGCCTGGTTCAGGAGGTAGGAAGGCTGGTCATTAGAACCATTGGGAAAAATCTGGAATTTTGTCTTCTAAAAGAACCCTAGTCATGTCTTGCCATTTGGAATTTATAAGGAATATCTATTTGATTATAAAACAACTCATAAACAAACAGGAAGACGTGATTAAAAAGGAACAAACAAATGGGAAAATTCTCTCTAGGCTGACATTTAGCATGCAACAATATGCAACAGATATTCAGTACGACACTTGTTTATTTTTCCATTAAACTCAGCTGTCCTAATTTGAGAGTCTCCAAAAATATCAGTTGCTATTTAGCTTCCCTCAGTTAAGAGTTGTTTAATTTTTTTACTAGACAATGAAGTTGATTATCATCACTGCAGAAGGGAGAACAGAGTGTCATAAAGTCACAGAAGGACGACCCCACCTACACATGGTCACAGTGCCATGACTGGGGGACACTGTGACTAAAGGCACGTTCTGGTCATATAAACTTAGAGGGATATGAAGGGGATTGCTAGAATCAGCGCTAGAAGCTGCAGAGAAGTGATGTGTGTCCTGCGTGTATTTGCTTTTTGCATTTCACTTTCCCAGCAGAAACATTTTTGTCCTGCTTCTTAGATGGCAGTCCCCAAGGAGTGATTCTCCATTTTTCTCTTGCAATGGATTTTCTAGATCGTCATTTCAGGTAAACTCTCTGTGAATCAATCGAGGATACATCAGGCACTTGCTCTGAGTCCAGCTCTGGGCTGGGGAGTGTGAAGGGGAAAGGGAACTGGGGAGTGAGACCCAAAGTATATTTAAGTTGCATGATTCCTAGCCTTGAGAGGTTTCTTGTCTTGCTGGCCAGAGTTAAAATAAAAAAGACATACCAAAACAAACAAACAAACCTACACACACACAGACAAACAAAAAACCCAAGAAGCCATTGGGAAGAAATGAAAGAGTATTATAGTGCTAAATTATATAGTTCACACTCTGAGCGCTAGAGAAGGTCAGGAAAGAATGAGTTCTTTTCCTCTGAAAAGAGGAAAGGAAAGCTTAAAATGGGCTCTGATGAATGTGTGGCATTTTAGTATATAGAAGTAGGATTAGAGTAGTTCCTAGAGAGGAAAAAAGGAGAGTAAAGGTGAGTTATTTAATATCTCTTAATCTGACTTTTTACTTCCCTAAATGGGAAAAAGAATAACAGTATTCGTTTTGGTTGGCTCATAGGTTTTTAGGCAAATTATATGAGATGGTGTTTGTAAATGTTTTACATCCAAATAGTAATCCAACGGATGAAATGATTTCAGTAACCAAATTATCAGTAGTGATTTAAAATCAGAATATCAATTCCTGATTTTATAACTGAAGAAAAAATAGCCAAAAGGGTTGTATCAGTCTTCTACGTAAGGTTTTTTCCTGCAGTCAGTCTATCCAGAAGTCAAATTACAAATCGAAAGGAGAGTGATGATCCCGATAATACTGGCCACCGTTTACTGTACACCAGTGTCTTGGGCTCCTTGCCCATATGGCCTTGCTGATTCCTTGCCCCAGCCCTGTGAGGAGGAAACATCACTGCCACTCTGCACTAGTCAAGCTTCACAACTAATAAGTGATGGAGCCCAAATGTAAACTCATGCTCATCTGGCTTCAAAGCCCAAGCTCTTACCCCTACGTTACCAGGTTTAAAAAAGGAATCAGAGTAAGAAGTTATTCATTCAAGTTTTTCCTACCATGCCTATTGTTAGCACGAACAAGACTGAGAGGAAAAATAGCTGAAAAAGTGAACTGAACTGGTTGTTATACCGGTCTTGAGCAGCACTTTTGGGTTATTGATCAGACTAAATTCTAACAACCTTTCTAAGCTTTCTTAACTCACTCTTGGAGAGACTAGATTCCAGAGAGACCATAGAACTACCGTGCTTATCCCTGTGAATTAGAGAATATTGTTTTCTGAAAGGGGAAACATTGAGTTACAGCTAATGAATTTGATTGGTTGTGAAAATCAGTTTGGGTAAGTTACAAGGCATCTCTTTCCTACATCAGGTAGGTTTTCTGTTGCCACTGTTCATTGCCTCACCTCTGAAGCTGGTCCATAAGCCCAGTCTTAGAACTACCTCCCAGCTCGTGTTGTATCTTCAATGTACCATGAAGTTTACACTCGAATATTCATTTGGTTCCTAGAATAGAAAGGCTTAATGCCTTCCTGGTGAAGCAGAATGAGTCTTTTTTTTTTTTTTCCTATTGCTATGTTGATCATAGAGTAAGTTTAACACTTAGAACTTGAGGAGGTGACATTAAGAAAATCAAGTCAATATGAAAGGGGAGATGACAGGTTGGGATGGCATTGGAGCCACTGACTCAGCATCCACAGACTCTGGGAGGGGAGGGGCACTGAATCAGGATGCTGGAGAGCTCAGCATTCATCCTTTGGATCTGCAGCGAGCTGAACTCACTTTTTATCTATAGTCTCCAGTTTTGATTTTCCTTTATTTCCCAGGATTCTTTAAGGGTAATGACAGAAGCTCCTCTAACTGCTTCACCACACACCCCTCCGCCCCTATTAACCATTTTAGTGGTTCTGTGCACATCACCTGGGAAGACACACCTGCAGAAGTCTAGGACAGTGATTTACAAACTCTTCAGCTGCTAACCCACAGAAAGAATTTTGAAAAACTACGCACCCCCATATACAGTTTAAAGTTAACATCTAAAAATTTTCACCATAAATTCAAATCGTTGCAAAAGATGTAATTTCTGGCACAATAACATTTTAAAATTGAACTGTTCCAACACACTTTGGAATGATTCCAATATCCTCTAAGCACTACAGCTCTTTGAAATGTACCTGACAGGGTCATTATGAAGACAGAGGACTTAATAGATGACAGTGCCCTGCACACGATAAACAGTATGTATTTGCTGTTTGTGTGTACGTATAGAAAGGTGGAAAGGGGTGGCAAGATGTTAGCAGTTAATCTTAGGAGGGGTTGTAGCAGGTGATATTGATGTCCCACACCGCATCTCCTCAGCCCATGTTTGAGTTCACACACCCCTGTGGGTCATAGTTTCTGCTGTGCTGAAGACCTTACATCTCAAATGGTGTACCGCTCTGCTTCCCTGCTGGAGAGCTCTCTCCAGCTCAAAGGAGTTTACTAACACGGATGCCTAGACACAGTCTGGAACCTGAAACCATTGACTTCCTCAGGGTCAACGCTCAACAAATGGGAGACAGGAGGCAGTGGGAAAAAGCCCCAGTCACCCCCTGTCCTCTGGTGAGACAACTGTGAAACGTGTTATACAATTTCCCAGACGGTCCCCAGCAGGACTGAGCCCGGGTGGCCCACTGTCTTATTAGAGCACACATTATTGCTGTTTTTCCTTTACCTGTCTTTTCAAAGTAAATAAATAGATTTTTTTTTATAGCTCATGTGTTGGTTTACTTTGTTTTTAAGAAAACGTATGCTATATTTTTAAAAAAAATCCTTCAGTTTGTCTGATTAGCTTTTTTTTTTTTTTTTTTTTTGCGGTACGCTGGCCTCTCACTGCTGTGGCCTCTCCTGCCGCTGAGCACAGGCTCCGGACGCGCAGGCTCAGCGGCCAAGGCTCACGGGCCCAGCCGCTCCGCGGCACGTGGGATCTTCCCGGACCGGGGCACGATCCCGCTTCCCCTGTACCGGCAGGCGGACTCTCAACCACTGCGCCACCAGGGGAAGCCCCTGTCTGATTAGCTTTTTACCTTGACCTTATATCAGAAAATTACGTTTCAGATTTAATGTATGGAATTCCAAAAGGCCACATCCATGTGTTCAAATTAACTTTTTTTTTAGACCTCTTTATTAGAGTATAATTCCTTTACAGTGGTGTGTTAGTTTCTGCTTTATAACAAAGTGAATCAGCTATATGTATACATATATCCCCATATCTCCTCCCTCTTGTCTTAGAGGGAAGAGATATGGGGATATATGTATACATATAGTCTCCCTCCCACCCTCCCTATCCTACACATCTAGGTGGTCACAAAGCACCGATCTGATCTCCCTGTGCCATGCGGCTGCTTCCCACTAGCTATCTATTTTACATTTGGTAGTGTATATATGTCCATGCCACTCTCTCACTTCGTCCCAGCTTACCCTTCCCCCTCCCCATGTCCTCAAGTCCATTCTCTACGTCTGCGTCTTTATTCCTGTCCTGCCCCTAGGTTCTTCAGAACGATTTTTTTTTGTTTTAGAGCCCATATATATGTGTTAGCATATGGTATCTGTTTTTCTCTCTCTGACTCAAAGTAAATAAATAGATTTTTAAAATATGTTTTAGAAAAGCAGCCCCATGGTATGGTTGGGCATTGTTCCTGGCTGTGCGCTCCAGAGCCTCTTCTGTGGCCCTCCTAGAGATTCTGTAAGCTATGGAATGTCCCTTTATAAGTCTATTTCTGCTTAAAAACAAGGCTTTGGTATTGAGTGTGTTTAGTAACAAGAAGTACAGGAGAGTGGTTCTGAAGGGGTAGTCACTCTGTCAGTTAAGGACACCTAAACCCCTCTCAGTCTCCCTACTTTTCCTGTTGCTACCATTAAAAAATTACCATGAATTGGGTGGCTTATCATGGCATCGATTATTATCTTACAGTCCTAGGTCAGAGGTCCAATATAGATTTCACAAATCGAGGTGTTGGCAGGGCTGCATTCCTTTTTGGAGTCTTTAGAAAAATGGTCCCTTCCCTGACTTTTCCAGCTTCTAGGGGCAGCCCGCATCCCTTGGCTTGTGGCCCCTTCCTCCATCTTCAAAGCCAGCAACAATGGGTTGAGTCTTTTTCACATGGCATCTCTCTGGTCTTCTTTCTGCCTCCCTCTTTCACTTTTCAGGACTCACGTGATTAGATTGGCCCCATCTCAAGATTAGCTACCTTAATTGCACCTGCAACCTTCATTGTCCTTTGCCATGTAAGGCAACACATCCGCAAGTTCTGGGATCAAGATGTAGACGTCTTTGGGAGAGCCACTGTTCTACCTATCAGAGCCTCGGGACAGCTTGACTCCCGTCAACCGACTCTAAGGATGACAGGATCACCTGGGAGGAAGCTGTGGCTTCCCAAGCCAGTATGTTTCCAGGCCCTTTCCTGAGAAATGAAGATGGCCGTCTATCAGTGGCTTAAACAAGAACTCTTGAATGCACATAAGGAAGAGCAGGTAGTGGCTTAGAACTCTTCCAATTTAGGCTTAAGTAGAGAGACTTTTATATGTTCCCAGCTTTATATGTCCCCTAAAATAAGGAAATGACGTTTGCATTCCTAGGTTCACAGGATGTAATACAGTTTATTCACATGCTGACTTAACCCAGTTTTGAGGGCCTGCCTAGAGCCCAGTCACTTCCCCTTCCCGAGCTGTCAATTAAGCCCACACCCCAACCACATGCCCTATCAGGTTCTCATGCTCCAGGCTGCTGTATATCACACTGGTCACTACAGGACCGGGTACCATACAACCAGGGACCACAGCCCCCATGGCCCAGAGCTTGCTGAAGTTACTCAAGTCAGCCAGTGCTAAGCCTTCCTACCCCATTTTGCCTGTTCCTTCTCACAGAATCCACACTAAGGTGCTTGCCCATGGTTCCACTTTCTCCTTTGCCTGTGACTGGCCCCAGTGTTTCCCCCAAGTGGCCCTGCACGGCTCACTGTTTCTCCCCAGGGAGCTGCGAGTATGACAAAACTCTAACACTCTTTCCGGTTGCTTTCACGATCCGCGTCTGGCCTCACTCAAGGTAACAGGGTTAAAACACAGGGTTAGTGTGTTCAATTGATTTTTCTCACTTTAAAAATTTTGATTGATTTTTCTCTCCACCAAAGGTTCAGAAAAGACCTTTCTCAAAGGGTTCAAGACTAATTTTAATGCAAGAAAGGGAAGTCCAGCAAGGCCTGAGGCAACTCTGCTGAGGATATCCCTCTATTCTCTCACCCCTAATGCCAAGAGACCTGCTCGGGCCGCTCCATAGCAGATGGCAGCAGAGAAAGTGCAGGGAAGGGTACTGACTGCAAAGCTGTTCCTTGGGAACTGTCTTTTGACTGGTCCGGAAACCAGCCTCCAGGGTAGGAACAGGAATTCTGACTGCAAGAGACAGCTTCCCCTTCACAAATAACCCATAACTTTCCCCTTGATTGATGAGAAGGAGGCCAGGCTCACTTTTATCTCAGGCAGGTCATGTTGAAGAAATGTTAATGATGTCATCAGGTGATGGATTTTCTCATGCCTTCACTCACTGAACCGTGCCCGATCTATCAAGCCCCATGCAAGGTGGAGAGCAGAACACAGAGCTTGACCGCAGGAACGATCCCCTTATAATCAACTTGCAGAGTAAGTGTAATGTGGTGATGGGGACGCATGATGGGACAGAGCAAAAGTCTTGAAAGTGGTGCCCGTGAGCCCGATCTAGCCTACAGGGGTATGTGTGTGTGTGTTAAGCTCACACATAGCTTCTTACTGGGTTTTTTTTTTTGCTAATTTTTCCCAACATTTTATTATGAAAATTTTCAAATGCACAGCAACACCGATTCACTAACACTTTACTAAGCTTGATGTATCACATATCTATCTTTCCATCCATCCCTCATCCATCCATTAATCCATCTTATTCTTAATTCATCTCAAAGTAAGTTGCAGGCATCCGTAAACTTCCTCCGAAACACTTCAGGATGACTGTCATTAACTAGAGTCCAATATTTGTTAATAGATTTTTGTATATAATTTACATACATTGAAATATATACTTTTTCAAGTGTACGTTCACTAGGTTTTGACAAATGCATGTATCAGTATGATTCAAACCCTATGAAGATATAGAATATTACTACCATGCCTGAAAGGGTACTCACTCCCTTCCCAGTCAATCCCTGCCCTCATCGTGGGTTAATTTTGCTTGTTCTAGAATTTCAAATAAATGGGCGTATGGCAATGTGAAAAAAAACAAAAAACAAAAACAAATGACCTCAAACTGCTTCTCAGACCCATTATGCTCCAGCAAGTCTTTCCGTTCCCAACAAAACTCCTGAATTTCCTTCACCATCGCAAATGCTACACCATCTGTCCCAAACTTCCAACCTTTCCTCTGCAGCTTACAAATCACAGTCCCCTTTCCACTCATGTGCCCTGACTCTCTCCAGCATCATCTCCACACTCGGGGGGAGCAGAAAGCTGGATCCGTTTACACATCTGGGCAACCAGCCCATGAATGGGAAGCCCTTCCCCTCACCATTCCCCTCCTATCTCACTCTGTCCCATTCTCCCCCTTTCTCTTTCCCAGGATAGTCTCTTCTCCCTCATTTTTCTCCTACCCACTCAAGCAAGGGCAGCAGTAGATTCCACCCAGAGGCATGGACCTAGGAGAAATACAGACAAAGCACTTCATTCTTCTGGTGGAGGGAAGTAGAGGGATGGAAACTTTGTCTACACCTCTGTCTCTGCCCGGCTCTGAAGGAGAAGTGGTGCAGCTGTGTTGAATCTGTTGTTTGAGGACTGCTATAGAAATTCTCATTAATACTCAGAGTAATTTCCTTCCCCTAGTCTTGCTTCCAGCTGAATTCTTAGTGGGAACGCCTGTGGTCTCTATGGGAAGATTCATACATAACACTTTGTTTCTGATGAGGTTCATCCTGCTTCTCCTTCCAGGTCTCCAAGTCCAGCTCTGGGATCCCCACAACCTCACATAGAAAGAACAACTCCCTCCCCATGTGTCCCCTGCCCCAGTGACTCTTCCCAAAGCAAATACCAGCCAGTGTTCTGTGCTCTGTCCGCACCCTTCTCTGACCTGTGGGGCTGAGATGTGGGCTCACACATGCAGCAGAGCCCTAGAAGCCACTATAATTCAACATAACTCAACAGCAAAATGAAGAGCCCAGTGTAAGATCTACACTCAAGAAACACCTGTTGCTTCAGCTTAGTTTAAATGCAACGTTGTTCCAACTCATTTCTAACTTTCAAAATGGTTTCTTTCTTCCCAACACAAGATGTGGGAACATTTCTCAGGTTAATTAGCTACCCATTTCACAGCCGCTTCTGGGCTACCAGAAAGTACGTGGAGTTCTTTCTCCTTCAGTCACTGTGATTGTTTCTTGAAGTCCCAGCTCAGATCCTCCCCGCCCTCCCCACACTCACCCCCTTCCCTGGGCGGGAAGCTGGAAATGGGGGAGAGCATTGCTACGGTTAAGAGCTGAGTGCATTCAGCTAGCTCCACTGCCAACTCTGTAACCTTAGGTCAGTTTGCTTAACCTCTCCAGGCCTCAGTTACCTAAAAAAATGGGGCTGATGATAATAGTACCTGATACTATTTTCTGCACTAATGATTTCTATACTAATAATAGTATGATATTATTTTTGCACTAATTTATGTCCACAGTAATAATTTTTTTTTTTTTTTTGCCGCACTGTGTGTCTTGTGGGATCTTAGTTCCCTGACCAGGGATTGAACCTGGGGCCACAGCAATGAAAGCGCCGAGTCCTAACCGCTGGACTGCCAGGGAATCCCCCACCTACAGTAACAATTAATGATTTCAGCACTATAATAATAGTACTGATACTATTTTCTGTACTAAGAATTTCTACACTTTAATGATTTCTGTACTAATAATACAGATATAATAAAAAGTCTGTGCTACTAATAATTTAATAATAATAATTCTGTAAAATTTCTATGCTAATAACATCTGTACTAATCATACTAATAGTTTTCCATAAAATGGAGCAAATAATACTACTGATCTAAGAGAGTTATTCTAAGCATTATATGAGAAAAAACAGGTGAGATATACAGAGCATGACACAGAGTGGTGCTTAATAAATGCTAGCTATTATTATTGTTATTGTTGTTGTTGTTAGGCTTCTAGCCAGTCTCCCCAGAGCTCCTGCACCAGAGAAGCCTATGACTAAAACTTAAAACTGTCTTGCTTATTTGCTGCACCATGGATGGACCTAGAGATTATCATACTAAGTGAGGTGAGTCAGACAGAGAAAGACGAACACCATCTATCACTTACATGTGGAATCTAAAAACATGATACAAATGAACTTATTTACAAAACAGAAATCGACTCACAGACATAGAAGACAAACTTATGGTTACTGAAGGGGACAGGTCGGGGGGAGAGGGATAAATTAGGAGTTCAGGATTAACAGATACACCCTACTATATATAAAATAGATAAACAACAAGGACCTACTGTCTAGTGCAGGAAACTATATTCAATATCTTATAACATGTATATATATATATTCTTTTTCAGATTCTTTCCCATTGTAGGTTATTATAAGATGTTGAATACCATATATATATGTGTATATATATATACATACATATATATACATATATACACACATATATATATATAGCCTTACCCCAGGGGCTTCATGAGCCCATGTGCTGCCTTTCCACCTGTGGAGAGAATTTGTTCCTAGTGAGAAGAGAAATGGGTATGAGAGGGGTTGGAACGGACCGCGTGGTCACGAAGCAGGGGCTTTGTTCTGTCTCTGGGTGGAATGGGAATTTCATTCAGAGGAACAGGAGGAAAGAAGGGGTTCAGCTCCCTCGTCTGTCTCTCCACCTTGGAGAGGAACTTAGGCCTTTGCCCCAGAGAAAGACATCTCAGGAGTGACGGAGGGTCCAGAAGCAGTAGAGCAAGATACCTAGAGAGACCCAGGGTCTGGAGCAAGAAGAAATATTGCAAGTTTTTATGGCCATAGTGGGTGGATTTGGGGTGGGAATGAAAGGAGTTAACTCTGCTATTGTCTTCCTCGCTTCCACTTCCAGGGAGGAGCTTCCTCACTGGGTAGGAGCCGGGCTGGTGCGCCGTCTGCATTACGTTTTTTCAATGAGATTTGTAGGGCTTCATTTCACTCTCTGTATTTTATTTAAAATAGAACCATTCCTGAAACTATTTTGAGTAGAAGTTCGTGAATGAATATCGATTCCCCATGTTTCTAGAAATAAAAGAACAGAAAAATCAACATGTATGATTCCCCCACTTTGGTTTTCTGCTTCCAGCAGGTCTGTTTCCTCAGAAGCCAGGAACAGTTAACAAACACACTTTCCCTCCAGGCCTCCTGCAGAACTGGAGGTACAATACCTTCCTTCTTGTGTTCATCCACAACACACCTCTGAACTGAATGTTGATAACTAATAAACAGTCTTCACAAAACAAATGCAGTTTTCCGTAAAAGATAATGCAGGATGATTTCATTTATACAAAGTATCTTAGAAAAGCAAGTTTGTAGAGACTGAAAATAGATCAGAAGCTGCCTAGGGCTGAGGGTAGGAGGGGGATTACCTGAAAATGGTCATGAGGAAATATCTGGGGCAGTGGAAATGTTCTGAAACTGGAGTGTGGTGACGGTTGCATTGAATCTCAAACTTACAATGGCAGAATTTTATGATATATAAATTGTGCCTCAATAAAGCTGTTTAAAAAAAAAGGTAGCGTAGGTAACTAACTGGTGTAAATTGGAGTGCCAAATAACACAGTGGTTAGTTAGTAACTACACTATGGTCCTGGCTATTTGCAAACCATGTGAGTTGGAGAAAAGTACTTCCCATCCCTCAGCCACAATCTCCCCGCGTGTCAAATGGGAGATGACAATGCATAGCTCTAAAGCGGAACACCAATTAAATGGGATAACTCGCAGAAAGCATTCAGCTCCGCAGCTGGTACAAAGCCACTGCTTCTTGAATATTATATTTTATTCCAGAACTAGGAATGTGCGGATAGCCTACAGGGAGGTGTGAGTGTTAATCGCTTCTTACTTTGGAGGGAAGTTCACCCTGGATATTTTAATGAGAATGATCTGCAAAGATCTGCTGTTACACTGTTTCCAGCCTCTTAGGCACACCAATGCCTCTGTGTCCAACGGTTCCACAGTTCCACACTCCCTTTCCAGGCATCCCTGGACATTCTTTCACCTCGTCCTGGGTCAAGTTGTGAAAGTAAGAGGAATGAGGTTTGTTACCAGGCACATAGATCAGATGCTCTGGGATCCTTGGTGACTGTCCCAAGCTGACTGCCCTGAGATGCTCTAAGGGAGATGTGATCTGGGCAACAAGATGTGCACAAGGGTCGTTATCTCCTGAGAGATGCCTAGATGACCCCAGAAAAGTCAAATCTGATTTGACCGCTGGGATCAAAATAGGATAACTGGGATTTGCTTCTAGAAAGAGGCAGTGTGGGAGGAAGGTGCGTGGTTCCAAGACCAGCTGGGAGGGCTTGTTCTTTCCTTGCATGTGGAGGACACTTTATTCTAAAGTGTCCAGGGACAAGGATGACCAGAATGAAGTAGTAGTCATTCTTGCGTGAGAGGCATATAGTTGCACAACGCACACCTTCACATCTCCCCTTCTCAGTCTGTTCTTGGCAGGCTGACCTGCTCATTTGTTTATTCAACATACATCTACCAAACTCCTGCTATATGCTCGGGGCTATGCTAGACAAGGTTCTTGCCCTCAGAGACCTTATCTTCTAGTGGGAGACGCAGACGGTGAGCAGGAAATGAAATGATCTATACATGAGTGCTAACAAGGGTAGGGTAGGCAGGAGGCAAGGTGGCTGGTTTAGATCAGGTGATCAGGAAGACCTCTCTGAGGAAGTGACAATTTAGCAAAAGCTTGAGAGACCCAAAGAAGCAAAGATCTGGAAGAAGGGCGTTCCTGGCTGAAGAAAGAGAATGTGCAAAGGCCCTGGGGCAGGTGTGAGTTCTATGCGTTCAAGAAGCAGAAAGAAAGCAGTGTAGCTAGAGTGGAGTGAGAGGAAGTCACGGTGGTAGGAGATGAGTTCAGGGTGGTGGTCAGGGCCCACACCTGTTGGCCTCACTGGCCACAGGAAACATGGATTTAATTCTAGATGTGATGGGAAGCCGTTTGGAGTGTTTGGGGACAGGGGAGACAGGTGATGTGATGTGTAGAAGATTATTCTGGCTGTGTAGCGAACAGACTTCCAGGTGCAGGAAATTTCTCACTAAACTACTAGTACAAAATTCCACACCAGAGTGAACAGCCCCTTCTACCTGAGACACCAAGGCAAAAAGCACACACACAATGTCTTATAACTGGCATCTCCTACTCTCCATGTCCTGATGTTGTGGTACTTGGCAAATCAAAAGTAATTTAAAAAACTCTGACGGTTTGACATTTGGAATATTGAAAGCAATCTGGAAAATCCTGACAGCCAGCGTTTGTGTCTCCATCACTAGCTGCAGAAACAGATTGTCAGGATGGATTTCAGTAAGATCAGCGGAGTGAGTGTGTCTGCGTAGATCAGCTCATCCGTAGCACCATTAATAAGCATTTGGTGATATACTCTTTAGCAGACTCTAGCAGTGAGGCTATACTGATTAGTTCACCTTTTTCCCCCAGAGCCTTACAGAGGTCAAATACAATGTGATGGTGTTTCACACCGTTACACCAAGGGTTTCTGCTTTAACTGGCTCACCTGTTACTGATAAAGGCTTTAAAGTATAAGCAAAAGTAATAATGGCCAAGAGCTAGGTAGAAGTACAAAACCTGGACACTATCTTAGAAATCTGAAATAAAAATAATCGCAGATTATCAGTAGAATAATGTCCAAATGTCTGGACCAATGTGATAATCTTATAGGTTGAGGTCCTAATTATGCTGTATTTTTGGACCTTCTTAAGCCAGCAGAAGCTTCAACAATAACTCTTATCAGAAGGCAAATGTTCATTCATTTAAATGACTAATTAATTTGCCATGTAACAGTCCATCTGGTTCTCCTTTTCCAGCTCCAAAAGCACAGTCACATGCTCCAGCCTGGATCAAGAATCTCTTGTTCAGGGCTCCAGCCAAAGGACTCCCTCCACAAAGTAGCCTCACTCCCCAGAGTATGGCCAGGAGGATTTATGCAAGTTTAGCCTCTAGCACAGGGGTCAGAGAGTCCAACTTGGCAATATCTATTTATGAACAGTCATCAGAAAATTCATGTAAAAAAAAAAAGAAAATCAAAATAATAGTGCCGCAGGAACTCAAATAAAATGACTTCTCTCCCTTCCGTTACATGAAACCTTCTTTCCCCCTGCAACTGATTGTGCTTGTATTACTCTGTTTAACAACCTTCCGCCTACCTGGCTCCAGGGATCACACTATAACCAATGTAGCAGGGCTCTCCTTTTCCCATAGCTGATGAGGAGAAAGGGGAAGGGTAGAAGTTTCGCGCTCAACCTTGAACGTGCACGGAGGCGATGTGGCTGGCACATCTCCCCAAGAGGATCTGTGGTACCAGAACCACTGGACAGAAACCAGATTTGCCATATTGGTGTGAGGCCAGACTTGCCCATTTGACTGGCTGGAAGTTTCTCTAAAACTATGCTCAGCAAAAACCAAGTGTTTCCTGGAGGTAAGATTGAGAGAGTTTTTGCTGAAGCTGTTTTTCTGGTTATGTGTCAGCTCCTGGGAGTAATTTGGATGAAACTTGGAAGAAATATATTTTCAAGGCCTGAAAACACAAAATTTGCCAGATTTAAGGTAGGCTTCCTAATGATGGTATTATGAGAACCCGGTGCAAACCTGGCCTCCTGGGCTCCATTTTGGTCAACCCGTAATATTCAGGAGTTATATCATTTCTCTTTCCAAACTCCCAATGGCATTTCCCAGTAACTGTACTTTTGAAATGAAAATGCAGGTGGCAGAGTAAGTATCAAGTTAATGATATTTCGCTCAAAATCAGGATAGTGTACTGACTTCCAAGTATGGTTTTTGGTGGGGATGACAGGAATAAACTTCAGAGAAAGGTAAGATGTTATGGACTTTCCATCTCACCAACTGCCCTACCCTAAAATACTGTCTCCTGCAGAGTAGGTCTTGATATAATGCCTTATGTGTTTATGAACCCCTCTCTAGAATTTTTGTGTCCAGTCCTTACACCATTCCTGGATAAGATCACATGGAACTAGCCTTCATGGCAGAGTCTCTCAGAGCCTAGTAGCTAAACTGGGGGAAGAGAAGCTTAATACCTTCTGCAGTTTCATAGCACACCTGCCTCCCTCCAGCCTGCGTCAGGGGGATAGAAGGGACTACACAGCACATCCGGCTCCAGGGTATCAGCTCAGCTTCTAAGGCCCTCCCACATCCCTTCCAGATCCGAAGTTCTGAATTCCTGGCCTGCAGAGCTGCCCTGTCTCACGGTTGGGTCCACACCACTTGAGGAGGGTCAGAAGACTGCAGGGTGATACAGTTCGTCCCCACGCCCCCAACAGAACTGACTGCACCTGAACCACAGGTGCAGCGATAGAAGGCATGGTGGCCCTTCTCCAGTCCTTGGTCATCTTTAACTATCCTCCTCATATCCCCCCTCTGCCTCCCAGCCTAGGTATCAGGAACGGTTATCTGTGACCAAACAGGGAAACTAACAATTCCTACCGATAATGCTCTGGCTTTAAAGGTCCTCCCCTTGGTGCTCATCCCAACAGTGCAGAAAGCGGCAGGGAACAGACGGGCACTTTGCTTCATGTCAGAAGCTGGCCAAAGGGCACCAAGGGGTCAGGGTGGACCATGGTCCACTGAGCTCTCCCAATACCCTGTTCAGCAGAGGGGACTGCGGTGGCATAAATAACATTTAGAAGTCATGAAACCCACTCCCTAGCAGCACTAGCAGTTAATAGTGACCCTGACCTTGAATTTCCCCAAATCATCTAGGGGAGGACGTAAAAAGATTGTCAGTTACGAGTGAACTGTTCGGCAACCCCGTTTTCTGAAAAACACATAGAACCCCAGAATTCCAGCAAGGAACTCTAAGGAGTCCAAGAATTCTAAATTCAAACCTGGACTTCCAGGTTGCCTGAGGTATTTTTGTCAAGGTAGGAGGACAGAACATATTTTATTTAATGATTTGTTCGCTTGATTTATAATATTTAGACATATGGTTTGTGGGCCTCCATTTGTGCTCTTGTCTTGGGGCCTACCACACCCCACGCCCCAGCCGGCTACCTTCTGGGAGAGAAGCCTTCACAGCCCACACAGCTCAGTGGTCCAGCTGAACCCACATGCTAAACAGCCTCGCATCTGTCTTACTCTTCAAACTGCCCTATTTTAGCTCCTAAGAGCGGTTAGTGGTTAGATCATACAGGCCATTGAGTTAAGGATTCATCCTTATGGCCACATGTTTTGGACAAACCCTGTATTAGTTTCCATGTTTGTGTTGCTTAGGGCATTAAGAGTATATGTTTTATCTAGTTCTAGGGACCATTACATCAATCTAACTGAACCAGGAGCCTTGGAGACATGCCTGAAAAAGATGAGGTGTCCATATTTGGACGACAACCCTATTTTCTTTTTACCAGGCAGCGCGTGCTGGCTGAGAACAACGTCACAGCAGGCCCCAGGAGGCAACTTGGGGGGAAAAGGGGATGAAGCGACTGACTGCTGGAGAGAGACTTTTTTTTGTTTTTTGTTTTGGCCGTGCCACAAGGCATGAGGGATCTTAGTTCCCCGACCAGGGATCAAACCCGTGCCCCCTGCAGTGGAAGCTTGGAGTCTTAACCACTGTCCCTAGGAGAGAGATTTTGAAGAAAGATTAGAGGTATATATACAGGTATTTTTAGGGAAATTTTCTATATGTTCTGAGGAACTTGCCTAACTTTCCGTAAGAAAAGTCAGTGAACTCTCCATTATTCGAGACTGTTTAGGGATTTGGATTTGTTTCTTTGTTTTGGAGAAGAGTGACCGAGGGAGGGGACCCAGTGCCGAGTCTGGCCTGAAGATGATCTTGGAGGGACAACAGGAGCTACAGAGGGCCCATTCGGGTTAACTAAGTAAAAGTTTCTCTTTCCCCAGAGCTGACTGTGTGAAGGCTTTAAAGGACCTATGTGACGACCATATAGCTGAGACTGAACCCGGGGCGGTGGCCACAGGCTCAGTCAGGGCTTCCTGGAAGATGAACTAAGAGAGGGCTGAGCAGTGTGCTTGGCCCTGGTCCACCACACTCTCTGCTTTTAAGTATGTGCTTTGGTTGTTTTCTTTTCTGTTTTCACTATACAAGTGAAAGTGAAAATGCTCCTGGAATAAAATTTGGGAAATATATAAAAAGTTAAAGGAAAAGAAAAATCATCCATGGTACTGCCATCTGAATCCCATCAATGTAAACGTTTGTTCTATTTCCTTCAAGGCTTTATTTTTTGTTCCTTGTATAGGTGGTGTGTGTGTGTGTGACAGAGAGAGAGAGGGAGGAAGGGGGGGGAGAGGGGGAGGGAGAGAGAGAGGGAGAGAGAAAGGGAGAGAGAAAGAGAGAGATAGAGAGAGATTGATTTTAACATAATTGGATCCAGTTCCCTAAAGCACTGTACTCAAGGCAACTGGATTAATGTGATCTTAAAGTACTAAAATGAGTCATTTTAGGATTACTGAGCAACTTTATGAGGTTTGGTGTAAACAAAGTTGATTTTCCTTTATCCTGTCATCAGGAATCATCTACTCTAATCTTCAGCTGCTCTTCCATGCTCCATGTTCAGTGGAAAGGATAGCAAGATACAAACAAAGAGATGTAAAGGTAAGAAACACAACTAAGGCACATGTTATTATGACTTCAACACTTAAATTATTACACAAACCTGAGTCCCTTAATCACAAGAGACCTATTTATGATTAAGGTTAAAGAGGTTAAAAATCACATTTAATCATTTGAATTTTCTGCTAAGTCTCACCATAAAATGGATTGGGATTCAATTTTTGTGGCATAAGTAACTTCATATTTACTTGGTGACTTTTCTCAAAGATGAGCAGTGGATGAGATCTGACAGATCTGAGGATGGGATATCAACAGTATATAAGAAGCATTGTAAGTTGCATTTTCCATTGAGCAAAGACTGGGAATCCAAATTCATTTTGCCCCAGTTCCAAAGAGACAAAAATGGACTCTCAGCTCATTATTTTCTCAATGAGTTTGAGAAAATGTCCCGGGGAGAAACATTTCCAGTCAACTCTATAAACTTTCATACCCCTAGGCTTTTGCTTATGCAGATCCTAAAACCAAGAAGATCCTACGCTAATTCGCCATCTTTCGAAATCAATATTTAAGGGCAGCCAGCTGAAATGTCACCACTCCAGGAAGCCCTTCTATATTTTCAAAATATTTGTTTGCATGATCCCTATTTAGCCTTTGTATTATTCTGCCATATGGAACAATGTATTTTGCTTGATAATATTTTAAAACGTTTCCGAGTAACATGTTTACAGCGGTTCAAAAATCAAGCAATATAGGCCAGCATTAAAAGGTCCAGAAATAATAAATGTTAGCAAGGGTGTGAAGGAAAGGGAACCCTCTCACACTGTCAGTGGGAATGTAAATTGATGCAGCCATTATGGAAAACAGTACGGAGATTCCTCAAAAAACTAAAAATCGAGTTGCCATACGATCCAGCAATCCCACTCCTGGGCATATATCCAGGCAAAACTATAATTCAAAAAGACACATGCACCCCTATGTTCATAGCAGCACTATTTACAACAGCCAAGATATGGAAAAAACCTAAATGTCCATTGACAGATGAATGAATAAAGAAGATGTGAGATATATATATATATATCTCCACACCCATGCATACACACACAATGGAATATTACTCAGCCATAAAAATGAATGAAATAATGCCGTTTGCAGCAACATGGATGGACCTAGAGATTATCATGCTAAGTGAAGTAAGTCAGATTGAGAAACACAAATACCATATGATATCACTGATGTGTGGAATCTAAAATATGACACAAATGAACATATCTATGAAAAAGAAAGAGACTCACAGACATAGAGAACACACTTGTGGTTACCAAGGGCAGGGGTGGAGGAAGGAAGCATTGGGAGTTTGGGATTAGCAGATGCAAACTAGTATATATAGGATGGATAAACAGCAAGGTTGTACTGTATAGCACAGGGAACTATATTCAATATCCTGTGATAAACTATCGTGAAAAAGAAGATGAAAAAGATTGTATATATGTATAACTGAGTCATTTTGCTGTACAGCAGAAATAAACACAACTTTGTAATTCAACTATACTTCAATAAAATGTTTTAAAAATAAAAATAAAATAAAAACCAAAATGTACCCCTCCCCAAAAGAAACGAACAAATCAAGCAATATAAATCGTATCCAGCAGTCTTTTCCCTGCCCCTGCTCCCACATCTTACAAACACTTCTGTAAGTTTCTCATGCTTTTTCCACAGTTTCTTCATGCAGACATAAACACAAACCTATTATTTCCCCATCCCTGTTTTCTTACACAAAAGGTAGCTTGATATACATATGATTCTTGATATACATACTATTCTGTACTTTGCTCTTTTCATTGTAACTTATCAGTGCGTCTTGGAAATCATTCCATATCAGTTCAGAGAGAAATTCCTCATCCCGTTTTAAAAGCCTTTTAAAATTTTAAAACATCTATTACATGTTGTCTCCTAATATATTTCACCAGTTCCACAAATGATGGTCATTTGGGTTGTTTCCAATCTTCTGCTACACCAAGGATGCTTTGTAGACATATGTTAATTTGCATTGGGTATGTACATCTTTGTATAAATTCCCAAAAGCAGAATGGCTGGGTCGGAGACTGGACAATTTTGTAATGTTCCTAGATAGTGCCAAGTTGCTCTCCATAGGGTTTCTAACTGTTTATACTCTCATCAAAAATATAGAAGAAACCTGTTTCCCCACAGCTGTGCCAACAGAGAGAGAAGGTTTAGGAAAGAATGGTTTGGTATGAAAAGCAACAAGAGGACAATTAGATGAAGACCGCAAAGGCACAGAAAATGTCAGACCCGACATCTCCCCTGAGGTTCAACCAGTCTCTCTCAGAGATACCTAGAGATCTCTCCCAGAGATCTCTGTTAGCTCCAACTGAACACGTCTAACTTGGAATTCACTGACACTGGAGCCTCCTCTCCACTACCAGTGGAATCACCATTTTCTGCAGCCTCATTTTCTACCAATGGAATCACCATTTTCTCACATTTAAAATCTTGTAGGAGAGAGTGTGGGTGAGTAGACTTTCACTTTTTATTTTACAAACTCTGAATTCACATGCTTTATTTTATAATATGAAGTGTATATTTCTTTTGTAATTTAAAACCAATGATCATGTACTGCAAAAAAAATTGGGAGTCTGGTTATTTTTCTTTTGGTTTTTATTTATCTATTCAACCACTTTTTATTCTGTTAGCTGCTTCCCCCCCCCCCCTTTTTTTCTGCCGCGTGCTTACAGTTTAAATAACTTAGCTTTATGAGGAAATTAACCAAGAAAAAACCATTACTTTATAAATTATTCCTAAGCATCCCCTTCCCTGGCACCACTCTCATACCCACTCCCAGTTTTTAAACTGGAAAGAAATTAAGAAAGTACTCCTAATGAAATGTTTAAGTAATAGTTATTAGAGCTGGCATGCTATTTTAGGGCAAATTTATATAGCTAGAATTTATGATAGCTGCATGGTATTTTTATGTGCTATAATATGCTTTTCAATCCACTGAGGTCCTTTCTATAACAAAAGCGCACGTTTATATCCATTTTATACCATTTGGAGCAAAACTGTGCTAAAATTACACAGGCTTTATAATGGTCATAGCTGCTTTTAGAATCACATTCTCGGTCAAATATGTAATTCATTTGTTACCAATACCTTACTGAAGCATCCTTTTATGGGAAGCTATCATCAACTTTAACACATTTGGCTTTATTCTGGGATTTCCAGGAATTTAATAGAGTAAAAGGGAAAGGCCATCTCCTGGTGCCCTTGACCTCTGTCCATTCACTTCTGCACAAATAAGGACACTGTACATTAATGTACCTGACCCATCTCTCCTATATGGCACCAGGCAATAAGCCAGGTAACAAAGGAATATTTTGATGGATCTCATGTGGTTGCTTCCTTCAGGCTCAGCTCCCAGTTCAGTTCCTTCCGTGCCAACATCTTTCTCAGTCTCACAGCATTTATTCAACTGTGTTCCTACTAAGTTGCATTTAGCCTTGTTGCTTTATCAAAATTAGTGAAATGCGGGGAAAATATCAATGCAAACACCAGTCAACAGAAGTATAGTTCTCATCAACTTAGAACAATTGAGACACAGAAGGAAATAATTAGCTGGTGAATCTTAAGCCTCAATAATGACGACTCATACTGAGAACTCTCTACAGGCCTTAGTCACCATTCTCATCACTTCACATGACTTAGTTGAAATAAATGGTGGAGGTGTCATTACTTCTGTTTTTACAGATAAAGAAAACTATTCCCGATCCATAGGGAGGTAAACAGCCTGACCCATATTGGAAAGCTGCCTTTAGACTTTAACTGGTCAACTCTGCTCAGCTGGGATGGAGAGCTCAAATTTAAAGAACATCTACCAAATTTTGGAATTGCAGCTTAAGAGTATATCTAAGAGAAAAGGCACAATTAGGAATTTTAGACTGTGTTTTAGCTCTCTGGAAATAGAACTCTCTCCTTAAAAAACACAAATCTGTTTTTGAATTTGAGACATCTAACGTGGTGTGTATTTTGGGGAGTATGTTGTGTGTTGAAGTAGGAAGCCCTTGTGTTGTTGTGTATGGCTTTTTTTGTTTGTTTTTTTTTTTGGCCGTGCCATGCGACTTGCAGGATCTTAGTTCCTTGCCCAGGGATGGAACCTGTGCCCCCCGAGGTGGAAGCACAGAGTCCTAACCACTGGACCAGCAGGGAATTCCCATTGTTGTGTATGTTTTTGATGTACATGGAAAGATGTGAATCCCAGGGGGACAGGGGACTTGTCTTACAGTTCTCCAGCGCCTACAACAATGCTCAGCAAATGTTTGCTGTGGTGGTGAGTGAAAAGAATAGTGGTTTGGAAACCATGCTGCAACATGCAGACACCCACACCAAGAAGCACTCTATTCAAAGTAAACCCCCCTGTTGATAATGGGGGAGGCTATGCATGGTGGGGGCAGGTGTATGGGAAGTCTGTACTTTCCCCTCAATTTTGCTGTGACCCTAAAACCACTCTAAAAGATAAAGTCTATTAAGAAAAACAAATACCCCCAAGTTGTAACAATATCTTGAAAAATGTCATCTTAAACACACACTCATCTATGTGTATATACAAATAGTTATAAGCATGCATAAACACACATTTCTTTTTTTTTTTTGCTGTACGCGGGCCTCTCACTGTTGTGGCCTCTCCCGTTGTGGAGCACAGGCTCCGGACGCACAGGCTCAGCGGCCATGGCTCACGGGCCCAGCTGCTCCGCGGCATGTGGGATCTTCCCGGACCGGGGCACGAACCCGCGTCCCCTGCATCGGCAGGCAGACCCTCAACCACTGCGCCACCAGGGAAGCCCATAAACACACATTTCTAAGGGCATGATAATAAATGCAAAACATATGTCACATCTTAAGTATATAAATACATTTATAGGTGTATGACAATAAAGTTGAAATGATGATGATTGTTGCAAAACCTATGCAATTTTTTCTGTTGAAGAGGTGAATGAAACTTCCCTCCCGGCCTCACCAAGACAACTGTGTATAAATTAAAGTAGCAGACAGTCGCCATTGGCAAATGGCTGCGTACCCCTAAGTTGGAGTATCCCCTCCTCAGAGACTGTCCCCATTTACCATCTTCTGTTAATAGTGCAGTCGCTCTAGAACACTACCCTTGTGACAACATTTGCTTGGAATGTGACTATACAGATACCTTGTTCAAGCAGAGCCTTACATAGGCTTTCCATTGACCTATGACCTGGTGGCATAGTTTGAAAGGTTGAGCTGGTTGAGTCAGACTCTCTCTCTCTTCGTTTCCCTCCCTTTCTTTCTCTGGGACTTGAATCCAGAGACTAAGGGGGAAGTTTCCAGTAAGTTGTGGGCAGTACAGCTAAAAGGTGGTTTGGGGGCCTGAGTCAGGATCACGACAAACTAAAGACAATTTGCAAGCTGAAATTATGGAAGGAGGAGCAACTATGAGTAAGTGAGAGAAGCTTGAAGAGACAGAGAAGAACATCCATCCTTGCAGAGAAGCCAGGAAGCCAGAAAAGGACAGAGAGCGTATATAGCCCTATCTTCCTTTGTGTTGTTTTTTTCGCTGGGCTCTGGGGCATACATACCTTTAAAATATTTTTCTCACAAAACAACCCATGTGCGTTCTTTCTTTTTTCTTTTTTTTTTCTCCTTGTTACTAAAGGAGTCTAGACTGGAATAGCAGGAGAAAAAAAGTCTCTAACAATGGAGGATATAAAATCTAAAGAAAAAAATAGTATAACTGTACAAGTACAGCAGTCCAGGGCCATAAAGTATAGTGGCAAATGGTGGTTCCATTCAATAGTCCCCAAGGACCTCAGTTCAGTATAACCCTGTGCGATAATTGATATTTATAGTGATGACCTTGAGTCTTCAAGCACAGGCTGCTTGATGTTCAGCATATTTTCAAAAGGCAATGAAGCATGGAGAAAAATTTTCCTCCAAGTTAAAAAAAAAAGTTTCAGTGCTTAAACAAGGGAAGGCTCACACAGTTATGTGTTATTTTTTTAGTTTGTTAAATGTATATATTTATTCATACATGCCTTGCCTTGTTCCAGCAAAGATTAAAGATGACTTAAAAGAATACACAAAATCCTATAAGACAGCATAAGTTGACAGTAAGGGGGAAGAAGAAAGAAAACCAGGCTGTGGTCACATTATTGATCCAGGAGATTCAGTTATCAGCAAAGCTCCCTTCTGTAGATTGCCTCACTCCTTGATAGATCATGGGACACCATAAATAGTATTACTCATTATTTAATCATTTTTAAATCTGGAGAAAGGTCAGGGCTTATCTTCTGAATGTAAAAATCAAATTGACACTGGAAGAAAGAAAGAAAAGAAAAGATTGGTTGCGGCTTCCTGGGTGGCGCAGTGGTTGAGAATCTGCCTGCTAATGCAGGGGACACAGGTTCGAGCCCTGGTCTGGTAGGATCCCACATGCTGTGGAGCAACTAGGCCCGTGAGCCACAACTACTGAGCCTGCGTGTCTGGAGCGTGTGCTCCGCAACAAGAGAGGCCGCGATAGTGAGAGGCCCGCGCACCGCGATGAAGAGTGGCCCCCGCTTGCCACAACTAGAGAAAGCCCTCGCACAGAAACGAAGACCCAACACAGCAAAAATAAATAAATAAATTTTAAAAGAAAAGAAAAGAAAAAGATTGGCTTGTATCAGAGAAAATATAATCATAAGTTTATGTAAACGTGCACTTAGTAAGCTGTCAATCTAAACATATGTTTAAGTGATTCCTATTCTTTTATTTTGGTAAAATAATTGTTATAGCAAAAAAGTTATATTAATCAGAAGTAGCATCAGGGACTTCCCTGGTGGCGCAGTGGTTAAGAATCCGCCTGCCAACGCAGGGGACACGGGTTCGAGCCCTGGTCTGGGAAGATCCCACATGCCGTGGAGCAACTGGGCCCGTGCGCCACAGCTACTAAGCCTGTGCTCTAGACCCTGCGAGCTACAACTACTGAGTCCACATTCCACAGCTAAGGAAGCCTGCATGCCTACAGCCCACGTTCCACAACGTGAAGCTGCCGTAACTAGAGAAAGCCCGTGCGCAGCAACGAAGACCCAACACAGCCAAAAAGAAAAAGATAAATAAATTAATTTATATAAAAAAAGCATCATATCACATTATCCCACTGTTGAAATTCTCTGCAATATCCTTTTCACAATCAATATTAACATATTAGAAGAACAAAGAATGTTTGAAGTTGACTTAAACTCTCTATACAAATTCATAATTTATCATCATAGTAATTCTTAAAAAAGCAAGAATTTTTTTAGAAAACAAACTCATAGTTACCAGAGGGGAAAGGAAGGGAGGGATGAATTAGGAGTTTGGGATGAACAGATACACACTACTATACATAAAATAGATAAACCACAAGGACATACTGTATAGCACAGGGAATTATATTCAGTATCTTATCATACCTATAATGGAAAAGGATCTGAAAAAGAATATATATATATATATATATATAAAAACTGAATCACTTTGCCGTACACCAGAAACTAACACAACATTGTAAATCAACTATACACCAAGTTTTTTAAAAAATTAAATAAATAGCAAGAATTTTTCCAGGATCCTGGTTTGGACAGGCTCCTAAGGTGTGCTCCCATTCATACTGGGCCTGCATAAGGGGAAATTTTTTCTAATGGGCATTCCTACTACAGAGTCACTGCTTAGAGGGTAAAAGTTTGGGCTTCAGAGCCAGACAAATATATAGATTTGATGCATGGTAGCTGAGTGTTATCTTGGGCAAGTTACTTCAAACTCTCTCAACTTAGTTTCTTAACTGCAAACAAAGTTAATAGGTTTGTATGGAAGATGGAATAAGATATTGCACAGTAAGCACTTAGCTCAGTATCTGTTACCTACTGAACCTAATAAATGATGCCTGTTATGGTAGAAACAGCGATTACCCAGGACATCTCACATTGATGTGACGCCAGCCTCTCTTTCATTAGTGTCTCGTTAAAGATTTCTGCCCTCATTTTTCCATTAACAAATTTTTCTTTAATTGTACTGTGGTGAACACATTCTGATGTTCTTTCATGGTACTGACGTGGAAACTCGTTTCATTGCCCTATATTATCTTCTTACTAATTATTTTCCAAAATACATGAGCAGTGATTTTTTTTTCACTGATGGATTCATATGGGGATTTGAGCTTTGTATTCATCTTGAGTTTTTCTTTCATTCCTTTTCATTCCGCCCCAGATAAAATGCAGTTAATCATGCCAACTTCTGTATAAAGTCTCATCTGACTAGCTCCATCATGTGTCTAGAATGAGTTTTACAATTTTGAAAGTTGCTTTCCCTTCATTGCTACGCTGATCTTGAGATCATAAGAATAAATATCTGGTAAGATATTGAGTCCTCTGCAAAATAGGTGAAGTCAAGAAAAGTGGAAAAACTTTCATTTTAAAAAGTGAGGATTTTTTTAGGGGGTGCAACTTGGCCAAAAATCTATGGTGACCATGGTTTATCATTCAAACTAGGCCTGTTGGGAATGCAAGAGGGGTGCACTTTATCATTTCATTGAGATAAAGGCATAAACTGGGCTCCCCCAAGTAAACCAGGATGTATGGTCACCCCAGCAAAAACTGACAAGGTACCTTCCTAAGATGGGGATGGAGCAGGGGAGGGCTTGAAGGGATTCTTCATGAAATTGTAGGCTCTTCCACGTCATCACACACTGTATTCTATGCTCAAACTGTGAATTAGTGGGTTTTGCTTTGAGAATCCAAGAACGTCTGTGCTTTTAGTATCAGACTCAGTTCTAATCCCTATGACTCAAGAAAAACACAATAATAGAGACAAAGATCCAGAGAGGCATAACTAATATGATCAAGAGCTGTGGGTCCGGGCTTCCGTGGTGGTGCAGTGGTTGAGGGTTCGCCTGCCAATGCAGGGGACACGGGTTTGTGCCCCGGTCTGGGAAGATCCCACATGCCGCGGAGCGGCTGGGCCTGTGAGCCATGGCCACTGAGCCTGCGCGTTCGGAGCCTGTGCTCTGCAACAGGAGAGGCCACAACAGTGAGAGGCCCGCATACTGCAAAAAAGAAAAAAAAAAAAAGAGCTGTGGGTCCTAATGTTCTGGCAGTTACCGAATCTTTGAGGATTTGATGAAAGCTATTAACTCTCCCTGAAGAAAAGGGCACACACAAACAGCCTCCAGGAGTTGGCATGCAATTCAGAGGGCCAAGGACCATCTGATCTCACCCAGGGATCTAGGTCTGAATCCCTAATCAGAAGGGAAAGGAAAAAGGAACCAAAATTTGTTGACCATCTTTGCACACATTTCATTTCAGACTTACATCAATCTATTTTATAGATAAGGGCACTGAAACTCAGAGAAATTAAGATCTTACAGCCAGTTAAGTGGAAAAGCCAGACTACAAATTCAGGTTTATGTGCATGAAATCTCATATTCTAAGTACTGCCTAGACGTAGGCATTAATCTATATATTTATAGTTCATCTGGAAAGGAATATTACAAAATCATGAAAAATGAACACAAGCAGACATCTTCATCAAAGTCCCACCTACTAGAGCTGGGAATACTTCTGGAAACTGGAAAGAGATTATTAGGGCAAATAAAAGTAAGCACTTAAAAAAAATCTCAAATGCTAATACAACTGACAGATAGTGTCAAGGTAGTTTTAGATAAATCCAAGACTGATAGGTTGGTGATGGATTATTAAGAGATTTTCAGTGTTGCATATCCTTAGGTTAACCTTGGGGAAAACAGCTACATCTTTGCTTGTATCCCTCAAAGCCCATCTCAGTCTGATTACTAATCAGGGTTGCATGGACAGGATGGTGGTTGAAGCAATGTGTCAATTCCAACCTAAGTAGTGTTTTTCGTGTAACTGGTAAGCTCAGATTTCCCTTTTGGTAACATCTGTTCATTAGTTGTTTTTCTTTCACTGTGATCCTAGTTCCTCCACCAGGGCTTGAACCTGGTGCAGGCAGTGAAAGCACTAAGTCCTAACCATTGGACCGCCAGGGAATTCCCTGTTCCACTAGTTCTTAAAATGCCTGACTGAATTTTGAAGCTGACATACCTCTGAGACATGGAATCAGACTCACCTGAGAATAATGTATCACAGCTGAATGTATTTAGCCAATGATCACGCCTGTGTGGACCTAGTCCATAATGAGTGTTCAACAGATGTCTTATGGTTTCCTGTCCAGTCTGTGCTACAGAATGCTACCAGATGAATTACCTAACCTATAGCTCCAAATATGGCAGTTCCCTGCACAAAACTACTGTTACTTTTTATTGTATTTGTATCTTTCCTGTAATTATTTGTTTTAAAATCTATCTTTTGTTTCCCTCCTTCTAAAATTGTAAGCTTGGTGAAGGCAGAGACCACTGTATTCACGGTGGCCATGATGACCTATGGTAGGCAATCAATTACATTTATTTGCCTAACTGTGTGGATGATTACTACGAGAATTTGGTCAACATGTTTTTTTAAAAAAAAAGTTGGTCAACATGATTTTCTTTCAGTTTTTAAGTTGGAGATATAATTCACATACTGTAAGATTCACCCTTTTAAAATGTACACTTCAGTGGTTTTGAGTATATTCACAAAGTTGTGCAACCATCACCACCATCTAATTCCAGACTATTTTCACCAATAAGAAAACACACACCTATTAGCAACTACTCCCATCCTCCCCTCCCCCAGCCCTTGGCAATCAATAATTTACCAATTTCTGTCTCTATGGATGTCCCCATTCTCTATTTTCATATAAATGGAATCATATAATATGGGATCTTTATTTCTGGATTCTTTCACTTAATATTTTCAAGGTTCATGTTGTAGCATGTGTTAGTACTTCCTTCCTTTTTAAAGGCCGAATAATATTCCATTCTATGAATACACTACATTTTGTTTACCCATTCTAGACAAGAGCTTTTTTTTTTTTTTTTTTTTTTCGGTAAGCGGGCCTCTCACTGTTGTGGCCTCTCGCGTTGCGGAGCACAGGCTCCGGACGCGCAGGCTCAGCGGCCATGGCTCACGGGCCCAGCCGCTCCGCGGCATGTGGGACCTTCCCGGACCGGGGCACGAACCCCTGTCCCCTGCATCGGCAGGCAGACTCTCAACCACTGCGCCACCAGGGAAGCCCTAGACAAGAGCATTTTTAACATCCATTCCAACTCCAGAATCCTTTATTCAAGTGAAGGGCTACCACCAAAGTTCATAAAGCAAATCACAGTAAATCATTATGCTTCATAGTTTTTCTGTGCCCTGAAGTTTTCAAGTCTTACCTACCACAGATCCAGAGAGGACCATCCTGTTATAACCAACCAAGTTTACTTCCTGAACTCTGAAAACAATAATATCAGACCCTCTACCTTTATTTCAGGATTCTGCTTCCCCGCCCCCACTCCAATCTTCTCCTCACAGCCCACCTGATTTCTTGATTGTAATGCTAATTGCTCTCGACAGATTTGTGTTGACTGAGATTGGATGGCGCATTCTTCCCATGCCTCTCTCCCCCGTCCTTGGCCTCGCTGCACGTGCAACTTCTTCACCATCAAAATTCCCCCTTCCCGCCTCCCCCTCAAAAAGCCTTCCTTTGTTTTCCAAGGAAATTCAGGTAAAAGAAAGGGTGGAGGAAACGATATTTTTGACTTTCCTCACAATCCAGACGTTGGAAAGAAAAAGGATTTCCTTTGGGCTGCTGCCACGACTCTGATCTTGTATGCTGATAAAATATTTCCTTCTTTAAAAAAAAAAGTTATGGGAAAAATCATACCACTTCAGCTACACTTACTCTAACTTTCGCGTTTAAAAGAAAAAAAATTTAGAAGTTTACCTCTCTTTCACAGAGTGGTTTTCTTCTTACCAGTTCAAGTCATGCCACCGGGAGCTAGCTGGGTCAGCAGCGCTCTTTGGAGGCTGGCGTGGAGGAGGACTACAGGATCCAGAGGGCTTTGGAAACTCCAGCAGCTCCAAGCTTGTTGGCTACTACGGTTTCCCTGAGGAGTGACGCTATGAAAACAAACCCTGATTGGTCAGGCCTGAGCTGAATTCTCCATTTATGGACAGATTGCCCTACCCGAGCCGAGGCTCAGCCAGAGGAGAACGGAGAAGGTGGCCGAAGGAAGAGGAGCGAGGCAGGGCAGCTAGTCGGACACGCGGAGAGCATTGCTCTCACCTAGGCGGGCGGCGAGCGCCCGGTCCGGGTGGACCCCTGCCCTCCGCAATATGCGCCCCGCCTGCTAAGCCGCCTCCTACTCGCCCTCACCTACCGCCGCCGATCCCGCCTGGATGGAGTCCCCCCAGGGTTCCCATTGGTTCCTGTGAGTGCTTGGGTGTCGAGAGCCTGTTTTTGGCGAAGGGAACCAACTTTTGAAGTTCGCCCAGGAGACTGCGTTCCAGCCCCAGCTCCCCGGCAGCCGGACCCGGCAGCCGGACCCGGCAGAGGCGCGACCGCGGCGCGAGTCACCATGGTGAGTTGGCCGCGCGGCGTCCCGGGACGCCTGACCCAGGGATGGGGCGGGAAGCCCGGGCGCGGGGCACCCACCTTGGGCGCGCTGCCGAGGCCAGGGGTGGAGAAGCTGGACGCGGGAGTCGGCACGTCGCGAGCCCTAATTTCCTGCAGCTTTCGCTCAACCGGGGCTGGGGGAGACGGAGTGAGGGGCCAAGGAAAACTTTCTTTCGAGTCACTTTCGGCGTCACCAAACTTTTCGTGGCCGGGGTGGCTATGGCTGCCAGCTGTCGGAAGCCGGAGTGCGGGGAGATCCGCGTTCAGGGGCACGGCCCGCCGGGGGGTATCAATTCCCTCCCGCTGGGAAGGTGGGAGCGGCCGCCTGCGCCCCTCAGTGCGCGCGCTCCCCGCCCGCTGCACCGGCGCCGCGGACCACTGCTCCTCCCCCGGCCGCCCGGCAGCGCCGCAGCTGTCCCGCTGGCATCCGCGCGCCGGCGGGGGCGGCGCGGCCGCACAAAGGCAGTGGGGCGCCAGGTAGGGCGAGCACCTGGCGGTGGACTGGCGGCTGCGGGCGAGGGTGTCGCGGGGCTGCCGGGAGCCGGGGCTGCCGGGAGCCAGGCCGGCCTGGGCTCCGCTGGGCGCCGGCCCGGAGGGTCTTGGCACCAAAAAGGCCGAGTAAACACCACCCTCCTCCACTTCCCCCAAGTGCGAGGTGGCTGGCACTTTTCGGGTGTACAGCGAACGGTACGCATGGGAGGAAGTCGAGTTTTTTGTTCTTTTTCCTTTGGCACTTTGGGTATTGATGGAAGTGTCTGGCTCTCTCTCTGACTCGTTTCTGACTTTTCCTCCACCCCGACCTCCCGGCCTCGGCTACCCCGCCCCCAATAACCTTAGCCGCATCCCTTGGGCTTTGGGGTGGTGTACTTTTCTTTCCTAAGCACAAAAGCAAGGGCTCTATTTTGAAGAGATTGGCAGTCCATCAGAGGGGGGAAAAAGTTCTACTACAAGGCTTCATAGTTTCCACACTTGCTTCTTTTCAAATAATCCGGCTTAGGTGGATGAACTGGTCCTCTTCTGATTGGTTTTTGTTGTTTTTTAGTGACTGTGAAAGGGGTGCTAAGTCACAGTGATAACCGGTACAGCACTAATTTAAAAATCTCTATCCTGCAGGAGTCTGAGGGAAATTAGGAAAGGCCCATAGGAACCTACACACAAAACTCAAAAGCAGCCCTTGATCCAGTGCTGTGTTTATTCAAAAGAATGATTAAAAACAAACAAACCAAAATCTTTAAAAGGGCATCCTTGACCAAAGCTTTTTCTTTTCACCTAGTCCAAAGTATGTCACCCTTGTGTCTACCGAAGAGGACACTTTATCTGTAAATAAAATTTCCCTTTCAGTTTTAGGGTTTAAGAAGTCAGTCCACCCCATATTATTTTTGGAACCCCTAAAGAGAACCATTTACTTACACTGTGTGTTTGGGTGGAGCTACCTAAATGGGGCCACTGCCTAACTGGCTACCTGAACTTAAGCAATGTGAATCTTAATACTTTATAATTGCTAGAATTATTTCCCATGGTTCAGTATTTCTAAAAAAAAAAATGTGTTGTATGTCAAGAGTTTAAAAAATCTTGCTGAATTTAAATAGTTGAGTGGTACCTTGAGAAAATTAACTTTCCCTTAGTTCACTCATTTTTCATGCTGGAGAGACTAAAAAGTAGTGTAGCATGACTTTTCTGGGGACCTCAGAAACTGGACGCTCAATTCGGTCCATTGCTGTTGAAGTAGGTGGTTTGTGAAGTGGGTGCAGAAGAGGCATGTTCTAAAGAAGAGCTGTTTCCAGAGTGTGTAGGGTGTCTATTGAAGGACAGGGGTATGACTTACCTATCGATGTTCCCTGCCAACAGCACAGATGGCCGTATTGTGGGCCTCCAGGAGACTATCAGTGCATCAGATACAGTTGCTGAGGCCCCGATTCCCTGACAGAAAAGTTGAAACAGCTGGCTGTCCTGAACTAGGAGCTGCGCCATCACTCCATCTACTGGATCTAGAGTAATTTGGCAAAAATTAAATGAATCATTTCTTCGCTGGCTTGAAAAATTAAGTCTGTGCATTAGATGTGTGAAGTTGCCTTAGAACAGAGCATCAGCAGCTTAAATAGTCAGAAATCTCAGTTATTATAGTATTTACTATTTATGTAAGATCCCCTTCCAGCCAAATGAGGCTTCATTTTGTGTTTCACATCTGTCTGCGTCTGCCCAGCTGCATCCCTCAGCTGCTTAGAACAGGAAGAGAAGGGGCAATGCCTCCAGTGGGTGTGGCTCAGGGTTAGCCTGGAGAATATAATTCATCAGGCCCTTGGCACCTGTACTGTGGATTTCTCTGTCTCTCGCTGTGAGATATCTTAGGAAATCTGGTAGCAGATTAGGAAGGCTCTCCACCTGTACTAAAGGCCCTACCAAGGCTCACTCATTTGTGATTCATAAGGAAGATTGCCATCTTCTGACTCATGAACAAAGTGTACAGCTTACAGTTTACCTTATATTTCCTCCTGAAAACTCACTTTGGGACATTTTTCTCCGTCTTTGGAGAACCAAGAATACTACCAGGCAATAGCAATTTCTTTCTTTTTTTTCTTAGACTTCAAGGGTCAAAAAAGAAAAAGAAAGGAAAACACTAAAAAAATCTCTGCCTGTCTCTATAATTTAGTATACATTGGTCAGGAGGGTACAACAATCTCCTTTGACTTTAATCAATAATAATACACATCTAAGGTTTCCTTTGTAGAACGTGGCTTTATCATCAACCACAAAGGAAGTTCTACTTTTGTGGCCATGACCAGTTTGGACTGTCTAACGGACTGGAACCCATGTGTATAGCTCTGCTGTATACTTTGGAGCTAGAAACTATGATTCATAAGGCTTTTGTGACTGAGATATACTGACATATTTGAGTACATGTGACTTGACCATCACCTCAGAATATGTTCAAGATGTGTCCCCGTCTCCTTACTTGCATATTACTTGTGAGTAAATTGCAGATAGTACACAGGAATAGGCTTACGAGCTTAGAAAATCTGATGCAGCTGACTACAAGGTAGGTAAGTTCCTTTGGGTGAAGGCATGGCATGTATTTAGAAAGTCTGGAATCCATTTCAAACATGTTTTCTGCGAAGGTAACCTAGTCCATTCCCGCTGATTAGTTTATCAGATTTCTAGTGAGTAGTCTCCTGGCCAAAACAACACAACACAGAACCAAAACAGAAAGGAATGGGATGAAGTCCAGAAAAGTTTTGATAGAGGTAGAGGGTTAGGGCAAGAGTGGAATCCAGGGCATTGTCTTGGGATCACTGTGGGTGGGCCTGCCTAGTAGGAAATGTTTGGCAGCCCAGGGCAAGGAGGGAAGCCCAGTGGGGCCATGGATGGAGGGGATGGAGAAGCAGAGGAAGCAGACAGTTGCAGAAGCTGAAAGCCACTTCCTCCTCAGTTTTGCTGGGGATTTCAGCTTTGTTAGTGGTTGCAAACTCAAATGTCTACAGAGGCCAGGATACAATTTTTGATGGGGTGAGACTGGCCTCTGGAGAGTAAATATAGAACATGTGCCCATCAAAAGAGCCATCATTACTTGACCTTAGGCTGTGATGACACTGACCACATTACCAAATTGTCTGCTTTTTCAGGAGAAGCTGAAAATCTAGATTTTTATGCCAGAGCTGCCAATTTTTAAAAGGGTGCTGATCATCGCTGAGAGGCCAAACAGGTCAGCTGTTTGCAGCGACCCTGTTGTAAATCTCAAAGTGGTGTCCTGCGAACCACTGTGTTTCCTTGCATTCACTCGCCAGCAGGAAGTCTAAACTTTAGCCGCATACCCAGTAAGGGCATTCGATTTTTACTGACACATGCACACCTTCCCACTGCGTTTCCCTTAAGAGAGGGAGTTGCCTGGTGTTTCCAGCCCATGGACTCGCTAAGGTATTAAACAGGGGCAGTATGCCTCCAGCTGCCACTGTTTGGAGCTAGCTCAACACCTGTGCAGGTAGTGCTGGGAGTGGTGAGCCTGTAAATTGAACTTCTCTTTTTCTTTTTCTTTTTTACATCTTTATTGGAGTATAATTGCTTTACAATGGTGTGTTAGTTTCAGCTTGAACTTCTCTTTTTCTTAACCCTTTAACTCCCTCCAGTGGGAAGGTACTCCCCCTCTCCCCCAACCTCCATATTGTATGGTGGACCTCTTTTATTACTCCTTTCCCTATTGCATCTCATGAATTTGAGGTCTGTTTCAGGGGTTCTCCTTGGGGCTAGATAATGAGCATTTTTGTAAACATGACTTGGAATACAACCTTTTGCCCTTCAGTGTTAATGTTATGAGCTCATGTGAGACCTCTCTCCTATGAGGAGAGGATGGGGTCTCATTACTTGGTAAGAACTTGTGAAAGCTCTTTTCATCAGCTTCAAAAATGCAGAAATATTTTGAAACCTCTATACACATGTAAAGCTTCATTATGGATCATAGAGAAATTACGTACATTCGTAATTTTCCAAGTTTGAGTCATCTACTATTTTTTAAACAAAGATGCAGCAACTTGTGTTTTTATCAGTATGTGATTAAAATGGGTTTCTCCGTGGTGAGATTTTAATATTTTAATTTTTTTTTTTACCGTGCTGGGACTTAATATTTACAGAACAAATAAGGGGTTAAAGGTTAAATGCCAAAGGTATTAAAAATAAACAGCTTGGCCTTGTAAGCACATTCTGTAACAATGGTAAACAAATTGTGTTTTGAATTTCAACTTCAAAATTTATTTTGGCAGAGATGAAAGGTTTGGAGGCATATTAGTGAAGTCTTTTTTTTTTTTTACATATCTTTACGACAGCTTTACTTCAGAGAAGTAGAACTATAAGAGTCGTCCCTAAAAATAGGGACAATGGCTTCGACACCGTATATGCAGGTGAAGTCAGCCCTCCTTTCTGAATTGCCACCATGGGAATCACTGTCATTAATGTTGTTCAGGGCACTTACGAATGGTCATTTAAGAAAATTTTTTGACTTCCTTTATGACCTAAAATGCTAGTGTGCAGCCGATCACCCATCTTACTCACCAGACTTCGTGTAAGGTCCCTCTCAGCTGTTTCCTGAAGTTACATTCTGCCTCAAAGGGGGAAAAAATTCGTCCTGAACATGGGCAGTATCGTGTAACATAGGCCCTGGGGGCCAACAAGGAGGTGGTTCTTCCAGGAATCAGTCCTCTAAGAACTGCTCTGAAGGAGGCCACCCTGTCTTAGGTGTTTTGAGTTCTGATGTGTTTGTTAAAAATTCATTCATGGGACTTTGAAATCATACACTGCATTGTAGAAAGTAAAACATACACTACGTTGTAGAAAGCCCAGAAGAGAATTTAAGAGTCTATCCTAAATCCTTTGGCTTGACTTCATAGAAAGATCTAGAGGGGTTAAATGGCTTCGAAAGTCTCAGAGCTAGGTTTTGACTGATCTGGTGCCAGAATCCAGGTTTTCTGATCCCAGTTTAATAAGGCTTTTCCCACCAAACCACGGTGGTGGGTTAGAGTCTAGGCACGACCCAGGTAGTTTTCTTTCTGGGGCCCTTCAAAAAAAGCCTGCTTGGAGATGGAAGGTTGTGAATTATTTCTGATGCTTTACTGTATCAACTTTAAAAGATTATAAAAAATAAATTTAGGGGAATTCACCGTAATACCAGTACCGTAGGCTCAGGCCTCTGACTGCAACTTGGCAACTGTGAGTTCCCCTGTCAGAGGACCCAAGTGGTTGGACACGAGGAGCTTTGAACCCCAAAGTGGAGAAGACACGGCAGTTGCCAAGGTTAGCGTACATGCCTGATAGGTAGGAATTCTTACCAAATACAGTGGCAACCGCTAGAAAATCAAAGATGAATTAAGCCCTGCCTCTGCTTATGAGGTGCTCACAGACTAGGGAATAACAAAGGGCTTTCTTATAGGTGATTTCGTCTCATTCTTGTACAAATGATGGGTTTTGCTGCCATTTTATAGGTAAGAAAACCAAAGTGTAGTGAGGGCAAGAGAAGTGTTCAGGACCATACAACTTGTATGTAATGAACCAGGTCTGCTAACTTTATGCTCTTTCAGAAGCAATTGTGTACATTATTTCTGAATTTGAAATTTCTGGGTCCAGATATCTGTATAACACTTCATTATTTTACATACTCCTGAGGGAAAACAAGGTTGATCTTTTTTTTTTTTTTTTTTTTTTTAATCTGGTTTAAAGTCTGGGCTTTTTAATTTCCTTGTTCGGGGATGTTTGCATGTCACAACATTTGGGGACTAGATGATATCACACTGGGATCAAGCATAAAAGTAAAAGAAAGTCATGCTAGAAAGCTCTCTGATCTCAGTTAGTTTAAAAAGTAGAAAATAAGGGAAACAAGGTAACTACAAGAAATGTAGCCCTCGAGTCCTTATATACATGACAGAAAACAAACAAAAATTAGGATAGCGTATCATTAGTCTCTTAGTAATTTAATTGGTGTGACCAGCTTTTGATGTTGACGGCAAGTTAGCACAATATTACTTTGTAACAGAACGATTTGGACAGTATCGTTGTCTGATTCTAAAAAGTTTTCAATAACAAAAAAATTACGGTTGTTTTAGTGTCCCAATTAGATACGGACCTTTGTTACAGGAAATTTTGGATTTAAATGTAGACGCATCTATTAAGCTACTTCATAGTATGAGAAAGATGGCGCCTTCAAGATTTGGGAATGCTCAAATGCAGAAATATGTCTGCAAAATGATGGTAGTTCTCCTTTCTCCCATCAGATTGTCAGAGATTCCTAATATTTGGGGGTGCCCTCTGAAGCTATTGACCTGTTTCCTGACAGTGTTTGTAATAACAAGGAAAACAAGAAAACCAAACAGAAAGACAGGAACAATCTAAATGTCGATTAGGAAAGAAATGCATAAATGTCTGTGACTTATTGATAATAGGGAATCAATATGGATAGATCTCACAAAGGTAGTATGTGGTGAAGAAGCAAGTTGTAGAAAGATACATGTAAAGTCATTTAAGAAAAATGTCAAAACACAAAACAAGGCTATCTGTATTGTTCGGGGATATAGATATTCATATATGTATATATTTATGTATATGTTCTTTTAAAAAAATAAATTGATGGACTAGAAAGATATCAAATTCAAGCTGCTGAAGGGGGAAGGAGGGAAGGAGAGGACTGAGGTCAGTGGACTAACTGTAACATTATTAAGAATGTTTTATTTGCTTTATTAAAATCTAAAGCAAATATAGAAAATAGTATCATTAATTCTGGGCAGTATGGGCATAAATATTTATATTATTCCCCCACAGTTTTAACATCTTTTTACAATTAAGAAGAAAAAAACCCCACATAAACACAATTCTTCATTTGATTTTAGGAGGTTCATAAACCTCCAAAGCCCACACAGTATCATTCGCAGAGTTGTAGCAAACCTTGTCTTGAGGTGAATATTAAGGAGTATGCAATTTTGGGTCTATGTCAGGTTTTTTTTTTTTTTTTAAGATTTAATTTTATTTCTGGTTGCGTTGGGTCTTTGTTGCTGCTCGTGGGCTTTCTCTAGTTGTGGAGAGCGGGGGCTACTCTTCATTGCGGTGCGCGGGCTTCTCCTTGAGGTGGCTTCTCTTGTTGCGGAGCATGGGCTCTAGGCACGTGGGCTTCAGGAGTTGTGGTGTGTGGGCTCAGTAGTTGTGGCTGGTGGGCTCTAGAGCACAGGCTCAGTAGTTGTGGTGCAAAGGCTTAGTTGCTCCGTGGTATGTGGGATCTTCCCAGTCCAGGGATCGAACCCGTGCCCCCTGCATTGGCAGGCGGATTCTTATCCACTGTGCCACAAGGGAAGTCCCTGTCAGGTTGTTTTAATGACAGTTGACATACGATCAAATCAATAGTAAGTCCCACTGAGTTATGTAAAGTTCCGTTAGGGATTATGTCCCAGGATGTTCAGCATCTGTTAAGCATCTTTCTTACCTTTTCCTTTCTTACCTTTTCTTACCTTACTATTAAGTTTTGATATAATTAACCACCCCAAACTTGGTGGTTTAAAAAGTAAAGATTTTATTATTTTTCATGATTTTGTGCATTGGCTGGGAAGTTCTGGGCTGGGCTGGCTCATCAGGTCCTTGTGGTTGGCTGGTGGCTTGGCTGGGGATGGATGAGCTAAGACGGCCTCACTCACGTGCTGGTTAGTTGGCCTAGGTTCAGTTGGGGCAGTGGAGATGGCTTGGCCACCTATCGCTTTCACAATAGGCTAGTCCTGGTTTGTTAACACAGCAGTGGTCACAGGGTTCCCAAGAACAGCAAAAGAGAAAGCAAGCCATAGTGCACAAGCATTTTTTTAACCTCTGCTTGCATCCTGGTTGATACTGTCTCATTGGCTAAAGCAAGTCACATAGCTACCGTCAGGGTTAGCGAGGACTGCCCTGGGGCTCAGATACTGTTCCTACCCTCCACCTTTTCTTTCATCGTGTCTAGTTGGGTGAATACATTGAGGCAGGAATAGATTTAGTGCAAATCTAGTTTTCCCGGATGGCCCTCTGAACCCCTGTGTATGACGGAAGCCCCCATTGCTCCTGATACATCTGCTGCTGTTTTCCCAAAGTACGAGGAATTAAAACTTGTAGTTTTTTTGTATTACGGAGCCTCAGTATGATTTTTCAATTGCTGTTTTTGCTGGAAAAAAGTAAAAGCAGAAGCTAAAAACAAGAAGAAAAAACTCTTTTGTTTTCTGTTGAAGGGAGTTTGTAAAAATAAACATTTCACGATTAAGTCCAAGCTTCCAGAGCAGTGAATCATGCCAAACCAGACTGGACTGGATGGCCTGTTGGATATAACAGTGGAGCAATACTGTTTGGAACAGGTCAGGACAGTGCTGTTCACTGACTAATTCTGCCTTTCTGGCCAGCCCTGAGCTGTCCATGTGGAGAAGGACATTCTTCACACACACACAAATACTTTTTTTGTCTTGAATGAAAGTCATGTGTTGTGGATTGTATTATCGTTCCCAGAATAATCCATACCGGTGTCACTTCCATATTCTGTGAGCCACAGGTTCCTCAACAGGATGTGAACAGAGTAGGATTAACCTAGCTTTGGGCCTAGGTCTCAAAAAAAAATTCATTCATCTGTGGATCTTTCCCTTTGATTTTCTCTTTCTCCTCTTTTTAAATGGAAAAATTTAAACTACACAAATGGGGAGAAAACTCATTGCTGGACTTCAGCAATGGATAACTCATGGCCAATCTTATTTTCTCCATTTTGTTCGTGTGGTGTATCACATTGATTTGCAGATGTTGAACCATCCTTGCATCCCTGGAGTAAATCCCAATTGATCGTGATGTATGATCTTTTCGTGCATTATTTATTTATTTGCTGTGCCACACAGCTTGCAGGATCTTAGTTCCCAGAACGGTGAAAGTGTGGAGTCCTAACCACTGGACCGCCAGGGATTCCCTTTTCATGTATGACTGAATTCAATTTGCTAGTATTTGTTGAGGATTCTTGTGTCTGTGTTCATCAGGGATATCGGCCTGTAATTTTCTTCTCATGTTGTGTCCTTGTCTGGTTTTGGTGCTAGGGTAATGCTAGCCTTATAAAATGAGTGTGGAAGTGTTCCTTCCTCTTCTATTTTTGGGAAGAATTTGAGAAACTTTGGTATTAATTCTTCCTTGAATATTTGGTAGAATTCACCAGTAAAGCCATCTGGTCTTGGACTTTTCTTTGTTAGGAGGTTTTGGATTACAGATTTAATCTCCTTACTAGTAATTGGTCTGTTCAAATTTTGTTTCTTCATGATTCAATCTTGGTAGGTTGTATATTTATAGGAATTCATCTCTTTCTCCTAGGTTCTCTTAATTTTTTGGCATATAATTATTTCAATCTTGTTTCTTCTATTCTCACCTTCTCCTGGTTTATTTTGAAGCAAATCCTAGCTATCATTTCATTCTAACCATCTCTGTATTACATTGGTATTAATTTATTTTTATAAAATTTTTAAGATTTATTTATTTTATTTATTTTTGGCTACATTGGGTTTTCGTTTTGCTGCGCAGGCTTTCTCTAGTTGGGGCGAGCCGGGGCGACTCTTTACTGTGGTGCGCGGGCTTCTCCTTGCAGTGGCTTCTCCTTGCGGTGGCTTCCCTTGTTGCGGAGCATGGGCTCTAGGTGCACAGGCTTCAGTAGTTGTGGCGCAGCGGGCTCAGTAGTTGTGACTTGCGCGCTCTACAGTGCAGGCTCAGTAGTTGTGGCACACGGGCTTAGCTGCTCCGCGCATGTGGGATCTTCCCAGACCAGGGCTCGAACCTGTGTCCCCTGCCTTGGCAGGAGGATTCTTAACCACTGCGCCACCAGGGAAGCCCTACACTGGCATTTAAATAAAGCAAAACTCAGCTCTCAGCTCTTGGTACTGTCTACTTCTTGGGTTGGAGGAAGGGGTGTATCTCAGAGAACCAAAGTAGGTAGCTTCCCTTTGATTTTTAATATTACAGGCTTTGTTTTTACAGAATAAGGTAGACATCTCCAGTAACTGGGGAGACTCCTTAAAGCTTGGCCTGATCTCATCCACAGGAGTATCTGGCAGTGATACTCAGGAGTATCTTGGCACCCATAGTTTTGGTGTGCAGGGCAGAGGTGGCTCCCCAGCCTACAGTCCTAGCTCTACTCAGGCACTCTCTTTAGGTATAATTGGCAGGGCCAGTTCATGCTTATTCGTCTCTTCATTCCTTCTCATACATACCTGTATCATGGTGATGGCTGTGCAAATAACACTTGTTTCTTTCAATGATCAGATACCTTTAAACGTAGAATGTCAAGATGAGAAATGTCTCAGAGACTACTCGGTGGGGGGGGCGTGGCCTATGAAATTATATGCTGAAGTTTGTGTCTGTGTCCATGTGTGCATTTTTCCCTGGGGAGAAGAATCCTAACTCCCTGAAGTGGTCCATGGCCTCCCCAAATGACTCTCTAAGGTCCAGAGAATTTAAGTAGCCTGACCAAGGTCACCTAGCAAATGAGTAGGAGAAGTGGCCTTAGAGTACAAGTCTTTTGTCCAGGGATCCTAACCTGGTCCTAAACCTGCTTTTACTGGAAATGTTTGAAAAGCAAATATAATAAAGCTTTAGACAGAAGGGAAGTTGGAAGTACTGAGTTAAAATAATGCTTTGTAAGATTACCAGAGATACTAAACCAATACAAGTTACCATGAGGCCAGGGTCAGTATTAATTGTTGACAACTGACTTAATTTTTCAGAATGGTTATAAAGCATAAAACTAGAGTCACGGGCTTCCCTGGTGGTGCAGTGGTTGAGAGTCCGCCTGCCAATGCAGGGGACACGGGTTCGTGCCCCGTTCCGGGAGGATCCCACGTGCCGCGGAGCGGCTGGGCCCGTGAGCCATGGCCGCTGAGCCTCGGCGTCGGGAGCCTGTGCTCCGCAACGCGAGAGGCCACAACAGTGAGAGGCCCGCGTACCGCAAAAAAAAAAAAAAAACTAGAGTCACAGCATTGGTCTCACATTTATTAGATTTTTATATTCTCCTGTGATCACGAAGAGAAATACGTCCAATGCAGACTTCAAATATAAGTCAAGGACATAATGGTTTGACGTTTATGTAAATAATTGAAAACTCATTTCTCTGATGAGGATTCATTATTATTCATTATAAAATTAATAACTAATTGAGGACACATAAGGAAATTGCTGGACTCTAATAACTGGACTCTGGATCACAGTTCTGTGCTCTGTTTCTATTCTGTAGGACTAGGGCTTGGAGTGTAGTGTAGTGGTAGCCTCTTCCTTCCAGCTCTTTTTCTCCCCTGCCCCCAAGCCCCAACCAGATTCTACATCTGTCCTGCCTCCTGCTCTCCCCTACAAGGCTCTTGCCCTTCTAGACTCGGGAGGGGTGAGGAGGAGGGTTGGAGAAGGCAGGAAATACATAGTTTGCACCTGCTGACAAGTGAGCACGCATCATTAAGGCTTCCTAAAAGAAGGGGAGCACTCTCCTCCCATCTTGGAACCCTCTTTCTCCTCCTCCAAGGAGCCCCGCTTGGCACCTCTGCAACCAGTGGGGAGTCGGGCAGTGTCTGCTCTACAGCAACAATAAGGCACTGTCATCTTTGTTTGGGGCTGTGAATCCGAGTCTTCAGTTTTTGCAGCAGTTGTATTTAAGCGTCCGTTGGCAAAGGTATATTTTATATACTCTAAAGATGTAATGAATAGCAAGATCCCACCACCTGCTGAGTCCTGTGGATTCCACCCGTGCAGCAGGGCTTCAACCCGCCTTTTTTTGCCGTATCTTTCGCCAAGGTCACCTGGCCAAGTTCCACTACTTGCTGTGCCCCTTGCAGGCTTGGATAATCTCACCTTTCTTTGGCTGATGTCTGGCAGCCGTCAATTCCCTCCCCTTCCGCATCCGGATGATCCAATTCTCCTTTGAGGTCAGCCCCACTTCCACCCTCTTTTTTTTTTTTGCGCTACGCAGGCCTCTCACTGTTGTGGCCTCTCCCGTTGCGGAGCACAGGCTCCGGACGCGCAGGCTCAGCGTCCATGGCTCACGGGCCCAGCCGCTCCGCGGCACGTGGGATCCTCCCGGACCGGGGCACGAACCCGTGTCCCCTGCATCGACAGGCGGACTCTCAACCACTGCGCCACCAGGGAAGCCCCACTTCCACCTTCTTGAGTCTCCTAGTTGGAAGTTAACTTCAAAACCTCGGAACTCTTGATCTGCAAAGCTCTCTTGATTGTTTACGGGCCTTTTATCCTCCTTTCTGATCAGTTACTTTTCAGGTAGAGTTGTTCCGTATTCATCTTTGTGTCCCACCCCCATTTTGGGACTTGCCATACTAAATGTATCCAGTACTATTTTTAAACGTAGTATGAGAGGAGAAATGCTTGCATTTCCTTCTGCTGTGAGTTATACGTTCGTTAATGCTCCCTAGGCCTTCATCTCGAGGGACAAAAGTAGAGTGCAGAGCTGCCAACGCAGTGAAGCACTCTTAAAATGCATGCCAGTAAACAGGCTCTTAGTCGCTCAGCTAATGGAATGAAACAGGGGAAGAGCGAATCCGTGAAAGCGCCCTGTGATTCAGATGTCACTGGAGCTTTGATTTTAGTGGGAATACTGAAGTTGTCTGATGCAAGTGTCACTCCTCACTTCACTCAGCATGTCCTTTGGAAGATGGAACGGTGAAGAAAGAAAGGGGAAGAAGCATAGCGATGCTTCAAAGGGCACCTGAAAGCCGAGCCGCTCGTTCACAGAAGGCAGGGGAGTCATTTTGCCCATCACCATGCCTTTCTTCACTCGTCAACCAGCTATAACGTTGAAAACAGGGCAGACAGCCTTCCCCCGCAACTCTTTCAGAGTCTGTGAAAATAGTTCTCCCAGAAAATGGCATCTATTGTATAGGTTACCAGTGATTTTCCCAAGGGTGGATGTTTAAGGAATAGGCAGAGATAATAGATGGAAGAAAGAATTGAAATGGGATTTTGAAGCAGACAGTATGCTCATTTTAATTGCATGTGGTTTTGGAGGACAGGTTGAATTCATATGTTTTAAAACTCGCAGGGCAACCAAATACTGGTAAATTCAAACTGTCCTCATGAAATCTTTGTACTGGGACTCATCAGCTAACAAAATGGGCAGATTGGCATCTTTTGAGCTTTGTGGAGTGTATACGTTTTCTATGCTCAGCTCCAGGTGGATGGGTGAGGTATTCTAAGCTTTCCGGAGTATGGAAGAAGTGGCCTCCCAGGTGAGGCGGGAAAGAAGGGGAGAAGTCCAGGTAACTCATGGGGTCTGGGAAGATACGTAGTATGATCACCAGTTAGAGCATTTTGAGTGAGGAGATTTGAGTGGCTTGTAGACCAGGAACGCCAGAGATGAGACAGGCAAGGTAAGTTGGGGCCCTCATACCAACGGGATGTTTTAGAGTGATATTATTTCAATAAATATGTTTATTGTTCTGTCCTGCTGGGCCGTAAACTCCTTAAGGGGCCACTAAGTCATGCTCATTTTTTGTATTTCCATCACCTGACATGACGTCTGGCACGTGGTAGAATCAGCAAATTTGTTGAATTGAACCAAACTTCCCACTAGACGGAAATTGTACAGAGGGCCGAATGGTTGTAGCAACGCAGCCGCCAATGAATTGATGAGAACCAGTGATTTAAAGTAGATGATTGATTAATTATAAACTGGAAACGTTTTCAAAGATAAAAATAGCCCCCCTCAGATAAAACCAGTAGGGCTTCCTTTTGTTAACTAGTTGGGCTCGGCTCCTGCAGAAGCCAGACTGAGCCGGAAGCTGGGTGGGCTGGGAGGGCTTCTATACCTGACTCTCTCTCCCTTTATTCCAGCCTTCCTTCCACTGAGATCGGAAGAGGCTAGGTGATTGCCTAAGGCCACACAACCAGTCCCAACTTGTCTCCTCAAGGGCTGGTGCAGCTCTTGGCAGGCAGAAATGGGAACAAGATGCACCAGGGTCCTTTCTGAGGAAAGGTTCCCAACTCCAAATGGAACCGTCGCAAATGGGGTGTGACCTGTGACCTCTGTTTAGGACTTCTCTTCACTGTGGCAGGGGAGAGGTTGGGCAGGTTTTGGTGATGTAAAAAATCACTACTAGATCAGCAGATAGGATGAGAAGGTTTATCCTGTTCAGCTGTGTGGACCTTCAGAATGTAAAATTTCCTGACAAAGTTTTCATCTGTCCTGGTTGAAAGAGCCGTATATAATGCCTTCGTTTTTCCATAATCAAACTCACCACTCACCTGCCTAAGTGGGATCTGGTTTTGCTTTCCTCCAAAGGCCAGATTGTCTCCAAGGAGACATGCTAATGGCTTAATTGTTTTGTTTATTTTGCTCCTCACAAATTCCAGTAGCCTCATTTGCATCAGGAGTTAGAATGCCTTCATTCCAGGGCCTTGGCATTTCCTTGGGGTTAGAATGGCTCAATGTTTGCTCTCAATGTTTTTTTAAAAGGTTGGTCAGTCCCTAGCGATAGGTGTGGCTTTCTCTAAATAGGAGTTTCTCTGGGTGTGGGGTGGAGAAAGTGAGAAAAAGGGAGAGGATTAAAAAAAAAAAATTATACGCTATATATGTACAACAAACTGTAGATAATTTCGGAGCCTGGTATTTATGTAATTATGTTCCCTTGGCTCGCATACTTTAGTTTTGGGGTTAAAAGATTAATGCATGCAAGGGAATGTTGATATTTAGCTTGACAAAACTATGCATTTACAGAGCTGTGGTTTGCTTTCCAAAATGTAGAAATGTAGAGAAGGTTTGCCTCTTCACCTATGAAAAAAGAATTCCAAGTGTAAAACTATACTGGTTCATGTAGTAAATGCATTTTTCTAAGTTCGGTGTAAATGACATTTTGGATCAAACAGCTTTATAATGCGTTAGGGGAGTAATCGTCAATGCTGGGTGGAATCTGACTTTTGGAAAAGGGAAATTTGAATGTTGAAGAAGCTTAAATACACTGGTGTTGGTTAAATCTAGGTGTACTGGCCTCCATAGAAAAGAAATGCTTTCTTTCCCTGCAAACTGGAGTTTGGGAATTTCAGAGCTGGGAAATCGTGTAATAGATCTTAATGTTATAAATCACTCGGACAAATACAAAATAATGCTATTTGGAGACGTGTTTGTAATTATGCAGGATTATGTGATGATAAAGAATTTTCTAGGGACTTCCTTGGTGGTCCAGTGGCTAAGACTCTGCGCTCCCAATGCAGGGGGCCCGGGTTCGATCCCTGGTCAGGGAACTAGATCCCACATGCCATAACTAAGAGTTCACATGCCACAACAAAAGATCCCACACGCGGCAATGAAGATCCTGCGTGCCACAACTAAGACCTGGTGCAGCCAAGTAAATAAATAAATAGATTTTTTTTTTTTTTAAAGAATTTTCTATGGCTTCTCGAGTTTCTGAGGGTGTTTTGTGCTTTGCATTCTCAGTAATTCCCTCTGGAGACCTTAGCATTTGGGGGCGGGTAGGTATGCTTCTGTGAATTTAACAGTTATCCCCACCATTGAAGAGCAGGGAATCTGCTATTGGGATTAACAGTTGTTGAGGACCCCTTCTGGTCGTCCAGCATTTGTATCTCTTTTGAGGTAGGTATTATTTTTCTTGGTTTACAGAAGGGGAAACAATACATGAGTGAGGTAACCTGCTAAAGGTCATCCATCTGAAAAGTGTCAGAGGAGGGATTTAAATTCAAGATCACCTGAATCTAAGATCTGCTTTGGAGAGGAGCTGTCTATTCCTAGACACATACTCAAGTTGTGAGTCCATGAGCTGGCAGCATGGGCATCACCTGGGATATTATTAGCCCTGCAGAACTTCAGCACCTTCCGCCTCCCAACCTACTGATTCTGCATCTGTATTTTAGCAAGATTTCTAGGTGATTGCAAAGGACTAATGCACGGGAACACTGTAGCCCAAGCAAGGTAACATGACTCTAAACACGCCCCCCGGGAAATTCTGATGGTTTTCCTCCAGGATATCATTTTCCAAGGACAGGGATGCAGTTAAACGCCCTGAGCTTTCAGGAATGTAGTCAATCATCTCTAATTATCCTGCTGAAGCAAAAATGACAGGGCAATGCTCAGGGGTGGGATTGAGGGAAAGGTTTCTCCTAGACAGTTCCAGAGTCAGCTGTCCTTAAGTAGATGCATGGGGATGGTGGTTGTCTACTGCATGCCTGGAAAACTCTCCACCCAGAATGGTCTCCTCCGGAGCTGCTGTTGATGCTGAGGTTTCTACCCTTACTGATCCCTCTGACCTACTGCATTTGTCTGTGAATGACAAGTCACTGTGAACTAGACTACCCAGTCTTCTAAGGCTACGCTGATGTGCATAAAATTGATGACTAATAAGAACCTGCTGTATAAAAAAATAAATGAAATAAAATTCAAAAAAAAAATAAATAGAGCTGCTTGAGAGCAGATTTTATCAGGCTGGGGAAGAAAGAAAGAGATCCAGACTGGGGAGTATCAATAGCACGAAAAGAGAAACGTGTTGAAGAGAGCCCAGCCTCCAGAACATTCCAGTCCTGGGGCCGGAGAAAGTAACGCCTAACCTTTGCCTCCTAACTGGTTTTACTTTCAGAATTCCCCCAGACGTCTAGGCTGGAGGCATCAGGGTCCTTGTCTGTTGTCCTTCTGCCTCCCAGATTCCTGTTGGTTCCCAAGCCCCGCCAAGTACGTCTTCACACTGCTCTGCCTGCTTTTTCACAGCTGTCGCCCTAGTTTGAATCTGCATTGTCTTACTCTGGGACCGTCACAAGAGTTTCTTAAGCGGTCTTCACCGTTCCCCCGTAATTCACATAAACAACATTGCCAGAATCACCCTCCTGGTAAACAGAGCTTTGCACCTGTCGCTCTTACTCAAAAATTCTCAGCTCTTACTGAGAATAGGCTTTAGCCCAACATGCAGTGCTGTCCCAAATCTATTCCAGGCTGCCTCCGGCCAACTCGAATTTTCCAGTAGTCCTTCTGGAATATGTCAAGTCGATAAGGGCAGCCAGAATGCCTAGTCTGCACTATTAGCTCCTAGCAGAGTGCCTGCATACTATAGGTGCTCGTAAAGATTGATTGAATGAATGATGAGCTGATTCTCATGTCCATATTTTATAGCCTGGCTAGAATACACTCCTTGGTCAGGCCATCTGCCATGAATGGACTTCCCTTTCTTGTCATTTATCAAAATCCTTTGAGGCCCAAATAAAGTCTCATTTCCTGGAAAACCTTTGATTTAGCTCACTAAGATCATTCCTTCTTCACAACCTAGCCCATGTCTTGGAGTTATTTATTTGGTGCTTAATTATATGTAATCTTGCATTGCTATCTGTGTGTATGAGTCATACCGCCCAGAGAGATTATAAGCCCCTGGAGATCAGAAATGATTTCTATTGCTTTATACTCCTCAGAATTTACCATCTTTCCCTTTGGCCTCTCCATGTTCCTGTCTGCCCTCCTCATTCCCTAGTCATTCACAGCTTTTCCACAGCAGTTGTGTTGAGTATTATTGTTGCTTGTGGACCAGGCATTCCCTGCCCCCACCCAGAATGCCTATAGTCCCTGGGGGCAGGGACTGTATCTCACCTAGTTACAGATGCTATAAACTTTGTCCTTTTGAATTTTATCTCCCTTCTTTTCCTTCTGCTCAGTCTTTAGAACTCCAGTTTCCATTCTTCTACAAGTGTGATTCTACTTAATGCCACCTTGTCTCAGTGTGTCCTCCAGTGAGGGTGTGAAGGTGACCCAGGAGACACCTCGGGCAGCCGCAGTGGATTTGTTCCACCCTGAGAGGGAGGCAGGAGCCTGCCTGGCGATCAGGAAAGAGGTTTTTCTCCCCCCCCCCTTGTTTCCTGGCCCTGAGTAGAACAAATTATTTAACTCTTTGTACTTCAATTTAATTTTTTTAAAAAGGAAGTAAGAATAGTTTTCATTCTTCTTTTCTAGTGGTGATACATTGAGTATTAATAAGAACATTGCAGGGGGATAAACTGGGAGTATGGGATTAACAGATGCACACTACCATATATAAAATAAGGATGTTCTGTATAGTGCAGGGAACTATATTCAATATCTTGTAATAATAATGAATTGGAAAAAAAGTGTAGATACACACGTATATATGTAACACCTGAAACTAACACAATATTGTAAATGAACTATACTTCAATTAAAAAAAAAACAAAAACCACCAACAACATTATAACATGCTTTGAGTCCAGTCACTGAGAGTATGTAAAGTATCACAACCCTATCAAGGTTGCAGGTCTATACTAGATACCCCTCCTCCTGACTGTCCTGTCTCCCGCCAAAGTTGGAGACCACTGTCCCCAATACAGTTAGTACCTTAATATTTTTCTAACAAACTTGTTCAAGTCTTGGCTCACTAAAATTTAGGGAAACCATACCATTTATCTCCAGTCTCTTAACAAATTGTCTTTGAGTTACATGTTGCCTTTAAGGAAATACATCCAAATTGGAATCAGTTAAGTAAGGTTAGAAATGTTTCAGGAAAACAGACACATCTCTACTTGCTCTGCCCAACTTCAAACTTTCACATCTACTGGTTTGGGGAGGGACGAATGGTAGAGAAGAGAGATCACAGAATGAAGTGAATTAATAACGTATTTGTTGAATTTGGACAGGGCAGCTTGCCTGTTTGAAAAATTCTTGGCAAAATGTCATCACCCTCCTCTGTAATTGGCTGGGTAATTTCAAGTAGGCTTACTGCATTTGAATTTCCTGAATAGAGTGAGTTCAGTTTACCCTTTTGTACATGGCGGATTGTTGCATTACTGGGGTGGGGGAAAGACATCCTTTTCTGCCTTATCCCTGGGCTAGATGGAGGAAGCACAGCCTTGTCTAGAAGCATGGTGAACATACGATTATATCCATTTCGTACACATGACAAAATCTTCTTAGTTGGAAGATTATATCAATAATTGCAAGAAATAAGGGAGGCATATAGATGTATATACATGTGTGTATGTGTACATAAATGTATATATATATATATATAGTATATATATTTAGATGTTCATATGAGAAGTTATGGGGGGAAAATGAAGTAATTAGTTACTAAACAAAATAAAGCTTCTAATGATCCTTTTTTTCCTCCTCTGCCTGGGTGCCCCCTCTCCATGCCCAGGTCTTAGATAACTTTCCAGGTCTAGTCTCAACAAAATCCCATCCCCTTAAACAAGCCTTCCCAGACAGACTCATCCCTCTGCCATAAGTCCATGGCACCGTGTCTGGAATGCTCTTATCTCATACAGCGTGTTTTACCTTGTGTTAGAACAATCAGGATTCTGTGTCTCATTAAGGTGTGGAACTCCAGAGAACAGGGGTTGTTTCTGGGCCAGTGATCTCAGTCTAGTTTAGAAGCACCTGTGGAGCTTTTTAAAACATGTCAATCCTAGACCAGTTGAAATCGGGGTTCCTGGAGGTGGGACTCAAACACACTGTATTACTTTTCAAGGCTTCCTGGGTGACTCTAAAAGCAGCCAGTGTTGAGAGCCACTGAGTGGATACTTAAGAATTGATGATTATGCCATAATTTGGTGCAACATCTAAAGCAAACTGACCAGGATGTATTTTTGCCATGCTGCAGCAAACGACTGAACTTACGAGATTTGGGTTTTTGTTTTCGTTTTTTTTTTTTTGGTGGGGAAAGGGGGAGGGATGTATTTGTTTAATACAGCTGACTTCTGTAAAAAAAAAAAAAAAAACTAGCCCCCAGGGGACTTTACAAAAGAGGAATGGCTGTGTGCACAGCACCTGGGGGCCTTCACGGATGGCGAGGCTGTGGTAGCCTGGTGAATGCCTTGTAACCTGAGTCCTCCTGCCCCCTCCCTGCTTTGGTGTTGTACCCTAGACCAGAGGTCTCAGACACATGGTGGTGGGGGGTGGGTATCACATCCACCTGGGGAGATGATTCAGCAGGTTTGGGATGAGGGTTAGGAATCTAGTTTTCACAGGGGTTCCAGGTGATCACGCTTTCCCAGTGGCTGATCTACAGCTCTGTGAAAAATGCTGGGGGTCTGGTATCATAAGCACTGGGTCTTTTTTGTGGGGAGGGGGGAGTTCTTTACTAGATTGTCTTTCTTACCCCCAAATTATATAATCATGTGCATATTTTCTCTAGAATGTTTCTATATTTTCAAAGTTGAGCTCCTTTTATCATCTGAAATTTATTTCTCTGGTGTGAGGGATGACACCAGTCTAACTTTTTCCAAATGGGTATTTAATGGTTCTAAAAATTTGTTATGTAATGCGATCTTCACGCTTTGTTCCACAGTGCCACCTCTATCCTATGTTAAATTCACATGCGTGTTTTGTTTCTGGCATCTTCCGTTCCTTTGATGCTTTTCTCTATTCTTGAACCAGTTACCAATACTAGACTGTGTAATTACTCTAGTTTTAGAGTATGTTTTTATATTTGTTTGGGCAAGACTTCCCTAATTATATTCCTTCTTAAATGAGTTCTTGGCAATTCATCTTCAGTTACTCTTTCAGATAAAATTTAGGATCAACACGTCACATTTCCAAAAGAGAATCTCTTTAGAACTTAGATAGCAGTTTTATAGGCTCTATGGAGCAATTTGGGAAGGTGAACATTTTTACAGCTATGTCTTTTTTTTTTTTTTGCGGTACGCGGGCCTCTTACTGTTGTGGCCTCTCCCGTTGCGGAGCACAGGCTCCGGACGCGCAGGCTCAGCGGCCATGGCTCACGGGCCCAGCCGCTCCGCGGCATGTGGGATCTTCCTGGACCGGGGCACGAACCCGTGTCCCCTGCATCGGCAGGCGGACTCTCAACCACTGTGCCACCAGGGAAGCCCACAGCCATGTCTTTTTACCTACATAGTGACCATCTCCATCAGTTCTTCTTTTAGGACCTTCAATAAATCCTGCGTTTTTTCATACATGGTTCTTTCACATTTTTTATTAAGCATATTACTGGTATTTTGTAACTTTTGCTCCTAATTTGAATGGTATCTTTTCTATAACCTTGTTTTTTGAAAATATTAATCATTTTTTTCATATTTTTTCTTATAATTTAATGGCTATCATGTCACAACCCACAGAATTAAAATAAGAATCTCATTTACTTGAGTATGTAGGGATTGTGGCATTTGGTTTATTCCATTTTTTAATAAATGTACATTTTCTTGGTTAAAAAAAAGTGAAAATACCGCCCACCAATGTCCTAGTATACTCTTTTCCTAGTTTCGTTTCTTCATGAATAGAGTGACTTGGACCCTGAGGTTATCATTCTGAAGACTCATGGCAGATGTGTGGCCCACGGGTGCAGAAGGGGCAGAAGAAGCCGGACCAGATGTATTGGTAGCAGGACACGCCCTGCAGTGTACTTCTCAATAGATCCCTGAGAGTGGCCAGATGTTCAGTGATGCACCTTCTCTTCTTAAAGGTCTAGAAGGCACAGTTAAAAGTGAAAAGAGGAGAGAAGTGTTGTAACTCTGCTTAGCAGAATGAGGGATTCAGAGGTGGGAGCCAGGCTTTTGCTAAGAATCTCAGTAGGAAAAAAGAGTGACTCCAGGAATCAAATAATTCTAAGAACTAACTATATAAAAATGTTTTGCAAACTATAAAGTGATACTCAGATGTGTTAGGAGGTACTAACTCCATGTGTTTTAGCTACATTTGAGAGACTTCCAGAAAATAAACAGTGCCATTGTTGGAAAAAACCTGGTCCTTCTAACCCAAGATTGTTGTCTTGGCCTTAAAGGAAGTTTTATGTGAGAGCAGAGGAAGCTGTAAGATCACTGTTTAATCCAGATATTTGTCTGAACCATGAATAACACATAGAAAGCCTTGGGATTCTGGTACTCGGTGAATGGCGCTATCTGTTCTTAGCATCCACAGGCTAAATACCCCTCCATTCCCCAAGTGAGGGCATGGGAAAATAGCGTCCCATTATTAATAATTAATAATGTCCCATTCCTGGTACCTCTCTCTTTGCCGTTCCTTGTTTTTCCTCGATATCTTGTATCGCAGGGGATATAAAAAGTAGTTAACGGCAATCCTGTTTTCTGATATTAAGAATAAAAGCTAAAGATTTATGCTTAAACAATTGCATTCTAACAACTGGTGGGATCAAGAGTTTCATGTACATGGAATAAGTATTCTGTGTACCTAAAAAATTACTTTTTTAATCTTCGTACTTTTACGTTATATTCTGCTGCCATGAAATAAGTAGATGTGAGTTTTTTTGAATGTTGATTTTCTTTTTAAAGAAAAGATTAGGAGAATATAATCTATAAAAATACTGAATCGCTATGTTGTGCACCTGAAGCTAATATAATATTATAATATTGGAAGGGATAGAAAATATATTTTAAACATCATTGATTAAATGCTGGGATATATTTCAGGAATTTAAAAATAGAAAAGGAACGGTTAGGAAATCATTACAAAAACTATGTATGTATTAAAAATAAAATTTGGGGCTTCCCTGGTGGCGCAGTGGTTTAGAGTCTGCCTGCCGATGCAGGGGACGCGGGTTCGTGCTCCGGTCCGCGAGGATCCCACGTGCCGCGGAGCGGCTGGGCTCGTGAGCCATGGCCGCTGGGCCTGCGCGTCCGGAGCCTGTGCTCCGCAACGGGAGAGGCCACAACAGTGAGAGGCCACGTACCGCAAAAAAAATAAAAATAAATAAAATAAAATAAAATAAAATAAAATTTGGTCCATGAAACAGACAACCTGTTCGTTATTACTGGGAAAATTAATGGGAGGAGAAAATAACAATTAGAGACTTCCTAAAATAGAAATGGCTCGGAATTCCTGGAACTTATATTTTATTTAGGATCTTTGGTTCTATCCTTGGGTATATTTCTATACTGTGGGTCTGTACTGAAGTGAATTTAGATGTCAAGATGGTTTTACTGGTGAGTTCTGTAACACTTTTAAGGGATACACAGTTTTTCCAAGAAAGTTTCAGAGCAGAGAAAACGATTCTGAATTTTCTTCTGTGGGGTTAATACATCTCAATTAAAAACGCTGGACAAGGATGGCACTAAAGAAAACTAGAGACATTTTGCTCATGAATATAAATGCCATCCACTTTAGAATTTTTGAGGTGGAAGAGACTTTGGAGACATCTAGATCAGGCCTACCATCTTTTAGGTGAGAAAACAGGTAAGAGTGGCCTGATGCTTTACGTATTTAAGGGCACAGTTTGGTGCACCTGTAAGAAAGGTTGTTCTTGACTCTGCGAAGTCAGAATTGTGCCCCTCTCATGAAGGGTGGGAATTAGCAGTAGGTGAGGGAGTGCCTGTGCCCACCAGGGGTTCTGTGTGGATTATCTTCTTTAACTTCACATTTTATGTGAGAAAAGAACCTGAAAAAGAATGAATATATGTATAATTGAATCACTTTGCTGTACGCCTGAAACTAACACAACATTGTTAATCAACTATAGTCCTGTAAAATTAAAAAAAGCAAACCCTCACATCTGTCATCTGAAGGAGATTCTATTGTTTCGGTTGTTCAGAAGAGAAAGCTGGGGCCCAGGGAGACTACATAGTGTGTGCTGAGGGTCAAATCTGGTTCTGTTTACTTTTGCTTTTATATGTTACTTTTCTTTTGCAAGGTTCTATGCTTTGCTTAGGTTTTTTTTCAAGTCCAAATAAATACTGCACTTTTGATCAATGATTCCGTGCACCACTCCCTGACTGCTTTAGGGACAGCGCTTCCAATAGGCTAAAACACATTTAATAGTACACTGTGGCTTCTAAACTCCCCTCTCCGTGGGGAAGAAGTGACTCTTCTGTCCACTTGATAAATTAAGCCTTTTAAAAAAACTTATTTTTAATTTTTGAATTAAAAAAGATTAATTGAGGTATAGTTGATTTACAATATATTAGTTTCAGGTGTACAAAATAGTGATTCAAAATTTTTATAGATCATACTCCATTTGAAGTTACTATAAAGTATTGGCTATATTCCCTGTCTGTACAATGTATCCTGGTAGCTTGCTTATTTTATACATAGTTAATTTGTATCTCTTGGACCCCTACCCCTAACTTGCCCCTCCCCCTTCCCTCTCTCCACTGGTAACCACTAGTTTGTTCTCTGTGTCTGTTTTGTTATATTCATTCATTTATTTTTTAGATTCTACATATAAGTGATAACATACAGTATTTGTCTTTCTCTGATTTATCTGACTAAGGATGATACCCTCCAGGTCCATCTATGTTGTTGCAAATGAACAAATTTTATTCTTTTTTTTTTTTTTTACGGCTGAGCAGTATTCCATGTATATACCACATCTTCTTTGTCTTTTTTTTTCTAAATTTATTTTATTTGTTTAATTTTGGCTGCATTGGGTCTTCGTTGCTGTGCGCAGGCTTTCTCTAGTTGTGGCGAGTGGGGGCTACTCTTTGTTGCAGTGCGCCAGGCTTCTCATTGCAGTGTCTTCTCTTGTTGTGGAGCACGGGCTCCAGGTGCACAGGTTTCAGTAGTTGTGGCATGTGGGCTCAGTAGTTGTGGTGCGTGGGCTCTAGAGTGCAGGCTCAGTAGTTGTGGCACACGGGCTTAGTTGCTCTGTGGCATCTTCCCGGACCAGAGCTCAAACCCGTGTCCCCTGCATTGGCAGGTGGATTCTTAACCACTGAGCCACCAGGGAAGTCCCTGTTTATTTGTTGATGGACACTTAAGTTGCTTCCATATCTTGGCTATTGTAAATAATGCTGTCTGAACGTCAGGGTGTATATATCTTTTTGAATTAATGTGTTCATTTTCTTGGGATAAATACCCAGGAGTAGAATTACTGGATCATGTGGTAGTTCTGTTTTTTTGAGGACCCTCCATACTATTTTTTGTTTTTTGAGGACCCTCTGTACTGTTTTCCATAGTGGCTGCACCAATTTACATTCCCACCAACAGTGTACTAGGGTTCCTTTTTCTCCACATCCTCTCTAACATTTGTTATTTGTGGTCTTTTTGGTGATAGCCAATTCTGACAGGTGTGTGGTGATAGCTCATTGTGATTTTAATTTGCATTTCTCTGATAATTAGCAATGTTGAGCATCTTTTCATGTGCCTGTTGGACATCTGTATATCTTCTTTGGAAAAATGTCTATTCACGTCTTCCCATTTTTTAATCGCGTTGCTTGCTCTTTCGGTATTGAGTTGTATGAGCTGTTTATATTTTGGATATTAACCGCTTATTGGTCATATCATTTGCAAATATTGGGTTGGCCAAAAAGTTCTTTCGGGTTTTTCCGTAACATCTTACAGAAAAACCCGAAAGAACTTTTTGGCCAACCCAATATTTTTTCCTCCTATTCAGTAAGATGTCTTTGCATTTTGTTGACAGTTTTTTTTTGCTGTGCAAAAGCTTTTAAATTTAATTAGGTCCCATTTGTTTATTTTTTTAGTCTTTTTTTAACATCTTTATTGGAGTATAATTGCTTTAAGATGGTGTGTTAATTTCTGCTGTATAACAAAGTGACTCAGCTATACATATACATATATCCCCATATCTCCTCCCTCTTGTGTCTCCCTCCCACCCTCCCTATCCCACCCCTCTAGGAGGACACAAAGCACTGAGCTGATCTCCCTGTGCTATGCAGCTGCTTCCCACTAGCTATCTATTTTACGTTTGGTAGTGTATATATGTCCATGCTACTTACTCTCTCACTTCGTCCCAGCTTACCCTTCCCTTTTCCCATGTCCTCAAGTCCATTTGTTTATTTTTGCTTTTTCCTTTGCCTTAGGAGACAGATCCAAAAAAAATTTTCTATGATTTATGTCAGAGTGTTCTGCCTGTAATTTCTTCTAGGAGTTTTATATTTTCTGTTCTTACATTTAAGCCTTTAATCAATTTTGAGTTTATGTTTGTATATGGTGTGAGAAAATGTTCTAATTTTATACTCTTACATGTTGCTGTCCAGTTTTCCCAGCACCACTTATTGAAGAGGCTGTCTTTTTTCCATTGTATATTCTTGCCTCCTTTATCAAAGATAAGGTGACCATATGTGTGTGGGTTTATCTCTGGGCTTTCTATCCTGTTCCATTGATCTATGTTTCTGTTTTTGTGCCAGTACTGTACTGTCTTGATTACTGTAGCTTTGTAATATAGTCTGAAGTCAGGGAGCATGATACCCCCAACTCTGCTCTTCTGTCTCAAGATTGCTTTGGCTATTCAGAATCTTTTGGGTTTCCATACAAAGTTTAAGATTATTTGTTCTAGCTCTGTGAAAAATGCCAGTAGTATTTTGATAGGGATTGCATTGAATCTGTAGATTGCCGTGGTAGTACAGTCAGGCCTCTGTTTTCTTGATTTTCCTTCTTTTCGTCACAAAAAGTTAGGCATTTTAGAAATTTCTTTTTTCCCCCCAAATAAATTGCTTCAAATTATTTTGTAAGCTGTGGTCATAGCTCTTCAATATGAAAATAAATGAATTGATAGAAGTGACATTCTAGTTTGTGTTCTTGGTCCTTTAGTGTCCATTGATTCTTCTTGCCTATTAACTGGCTACTCTCAGGGCTGCTTGTATTTAGTGAATCTAAATATGTTCTTTTAAGACTTTTCTGAAATACCACCTTGATTTTTATCCCTAAATAAAAATTAAACATCATAAAGTTAGTTTTAATTTTAATTTAAAATATCCAAGTAAATTAGAAGAAGAAGTAGGAAAAGGACAGTTATTTGCAAAGATGATTGTAAATATGATATTCACTCTGTCATTTGATGCAACACAGTAAAAAGGCATTGAGTTGAGGTCATAGAGACCCACCCCAAGCCTGACCTTTTCCCATCTTGGCAATTTTCCTCTTCCCTCCAAAGGTCCACAGAAATTAAACTATCTAGAGAAAATGTAATAAGAACATAGCATTTCAGGGAACACCTCACTGAAACAGGTTTCATGTGAAAGATTTGCTTTCCTTAATTTCAATGTTAGGCTAGATTTTTTAAAATTCTTAAATAGAGAAAGCCTTTGATGAGTGAGGTGTGAAGGCAGGGAAAGCCTCCTTTTTCACCTTTCAGCTTTGCCCTGTCCATCTACCCCTGTACTTCCGCCTTGCACCTCAGGCTTTTGTGCTCACCTCTGTGTATCCTTGGCGCTGAGTTTGGAGCTCTCCTCATTCCGAAGAATACAGCAATGACCTCTTTTTCCTTTGAAGAAAGATACTTTGCAAGTCCAAACATTTATTCCCACTCAACTAATGTAAGTTCCATACACTGAATTCCATTATGCATATTTTGATTTGGGTTGCTCTACATTCAAATTGCAGCTTTGTCCAGGTGAACATATTTAGGGGGGAAAAAAACCTCTGGACATTGACCAGGAAGTTGCCTGGAGAGCCGAAGAGAAAAATAGATGAATCAAAATAAGGAACGCCTGGGAAGGGAGCCTAAAGTCCCTAGACCCACCCTTCAGTGTCTGCTGGGAGAGGCGTTGGCCTGGAGGTCAAAGGAAGGCTGGACAAGTTGAGAAATATCCACAGCACAGAATGGGTCTTGTCAAAGATTTTCCACCGCAAGTAACCAAGTTACTTTCTGTCTCTGGCTCCACTTGGGAACCAGAAAGTCAATTGAACATTTGGTTAGAGAATCAGTCACAGGGGAACAAATGTCTCTTATTACACATAAAATCTACTTTGGAGCACAGTTAATTCACAACCAATCATTAGGCCCACTGGAGAGGAAGACCTTGAAAGATTTCAGTCTAGCAAGAAGCGATAAAATGGAAGTTGAGTGTAATACTCATTATTGCTACTTCAAGATGTATATAATGTCATTGGCATTTTAAAAATAGGGTGCTGTCTTTATTATTTAAGTGTCTATTTTAAAATGTGGTTGTTGCCCTGAGGACCGCCACCCCCCCCCCCCCCCGCCCCGGCCAATCATATCCCAGGGCCTTGCAGCCAGCTGGCCAGGGGCCAGCCCTGCCAACAGTGCACCCACAGTAGTTGTTCTGCTACAACAGAAGGACCCACACAGTCCAAGCAGGGAGCACTGCAAGTGCATATGGCTCTGGTGACCAGAGGAGAGTGTGCTGCTGGGCCCCAGAGGAGGTCTCCTACATAAGGCCACTTCTCCAAGATGAGGAAACACAGCTGACTGACCTACCACAGAGAAATAATACCGAGAACTGGGCAAAATGAGACAGCAATATGTTTCAGACAAGGAGACAAGATGACACCTCAGAAAAGGAACTGGACAGAAGTGGAGATAAGCAATCTATCTACCCAATTAAGACTTCAAGGTGGGCTTCCCTGGTGGCGCAGTGGTTGGGAGTCCGCCTGCCGATGCAGGGGACACAGGTTCGTGCCCCAGTCTGGGAGGATCCCACATGCCGCGGAGCAGCTGGGCCCGTGAGCCATGGCCGCTGAGCCTGCGCTTCTGGAGCCTGTGCTCCGCAACGGGAGAGGCCACAGCAGTGAGAGGCCCGCGTACCGCAAAAAAAAAAAAAAAAAAAAAGAGTTCAAGGTACCGATCATAAAAGATGATCACCCCACAGAGGAGAACGGATGAACATAGTGACAGTTTCAACAGAGAGACAGTATAAAGGAGAACCGCACAGTGCTGAATAATAGGATAACTGGAAAAAAAAATGTTGATGAGATTTTCATAGCTTCACTCCTGGCTTTGGTCCTCTATGCATGGTTTTTCCCCTGGCATCCTAAATTTGTAGCCACAGGGTTTTGGGGGGGACCTTGCCCCTCCTACCAGTGGGAAGTGATTACAGGTTAGAGGGGGTTGAAACTCCCCTACTGTCTTTCCCCGGTCAGCAGGCCAGGTGGGAGCTGAGCACAACTTGGGGAGCAGAGTTGACTCAGTGTTTTATGGAATGAGCTTAGGGGGAGGGGTTGTGAAAACACAGAGGAAACAATTTTCTGTTTCCCAGTTCCCACTTCATAATTCAGCAGACAATGTGCCTTCATGGATTGATAATACAGTCCTCTCACTGATGGACAGGTTGGAAAAGTTTGCTTGGCCCAGATCTGGGAGTCAGGAATGTACTGTGTGCCGAGTACGTTTCAACTCCTCTTTGAAGAAAAAGGAAAGTTTCCACACTGACCTAGTTTACGTGGCTGCTGTTAAATATCCCTGTTAGTGAAAACAGAAATTCGGATGTAAATAGAAGAGGCTACCAAACTCCTAAATCATCTATTAATTTGTTTTTTCAAACTTCATTCCATTTGCTTTGTCTCACAATGCAATTGTTGCTATGAGGCCGCCTTAGCTACACCTAGTAGCTGAATCTGCAAGTACCGCAAAGCTGTACTTCCTTCAGAAGGATTTTGTTTGATTAATTTACACTCTTGGGTGACATTTCTCTGTTGAGTAGGAGGGAAAAAACTAGCGTAATCTAACCACGTTACCCACATCACGGACGGGGAAGTGGAAGGAGTGTGTTGTAAGTGATTTATTTGCCTCATTACTTAAGTGAAGATGTTTCTAAGCTTAGGTTTTACCTTGTTCTCTAAGAATTTTATGAGGAAGATATTTTAGATTATGGTAGTTTGATGTTCTTTTAAGTCTGGTACTGCAGGCTGAAGCTCTGTTTTCTGCCAAATGTGAAGTAGTAGAGCAGAATAAAACCATGTGCTTTATATTATAAAAGTTGTATCTGATGGATGTTCATGTTTAGAAAAATCAAGCTCACCATTTGTAGGTATGGGTGACACAACCCTTTGCCAAATGAAGTTGGTTTCATCATAACTGCTTGCCTTTGTTTTATTTTCATATCTCTAGTAAACTCGATTTGGTTACACTTCAAAACTATTCAGTGGAAATTTGTAGTATGGACCCTGGCTCTTGTAATTTTAGAGGAATTTCCTCAGTTTTCACATCTGTAAAGTGGAAATGTTCATAATATTCATAATAATCATTTCCTAGAGTTATAACAATCAAATCAAAGTGTCTGGAAGTATATCATAAGCTGTAAAAAATTTAATAATTGTAAGGATTTTATAAGCATGGATTTGCTTTAAAACAATAGTGTTCTTAGGAATATGCTATATTAATTACTGGAGGTACCAGAGAATTTTCCAGAGGGTCCAAACTTGTGTCCAAAATTCAAGTCCTAGTAAAGACACATATTTTAATAATAAAAGGCACTTGTCATGACCTTCCTACATCTAGATTTAAAAGGACATAAGTAGGGACTTCCCTGGTGCCTGCCAGTGCGGGGGACATGGGTTTGATCCCTGGTCTGGGAAGATCCCACATGCCGCGGAGCAACTAAGCCCATATGCCGCAACTACTGAGCCCATGCGCCACAACTACAGAAGCCTGCGAGCCACAACTACTGAAGCCCGTGTGCCTAGAGTCCGTGCTCCGCAACAAGAGAAGCCACTGCAATGAGAAGCCCGTGCACCGTAACGGAGAGTAGCCTCCGCTCGCCACAACTAGAGAAAGTCCGCGTGCAGCAACGAAGACCCAACACAGCCAAAAATAAATAAAATTTTTAAAAAAGGACCTAAGTAAACATTGTTTTGTTTTTTTTTTTTAATCCAGGAAAAGCTTCAAGATTTTCTTTTGCTTTTGGTATTTGCTAGGTGTAGTTGGGAAGAGGAGTAGTAAATAGGAGTCACTGCAAGACTGATCCTTTTGTGTCCGCAGAGAGATTTACACACCACAGAACTAGGAGATTATCACCTGAGAAGACATTGGAAGCATGCGAGCAGACAGCACTGCATATATTCTGAATGGCCCTTGTAACATTCCTCCACATAAATTAAGGACACGCCCAGTTTCAAATGATGAAAGTTTTCTCCCACCATTCTCAAGGGGAGTTATTCAAATTTATTAGTTTTTTCCCCCATCGTACCTGCCAAAGTTTATGAGTAAATAAATACTCAGGTTGTTGAGCAGTGGTTGTTCCCTGGGGCATGGAGTGTAATACAGTTTTAAGTGCAAGTCCATCCTAGCCTCTAAGTAGCCAGGAAAAACAGGTGCTGGACTTCAAAGAGATTCGGAAGCAATCCTGGCCAGGTGTCGTCTACTTTTCCAGCCCTTATCATCATGTGGCATGTGCATGGGACTGCCGTAGAAAAGCAGCCCACTTGCAGAACCAAGTGGGTTTTTAATTATTCATATGCAATGCAGATCTGTTGATGCAAAAAACATGCTCTCCTGATGTGGCCATGGAATCATCACTTGCTTCTTTCACAATTCCTAAAATCTTGTATTCTGGTGGTATTTGGGCAGATCTCATCTCAACCTGCAGCAGCCTGTGCTGGCCAGTGAGGTGTCTGAAAATGGTTTCAAGTATCCATAATTTCAACAGACTCTTTGACAGTCTTCCCCCTTAGTACGTATTGAGAAGAGTACAAACAACCACTAAGTTGTGCCCCATCTTCTTCTTTCTTTTTTAATTTTAATATCAAATTTGTACTTTGTTTATTAACAGAAGTATAAAGCCATGAGCCATGCAAGGAATGAATAAAGATTATTCTGGGTAGGCTTGTGTCCCACGTGAATGCCTTTGTTTTTTTCCTTTCATATTTTGACCCGTTTGGGTGTGAATATTCTCTTTGACTGTATTACATTTTTCTTATAAGAGATATGAAAAATGGTTAAGTCTTTATACTAATAAATGTGTTAAGACATCCTCAGCAGCAATATTCACAGCAAGGAAGTGTTGGTGGATGTGTGTGTGTTTTTTGTGTTTTTTTTTTGTGTTTTTTTTTGCAAATAACCTTCCTTTGTCCACTTAGTAATTTCCTTCCAGGTTTCTGAAAGTGTCACCTGTAGATGATATGTATGGGTGGATGGAGCAAAGTGATGGAGATATTTGTGCCAACCTGATAAGTCAGTAATTCTAATAGTCAAAGAGTTGGCAAGTTTCTCTCAGATGCCCTACTGTTTTTGACCCTGCCAACTGGGCCGAAAGACCTGGCAGTGTGAGAAGGGCTGCTGCCTCTGCGAAGTGATTTCTGTGTAGTCAACTCACAGAGATGCGACGGGCTTTGGAGAATATTTGGATGAAGTTGGTGGCAGTTTTATTGCTACCATCTGATTCTGCTTTGGGCCTGAAGCAGCTTTGCCACTTTGTGACCAATGGAAAAAAAATGCCGTTACCGTAATGGAGAATGTTGACAGTTGGTAGCAGTTTCCTGTTGCATCTCAGAAATCATCTGAAACGTCATACTTTGAAGAACAAAGCATTCTATTGATGTTGGTTTGGCTCCAAGACATTGATTACTTATTCTAATTTGAAATGATATTGTCCATCAGGAGAATGGGCAAGAGGAACTAACAGAAGGGAGCAGTGTGAGGGTGTGTCGAGGTCCCCTTGCCCCCGGCATCCATTTGGGTCTTACGGTCCTGCCACACTATGGGCCCGAGGGAGGCAGAGGGTCTGTCTTGTTTACTGCTTTTTTCTCCAGAACTTAGTGCAGCGCCTGGTGTAGAGTAGGAGCTGAGTTTGTTGACTGAATAAATGAATGAATGGCATAAATGGGGAAACCACGTAGGAAAGACATTCTGGGAGCAGCTGCAAGAATAAGCAATTCACACAATCAATTGCATTTCGTGTAGTTTTTTCTGATTCGTTGGTTTTCACAGGCCGAAAAGTATAGGGAAAATCTCACCGGACTCCAGTTATTACATGGTTGTCATTTACTTATGATGTGGATGGACTGAGGGCATCCTTTCTCCATCCTAGCACCTCTTGTGTTGTGTCTTGGATGTCACCGTCAGCCACCACTTTGTCCCCTTGTTGCTGCTGTTCTCTGCTCCTCAGAGATACCCAGTATTGGTGGACATTAGGATAATTTCCATTTTTGTTAAACACTTCTGCTAGTATTCCTGTCAAATAGATTCTATGAGGCAGGATTTGACACTTTTTGAGTCATGCCTATGACACTTTTTTTAGAAGCTCCATAATTGACTTCTAGAAAGGTTTTGCCAATTTACATGCTCACCATGGGCATAAACTAGTACAGAGTTATGAAAATAAGGTAACATTTTGGACTTACTGGAGGATAATTACAAGTAACTAAAAAGTAACTGCTCGTAAGCTCACAAAAGTTTTGAGGACAAGAGAGTCCTTATATTTTATATTTTCCACTATACAGAATTGATCTCTTGAGTCAGGAAGTCTCTTACCTTTTATACTTTTCCCCATTACCTTAGGCATATATCCAGGGGGGTTTGGAGGAAGAAGAAGTAACCCTTTCCTATGAGGATATACTGGTTCCAAAGTGTTTACTTAGATACACAGTGGAAGCTCAAAAGGTATTTACTGAACTCATTCTTGCGGTTCAGCTTTCAGCTACTAACATTATAGGAATAAAGAAAAAAAAAAGTAAGAAAACTAGAGGCTGACATTAAGGCAAGAAGAGAGTACCTCTAGAAGGAAGTGGGAGACCAGATTGCTCAGAGGAAGAAGGACACGCCACCAATGGGCAGTTGGTCTAATGTGTGTGGTGGAGTGGAGGTGGTAGCAGGAAGTCTTAGTGTAGAAAATTGGTACACGGATGCGCTATATTAGAAAGGAGATAGTGATGCAACTGGATCGTTAAAGCAGAAACTTGTAAGGCAAGGTGGAATAGGAAAAGAGGATTTCGGAATTTAAAAGAAATGTGACATTTCTTTGTAGATTTGTACTTAGGTTGTTGAGGTCAGTATGTATGGCCAGTCCAGATAAAGAAGACCACCAAGTCATCATGGAAAGGGAGGAAGAAATGGGGACTCATATCTCTGCCCAGCTTAGCTCCTTTTTAGGGTACAACTGAGGTGGGTGGAGAGATATGGTTAGGTTTGTCTACGTAATGGGAAATACCGGATTAAAAAATAATACGGAGCTACTCTTGACAATCAAATTGGCTGCATTCAGTAGAATGCCGACAAAGTCAATTCCTGAAATCTCTTCCATTCTGTGGTAAAACACAAGGATGGGGAAGTTTAGTTTATGTGGCTTTATCATTAGACAGGATAATGACAGTTCTGCTGTGGATTTACAGGGCAGGGACTACTACAACTAGAAATACCTGTAACTAGACTACTGGTGCCGTTCAGGTCCATCTGTATCCTAATGAGGATGAACATCACCTCCCCAGTGATGACCAAATAATGGCAGTCCTGGATCAATGTGCTCACTCACTCGGGTCTAACTGTGAGTCATAATGGGAAGATTGAGTTTACTTCCCCCCCCCCCAATTTATTTATTTGGTTGTGCTGGATCTTAGTTGCAGCAGGGGGGCTCCTTAGTTGTGGCTTGTGGGCTCCTTAGTTGTGACATGTGAACTCTTAGTTGCAGCGTGCGTGTGGGATCTAGTTCCCTGACCAGGGATCGAACCCGGGCCCCCTGTATTGGGAGCGCGGAGTCTTAACCACTGCGCCACCAGGGAAACCCCTTGAGTTTACTTTTAATTTTGAGAAGGTAAATGTGTTTGTAAGAGCTATAGAAAAGCCCAGAATTCCTTTCCACTAAATTAGCTGCATTCTTGGACATTGTAATCCTATCACACACTCTGTCTCACAGCAGAAGTAGAAGCAATTAGGAGATTGAATTCTTTACCCGTGACTTTGAGGCAGTTGATTTAACCTGTCTGAGAACACAGTTCCTCATCTGCAAAATGGAAATAATGTCTCCTTCCAGTCACAGGGTTGTTTGAGGGCTCAAAATGGTAAAGGAGGTAAAAGCTTAAGTACTGCAAAATTGCTGGGCACTTTTTTATTTTAAATTAATTTGTATTCATAAGTCAGTTTTTTATCAAGGGCTTAGATTCTAGGCTAAGAAAGAGAGCTTTTAGCTTCGTTCCATGTGAATTAGCCCTGTTTTATCCTTACTTTAAAATTAGCCTTTGTGTTTCCTTCCACCTCCTTTGAGCATCACCCCTATCCTTCAGTAATAAAGTGGAGCTGCAACTAGTGAAATCAGGCTGTAAAATTAGAGTTGTAAATCTGGAACTAGCTACATGTAAAGAGGAAAGCATTTGGATTAAAATAACTCATCAGGATGAAAATGACCACCAGGTATAGCTCTAACGGGATTATTTAAATTTTTTAGGGATGTGCTATTGACAATCTAAATTTCAAATTGTGAAAAATATGATGTGTTGATAATTTGGGACTCAAATTTCTTTTCAGTTCAGTGTTTAGGGGATAGGGGGATGATGTGTCTCTACAGTTTCCCATTAAGAAACAACTTGGTGCTGACATTGACAATCAAATTGATTGCGATCCAACGAAGAGGAAGTCTGTTCCATCTTTTTCTTGCCATTCGTGTATATTGTACCACCTCCTCCATCTCGTCCTAAAACATGGGGCGATTACTGGGTTCTAAAACGTTCTGACATGTTGCTGACCTCTAATTACGCCTATCAGTGTTCTTCCTTTAGCTCAGGAATGTGCTTCTATTAGTTGTAGATTGGAGTATGAAAAGAAAGGTGGTTGTGATGTAAAAGGCTTGCCACTTTTCCAGATATTTCAGTCTCCTCACAGTGCTTCCCCAATATAGTGAACACAACGGTGGACTGTGCAAGGATGCACTCATACCTTTTGGCATTTTCTTCAGTTTGTCCTTCTACATCAGTCAACAAACTTGTGTAAAGAGCCAGCTAGTAAATATCTTAGTGGACCATACGGCCTCTGTCACAGCTTCTCAGCTCTGCCATTGTAATGAAATCAGCCATAGAGAATACATACATGAATGTGTGTGGCTGTGTTCTAATAAAACTTTATTTACAAAAACAAGCAGTGGGCCATTTGACCCACAGGCTATAGTTTGCTGACCCTTGTTCTACATCATTCCCATAAAGATAGGACAGATGCACTTATAATATTAAATGAACGCATTTATTAATTTGGAGTATTAATTTGTAAATACCCTAAACTTGAATTGAAGATAGATTTTTTTTTTTTTTTTTGCGGTACGCGGGCCTCTCACCGTTGTGGCCTCTCCCGTTGCGGATCACAGACTCCGGACGCGCAGGCTCAGCGGCCATGGCTCACAGGCCCAGCCGCTCCACGGCATGTGGGATCCTCCCGGACCGGGGCACGAACCCGTGTCCCCTGCATCGGCAGGCGGACTCTCAACCACTGCGCCACCAGGGAAGCCCAAAGATAGATTTTTCAAAGTTCGTTTAGGAATTTACCTACAAAAGACTGTGTTATCACAATATTTAGTTCTTTACACTGTATATTTGACCCTTGAACAACACAGGTTTGAACTGCATGGTTTCACTTATACGTGAAATACATATAGTTTCAATACATATACTGGCAAATATTTTGGAGATTTTTGACGATTTGAAAAAATTTGCAGATTAGCCACACAGCCCACAAATATTGAAAAAATTAAGAAAAAGGTATGTCATGAAGGCATAAAATATATGTAAATACTAGTCTATTTTATCATTTATTTCAGTAAAATATACACAAATCTATTATAAAAAGTTAAAATTTATCAAAACTTATGCACACAGGCACTTACAGACCATACATTGTGCCATTTGCACTTGAGAGAAAGGTAAAGACGCCTTATTTAATCATAACTGCACAAAATTAAATGTAGAACAAGCTGCACTACTGTAATAATTTTGTAGCCAATGTTAATCCATTTATATTACAGATAAGGCTTCCGCTCAACAGTAGGCTATTCCCAGTTAAGTTTTGGGGGAGTCAGAAGTTATATGTGGAATCTCGACTGTGCAGGGGTCAGCACCTCTAACCCCCGAGTTGTTCAGGGGTCCACTGTAGATTGAAATAGTCTAAGGCCTGGCCACAGACTTTAGGAATATTTACTTTTTTCAAGCATTTACTTTTTCTCAGATACTTTCTCAAGTATTTACTTTTCTACACGCTTAGTCTAGCAGATTTCACAGTGCATTGTCATTTTAAATTAATGCCATGGACCTAATGCCAACTATATGCTGTTCAGTGAGAAACTTGTAAAAGGGAGAGCAAGGAAGGGCTGCGAGAGGGAGGTTCACTTTAAATGATCCTTGGAGTCAACATCAGATACCTTGAGAAAGAAGCCACCGCTGCTTAATTTGTAAGATCTTCAATTACAGTACTTTGATTCTTAACCTTAAAAAAAAATTCTCCTTCAACCATTTCAAGCCATGTGGAATATCTATTACTGCTTAGGAATTTACTGTGGTTTTTCATTGATCGCAGCCCCAGACTCTGGCATATGTATTAATTTATTTGGGCAGAGAGTACAGGAATCCGCATGCAGAATAAAGTGAACTTTCTGCTGAAGCAGAACATTGAAGCTGGGAATGATTAATTCTTCAAAAACGAACCATCAGCATTAATAAATATTGAATTCTAAGACGGTTATTTTACAGTTTTCTTTTTAAAAGTACTGAGGTATACTGACCAAGTTCCCGTTTAAATGGGAGGGTTTTTTCCCACCATGAACAATATTTGTTTAGAGTCATTAGTAAATTATTAATCTGCGTTCCAGTGTTACATGTTTGAAATGCCCGTCCTCCCTGTCTGTGCTGGATTTGATCTCGCGCTGTAATCAGTAGAGCGTTCTGGGAAGTGGGAATGGCCGTGGTTTGCTCTTTTAAAGACCTTAAGAGAGAATCAAAAAGCCTGGGTTATAAGGAAGGAGGCCTGCCTAGTGTTTGATAGCTGGCAGTTTCCATATTGAGTCATGTGAGGCCATGAACTTGGAAGGAACACGAAATTGTGGGAAAGTTTGGGTGGGCTTCCTCCTCCCTCTGATTTGCAGACATCCTAGAATGTCCTTCAAAGTGTTTCTGCAGCCCTTTTGAACAGATATCAAAATCTCTTTTGGTTTGGAGCTACCCCAGATATTTATATTCTTTGGTCCATTTTCTTCCAATAGTGCACGTTTAGGTTTGCTGTTGGGACATCTAATGAACTGGGTTGGTCCTAAGATTCTAGGGAGTTCTGCCCCTGGCTCCACATCACTTTCTAGCTTTGGAACAGTGGGTAAGTCACTTAACCTCTCTGGTTCCCTCATTGTGAATGGAGGTTATGACGGTACGTACATCACAGTGTTGCTTGAGGATGAAAAGGAATAACTTGTGGGACCTGGCATGAGGTTTCCTCCACTAGAATGTGGAGGAAGCTCCTTGGGGAAGCTGTATTCCAGTGCCCATAGCAGCGCGTGGCACACAGTAGGAAGCTCAATAAATATTTGATAAATAAATTAATACTGAGCACTCAGTAAATGTTAGTTATGACAGTCATTATTGATAGTATTCTCATACTTATTATTACTTATGTTAGCCTCACTCAACATTTCGAGTCCCTCCTTACCATCTGCTGATGACAGGAACCTTTTTGAAGCAGCTGTGGTGTCAGCAGAGTGCTGGGTTCAGATCCTAATCTGCCCTGGTTAATTATGTGCAAAGTTGCTTAATCTCTCTGAGCTAGTTTCTTCATCTGTAATGATAGTGCCCTCTTACAGAATTTAAGTGCGTACTATAGCTCTGCCTTTGTTTTGAGAACAGACAGTCATAAACAACCCCAGTATCTACTCCTTTCCCCATTTCTTGGATATTCACATACCCTAACTGCTTAACCCTGTAGGTGCTGTAAACTCCATACTGGAGTCCATTGTGGATTGCCCAATGTATGGAGGTCTAGCGAAGTCCTTTCGCCAGGGAACAGCCATGTTGAGAAGGTTTGTCAAGTGGTCAGATTTCCTCTCCACATGGTTCAAAACATCTGTGTTTTGATCAGGCTGATCTCTGGACAGCTGAAATGTGTGTGTGTCCTTGCAGTTCCCATGATCTGTCTTCATAAGATACTAACCATAATGCTACTTCATGTTCTGTGGATTGGAGAGATACCAAAAACAGCACCACATCTGGGGGTTCACAGAGGTTGTAAAATGAAGTTTCTGACACCCTTCCCGACACTCCTTTGGTTCAGTGTCTGGTCAGTCGCCAACCCAGTGCAGGTGCGTTCCAGAGCTTAAAGTCTTGACGGTTTGAGTCTGGGAATGGGATCAAGTTCTCTTGCCTCCCACAGAATCTCTCTTCCACGCCGCACTCTGGGAAGTAGCCACGATCCAAGTTGAAGCCGCTTCCCCAATGCAAGAAAATGCACCGCTCTGCTCCTACTTCTTATCTTTGGTTTGAGCAAAGGCCGAATTCCACAAGGCCTTTTAGTGTCTGATTAACACCCATGGGTGAACTTTCTCTCACCCTGTCTGTTGCTACCTCTGTCACCTGGCCCTGTGCCCGCTGGGTGTAGTGTGTTAGAATTAGAACTGTCACCATCGCAGCTGCTCCTGCTGGTACCAGCCCACCAGCACCTGAGCCCCACCACCCCTCTCCATCTCCTTCAGAGGTAGGAACTTCCGGGAGCTTTGCCTTCTCCTCTGTCTCCTTTCAGCAAGGGGTGAGCTCCCGCACTCCTACCCATACTCTTGGGCCCACCTCCTTCTCTGTCGAGACAGCTCCCATAGGGCTGGGGAGGGACAGGGAAGGGGGTGTCTCTGTGGCTAATATTCCTTTGCTCGCTGGCCCAGGATGTATCTGGAAATGGCAGCCCAACCCAGCTTTTCCCTGACTTCACTCTTTCCCTCACCCCTGACATCCAGCCATCAACACATCTACTTATAAAGAGACAGCAAATCTGACAGCTCTGTATCACTCCATAGCTGCCACCCTAATTCATAGACCACCATTTCTCACCTAGAATGGTATAGAATATTCCTAATTGGTCTCTCTGCCTCCATACTTGCCCTCCTGAACTCTCCACAGAGTGTACTGTTTTGGGGTTTTTTTAAATAAATTTATTTATTTATTTTTGGCTGAGTTGGGTCTTTGTTGCTGCATGCGGGCTTTCTCTAGCTGCGGCGAGGGGGGACTACTCTTCATTGTGGTGCGCGGGCTTCTTCTCATTGCAGTGGCTTCTCTTGTTGTGGAGCACGGGCTCTAGGCGTGCGGGCTTCAGTAGTTGTGGCACACGGGCTGTGTAGTTGTGGCTCGCGGGCTCTAGAGCACAGGCTCAGTAGTTGTGGCGCACGGGCTTAGTTGCTGCGCGGCATGTGGGATCTTCCCGGACCAGGGCTCGAACCCATGTCCTCTGCATTGGCAGGCGGATTCTTAACCACTGCGCCACCAGGGAAGCCCTGTACTGTTTTTAAGGTAGATAAATGCAAGTATTTATATAATGCTTACAATGTGCCAATATATAAAGTAGTATTTAGACTAGCTTTCCTTAAAAAGATGTACAAAATGGCATAGGTAAACAGGCATTGAGTTTAGCAGTGCCGAGCGGTGACCTGGGACTGCACTTGTATTGGGTGCATGGGGACAAGTGGCAGAGCCTTGTCCCCTACAAGGTGGAGGACCAGAATGGGGATTCCTGCTTAGAGCGGTGTGCTCCATAAGAGTCAGGTGGGAAAATAGCTTCCCCCCAAAAGGGAGACGACACCATCACGGCCATGGTAGTTCCGGTTTTACAAACCATTTTTACTTCTCTGAGTGGTGGATGGGATCTGGGCCACTCAACCTGTAAGAGTTGGACTCTGAACTGGATGCTTTTGAGTCATTTTCCAGTGTCCTTTCTACTTTATTGACGAAGGGAGGAGTTTATGTAGTGATCACATCTTTAATTAAAGCATAGCTATAAAGATTGCAAGTAGCAATGCATATTTTTCTTATTATTGATCAGTTTTTTTGTTTGTTTTTTTCTTGGCCACGCCATGTGGCTTGCAGGATCTTAGTTCCCTGACCAGGGATTGAACCCAAGTCCTCGGCAGTGAAAGAGCCGAGTCCTAACCACTGGACCACTAGGGAATTCCCAGCAGTGCATATTTTAACACAAAAGCAAGGTCCATAGACAAAAGCAGAAAGATAAAACCATAAAAATGTAAACCCATTGTGTAGGAGTCAGAGTATTATTTTAAAACCAACAGATATCACCAGTTGGTGTGACATTGAAAAACATCTTGTGATTTTAAATTGGAAGGTGGGTTCAGGCTGACCACCCAACTAATCCTACTGTGCAATTTTCCAGAGGAAGTGAGAATTATTTGTGTATTGAGAGAAATACATAGCTGTCTGGGTTTTTCTTTTTTCCATATAAGCACTTGATAATGAAAAAAATGTACCCAGTAGAAGAGGAACCAAACCTTTGAGTTTGATTAGAGTTTGGTCTTTAAAGTATCCAAAACCATTTAGAATGTGTGATGACTCTTTTCTTCCCATTACTTTGAAAGTTCTGATTGTTGTGCTTTGAGAAGGTTCTTGATGCCTCCACATTCTGATTCGCTGGACAGCCCTGGTCACAGAGGTCAGAGCTGGAAAGGGCTGTGAGGGTCAATCCATGTCCCCCATTTGACAGGCGAGAAGATCAAGGCCAGATACTCAGAGTCCAAAGACCTGCCTAAGCTAATATAGGGTCACGACAGATGCAGTGAAAACAGGCACCAAGCTTCCACACTCAGCAGCTTTTTCCCAGCCTTGATCTGTTTAAGAAGCAAATACTTGTTTAATTTTAACTAATTGAATTAATTTACCAAAAAATAAGGAGGAAATTCTAGATTACTTTTAAAAATGACTATTAATATGCTTTCATTTTAAAAAGCTTACAAAGTGATTGGACCTGTACATTTTAGTGCTTTGTTTTGTTTTGTTTTTTTTGCCTGTGCCACATGGCATGTGGGATCTTAGTTCCCTGACCAGGGTTCGAACCCGCGTCCCCTGCATTGGAAGTGCAGAGTCTTAACCACTGGACCGCCAGGGAGATCCCAGTTCTTACGTTCTAAAGGATGTATTATTAGATCGCACTATCATACTCTAGGAAATCCTGAGTTGAAATGGTAAATCATCTCCACTAACAATTTATCTCAGAGCTGTGTGCTGGTCAGCTGATCTCACACCCTGCTGACTGGGACTCACTACAGGAATTTAAGGCCTTCTGTCAAGCTTCGATCATTTCCACAAAATCCCTGGTTATGTAATTTGGAGATTTTTTTTCTCCCCTAACAGAAAAGAAAAATTGAATTAGTTTAGATTGTGAAACCCTGCTGAAGGGAAGATAGTTCCCCAGGTTAAAGTCATATCTTTGCAAAAAGCCTTAGAATGCTAAAAATAAAAACAAATTCAACTATTATTTTAAATTTGTAACTTGCAGTTGAGATTCTCCTCAAGGCCTTCTTTACTCCCTGATAGAAGTAAGGCCCTTAGGAGTCTTTTAACATCTTTAGGACATAAGACTCCTTCTTATTCCAAAAGTTTACTCAACAGTCTGACCAAAGTAGGTGTAGCACTTGGGCATTCATTCAACCAGTAATTCTGAGGCTCTGCTCTGTGTGAGGTACTCAGATAGGAATAAACAGACAGGACACAGCTCTCTCCTACCTGGGATTCAGGGAGAAGAACATTCACCTTGAACTTGGGGAGCTCTGTGTATCAGCATCTCTGAGATGCTCCTTCCCCCACTTTTCTCACCTTGAACCAACCCAGATTCTCCAACTCTCCTGACCGCCCCCCCAAATCTGCCCAATTCCCCAAACAAGACAGCCTGATTTTCTAAAACAAACTATTCTGTCTTATACGACTCAGGATTTAACTGATTTGACCAACACTTGCCTTTTGTGTGTCCACAGACTAGGGACACTGCTTAGTAAAGACTGGGTTTTCTAGTAGTTCGATGTTAGATACTCTGCCTCCTTGTCCCCATAGATCTATGTACTTGTCTGACTTTGTGCCATGTTCTTTGACCTCAGAAAATCTAGTTACCTCACCATCTCCCATCTAAGCCTTCTTCTATTTATAATTTGTGGCCAAAGTGGGTCCTGTCCTCTAGGACCGAGGCCACGTGGAAGGGTGCCCCGCTTCATGCAAATATACAGGTGAGACAAGGGGAGATTCCCTCCCCCTCCCCTTTAGGTCTTGAACCTCAGATGTCTCTAGGATTCTGTTTTCATCCTGCTTTTGGAAGTTTCCTGTCTCCAGGCAGCAAGGAGGGGGTCCTGGGGTCAGAGAAGTCTCCGTGAGCACACAGAAGGCTCTTTGTAGCTCCGAACTCGGAACAGCAGAGCCCTGAAAGCTTTAGTAATAATAGAAGGTGACAACCCCCAGATGCTCTTGTGGTCCAGCCAGACCCCAAGTCTGCTACTTTCCCTTAACCTCGAGGCCCCCTCCCCACCTAGGGCCCACAGCCCACACCAGTGCTGCTGCAGTGCACACAGCCCTGCGTCATATCACCATTAATTCTTTTTTTTTCTTTTTTCACCCTTAATTCTTCAGTAGGAATTTAAATTCTCATATTGAAACTGTTTATGTATCGTGCTCAGAAATGACCACATTTCATCAAAACTAAGTCTCCATCTGTTTATTTTTTTAAAAAACGGATGTTTCTTTTCTGTCAACCTTATTTCCATTTTCTGTTGCCGTTGATATTTTTTCTTTTTTTTAAACAACTATTTATTTATTTTTTAGCCGTGTTGGGTCTTCGTTGTGGCGCGCGGGCTTCTCATTGCGGTGACTTCTCTTGATGCGGAGCACGGGCTCTTGAAACGCGGGTTCAGTAGTTGTGGCTCACAGGCTCTAGAGGGCAGGCTCAGTAGTTGTGGCACACGGGCTTAGTTGCTTCGTGGCATGTGGGATCTTCCCGGACCAGGGCTCAAACCCGTGTCCCCTGCATTGGCAGGCGGATTCTTAACCACTGCGCCACCAGGGAAGCCCCTGTTGTCATTGATTTTTAAGACGCACCATTTAAAATGTATATCTAGGAAAGAAAAATGCTGTTAAGTAAAAAGAGACATGTCATCAGTTGTAAGATACAGTCTGATTTCAGCTGTGTTAAAATACAAAAACAAAACATTGTGCTTCCCCTGCTCCCCTCTCCCCACCAATGTGCTTCTTAGAATCAATAAAATCTGGGTCAGGACTTGATTAGATTTCACTTTCGTTCTGACAGAGCTACTTAGGTTGTTAAAATAGCCAGGTAAGCAGGACACTTTCCTTTCAGCCCATCACCGACTCTCTTGGCTTCCTTATAAACCATGCTAGGTAAGCACTTTGAACTTGAAAAACATTTGACTGTTCTCTCAAATGGTCGGGATTGTTTAACCACAAGAAGCTTGGGCTTTTATGTCTAAAAGTGCCGTGGGTTTCTTTTTTCTTTTAATTTCACTTTTCAAAACTAAAAAATAGCTCGTAAGGTCACAATTGTCAAAACCATTTGTAGGTATCGATACAGCTTCACTGGGACTTCCCTGGTGGTCCAGTGAGTAAGACACCACACTCCCAATGCAGGGGGCCTGGGTTCGATCCCCGATCGGGGAACTAGATCCCACATGCATGCCGCAACTGAAAGCCCACATGCTGCAACTGAGAGCCCACATGCCCCAACGAAGATCCAGTGTGCCGCAACTAAGACCCAGCACAGCCAGAATAAATAAATAAATATTTTTTAAGAAAAGATTTAAAGAAATACAGCTTCACTGTGACAGTTTCTTAAGCTATAAAGCTGGCATTAAGGCCACCTTTTCTCAGAGGAGTCCAGTAGCGTCATCCAGGGAGAAGGGTAACATTGAGAAGTGACCAGTGAAGGAAAAAAGGCAGGACGTTAAGAGAGATCTATCTTGGTGCTCTTATGTCCCAGCTTTCCCTTGTCCAGAAATCCTTCTGACAATTTCTGACTGTGTTCTTGAATATATGATGTCTCAGAAGGGAGCCTGCTTATTTCTGAACAGCTAAACTTATTAGAAATGTCAGGGCAATTGTGTTTCTTTTGTTTTTCTCTTTTAAAGGAATTTTACATAATCCATTTATTTTCTTTTGAAATGAGAATAAATACAGGTTACCACAGAAACTTGATGTTCAAGCTAAAATTTATTTTTTGTGTGTGACATTTATCCATTCATACTGGTTCTGCTTCTCTAGATTTACCCAGCCATGAAAGTCTTTCTAACCCATTATAATGTCTTCTAGCTCCTCTGAGGTTTATAGGAAGTATCCAGTTCCTGTCAGACATGAAGTTAATTTATGGGTTTATTTCAAGTTCAGTTGCAAGTTCAGCTCTACAGTTTACTGCATGATCTTGGGTAGCTTGTTAATTTTTCTCGTCTTTAAAATGGGGATAATAAACTAATTTACTTCTCACAGCACTTTATCTCAGAGTTTGTGAGAAATTAGTTGGTGCGTGTAACTCCCGTTGTACAGTGCCTGGTAATTAGTAAGTGCTCAATAAGTGTTAGTATTCTCAGTCACTCTTCTGGTCAGCTCCTTCTTCTATCCCCTACCTCCCAAACTGGAGTAAAGCGGAAACATCTTACTACTTTTAATTCCTTCATTTCTGTGAATGGTACCACAAGTGTTCCAGTCTCAGAATCCTGAAATACTGATGTCATTTCCTTTTTCTTTTTTCTTCAGTCTTTCCCTTGATTTCAGTGTCTAATTAGCTATTAAGTCTTCTACCCACCCCTTCCTCTAATTCTCACGACCACTCATTTTGACAATTATAAAAATCTACTACCTGGTTTCCTTGCCTCAGCTTTGTAGGACAGTGTGGTTGTAACCGCAGGGACTTTCATGGTAGCCTCACTTGAGTTCAAAATCTGATTCCACCACTATTGGAGTGAATGGGCATTTTGAGACTTAGGTCCAGTATCCGTGAAATGGGAATCTGTCTCTTCCAGAGTGATGGTTGGGTAATTCGATAATATTATAAGTCTGAGGAGGTCTGGGTACACCTGAGGCATTCATTAAATGCCAGTTACCCTCCCCCACCCCCCACCCCAGTTCATTCCGTGTTCAGTGACTACATGAATTCCTGAATCAGTGCTTTAGTCACATAGTACCTTGCTTAAGAACCCTCTGTGACTTCCCAGTTCCTACTAAGGCATGTCTAAAGTCTTCAGCACACATGGAACATGGAACAGAGGTTCTCGGGCCAGGCTGGGTGTGCTTGAATCCTGGCTCCAGGACTTACTAACAACCTTGGGCAAATTTCGCGACCTCTGCCTCCGAGTTGCTTCATTTGTAGAATGGGAGTGATGATAACGTTACCTACCTCATAGGGTTATCATAAAGATTGCGTTAGTTACCCACGTACAGGACTTGGAAAGGTCCCTGACGCCAGTTGTCCCAGGCCTTCCCTGGTGTCCCGCCAGCTTTCTTTCCTGGTACTTCTCTCATGACTCTTCTTTTGCACTCCTGGACTCCTTACAAGCCAGACAATTTGTTTTCCCAAAGCTGTCCCTCACTTCCGTCTCCCCTTCTCTTGAAGGTCTGTGTGGCTGCTCTCTTCACAAATTATTTCCTCTGTTGGTTTACCTTGGAGATGGCGAGTTGAGAGTTCGCCCCAAGAACCTGGACTGTTTACATGATTCATATCAGATTAAATTCTCTCATCCCCCTCCTTCCAGGTTTCTTTAGGGAGGAAGATGAGAAGAATATGTCTTACCATACATGACTCTCATGAAACTATTAGAAGTGCTTGTTAGTCTGTCTTTATGCCTCATTGGACTGTAAGTCCCAAGAGGAAGAGAAAAGTACCTGTCGTGTCCATCTCCATCTCCCAACTCACATAATAGGAACTCAATAAATATTTATCGAATAGATGGATGGCGAGCAAGATTGGAAACTATAATGCCCCTTTTGACGTTTCCAAACTGCAAATATCAGATGCACTTTCTTCTCTGCCTGTGGAGGAAACCACTCCTAGCAAGAACGCAACTCAATGCTGTAGAATACTCTGGGGCTACTGAGGTTATCTGGGGGGTTTTGCTATTGACAAAGTCATGGGAAGTTAGTTATTAGCATATATGAGTGATCTCTTAATATCAACTTTCACAAGTGCTTGAACTGAATCCAGATTTATTTTCCTAGTATAGTTTCAATTTTTTTTTTTTTTTTCAGTACGCGGGCCTCTCAATGTTGTGGCCTCTCCCCCCTGCGGAGCACAGGCTCCGGACGCACAGGCTCAGCGGCTATGGCTCACGGGCCCAGCCGCTCCGCGGCATGTGGGATCCTCCCGGACCGGGGCACGAACCCGTGTCCCCTGCATCGGCAGGCGGACACCCAACCGCTGCGCCACCAGGGAAGCCCATAGTTTCAATTTTTAATGTGCATTATTTGCTTTGTATGATACCTTACTTACATAGCACAGTGCTTTCATAGAAATAATGAACCCAGAAAAACTCATAAATCCTTTGTGAAATGTGCAATGGAAGGCAATAGAACCGGTATCCGATCTACACATGATGAAATGAACTTCGTCATTGAAAGACCAGTTTATTTGGTAGAAAGTGATCAGAAATAAAGTAGGACGGACAAGTGTGAAAAAGCATATGTAATCATTTGGTCTTAACATCAGAATTCTTTGTGGAGTTTATTCACTTCCATTCCATTTCTTTCTTTCTTTCTCTAATACTGCTGGAAAGAGCGAGTACTACCCACATTTTTTTTTTTTTTGGCAGACTCAGGTATAAGTTAATTAACATTTTGGCCTCCAGTCTGGAGAGCAGACCCTGTTCTCTTTGTAATGGGTGCTGTCAAGGAAGTTTTTCACAGGCAGAGGGAAAAAATGGTACCCACTCCACTGTCAGGGATTTTTATGAGGGTCAAGTAGCCTTGGAAAGCAGTCAGGCCGCAATGACTTGGCTGCTGCAAAGAATGCCACAGCCCTGTGACAGGTTAGATTTGCCATAAACCTGCATTCACTAAATTCTTCAGATAGTGAGAGATTGTTGCACTCTAGCCCAAGAATTTCTTGTATACTTTTGTTTTTCCTTTTTTTGCAAGTGCAGGTTAGATAGGTTGCTGCCCTCTCTTTGCTCACTTTCCCTCTTGTGTTCTTGCCGCTTCTCAGAATCACCATGAGCCAAATCACCCTAGGACTTGTTGGCCCTCCATGCATCAACATAAAACATATTCTTTAGGGTCCACACAGTGTTCCAAGAATGTCTCAGTAACTGATGAGACATGGCTTATTTGTCCTGGGGAAGTCTGATTTCATGCTCAAGTTCCACCCTGTGTGAGTTTTTATGCTAAGCTTCAGACAAATGTAATCTTGACCTAAGGTGTGCTAGTTTTATTACTTTTATTAACAGCAGCAGTAGCATTGGAGCATTATTTCCACAGGCAAAGGATTCAAGGAGGCTGAGGCGATATATGAAGTCATTCAATCTTCCTAACAGCCAATGAAGTTTCATTATCATCTGCCTCTGACAGATGAGGAAACTGAGGCATGAAGAGGTTAAGTAACTGGCCAGATATTCTTCTCGGCAGGTCAGGACTAGATTTTTTCCTAAGGTTCCTTTCAACCCTGAGAGATGTAAATTCTTCTCTGGGTGGAAATGGCACATCAGGTCAAAAATGTAGCAGAAGTGAGGGAGGGAGAGAGAGGTGCAGGGGTGTGTACTAGTTAAAGCTTTGGGGGGATACGTGTAACATCCTGGGCTTCCTTACAACATCCAAGGAAGTAAGGGGAGGAGCTGTATAGCTTCAGGGAGTTGTGAGGGAGACTTTGGATCTTCCTTCAGATCAGAGGTTACAAACTGCTGACCCCGTAGCCTCCATGGGACCTGAAGATGTGTTTATTTGGCCCATACATTAAAAAAAAAAAAAAATTACACCAGAGTTTAAAAATCAGATTTCACATGAAAATCTGAATTTCCAGCTTCACTAGATACATCGGATCTGGCAACCTTGAGTCCTCATTTCCTGGGGTGACATTTGGCTGGAGCAGCATAGGGGCTGCCCTCTTCTTCAGACGCTCTAGTCAGCTCAGCTTCCCCACTGCCTGCACCAGCCCTTTATTATCTGCCTGGACTCTGTAGGCATTTGCCTTGCAGTCACCCCTCTGGTGCAGGGTTTCTCGTCCTTGATACTGCTGATATTTTGGACCAGATAATTCTTTGTTGTGAGGGGCTGTCCTGCATGTTGGGGAATGTTTAGCAGCATCCCCGGGCTCCATCCACTACATGGCAATAGTATCCCTTCCTCAGTGTGACAAGCAAAAACGAATCCAGAGGTTGCCCAGTGCCCGCTGGGGAGTGAAATGGCCTCATGAGGGCTACTGGGTTTGTGTAATGAGCCTGAGCCAATGGCAGCTCCACCCCTAAGCGTCTCTGTTATCAATTTCTGGGCATGAGAATCTGATTGGTCTCACTTGGCTCAGAGGTCTCTTCCTGTGGTCAGGTGGCAAGGTGGCATTGACCATCATGACTGCCACCTCCTGCAGAAAAGGGAGCAGGACAGGCAACCCAATAGGTGTCCATCGTAAGAAGAGGGTTGCAAAAGATGCTACGTGAAAACAAGAGAGTCCAGGCATATATACACTATCAAACGTAAGGTAGATAGCTAGTGAGAAGCAGCCGCATAGCACAGGGATATCAGCTCGGTGCTTTGTGACCACCTGGAGGGGTGGGATAGGGAGGGTGGGAGGGAGGGAGACAGACGCAAGAGGGAGGAGATATGGGAACATATGTATATGTGTAACTGATTCACTTTGTTATAGAGCAGAGACTGACACACCATTGTAAAGCAGTTGTACCCCAATAAAGATTTTTTTTAAAAAAGTAAAAAAAAAAAAAAAAGAGAGAGTCCAGGAGTAACTCTCAATAGCATAACAATCTTAACTTTCCAAAGGATGTTCTTTGTACCTATTCCCTCATTTTATTCTCTCCTCCAGCGTTCTATGAAAGAGCCAAGGCACATAGTTTGCCCTTCTAATTCAGCAAATGAGGAAACAGAGAGAAGTAAATGTAGTTGCCTCAGTGCACAAAGCCACTAGATAGAACCCAGGCTTTCTGGAGCCCACTGCCCCTCCAGTTACCCCTGAAATAGCAGCCCTCTGTAACACAGCACCCTGTCTACTCCGGGGAGATTAAGGGAGAAGAGCAAAGCCAGCGGTCAGCAGACAGCTCAACCCTGAAAACATGAACGACTCAGTCACTCATGTCTGCAGAGCAGGTTTCGTTGGCAGGAGGCCACCCTGTCTAAGTCCTGTTCCAGTCCGTCTGGGTGTAACCCAGCCATTATGGTCTCTCCGGTTTCAAATGCACAGGAACAATTAAGTCATTCTCATAATTTCATGTGGTACAGAAAGTTCCAAGCCAAAAATACCATCCTTGCTTCCTACTTTTAGACTTCCAGGGAACTTCCCCCTCCTTCCCTCCCTACAATTCACTTTGATTCCTTCTATTTTTCTCTTCTTGAGTGCATTGCCCAGACACGGAGTTCTGGTTTACTTAACGAGGAGCTGTAGGCCCAACACAAATCAAAACAAACCCAATCTCCATTTGGCAGGAGTGGTGAAAATAGGGAATTGACAGCGGCCCTCAAGTACAGAAGGTTAAAACACAAAAGAGTGTGCAGATCTCACCTCCAGTGTACGGAAATAAGAGAACTGATCACCAGATGATCACAGAAGGATGGTGGGATGACAAGGGAAGCAGTTGTATCTAGTATATTCCTATTATTATTTCTGGGTTCTAAGTAACCACGGTCAAATCACTTTCTTTATCTTCAGTATATAGAATTTCCTGTCCCATAGGACTGTCACGTCAGTCCTGTGTTGCTTCCTTAAATAATTAATTTTTTTAGATCTTTCTCAGATGTTATATTAACAGTAACTTCCCGACGGACAACTGATTTGGTCTGTGTGTACACACACACTCACGTGTGCACACACTGTCTCTGCCTTGGTGCTGGGTACGTGTTGCTGGACCACCATTGAGCTTATATCAAGAATGAAATGAATTCCAGTTAGAGATGATTTGAAAGTTTCTTCTGTAGGAACAGATATTATAAGCTTATTTGTAACATGTCTTCTCCTTAGAGCAGTGGTTCTCAAAAACTTTAGCCTGCATCAGCATCACTTGGAGAATTCATAAAAACACCAATTGCCGGTCCCACTCTCACCCCCAGAGCATCTCATTCAGTAGGTCTGGGGTGGCGCCAGGACTTTGATTTCTAATAAGTTTCCAGGTGTTGCCGATGTTGCTGTCTGGAGGCTCTTTCTGTGAACTAAACTAATCAAGAATGGTGCTTTGACTTTCTTTGGTCGTCCCGAATCCGGGTTCATCCGACACCAGCTGTCTCTACCGTGCCGCCTAAGTTTGACCCCAATGAGATCAAAGTCGTGTAGCTGAGGTGCACTGGTGGGGAAGTTGGTGCCACGTCTACCCTGGCCCCCAAGATCGGCCCCCTGGGTCTGTCTCCAAACAACATTGGTGATGACATCGCCAAGGCAACTGGTGATTGGAAGGGTATGAGGATTACAGTGAAACTGACAATTCAGAACAGACAGGCCCAGATTGAGGTGGTATCTTCTGCCTCTGCCCTGATCATCAAAGCCCTCAAGGAACCGTCAGGAGACAAAAAGAAGCAGAAAAACATTAAACACAGTGGAAACATCACTTTTGATGAGATTATCAACATTGCCTGACAGATGCGGCATCGATCTTTAGCTAGAGAACTCTCACCATTAAAGAGATCCTGGGGACCACCCAGTCTGTGGGCTGCAGTGTCCATGGCCGCCACCCTCACGACATCATAGATGACATCAACAGTGGTGCAGTGGAATGCCCAGCTAGTTAAGAACTGCAAAGAAAAATAATAAAGGGTTACTTGACAGCCAATGGGAGGAAAAATGGTGCTTTGGGGAATTCCTTGGTGGTCCAGTGGTTAGAACTTGGCCCTTTCACTGCCGAGGGCCTGGGTTCGATCCCTGGTTAGGGAACTAAGATCCCGCAAGCATCGCAGTACAGCCAAAAAAATACATAAATAAAAAAATTAAAAGCATCACAGTAGCATCCTACAGATCAATTAATAATTCCAAAGGTAAAATGTATCTTAAAAAAAAAAAAAGAATGGTGCTTTGAGCACTAGCTGTCCCTAGCAGTAGTGATGACTTGCTTCTTCTGCTTCCGTACCTTATTTGTGTTGTCCCTGGAAAGCCCCCCTCCTCCGATTGGCCAACCAAGTCCTCTGCATCTGCCAGGCCCAGCCTAAGTTCCCATTCCTTCACCTACTCTTTCCTGACTACTCGCTTCACACTTGTCACTTCCCTTCTCTGAACTCTTCCAGTTTCTGGAATAAGCCATAGAATCGACTCTGCTGCCTGCATCACGAGCATGTTGCACGGTAGTCCTTTCCCCATCGAGACCGAACACATTTGATGAGTGAATGCGACTATGCCTCATATACTCTTCAGTGTGTCCTTGCACTTGCACAGGGCTAAGCACATTGTAGATGACTCAGTAACTTACTGATTGGTGAACGCTCAACGTGAATTCAGAGGAAATAGAATGCTGCATATACGGCCAACTGATACTGCCTGATAAACCCACCAAATTTTGCTTCTGATATGGTAACCCCTGTGATTTCTGTCCTCAAAGCCACAGATCCTTCTGCCTGATTCAGCACTGCGTGAACTTCGGTCTTCAGAGAAAGGATGTTATGGGCTGGTTCCGGCTGGTGGACACCCAGGACGGTTGTCATCACTGTGCCTGTTGTCAAGTGTGCATGAGAATCAGTCCCTGGACTCCAGGGCAGTGTGATGGCTGGAGGTCAGCGTGCTAGGAGGATTGTCGAGAGGAGGGGATGTTGGTGATGTGCTGGAGAAATGGGTTGGGACCGGATTCTGAAGCCTTTACATGGCTATTAGGGGCTTGGAGTTTGTCATATAGAAAATGGAGGGGTGTTTTAACAAGAAAGGGAATGAGGTAATCAGGTTTGTTCTTTGTATCCATAATGTGGGGGCCCCTGGCTTCTTATGGAGAAGGTAAGAAACTAGCAGAGGCAACCTTGCGAAGTAGAGTTGTTTTGATTTGAAGGCTTCTTTCTTGATGGTCAACCCTTCCCACCTTTCTTTAGATACTGTTTTAGTTTCCTAGGGCTGCTGTAACAGATTATCAAAAACTGGGTGGCCTAAGACAACAGAAGCTTACTCTCCCACTTTCGGAGGCGAGAATCCAAATTTGGTCAGATCACGCTCTTCCTGAAGGCTCTAGGGGAGGATCTGTTCCATCACTCCAATCTCTGCCTCTGTCGTCACATGGCCTTCTCGCTGTGTCTCTGTCTCTTCTCCTCTTCTTATAAGGACATCAGTCATACTGGATTAAGTCCCCCCTAGTGACCTCCTTTTAACTTGATTACATCTACAAAACCCCTTTTTCCAAGTCAGGTCACATTACAAGTACTGGGGGTTTTAGGACTTGAACGTACCCTGTTTTCGGAGGAGGACACAGTTCAACCCACAGCAGACACTTACTTGCTACACCTTATTGCTTTAGGGCTCAAGGAAGCAGTGGACTTGCTGCTGGAATGGGCCCACTAGTTAACTCACCTGTGTAATGTGCTCTTGGGGAGGGTTAGGAAACTGCTGTTATACCAACAGCTCACTTAAGTAATCATGCAGGGTGGGTGCACAGGACCAAGCAGCAGCAGGTGGGGAACTGACCGAAAAGAGCAGTTAGGGTGCTCTTGCAGGTGAGAAATAGTGAGACCTTGAGTAAGTTGTGGCTGTGAGAATAGACAGCAGTGGGCAGAGTGGAGGAACGGGTCTGAGGTAGAACCAGTAGGATTGGATGTCGGGGGAGGAGGGACTCAAGGCTTGTTACCAGCCTGTTGGAAGATGTGAGAGTCAGTGTGTGTGTACAGGGATGTAATATCTATCTGTGTATTATATATGTATGTGTTATTTTGGGGGGTAGGATAAACAAGGCCTTAGAGACAAGTTTTTCTTTCTTTGTCTCTCATCAGTTAACTCAAAAGATGCTTGATTGTGCTGGAAAGGAGAATAATAAACTGGAAATGATATGGAAGAAAGTGAAGAGCAACCTTGGAAATCCATGGGGATTAAAGATTTTTTAAGGAAAAATGGGGAAAAAAGAAAATTTTGGCCCACAGCCTTCTGAGAAGTTTCCTCTAAATGGTGTGTAGTTGTCTCAGGGCATGGCATCCACTCACCTAAGTGGACTTCTTTTTTTTTTTTTTTTTAATTTATTTATTTTTATTTTTGGCTGCATTGGGTCTTTGTTGCTGCGCACGGGCTTTCTCCAGTTGTGCTGAGCAGGGGCTACTCTTTGTTGTGGTGTGCGGGCTTCTCATAGCAGTGGCTTCTCTTGTTGCTGAGCACGGGCTCTAGGTGTGTGGGCTTCAGTAGTTGTGGCACGCGGGCTCAATAGTTTTGGCTCGCGGGCTCTAGAGCGCAGGCTCGGTAGTTGTGGCACGCGGGCTTAGTCGCTCCGTGGCATGTGGGATCCTGCCAGACCAGGGCTCGAACCTGTGTCTCCTGCGTTGGCAGGCGGATTCTTAACCACTGCGCCATCAGGGAAGCCCTAAGTGGACTTCTGACACAGCCCTCCAGGCCCTTCATTCAGGTCCATTCCAGGCCCCGCCCCGCCCCCAGGCTGAGACTGGGCCACTGGCTGACCTCGAGGGAGACTCACATGTTCTTTGTGAACATAAGCTGCCAGGTCCTGGCATCATCCTCATAATGTCCTCTTAACCCTTTAGTAGCTGGCTTTTGCATCTCTTACCTGATCTGGTTTTCACAACCTTGGAACAATGGAAAATCCCGTGACAGGGCAGAAGAACTGAATTTCAGTCCTTTTGGATTTTTTTCTGGGAGTGGGGGTTAGCGTTTGCACAAGACGCTCAATTTCTCAAAGCTCCGTTTTCTCATCAGCAGTGAACCAACAACCCCGTTCTTGTAGGATCATTGTGAGGATGAACATCAGACAATGTGTGTACAGTGCCTGGCTCAGCTGGTGCACAATACATATTCATTCCCTTTCGCCTCCTTTTCCATCTCCTTTCTTTTTCTTCTTCCAGGTTTTCTGACTCTTGGGGCCAGAGCTCTTTGCCATTCTATCCCACTGGAAATAAAACGTAAATAAATTAAAAAATAGAGAAATTATAAACAAATTCCTGTAGAGGGTTTGTTTAAACTCACTGGAATCAACGATAAATTGCATTGTCATCCGAAGGGCTAGATTAGGGGTTTGGGAGTAATCGAAGCAAACCCTGAGGGTGAAGGCGAGAAGGAAATGTCAGAATTATAATCGGGATGAACGTAGATCGAATTTGAGAGACAGAGTCTGCTGCTATCTCTGTCCCTTTCCCACTGTGGTCAGTCCCAGCTGCTGTTACCTGCTTGTTCTTCCCATAGAAAACAACTCCGCAGAGCCTCATCCTTCTGGCCCCCAAGGTATTAATGCAGTTGCTGGCGGATCTGGTTGGCTAACCAGGCTCAAGTGCTACCCAGGGTGCTGGAGCGCTGCCACCACCCAGGTCATCCCGGCAGCGCCCCTGGGCAACGTCCACTTGGACTTAGTTTCACTCTGCAGTTAGAAAGCAGTGGCCTACATTTCCAGCTACATAAAACTGGGAACGTTGATCTAGTCAGGCCTGCCCCTTCAGCCTTCTGTCTCTGTGCTCTCCTGTGTTTCCCTGACAGCATTGCTTCCCCAGTGCCCTTCTACTTGCTCACATCCCATCCCCAAATCCCTGATCAGAGGTTCCGTGTCAGAATCCCTCCCACAGAGGTGTTAGCTCAAGGTGCATAGATAACAGGTACCAGAAAGCTTACTGCCACCCAAAGGGCCATCCACAGGGATTTTTGGATGGATGGCTTCTTCAGCAAGTAACTCACCCTCTTAGAACTTCTAGCTCCTTGTTTGTTACATGTAAATTACTAATATCCAGCCTGCCTATGAGGACTGTGAGATGATGAGTATGAAATCACTTTCTAAATTGCAAATGGTCTTACAAATGTGAGGGATATGATGAATCAACAGTGAAAACAGTCCTTTGAGGCCTTTTACAAACAAAGGCACTTTTATATCTTTAAAATCTTGCCACTCACAAATTTAATATTTGAGGTTTTGCCAACCTGGGGAGCAGTTGCATAGCAGTTTGCAGTTTCACCGAGGTGTATATATTTTCGTCCCTCCATAAATGTGACTATCTCCCAGGAGGATGAGAAGTGAATAGATGAAGTAGTAGAAGTTAAAATAAGATTACGTGACAGTCTTTAAAGATTCATTAAAACAGATATTTGGGGCTTCCCTGGTGGCGCAGTGGTTGAGAGTCCGCCTGCCGATGCAGGGGACACGGGTTCGTGCCCAGGTCCGGGAGGATCCCACATGCCACGGAGCGGCTGGGCCCGTGAGCCATGGCCGCTGAGCCTGCGCGTCCGGAGCCTGTGCTCCGCAACGGGAGAGGCCACAGCAGTGAGAGGCCCGCGTACCGCAAAAAAAAAAAAAAACAAAACAAAAAACCCCAGACGTTTGTGCAGTATCTTTTATGCCCCTATCAAAGGGCTCTGGTTTATTGGGAGTGAGACAAAAAGGTAAAAATAAGAAATATACTGTGTAATTAGGTAAGCCATAAATACACTTATAAAATAATTAGTAAGCATAGCAACAACAAAAAACGCATACCAATATACACCATTATTATAAACAGATTCTGTAGCCTGGCGCTCTAGAAGAACTTCTGGAATTAAGTTTAATTTTATTACATTTAAATGGGGGGAAAACAGTCCCACCCGAGACTATGCAGATGCAGTTACAAGTGGGCTTTGTTGTTTGTTACAGGTGTGAGTGTTTATTTCTCTCCCATTTAACATTCTGGATGTAGACAGTGCAGGGTTGGTGTGGAGCCCTGCAGTTGTCTGGGTTGCAGGTTCCCTTCCATTTCTGCTCTGCCACCCCCAGGGTGTGGCACTGGTCCTTCTGGGCTGTGGCCACCACCTGCCAATTTGGAGCAAGGCGGGTGAGGGGGTCACGCCCCCTCCCTTCTTTATGACGCATCCTAAGACTTGCACACACCCCTTCCACTTCCGTCACCCGGCCACACCTAGACGCACAAGAATCTGGGAATGAATTCTTTATTGTGAGTAGCTATGTGCCCAACTAAAAGCCAGAGATTGTGTCACTCAAGGAAGGGAAGCACAGACGCTGGGGAGCAATGCGCAGGTGCTCCCACCGTTCAGCTTCCTGTCTGCCCAGGAGCTGATGGTAAGGGAGGAAGAGAGACAAGTTAGTGCAAGAAGATTGTGACTCAAGGCTTATCCAATCTGTCAGGGAGTTCCTGGGGCAGTTTAGTGCTGATGATATTTTTGGTTTCACTAAGAAAAGGTTTCGTTTGAATTAAATTATTATTGAATGACCTTTTTGACTTTCTGTTCGATGTGAAGGCTGCTCAGAGGCAGCTGTTTGAGAATGAAGAAGCAAGTGCTGACCTCCTCTGTCCTGACACAACTAGACCTCGGTGCTGTTGGAGCTGGCCTGGTGCTCACACCCCTGGCCCCAGACAAGGCTCCTTCTGAAACCATGGTCAAGTGAGGCCACGCAAGGCCGCAGCGGAATTTCGTCTAAGCACAGACTAAAACAGTTCCCGTACAACCCACGATACCCACCAGACATCTTCTCCCATGCTAGGAGGAGTAGCCGCTGCTTCTTTACCATTTTATGGTCCTCTCTGTCCTCCAGTCAGCGCTCCCTGTAGATAACATTTATTGAGACACTCAATCATAGAATTGCCACGCTTTCTGACAGTGTCCAATCTAGAGCAAACCCTTGTTTCCTTAGACCTCCCTAAAAACCACCCAACCAAAGCGGATCCTGGAATAGGTTCTGTGGAAGGGGTGATACTGTCCTGTACATTTGGAAAATCTGTGTTCGTTTAAAGGAGACTTGACCGCAACCTGGGGCCAGTTTCTTAACCTCTGAAAGCTTCAGTTTCCTGATCTATAAACTGAGGATAGTAATATCAACTTCACAAGGCTGTGAAGGTGCTTTGTAAAATTACAGAGCACATTACAAATCTAAGGAAGGCATTTAATGACGAATTCTATTTTTCTAAAATTCGATTTGAGCCAAGGTCAATGATTAGCTCAGTTTATAACTTAATTTACATGAGTAAGTAATTTTGCATTCATAGTCGCCACTTATCTGTACTTACGGACTGGGAGCTGGATCCCTGGCCATTTCTACCCAAACCAGGGCAGTTTCAACAGAGCCCTCTTGAGAGGAAATCTTTTCTGAAAAGATAACAACTGTCATTTGAGTAGAGAAAATGAAAAAGGCAAAAGTCACATTATGATTTATTTTGTGTCATACCTGAGTAGTTAGAAGAGAGCCCCTTTTTAAAAAAAATTTATTATTTATTTTTGGCTGCGTTGGGTCTTCGCTGCCGTGCGCGGGCTTTCTCTAGTTTCGGTGAGCGGGGGCTACTCTTCGTTGCAGTGTGCGGGCTTCTCATCGCGGTGGCTTCTCTTGTTGCGGAGCACGGGCTCTAAGCGTGCAGGCTTCAGTAGTTGTGGCCTGTGGGCTCAGTAGTTGTGGCTCGCAGGCTCAGTAGTTGTGGCGCACAGCCTTAGTTGCTCCGCGTCATGTGGGATCTTCCCAGACCAGGGCTCAAATCTTAACCAAATTCTTAACCACTGCGCCACCAGGGAAGTCCCAGCCCTTTCTCTTAACAGCCCTTGTAAAATTTTCACTGGGCTTCAGAAGTCTAAAGGAAAACTCTAGAACTAAGAAATATTTCAGCTCACTATTTCTCAGGGTCACTGTCACCCCAGTTTTGTGAAGAGATGAAAAGAGGCTACCTGAAGCAGTGGAGTAGGAATCCACTCTGCCTTTTGCTTTATATGTGGCCTTGGCCAAGTACCTGACCATTACTTTCCTCATTTAGAAAATGGAAATAGAGATGCTTGCCTTACAACTGCAGTTGTCTCTTGGGGGACTGGTTCCAGGACCTCTGCAGATACCAATATCCTCTGATGCTCAAGTTCCTTTATTTAAAATAGCATAGTATTTGCATATAACCTAGTACATCCTCCCATGTACCTTAAATCATCTTTAGATTACTTATAATACCTAGTACAGTGTAAATGCTGTGTAAATAGAGGCCAGCATGTGGCAAATTCAAGTTTGCTTTTTGGGACTTTCTGGAATTTTTTTTCCCCAGTATTTTTGGTCTGCAGCTGGTTGAATCTGTGGATGTGGAATCTGCGGATGTGGAGGACGGACTGGACTTCAGCCATCACTCCAGTAGGATAATGTATGTGAAAACTCTTAGCTGCGCAGTGCCATATATTCAGGAAGGGAACCATTATATTCCTGGTGGTCGTATTTTATTGGGAGAGAGCCTGCAGGGCTGCTTTCGTATAACAGGCTGCATTAGAGTGCTGTCTTCGTGCCAGTTGCGTGTATGATAAATGGTGCCACCACTCTTGCAAGGTCTGTAGAGGGCCAAATTAAAGGAGGCGTTTGTGCCTCGGTGTCAGTACTTGGAGACATAACCCAGCTGTGGGTTACACTGCTTACTCCAAGGGGAAATCTCGAGGGCACCGTAGCCTCTCGCTTTTGTGTTTCGGACAACGGATTTCATCAAGGTCGCAGCTGCTTCTACCGGTCGGATTTAGACTTGATTGGAATCTGAAATTGAAGGCTTTCTGTGCAGCACGGAGCTTACCTGTTAAGCTGGTTTCTAGAAAAACCAACCAGGGTGTCACGTTCTCTTCTATGTGCGAATCAGTTAATAGGGTAGGTAGCTTGGAGTGATGCTAAGGGCTAGTCTCACCAGACAACTGCTGAGAGCATTTCCTTTCTGCACCCTAGAGATGCTCTAGGGTAGCAGACTAAAGTCATAGGTGCCCTGGCCACAGTGTCATTTTCTCTTGGGCAGAAGTGGAGATACCTTGACCGGTCCTTACCTTCCCACACCATTTTTATATTTGAATTGCCAAAAGTCTTATCTGCCTTCAATACCTTATCTTTACATACGTACAGACCTTGTATATGCAGTTCATAATGCACTTTACATCTCGTTGTTCTATTATAAATTTAATAAGATCAATCAAGCCCAAACCCTGAGGGGTGCCAAGCACTGTGCTAGGTGGACTCTGGGGATGCAGAGAAAAGGGGACAGATTTCCCTGTCCACATGGCACTCACAGTCAAGTCAGAGAATCAGTTGTATTTACATCTAATTAATGTCAAGACAGCATGTCAAACCGAGCCCTCGAGATGGGTCCCAGGTTTAGCACATTTCTCTTAATGGTCCTTTGAGTTTGGTTGTGACGCTCTTTTCGTGGATGAGGAAAGTGAGACCAAGTGGCCTTAAGTGGCTTCTGTGGTCGCCCAGCTCAAGTGGTCTGACCTGTAAGCACTGGCCTTTTCTACCCCTACACACTACCCCGCTGCTCTTGCCTTGTCAGCGCGCTTTCGTAGCATGCTGCCATATCAAGGTGACAGATGCATGTCTCTGTTAATCGTATAGGAGCTATATTTGGGGTTGACCGCTCTCTGCAGACATTTAGCAAAGCGCCTTAGCTATCTGGATACCTCCTAAATCTAACTTCACTAGCTAACTGATCTCCTCATTGGCCGATGGTTTCTGTTCACTTCAAGGTGTACTGTTTCTAACCTGTTTCTGCTTCACCTTTCCCCACGTCGATGCTCATCCTGCCTGGGACCTGCCTGAGGTTTGAGCCACATCCCATCCTCATTCCCTCCAGTGGAAGCATTACCCTTTTTTTTAGGTGTTCTTTGCACTATTTTAGAAACAGGTTTGAGGATGGGGGGGAGGTACATTTTGCAAAGTATTCATAATTAGTGTGAGGGTGTAAATTCGGGAGAAGTTAATCGATTAAATGGTACCCCTGATTCTCTCTTATCTCACTGATCCCTCACTAACAACCCTGAGAGGGTGGGAACAAGGGAGTTTAAGTAAATCCCCCAGGCCACCCAGCCAGAAGTGGCCGAAGAGGAAATGTGAGTCCGTTCTTCCAGCTCCCAGTCCTGGCTTTTGCCCTCTGCCAAGTCACGGCAGAATATGGACTCAGTGATAATACAGTTGGCCCCAGTGCTGAGAGTGGTCATTACTCGCTTTATTCCTTCCAGCATCCAAGAGCATCTTCTCAGTTATAAATGATAGCCTCCAGCATTAGCCCTGAAGACACCGCTGAGGGTCCCAAGTGCTTTCACCCAATTTCCAGGCTCCTGTTAAATCTCTGAGGGGCATGAGTGCATCACAAATGAAGGGTAGCCTTCAAGATTGCAGCCGAGGGGGATAAGATTTCCTAGGAACGAGGACATTTCAGAGGAAAGAGAAGGTAAACTCTAGTGACTGCCAAGTTGTCATAATATAAATGGGGAACTTATTTTTAAGTGCTCAGATGTCCATATACATAGTAATTTGGAGTCCACATTTTCCTCCAAAGAGAATGCTTCCTGGGCTGTTGTGTACATTAACTAATGTAGGTCCTTAATTGAGGATATATATATATATATGCATATATACACACACATATATATGTGTATATATATATGTGTATATATACATATATGTGTGTGTGTGTGTATATATATATGTGTGTATGTATATATATATATATATATATATATATATATATATATATATATATATATATATATATTGGCCGCGCTGTCCATGGCATGTAGAATCTCTTAGTTCCTCGACCAGGGATCAAACCTGCGCCCCCTGCATTGGAAGTGCAGAGTCTTAAGCACTGGACCTCCAGGGAAGTCCCAAGGAGACATTTTAAACAAATTCTGAGGATTTATATGCTGTCATTGCTAAAATGTAAAGAGAAAAAAAAAGTATAAAATAAGCCCTCTCAAAGAGTTTGTTATTTCTGTTACTCTTGTTATGATTGTGATTTTATCATTTGAATGTTCCCTTAGAGTTAGTCTATGAGCCCTTCAAAACAGCCTACCCACATTCTTCATAACCATACCTCCAGCCCAAGGTGAGCATTTTTGGAATTTCTTTTTAAATTAGAACCTTGGAAGGCTTATAGCTAGTAAGCCATCATGGGTTTCTAGATCTGCCAGCTACCTTATTGTCTTCAACCAGCGTCAACTTCCTTTTACATCATGTGACCCACTTCCAGATTTTAAAAACTGTGACAGCATCAGAGATAGATTCACTTCCTCCTGTGATTAAGTCAGAGAGAGGGGTGGGTGGGAAGGATGGGTGAGTGAGAGTGGTGGTGGACACTGTTGAATGGTTTAAACTTTTGGTGGTGTCTTTTGCCCATAAAGAGTTAGGAAAGGGGATGGCCTTCGGTGTGGGCAGGGCGGACAGAGCCCTGAGAACAGGAAAGCCCAGTCCACCCTCAGCCTTCCTCCAAGGACTGGTCTTGTCAGACCTACTGGTTGGGAAGAGCTGCCCTAGATTATCTAGGAGAGATTCAAGGGGACCCAAAGCCCAGGCATTTAATGCCTGGGCTTTACTTGATGATAAATTATATTGTAGCTAATTGATCTGTAGGAAACAGTTGCTCAAATGCCTTTTCAGCTTCTCAGTGGCAACAAAGTATATGTGGCAAAGCTCTTACATTAAAGATTTAGAGATTCCAGTTAGGATATTTAAAACCTTATGCCAGGTGGGAGATAGTATCGTATACCTCACACCAAATTGCTGAGTCTTACCGCTGGGCATTAAGATTTTTTTATAAGCAGTGTTTGAGGTGGAAGAGAACAATTTTTAGAGAAAATGTAGTCAACTTCATTTAAATGGCATAAATGATGATTATAGCTGATTGTTGTCTGACAGAGTTTGGGCTGGTGTTTCTAAAACGAAATTAACTACAGAGTTCTGGAAATGGGGTCATCAGGTTAGAATTCAGTTGTCTGCGAAGATCAATGATTTCTGTCTTCTCAGCTTACCTGGCAGGCAGGGGTAATATATCACAACTAGGTGTGAAGTGCATTTGCATTCTTTTTTTTAGTAGTCACCAGCGCATTCCGTATTTTTACGTAATGAAAGAATTGAACATTATGGCAACAAAATTCATTCTTCACACTGGAACTACCACTGCATATTTAGGTAATTAATTGGTAAACCATTCTGTCTTAAAAAAATAATAAAATCAGTATATCCCCAGGGCCTGGCACAGTACCTAGCAGAGGTGTTTTTTGTTTGTTTTTTTTAATAGATCTTTATTGGAGTATAATTGCTTCACAATACTGTGTTAGTTTCTGTTGTACACCAAAGTGAATCAACCATATGCATACATGTGTACATATTTCCCCATATCTCCTCCCTCTTGCATCTCCCTCCCACCCTCCCTATCCCACCCCTCTAGGTCGTCTTAGAGCATGAAGCTGATCTCCCTGTGCTATGCAGCTGCTTCCCACTAGCTAACTGTTTTACATTTGGTAATGTATATATGTCAATGCTATTCTCACTTTGCCCCAGCACACGTCGGTTTTTTTTTTTTTTTTTTTGCGGTACGCGGGCCTCTCACCGCTGTGGCCTCCCCCGTTGCAGAGCACAGGCTCCAGACGCGCAAGCTTAGAGGCCATGGCTCATGGGCCCAGCTGCTCCGCAGCACGCGGGATCCTCCCGGACCGGGGCACGAACCCACCCCTGAAATTACTATTATCGATGCCAATTCTCATTTATGTTTATGAATCTTTAGGAATTTTGGAGTATACTTTATAGCCCATTACTCTAGTTAAGAGAAGAAAATTCTTTTTTTAAAGCTATTTATTTATGTATTTGGTTGCACTGGGTCTTAGTTGCAGCTCCAAGGCTCCTTAGTTGTGGCTCCAGGGCTCCTTAGTTGTGGCATGCAAACTCTTAGTTGCAGCATGCGTGTGGGATCTAGTTCCCTGACCAGGGATTGAACCTGGGCCCCCCTGTGTTGGGAGCGTGGAGTCTTATTCACTGTGCCACCAGGGAAGTCCCAGAAAATTCTTAAATGTAAACTTTTTACCTAAAAACTTTAATTTTTCTAATGGTGTTTCAGCAGTCGTTATTAAAAATCACTAGCCTAGGGGCTTCCCTGGTGGCGCAGTGGTTGAGAGTCTGCCTGCCGATGCAGGGGACACGGGTTCGTGCCCAGGTCCGGGAGGATCCCACGTGCCGCGGAGCGGGCTCACTGAGCCTGTGCGTCCGGAGCCTGTGCTCTGCAATGGGAGAAGCCACAACAGTGAGAGGCCCGTGTACCGCAAAAAAAAAAAAAAAAAAAAATCACTAGCCTACAAATATATTTCAGGAAGGGGCTCCAGGCTTGTGTAATATTGACAGGGCAAGAGAATCTTCGGTTGCCGAATGAGCTCCCTGGTCTTCCTTTCTGTGCTAATTTGCTGTAGAGACAGTTCGGGCTTCTTTCTAAGGTTCTGTCCCAGCCACTCTGGTTGTGGAAGTGGCCATCTACTGGTAGCTCTTGTATAATAAAGTCCTATGAGGTAATATTTTTACACAACCATTTTTAGCCAAAAGAAAATGTTGGCGATCTCAGGTGGCGACAGACTCCCTCATGGGAACGAGAATGGCTGGAATGGAAGGTAGGGCATAAAGAAGGTCTTCCCTCTTTGTGGCTCAAGAACAATTGTGGGCAGCCTCTTTGAGCTGCTCAGTTGGATTTCATCCTTTTCACAACGTTGTTCTTTGCCCTTGATCCACTTGTCCCCACCTGGCTTTAAGCTCTCTGGTCCAAAAGGACCGACTTCATGTCCACCTTTTAAATAGATACTCATTCAGCAGCACTGCAGCTAAAGTAGAGAGGAGGGACGAGATTGGCGTGGGGAATGAGGCTCATAGGCACCTTGATGGAGGGAACCAGAGACAAACGTCCCACACATAACAGCTTTGCATATGGACAGACCTGATTTCCGTGTATGCATCTTTCTACGGGGCTGTCTGGGCCATTAAGAATCACCCTGAAAAAAAAAAAGACTCACCCTGACTCATACTTCTGGTTTTCAGTTCAGCTTCTAGGAGTGCATTGTTTCACACCCTGTGGAGGTGGAACTTGGTGTCACAGGTAAGGAAGGCAGCCCCCTACCCCCTCAGCCTATCTGGAACCCAGCAGGTGTGAGGAAACCAGCTACCACATCTCTGAGAAGCCCACAGAGATGCTCCATAGCCCTTGTCTGTCTGAAACACGCAGCTTCTGAGAATAATGCGTTCTCCCTGAGTGCCAAATAACTGGGCTTAAAATTCTAATTCTGTCACAGCTGGTTGTCAGAGTTTGATGAGGTGCAGTATTCAGTACATAGTCTCAAATTTTTATCTCCCCACAAATTGCTTAGCAGTTACAACAGGAATAAAAAAAATAGAAATTATGTAGTGGAGAAATGGGACAGTACTTAATGAAATGATAAAAATGAATACCACCCACAAACATGATATGTACCTCCAGACGTGATACCCTGAGAAGGACACAAAATCACTTGACTCGAGTTCTAGCCCAACATGCAAAAGCTGAATCTATTATGAGGAAACCTCACACAAACCCAAACTGAGAGAGATTCTATAAAATAACTGGCCCGAATTCTTTAAAATGCCAACATCGTAAAAGACAAAGGAAAGCTAAAAAGCTGTTAGAGATTAAAGGAAACTAAACAAATACAAAAACTAAATGCAATATGTGATCTTGCACCAGGAAAAAAAAAATCTTGTCAAAGGACATTATTGGGATAATTGATGAAACTGGAATATTGACTTGGATAAAAAGTATTAATGTGACATTTCCTGAAGTTGTTTACTCTGGTTATATAAGAAAATTCCCTTTTTAGGAAATACATACTGAAGTATTAAGGAATAAAAGGGCATGATGTATACAACCTATTTTTAAATGGTTTAGATTAAAAAAACCTATATATACACACACACAGAGAGAGAGAGAGGGACAGAGGGGAAGCGAATGTGACAAAATGTTACAAATTGGTAGAGTATAAGAATTTTTAAAAACTTTTCTGAAATGTTGAGATTATTTCAAAATAAAAGTTTTTTTAAAACCATCCTTTCATTATCCTACCATCAAAAACAAATTGAACAAAATGCCCAGTTGTTTCATCTACCCTGGGATGGGTCAGCAATCAGCTGAAAGGGCTGGAAAGAGACCTCTGGCCGCCTCCTGCCCCCTCACCCTTACTCCTAAGTCAAATGGCCGGATGTGGATGATTCCTGCAGAGACACCAACCAACAGGTCCAGACTCTTATTTCAAGGGCAACAGGCCCAGGGAACTGCTAGGTGAGATTGTTCTTCTCCGCATCTCAGCCCCAGAGAGCCAAGAATTCTCTCAGCAACAGTAATGGTGGCCGCAAATTGAGGTCAGTAGGAAAACAGATCCGTTTTGGGTTGTAAAGTCGCACATAATGCGATGAGTGAACAGAAAAGAATGTACCCCAGTGAAGGGACGGCCTGTGAACTCCGGGTCTGGTTCTGAATATTCTTATGATGCCTAGCATAGAAAACAGGAAACATCAGTTAAAATGGGAAGTGGCTGTGGGCTGAATTACTGTAATTCCTCGTCTTACTTAGAAGTTGGCACGGAGTAGGCCTTCATCCGCAGCCTGACGTCTCCTGTTCTACTACGTCTTGATAATTTTGCCCTTTCTTAAGGGTGGTGCGTTACCAAGCAAAGAGGCTCTTAGGCTGGAATTTCTACCTTTAAGTATGCTTAGAAATTGTGTTTTTAAAGAGCTGTTTGTCCCCACCCCCGCTGTCTCCCGGTTAAAAGCAGCCTGGCTCTGTCTCTGCTTCTGGTTCCCTCCTCCTGCCCCCTCTTTCTTTCTAAGTAGGCGAGATCCAGCACACAGAGCGACTCGCAGCCTGGCTTAATAATAACCCAGCAATAAATGACGTAGCCATTATCCTGCTAGACAGATAAACAGAGGGACATTCCCCGAAGCTGTGAGCGCAACCACAAATTAGCTTTTCAGTCCTCCCCGCATCTCCACCATTCCTTTGGGGTCCTCTAAAGTATCAGGGAAGTTCTGGCAGCCTGTCCACGCTGTAAAATGGAGATAATTATTCCTGCTCACTGCCTGCCTCGCTGAGTCGCTTTAGGGCTCACATGGGATGATGAATGGCGAAGTAGCGAGACACTGGAAGCAATATACAAATAAGAGGTGGTGTTGGTTCTCTTACTGGATGAGGATCTGACTAAAGTAGTTTGGGCCCGTGCCCTTTGGAAGAAGGACAGTTTTTCTGTGTGACCTGGGCTGTGCCCTCTGATGGGCAGTCCATCTTGGCTGTCTGTTTCTTGTCCCAAGTGCTCAGCTTGCCCTTCTGGCTTTCCTGTGGCCGCCTCTCTTTTTCCTGTCTCTCTGTTCCATCTGTTGGTTTTCTGCCTCACCAATGAGAAAGTAAGCTTGGTGAGAGCCAAAGTCTTGTCTGTATGGTCTGCAGGCATTATACCCCAGTGCTTAGAATAGCGCTTGACTCCTGGTAGGCACATAACTATTGGAATGAATGAATGAATGAGCAAACAGATGAAATGCTTCCCATCTTCAGTTTTCTTACCTACCGTTGGCTCCCTGTTCTGCACAATCCTGCTCACGCCCGTGATGAGAACTTGTAGTAGCCAATGGTGGACTCCTGGCCCATTTCTTGCTGCTAAGCTCCAGAACTCCAGATCCAAATGCCCAGTGCCTATGTGGAAAAAGCTCAATGAAGAAGGGATTACGGGGCTTCCCTGGTGGCGCGGTGGTTGAGAGTCCGCTTGCCAATGCAGGGGACACGGGTTCGTGCCCCGGTCCGGGAAGATCCCACATGCCGCGGAGCGGCTGGGCCCCTGAGCCATGGCCGCTGAGCCTGTGCTCCGCAACAGGAGAGGCCACAACAGTGAGAGGCCCGTGTACCGCAAAACCAAACAACAACTACAAAAAAGAAGGGATTACGAGTGTAGATTCTGGAAGCAGAATATTTGTTCACTGGTGTTGATCTGGGGCAAAGGATGTAACTTCTTTCTGCCAGGGCTTCCTCGTCCTTAAAATGGGGATTAATAATAATGCTGGCCTTATAGGTTTGCTGACACCATTAAATGATTTAATACATGTAAAGACCTTAGAACGTTGCTTGGTACGTAGTGAGCCCTCAGTAGAGCTCACTGGACAGGGATTTTCATTCTGGTTTAATGTTCCATCTGGGAAATTGGGGTGACTGCCTTTTCTTCTTATAAAAGGGGCACTCTTTATATGCCGAATCCTGAACTGTTTTCTCCCAACGAAGTGCGGGTTTATTCTTTGCTTGTGCTATTTGGACCATGGGTACCCGTGCAGCCCCTGCTCAGCTCTAGAAAAGTGCATTCTCAACTCAGCAAACATGGTGGCTGAAACAAGTCATGAACTGTGGGACCCCAAACTCCCCTTGGTCTGCAAACTCCCATTTTCCCACCCCCACCCCCAGTCTAGGGGAAGATACTGTACAGGTTCACTCCTCAAGCTCTGGCTTCTAGAAATTCAGTCCCTTCTTTGGCTATGTGGATGATTTAAGCAGCAGGTAGTGGGTTGTGTTCAGATAAAAAAAAGACCCCCTAAATGGGGAGGCCCCTGTTCATGTGCCGTCTTGTCTGTAACTGTAGTCCTGTCACAATTCAGTTGCGATTTTCATCACCCTGGTCAGGAAATTCATGGGGAAGGTTACTACAGCAACCTTCACTCTGCTCTGGAAAGCATATCACTTACAATAGGGCCTTTCAGTGGTGGGGCCCCGAAGCTGGGCAGTGATTTGGTCTATTCAGAACACAATGGGGCAAAACAGAATAGAAGGGAACTACACATTGTTTTAGGCTCCCGCTGCCATCTGTAGCATTGCACATCGTTGTTCATCCTTGTGCCCAACTTAAGGTTTGTTTCTCCCGTAACACACTTTTAATTTCACGACACACATGCCTGCCAGTTGAAGTGCATTTCATGGAAGTTTAAATAATAGTAACAATTCTATAGGGGTGTACAAACTCAGCCAGAAAGTGCTACAGAAATACCTTTGAGAAAAGGTGGTATGGGCTTTTGATTTAGAGACAAGGGAAACACAAACTGGGTTTGTTCAAAAATATTCAAACCACTCTTCGATCAATTTGCCTGTAAGACAGCCACAGTTTTTTTTTTTTTTTTAAGGGAGAAAATTTTAAATGACAGGGAAAAAAAATAAAATCACCCTTGCCCTTATTCACAGCTACTCAAAACAAACCCACCCACTAAACAGAATTTATCCTCTGATGGTAAATGACTGGTTCACTTACATTTTTTAAAAAAAAAACTAGAGAATGTTACAGAGGTTTTTCAAAGCTGAGTTTAGCTGTTAAGCATGTGAGCAGTAGTTGTACCAAGCAAAAGAACTGTGGTTTCCTTAGAATGGAGGTTGGAAAGAAACTTTTTTCTTCTTTAATTTTTTTTTTCCTTTAGTGCATTTACGGTATTTTATTTATTCACACGGCTTACCCCATGATCAAACAACTTTTCTTTGTTGTATGTTTATATCTCTAGGGTTGTTTCATGCCCTTCCCTTCTTTAATGTTTCCCGTATGTTTAATTTAAATCATTTGCCTTTTATCTTTCTCAGGATCTCAAGCTCTTTGTCTCTTTTCTAACCTTGTACTCTTCTTGCTGCACCCAATTTAAAAAAAAAAGAAATTGAAATGAGCTTTTCTTCTAAGTGCAAAGCTAAGATACTTCTGTACCTTAAACCCAGCCAACCTCCATCAAGCAAATGGTGACTCCATTTTGCTTTTGATTCCAGTGAACCTTAATTGATGCGTGGTCACTCCCAGGTATCTTTGGGTGTTGGTTATTTGATCAGTAAGTAATACTGTGCTTTTGGCCCAACTCCCAGGAAGAGAAGGGGTCACAGCCAGGGAGAACATTAGAACTGCTGGCGCTACGTTTCCTCATATTTTGGGTCTCAGGGTTCGGGTAGAAAGGAACTTCTGTGCACTTGGGAGCAGACTGTAGCACGAATCCTTGCAGCATTTCTGCAACCAGAAGCCATGCAAATGTTTTTGCAAATCCACTTGTGGTCTTGCTGGCAGGTTTTGAGCACAACCCTCTTTGTGAGGCGGTGATGTTGACATTGATTTTCTATTCTCTGTCCTGCCCCAAAGTGAGCACGCTGTTTTCTATCTAACTGGGTGGGCACACTCTTCTCTACCTAACACTGAGAGCAGCCTCGGTTTGTCTCAGTTCTTGCGTAAAGTGATTTCTGTTATTACTGCTTTGGGATCATTTGTGTGTCAATTCCAGCCCTCTTGACACTCATTCCCGTCCCTAGTACAAGGAAGACCAGAGTTTGTTACCCGCTCTTTGCAGGGCTGGGAGCGGCTGTGGTTTGGCTTTGGAAGCTCTGTAACAGGTTCCTCCAGTGGATCCCTAGCTGGGACCATTTTGGCTGAGCGAGAATTTCTGTGAGATTATTCTTTTTTTTTTTTTTGCAGTACGTGGGCCTCTCACTGTTGTGGCCTCTCCCATCGCAGAGCATAGGCTCAGCGAGCCCGCTCCGCGGCATGTGGGATCCTCCCTGACCGGGGCGTGAACCCATGTCCCCTGCATCGGCAGGCAGACTCTCAACCACAGCGCCACGAGGGAAGCCCTGTGAGGTTATTTTTAACCTGAGTGTCTTTATTGTGTTGAGAGGCACCTTTGCCACAAAGGAAAACCATCATCTATCTGGTCCCAAAAGAATTTTGAATGAGAAGCCTGCCCTTACTGAAGACCAGGGTGTGGGGCTCTGGCCTTGAAATGGGCCGTTGAGTCCTTTGAAGGCAGAGGCCCAGTGTCACAGGGTGGCTCCAACCCTTTGGCCTCTCCACTTCACTGAGGCCTCTCACGACACCCATTATCTTTGCAGGAGTCAATCCTCCCTGTGCCTAAAACGCCCCTGTTGAGAGCAGCAATCTCTGTTCCCGAGCCGGGGTTAATACTTCATCCATCTTGCCACGTGGGACCTAAAAGGCAGTTCCAGGCACTGCATTTGGAACCTTGCTATCAGAGAACGGCTCCCTTGACTCACTTTCACAGAGTGGGGAATCCATTTTGTTTGTCTTCCACCGCCTTCACGGAAGGTGCTGTGGGTTTCCAAACCCACCAGGACAGATCTGGACTCCATGACTCTCTTTGGCCAAGTTTTTCATCTGTTACACGGGGATCATGGTACCTCCCCAGTTCTACAATTCCTTTGAAAACAAATGAAACAAAGCACCTAACAGAGTGCTTGGCACATAGTAGGTGTCAGGAGAAGCAGTGCTCTTTCCTTGTTCCCTGACCACTGTGGACCCCACCTCTAGATGACGTGGGTTGCCTTTTTGATGCTGTACTGTATTTCACAGAACACAATGAGCAGTGGGTAACAATCACAGAAACTTTTCTTGGATTTTCTATGGAATTGTGAACTCTAAGCTGGTGTGACCCACCCTGGCCTCATAATCACATCAGATATGGTTAACTTGTGTTTTGTTTTCAATTTTAGTGATTCTGGCAGACGAAAGTTACTACTGGAAGGAGCACATGGAATTCTACAGAGATCTCTAGTTAGATTACAGCTTTCCAATTTCTGTGGGCATTTCCCCACGTTTTCTGGAGATTGCCTTTCTCCTTTACCCACTTGTTTCCGATTTTTAAGCCAATGCTTTGACTTTTTTTTCCTCCTTAAACAGAGGCCTGTGTCTTGGGTAGAAGGCAAGGGGTATTAGGAAAGTGGTCCCCAAAGTGCCGACTCCATGCACCTTTGCATACAAGATAACCCACTAGAAAGCAGATATTAAAACTTCTATTTACATTTATCTTTTTTTAAATTTAATTAATTAATTAATTTATTTAGGCTGTGTTGGGTCTTCGTTTCTGTGCGAGGGCTTTCGCTAGTTGCGGCGAGCGGGGGCCACTCTTCATCGCGGTGTGCGAGCCTCTCACTGTCACGGCCTCCCTCGTTGCGGAGCACAGGCTGCAGACACGCAGGCTCAGTAGTTGTGGCTCACGGGCCTAGTTGCTCCGCGGCACGTGGGATCTTCCCAGACCAGGGCTCGAACCCGTGTCCCCTGCATTGGCAGGCAGATTCTCAACCACTGCGCCGCCAGGGAAGCCCTACATTTATCTTACTATTAAAACCTAGGAAGAAATTAAGCTTTTCAAATATTTACTATTTGGATGGACACCAGTGCCTTTATGCAGTCTGATTGCCAGAAGGTCGTGGTTCACAAATGATAATGTTTATTTGAATAATTTAAAATATTTAAATGCCTAGACTCATTTGATTGTTTTTCCCAGAACTTTTGTGGGTGATCAAAACCTTTGCTACGTACAGGCTTGCTGGGGAGGGGCTGGCGGTAGAGAGCCACCCAGGGCTGGACTGGGAGGTGGAAAACTCGAATTCTAGTCCTGGTTCTGCTGCCAAGTGGCTTGCACCGTGGACACGTACAGCTTCTCTGGGCCTCAGACTCCGCATTTGTACAGTAAGAGCTTTGGACTGGTTGATGAATAGGCAAGGCCCCTTCCAGCTATAACATGTTCGGATTCAGAATGTAAATGTAGAAGTATTATGCCCCTTCCTTACCCCTCTTCCTTTGTAGTTTGTTTCAACCCCTTCCCTTTTTTGCCTGTAAGGCATCAGTCTGTGAGTCAAGTGGTCCTTACTGTAGTTCATGACAGGCTTCCTTTTTATTTTATTTATTTATTTATTTACTTACTTACTTACTTACTTTACTTACTTACTTACTTACGGTACGCGGGCCTCTCACTGTTGTGGCCTCTCCCGTTGCGGAGCACAGGCTCCAGACGCGCAGGCTCAGCGGCCATGGCTCACGGGCCCAGCCGCTCCGCGGCACGTGGGATCTTCCCAGACCGGGGCACGATCCCGTGTCCCCTGCATCGGCAGGCGGACTCTCAACCACTGCGCCACCAGGGAAACCCCAGGCTTCCTTTTTAGTTGGTACTGGCCTTCCGCAGTTCAGCTGTGGTTTCTGAGAGAGAAGCTGATAACAGGAGACATACTTGCTGAAGTGTGAAGGTTTGGGTCATGAGAAGAAATGGTTCAGTGGGTCCTGTGTCCTCCACCAGGTGATAAAAAGGGTGAGAGGTTGGACCCAGTGTTTATCTTCTCACGTGGAGCTGTCCTGAGCCTGCAGGACTCTTGGGGACACCGACCCGCAGTGCCATGTAGGGGTGCTCTGGTGGCTTCTCCCCTTGAGATGTGCCCACAGAACCCTCCTCTCTGCCTCCCTGACGGCCAGCCTCTCTGTGGCCCCAGATCTCTCTGGATCTGGTGAACATGTCTGGTTTGTACCCTAAAAGCTCCTGGACAAACGCCTTATGGCTGCATTTTGCCCCTAGAGGAACATGGCGTCACTGTGCTGCAGCTCAGGCCAGATCAAGCAAGCAAAGGGTCTAGCTGTGCCCACGCCCAAACCAGGGGAAGGTGCTGAAGGCATTTCTCAGTTCTGTATTTCTTTGTTCGTTGTTGGCTAGTGACTGTGGTGCTTGGGGGACGCCCCTCGCCCCTGCGCTCGGCTTCTGTCCTGGACTTAGTATCCCCCATGGCTAATCCACGACAAAGGCTGCCCGTTCCCCCAAGACACCCCTGATCAGACCCCTGATCACACTCCCTTCTCCCCACCTATCACATTCTGAAGCACACATCCTGAGTTTTCTCCTTCAGATATGCCCAAACAGTTCATTTTTCAGAAAAAGTAAATTAAACTTAAAAAAACATCAAATGAGTTGATTCTCTTGTGTTGTCATACCTCCAACATTTTGCGTGACATAAATAATACATGTTTTGTAATCAGTGCAGGAAGATGCTGTGAATGATAGTCAGTCCTGGAAGACTTTTTAATTAGGTTGATATCAATTCTGCTGCAGTCTGCTAAGTCTTTACATATTTTTCTTTTCCACAGAACGGTGTTTAAATTAGAATTTCTTCCATAGGACAGAGGAATAGTTCATTTTAAGTGACAAGGAATTGCTCTATTATCTCCCTGTTTCTCTTTCCATTTCAGTTAATAACATGAATAAGAACCATCAGTCCCGGTGTTTCCAGCTGGTCTGCATCATTACTTTGGCTTCTTAATTCAATTAAAAAAATTTACTGAACAGCTACCATTGCTTCAGGGACTGTACTTTTCAAACCAAAAATTATGACACATAGTCTGATAGGATTTTGTTTTCTTGGTTTATGAATCTATTAATGAAAGTCCTGTCAGTAGAGGTGCAAAAAACTAAATCACATTTACATATAAATTTAATAGACTACCTGAATTGTGAAGAATTAAATTCCATGAAACTGACCTTGCCAAGGTCACAGAGCTTATACTTGAACCCAAGTCTGTTGATTGTAATAAACTGCTGGATTAGCAAGAATAATGGTGTTCCCCAACCTTTGTACTTGAAAACAGGAGTGACGACAGGGAGGTCCCTGAAGGGACTGATAAATGCTTGACATGTTGTCAAACTAGCAGAGCTGCAGCTGAAAAGACAGAGGCTGACGTTAGTGTGACTCTTCGTCATTTGTTTGATTAAAATATAAATAGAGGCAGAAGTAAAATGAGCATTTGTCATATAATGGGATTTCAACCATTTGATTCATTTTATCTTGTAGCTTGAAATGTCCTCACCCTGTGGTCAAAATTAGCCTGTTTTCCTTACCTGTCTGACGGTGGACAGTGAAGAGAAGGAGAATTGTCTTTCAGGGCAACATCTCTTCCGTTTGATCTTCTGGGCTGGGGGCATTAGGAAAGCTTTAGAAACTTCTTTTTTCCTTGGGGCAGACTCTGGGCCCAGGACTCCCATTTACCCCACTGACAGCTGCCACAGTGACATACACCTGGTTCTGAGATGAGCCAAAGCCACTGGGAATTCATCGGCCCAACCAGTACTGATTGAGCCACGACCGTGTGCCAGACGGGGACTCGGCAGGGAGTAGATGTGCTCCCAAGGCCATGTAGGGCCAGACTGCTTGCTCTGTGGGCTCCTAGATGCTGGGCTTTGCACACGGTACCCTATGTACCCATAATAAAAGTATCTGCTTCACGCTGTTGTGCGGATAAAAAAAGTTGATACGTGGCAATTACCAAACATGCAATAAAGCAATTACTCTTATCTCTAGCATTATTGCTGTTTCCCACATCCACTTGCTTATCACAAGACGCAATGGGTATAATGATTAAGTGCAAAGATTTGAGAGCCAATCGGCCTCAATTTGAAGCCCAGCTTCTGGGGTTGGGCAAGTTAGTTAACTTCTCTGTGCTTCATTTTTCCTGCCTGGTAAGGTTGTGAGGATTAAATAAATTTTCATGTATAAAATGTTGCGAACAGGGCTTCCCTGGTGGCGCAGTGGTTGAGAGTCCGCCTGCCGATGCAGGGGACGCGGGTTCGTGCCCCGGTCCGGGGAGATCCCACATGCCGCGGACCCCTGAGCCATGGCCGCTGAGCCTGCGCGTCCGGAGCCTGTGCTCCTTAATGGGAGAGGCCACAGCAGTGAGAGGCCCGCGCACCGCAAAAAAAAAAAAAAAACTGTTGCAAACAGTGCTGGTATGTAATGAGAATTAGCTGTTGTACAAGAAGAATATTCTCCCCTGGGGAGAGAGCCACTACCCTAGATTTCCTAAAGATTGAGAGGAAGAACGATAGAACAGGGCTGATAATACTTGCAGAAAGTGCTTCCCTAGAGAGAAAGAATAAATTGCAGGTGCCCAAGAGAGGGTTTCCTCGTCAGCCTCAGGACAAGCCCTCACCCAGGGGACCGATAAAATGTCCCACGTGTGGCTGTTTTCTGAGGCAAGAGGACTAGAGGGAGGGCCCTGGGGACCCCTGATGGAAAGTGCAGGGGATTTGGGACATGAATTCAGAGTACTTTCTACTTGTGAAAACGAAACCTAGCCTCTCATCTGCTACCGAAAGGGGGATCTAGTCTTGCCAGGTGAGTTATTTCCACGGCACAGAAAAATACGTCTGGGAAACAGAAGTCATTTAAATTCTCTATGACTAGACTTGAAATTGGTGGAAATGGGCCCAGTAGAGAGGGGTAGCGGGTCCCCACGTGTGGGATATGGCAGCAAGGTGCACGGTAAGGTCAGTGTGTCTGACACCATGTCGTGTACTTTAAATCGTTTATCTTCATTATTATTTTTTTTAAATAAATTTATTTATTCATTTTATTTTTGGCTGCTTTGGGTCTTTGTTGCTGTGCTCGGACTTTCTCTAGTTGCAGCGAGCGGGGGGCTACTCTTCGTTGCGGTGCGCGGACCTCTCACTGCGGTGGCTTCTCTTGTTGCGGAGCACAGGCTCTAGGTGTATGGGCTTCAGTAGTTGTGGCTCGTGGGCTCTAGAGCTCAGGCTCAGTAGTTGTGGCGCATGGGCCTAATTGCTCCGTGGCATGTGGGATCTTACCGGAAGAGGGCTCAAACCCACGTCTCCTGCATTGGCAGGCAGATTCTTAACCACTGCGCCACCAGGGAAGCCCTATCTTCATTATTTAACACACTGAAGAAATAAAACTGGTGATTTTATGGAGATAGTTGTTTAGGCTTTAGCCAAATTAAAAAGGACAGTTTATATAAAAATGTGACGTATAGGGATGGTGCAACTTGGATATAGAAGAGTTGTAAAAGTTGTTGAAAATGAGGTTTAGGAAACATGGGAGTATAGTGTATGCAAATGAAGGCCAGAGCTCAGTGTAATCCACTGGGGAGGACGTATCATCTGTGGGGCAGCAGTGAGGGAAGGGAGTCTCCTGCTTCAATGGTCTTAATACTGAAGGAATTTTTAGATTGAAAGACGTCCAAATGGAACATGCCTTTACAGATCGAAGAGGAGATTACCTTGCTTTGCAAACTTGTGGTCTGGTGTGGGCAGCTTGATGGGAGCTGCTTGTCAGCCAGGACACTCACCCTCATCCTGTTTGGGACGGGGGCGTGGAAGCAACAGCTACAAAAATGATCACAGCAAAGCCTCCAGAACTGTGCAATCATCAACCTCACCAGTAAAACCACTGTACAGTTCGTGAAGTGACATTAATACATGGTGCAGTGCTTCCAGAATAACTGAAGCTTTATAATATCTTTGATGATATTAAACCAGTGACTTCACATTTGTAAAGTGCGTGGAAGGGGGGCCTGGCTCTTTGGAAGTGTTTCATGCCACAATTTATCAAGCCTAAGATGCTACTGGTTATGAGTTAAGCTGTGACACAACATTGGTTGTGAGACATGTCCTAGTTTCACATTGTTAGAAGTATGAAAAAAATGCATCTTAGAATTGATGGAGTATGTTAACTGTTCATTTATAACATCTTAGCTTTGAACTGTTCATTGATATAAAAAAGCCATCCTTTTGGGAGCCACATTTCAGTCAGAGTAAGTGAAAGAAAGGGAGTTTCTTTTCCTGCTAGGGGCCCTTTGTTATTTAAAGAAGAGTTTACTATAGCTGCAAACTGGGGTGAACAAAGCTGACATGGAATAACAAAAGAATATGGGAAAAATGTCATTTATACATATATTTCATTGTACAAAGTATTTGATCTAATTTCTTTTTCACTGAAAAGAACTGTATATGTGTGTGCACATTTTATAAATATTTACTCAGCAGAGAAATAAAACCCTACAGAAAGTACACTTAGATAAATAACTGCATCATTTTAACAACTGTATTGTCACATAGAGATATCGTTTTATATAAATAATATCACATATGCAATTAAAACCAAATTTGGGCTCCTGACCATCTCTTGGTTTTTTTTTTTTTTTTTTCCCCCAAACCTTTTTTCCTTCCCCCAATCAATTAGTCCAGCCAGTGTTGCCAGCCTGGTGTGTACCATCCACACTTTGCCCCCAGATCATGTCGTCATGTCATCATGTAAAACCCACTCTACCCCTAGAGGGATTGGGGGTTGGTATGATTGTCCCCCGGGGGCAATGTAATGTCAGGAACCTCCTTCTCCTGAGCAGGCTGCTGAGAGGCCCCGAGAGCCTCAGAGAAGCTGAGTGATTTGTGGGAGACCCTGAGGATCTTGCTGGGAGGGCTGGTCTTTGAGAGCTGCCCGTAACTTTTCTGGGATCAAGCTGGTCACAGATACAACCATGCGGCCTGAGACAGTCCCGGTTGATGCCTCTCGTTCCAGCTTTATTATTCACAACATCCCCTTCTGCACGCAGAGTGTCTCGGGTTAGATGATAAATTAGGTTTGCTCTAGTCACTTCCAGGAAGGGTGACTCTAGCCAACCCTGGCTTAGAAACCACTGGATCTAGTGATCCTGGAGCCAGTGTCTACACTTGGCCTTGATAATGGTATCGGAAGTGAGCTGTGGTGTAGCAGAAAGAGCAAAGAAAAGAAAGCCAGAAGTCCTGATGACAAGTCTCGGTGCTGGCCCTTTGTCCCAGGGATTAACTGAGGCCACGTATATGGAAATGCTACACAAATATTCAACTTTTGATCAGGTCACATGTACCTACGTGACTGAGACCAATAAACGCATCCTCTACATTCACTGAGCCTCCTGTGCTCCTGCTTCGTGTGCCAGCCCCGCATGTACTTTTCCATCCCCAGCCCCTCCGAGCAGAGGCAACGTGGTACATTATAATCCCAGACCTCACTTTACCCATTTGTAAAATAGTGACAGTGCGATTGTAATATTCATGTCCTGCAGGTGTTGTGAGAATTCAATGAGCTGTAACGCTTCGGTGTATACTTATGGTTTCAGTAAAAGTCAGTTCCATTTACCTTAAAGGTTGAGGGGAATAGGGGTGTTTGTGGGCTCCTGACTGCACACTCCCACTCCTACCCTCCACCTCTTCCAGAAACACCCCTTCCTTGCACTCTGTTCACTGCAGCTCAGCACCCACAGATGCTTGCTTCAGACATCCATCTTCATACCACCAAAATAGTGGGGGGGGTCTAAGTTCCATAAAGTTGAAACACATTGCAAGCCCAATGCTGGCTTACTATGCCCGGCACGTAGACAAACAAATATTTATGGTTGATTTTTTTTTTTTTTCCCATCGTTCGCAATGGAAGTGTTTCATTCCAGGCAAACAGCAGAACTGCTAAAGGTAGAATACCCAGACCGTCGATTAAAAGATGAATGTCTAACAGATAGTTCCAAGCCTTTCCTGTTACGACTCACTGGGACAGAAAATCCCATTAAAAAACAAGCTCAGCTCGTCAGGCCAGAGCATTACCCATTGTCCATTGTTGACAATAAGAATATGGTCTATCTGCCTTTTGCGGTGATACGCTTACAACATTGGGGACATTTGAGTCCCAGGGTTTCCAGAAATCATCACCCCCAGAAAATGCTTGATAGTATTGGCATCATATTCAACATTTCTATTTATTTTTAAATTTTACTAACACATTCATATGGTTTAAAACAGCAATAAAAAAGTAAACTGTGCAGCAAAGTTTAAAATGGAGAGTAAAAGTCACCTTTCTCCCCAAACCCCAGGCCTTCTCCCCAATGGAACCTTGTGTATCTTTCAAGAAAACAATTATAAGACGTCTTTTTTTTTTTAATTTTTTTAAAGATTTTTTTTTTTTAAATAAAATTTATTTATTTATTTTTGGCTGCTTTGGGTCTTTGTTGCTGCACATGGCTTTCTCTAGTTGTGGCGAGCGGGGGCTACTCTCTGTTGCGGTGCTTGGGCTTCTCACGACGGGGGCTTCTCTTGCTGCGGAGCGTGAGCTCTAGGCGGGTGGGCTTCAGTAGTTGTGGCACGTGGGCTCAGTAGTTGTGGCACGTGGGCTCAGTAGTTGCGGCTCGCGGGCTCTAGAGCACAGGCTCAGTAGTTGTGGTGCGCAGGCGTAGTTGCTCCACGGCATGTGGGATCTTCCTGGACCAGGGCTCAAACCCGTGTCCCCTGCATTGGCAGGCGGATTCTCAACCACTGTGCCACCAGGGAAGCCCTAAAGATTTTTTTTGATGTCCTTTATTTTTTTAAAGTCTTTTATTGAATTTGTTACAATATTGCTTCTGTTTTATGTTTTGGTTTTTTGGCCGCGAGGCATGTGGGATCTTAGCTCCCCAACCAGGGATCAAACCCGCACCCCCTGCATTGGAAGGCAAAGTCTTAACCACTGGACCGCCAGGGAAGTCCCAACACATATGTTTTAAAAAGTTTAGGCAAGAGCAGTCCTTGAATACTAAATCCACGTATTGACTGCTATTTTCATGAAACTGGGGATCTTGAAGATCTTCCAAGTCAGCACAGGCAGATTGCTTTCAATGACCGTGTGGAACACCTGCAGGGAGTGCCATGTTCTAATCGGTCTCTAATCCATATGTCCAGTTTTCCTCATTACAGACTTTGTTACAGTGAGCAACCTTCTACTTACATCTTGGCATCCTTGGTAGATCTTGAGGTAAATTCCTAAAAATAAAATGGCTGGATCAAAGAGGGTATGCATTTTATTTTTATTTAGTTTAGTTAACAGTTTATATATTGGTCTGTGTGACTGAAGTTCTTTTTTTTTTTTAATATTATTTATTAATTTGGCTGTGCAGGGTCTTAGTTGCAGCATGTGGGATCTAGTTCCCTGAGCAGGAATCAAACCTGGGCCCCCTGCCTTGGGAGCTCGGAGTCTTAACCACTGGACCACCAGGGAAGTCCCGTGACTGAAGTGTTGTTTTTTTTTTTGCGGTTCGCGGGCCTCTCACTTGTGGCCTCTCCCGTTGCGGAGCACAGGCTCCGGACGCGCAGGCTCAGCGGCCATGGCTCACGGGCCCAGCCGCTCCGCGGCATGTGGGATCTTCCCGGACCGGGGCACGAACCCGTGTCCCCTGCATCGGCAGGCAGACTCTCAAGCACTGTGCCAGGGAAGCCCTGGTGACTGAAGTTTTGATCCCTATTTCCACATGACTGTCTAAAGATACTGTGCTGTGTATTCTTTCTACAAGAGGGTAAGGGCGTTTATGGCCACTCCTTCCCCAGGCCCTGCCCAACACTGAGCCTGTTGTGTTTACCCAGCACATTTGATGGCCTCCCTTTCCTGGGCGTCTGAAGGACGTATGAAGAAGTGTAGTTACCCAGTATATGGTCGTCTCCTCTCTCCGGGATGAACCAAGGAAGGAAAATGCTCAGAGACACTAGTGAGAGTATGTGCAGAGCCCTGGCTGTGGGCAGGACTGCCCTGGGGCCCTCTCCGTGGGAGTGGAGGTTGGCTTTCAGGAGACAACAGTGCCTGCTTTCGTGCGCTGACTCCCCTTTGCTCACCCTAGTCCCCACCCTGCTAAACACACACCAGTTCATGACACTTCTGTTTTTAAAATCAGTGACCGGGGGCTTCCCTGGTGGCGCAGTGGTTGAGAGTCCGCCTGCCGATGCAGGGGACACGGGTTTGTGCCCCGGTCCGGGAGGATCCCACATGCCGCGGAGCGGCTGGGCCCATGAGCCATGGCCGCTGAGCCTGCGCGTCCGGAGCCTGTGCTCCGCAACGGGAGAGGCCACAACAGTGAGAGGCCCGCGAACCGCAAATAAATAAATAAATAAAATCAGTGACCGGGTTCTTCCCCAGCGTGAGGTACTCCTGTGTCTTGGTGCCACCCCTTCATTGTGAGGGGTACACCGGGCCATTAAGTGGATGTGGGCATACCCGACGTTTTAGAACTTGCACGTGAATCCATGCTTTTTAATCAACTGTTTCATCATTAGGAAGTAACTGTGGACCAGAGAAAGTCTGCACTCAACGTTTACCTAGTGAGAAGTATCTCTTTCGTAATTTGTAATCATTGTCAGGGCTAAGAGTAACTTTGTATCATCATCATCATTATCATTGTTATTATTATCATTTCTTAGCTGACACATCAGCAGCCATTTTCCGTCCTTTGTACGGCGTCGCTTCACTTACCAAGAACTGTTGGGAAATGAAATACCTCGCTGAGTGCCCCTACTTGTTTAAAATGTTACCATTTTTTTGGTGGGGAAACTAAAAGGAGTTACCCCATCCAAAAAGCCCACAGAAGAGAAGGAAGTGGAGTCTCACTGAGGTGCTAGCCTGGTAAACTGGACTTCTGTCATCTGAGGAAAATGTACCTCCTCACACAGATGGGGAAGTCTCCGTCCCTCGGGTCGTCTTCCCAGCAGGCGTGGCAGCCCATCCTGCCCCTACCCTCGCAGTCAGGGGCAGGAGGAAGAAGCAAAGAAGTCCAGGTTATTTGCCCCAGGAACACCATTCTTGTCCACACAATTCTAGGACAGTAGTTTGTGGTCTGAAGGCAACTTTCAGCTTCTGAGGACATTGTCTAGGGCAGCGGTCCCCAACCTTTTTGGCACCAGGGACCGGTTTCCGTGCAAGACAATTTTTCCAAGGGGGGGGGAGGATGGGGAAGGGTAGGGGTGGGGGGGTGGGGTGGGGATGGAGGGGACGGGGAGGGGGATGGAGATGGGGGAGGGGATGGGGAGGGGTGGGGGATGCTGGGGAGGGGGATGCTGGGGGAGATGGGTCAGGTGGTAATGCAAGCATGGGGAGCAGCATATGAAGCTTCGCTCGGTCACCTGCTGCTCACCTCCTGCTGTGCGACCCCTTACTGGTCTGCTGCCCCCCCGGGGGTTGGGGACCCTGGTCTAGGGTTGTAAGGTGATAACCGTTTCCCACTGTGTTCCCCACTTATTCTCTGTCAGTGGCTATGTTCCAAGGAAGGCTTCTGGGAAAGTCACACTATGATCAAACACTGTGGTCCCCTATAGAAAAACATTAAACAGTTGTTCTTTTTCACTGTGGGGAACTTCGAAGCTTCCGTGGGTTGGGATGAAAGCCTATGCATCCTTGTTTCATTTCCAGCTTCCCGGATCCGGTTCTCACCCTCCGCTAGAACTGCCCAGCCCAGCCCTGTCCCAGCTTTCATCTGCCTATGGGTGGGTTCTGTGGATTGCCAAGGACGGGTCAGCCTTCCCTGAAAGGCTCTAAGGTGCTCCCAGCATCCCTAGCTATTTTCCCTCCTTCCCTTTACTGCATTTGAATTTCGGGGGGCGGGGCAGGGGGGATGGAGAAGGGGGAGGAGAAAAGCATAGTAAGGGTGGGGGTCACTAAAGACAGGAACTGCAATTAGAAGACCTTGGGCGATTTACTTTTTTTTTTTTTTAAATCAGTAACATAGAGATAATACATAGTATAGGAGATGATTGTGAAGATTGAATGAGTTCACATATATAACTATAATAGCCTGGGAGGAAGTGGGGGAGAGAGAGAGATTTGTGACCAAATTGGTTATAGGAAATATGTCAGGTGAAAAATAGCTCCAGTGTTTTAGTCTTTGATGCTAAGAGAAGGTGGCCATTAACAAAAATTGTATAGTTCTTCCCTTTGTATCCACAGGGGATTGGTTCCAGGACCGCTGTGGATACCAAAATCCCTGGATGCTCAAGTCCCTTATATAAAATGGCATCGTACAGTCAGCCCTTCTTATCTGCGATCTACGGTTGGGAATCCGCGGATGCAGAACCCGTGGATACGGAGGACCCTCCAACTGTTTGTCTTTTTAGTGATGAATTCAGTTATGTCTTTTTAGTGATGAATTCAGATAAATGGCATTCTGTTGCCATTTAAACATAACATGTGGAAATATCCAGTAAGTCACTAGGGAGAAAGTGTGAAGAACCCGTGATGTTTGAATGAGTTCATAATCATAGAGACTTTGGTTCGCATCTTGCCTTTGCTACTTACTGCTTAGGGCGTCTGTTTCCTTGCGTGTAGTTTGGGAATGTTAACTCCTCTCTCATAGGGTTGTTTGGAAGAGCAAAAAAGCAATTGCCTCAAATCAAATGGCTCATTGATAGAAGTCTGAAGACCCAGCCGGGGACTTTTTTGTGCGGAGGGATATTTGAGACGATGAGAATCAATGCACTCCATGAGGAGCCCTGTTGCACTGGGGAGTAACAGCTGTTAGGAAGAAGACACTATCTTTGAGATGGGACAGACAGTAATGTATCACACTGCAGTGAGAGAGAAAAGACAGTTGGATTGGGCACCAAGATGGACTTGGGTTTCCTTGAGAAGACATTTCTGTGGATCAGTACAAACACATACACTATGACACAGAGCCCCTACATTTCTTGTCCTTTGCACATGTTAAATAACAGCTTATTAGTAGCCCTTTTGTTTTGTTCAACTGCTTACATTTTTAAAGAGAAAATAATATTTTTGCCCTCTTTTAAGTAGGTAGATATTTATTGGGGTAAAAAAGAAACAAACGCACACACCTACTGGCTAGTTACTCCAGGACCCTAGTTTTCTATGCAGAGTAATTTTTGCAGGTGCCCAGAAAGAATATTCAAGCTGGGAAAGCAGGGAGGGTGGAGGAGGGGAGGAGTCTCCAGGAATCTTTATCTGGTTGGAAATAGAAGGTGGAGATTGAGATCTCTCAACTCTTCCATTGAGATCCAGTGAGTCATGCTGTGGCCAGTGCTTTCTGCTTTGCCTCAAGAATAAGGAGTGGTGAGGTTTGAGGTAATTTTGGAACTGATTGAGGAACTGATGCTGCGTGTGGTTCTGAGAAAGTCCAATTTATCATATAAACAGTTTCCCTCTGTAAGGCAGCCTGGGTGGCAAGCTTTCCAGAAAGGGTTTCCAGAACCCTTTCCAGAACCCATCGCACTATGCTTTTCCTATGGTGGCCCCTTCCTTGGCTGGTTTTTTAATAATTGCTTTCCCAGAGCTTCTTAGATTTTGCCATTTCAAAGGGCACGTGTCTCCTGCAGGGAAAGCATTAAACAGTTTTTTAAAGTGAAATTTAAAATGTTATTTATCTTGTTTCCTTCCACCTTCCCCTTCTCTCAAAGAGCCTATTGCCTTTTCTCATCCTAGTTTTGACGTTTGAGCAGGTGGCCTTTCTAGATACCCTAATTCAGAAATTTTTTCTCCTTTATCCAAACTCCTCTCAAAAGTAAACTCCTGGGCTTCCCTGGTGGCGCAGTGGTTGAGAGTCCGCCTGCCGATGCAGGGGACACGGGTTCGTGCCCCGGTCTGGGAAGATCCCACATGCCGCGGAGTGGCTGGGCCCGTGAGCCATGGCCGCTGAGCCTGCGCGTCCGGAGCCTGTGCTCCGCAACGGCAGAGGCCACAACAGTGAGAGGCCCGCGTACCGCAAAAAAAAAAAGTAAACTCCTGAGGAGGGAGAGGAGCCAGTCTTGCTTGATTCAATGCCCACCATGCTTGTCCAGTGTGTGACATGTCCAGTAGGATGCATGGAGAGCTTGAAGGGAAGGGAGAGTCTTCTAATATCTTGCCATGTATTATTTGTCATTATTTCATGTGTATTGGCTTTGTTTTTTTTTGCACCGTGAGTGTAAATTATAATGAATATCCTTCCTTGTCTAGTCTTGTCTGGCAAATTCAAAATATTTTACGTCCACTTCACATGGCACCTTCTCCAGGAAGTGATTTCTGTCTCTCCTGGGACAAAGGAGTCTCCACCCACTGCTGGAACACCCATTTTACCTGCGTTTACGTGTTGACTGTTGCTGACGCACAAATGATGAATCATTTGGTGGCTATCTCTCACGTCCTTCAGGAGACCATGAGCTCCCCAAATGCAGCCACAATGGGGCTCCCATCTGCCCTTAGCTCCAGGACTTGGCACGTAGTCCAACCCATGGGGGATCCCACTGCAGAAATGCCAAGTGATAGGAAGCCCTGCGGGCCACAGGATGCTCAGAGGCCACCCGTGGTGTTAAGTTGTAAATCCAGTAAGCAGACAAGGGCTCTACCTGTCCAAGGAAGCTGTGAGATCAGACGAGGTTCTTCTGTGCGTAGCGTGTTCTGTGAGCGTGTTGAGGCCGTCCTGTCCATTTCCTTGTTAATATAGCAGTGATCAGGGTAAAAAATGTAGCTTATCTTTTGAATGTGGAAGGCCAGTATTACATCGACAGTGGGAAGTTCATGGATGGAAAGCAGTTCAGATGGCTTGAGAAATTATGACAGTGGGACCTAGCCATTGTGGGATACATATTCTTTCCACTTCTGAGTTCCGTCATATAATTTGCAAGCCAAGTCTAGAACGTTTCTGTTTCATTGCTTATTTTACCAGTCAATTCTACAAAACAATAAGGTTGAAGGAATTATCCAAGCCCGTTGATCATTTACTGTGCTGTACTCTGGATACCGCTTGGTGCTTTACATGTCGTTTTATTTAATCCTTACCGCAACTCTATGAACTGGGTCTTATTTCTCCCATTTTTACAGAGACAAAAGCCTAAGTGACACAAAAGCTTAGATCACTTTTCCCCACTTCGCTTAGGTGGCAAAGCGGAAATCTGAATCCAGATCTGTTGATAGCAAGATCTTTGTTTGCTTTGCTCATTCTCATTTGATATAAGGACTATTTGGGAACTCAGTGACACTTTTTTTTTCCTCCAGGAGAAAATAAACCATCCTCATAATTGTGTGTTCTCTGTTTGCAGGGAAGCAAAGGTGCCTACCGGTACCACTGGCAGAGCCACAATGTCAAGCACAGTGGCGTGGATGACATGGTGTTGCTCTCCAAGATCACAGAGAATGCCATCGTGGAGAATCTAAAGAAGAGATACATGGACGACTACATTTTTGTATCCTTTATTGGTTTCTTTGGACATTTCTAAGTGAGATGACATGTCCATCCTAGTATAAGAGATCCATCTGAAATTCTGAACTGACACTATATGCTCAAGTCATTTTCACCATTGCAGAATGTGGTTTTGTACTTTTTGTCCCTTGGTTCAGGCTGTAGGAAGGACAGAGATGGTGCCAAAGTTTTCCCCTGGCATTTCACAAAAGCAGGATGGAGCCAGGGACTTCAATGGCGGTTAAGACTCCGTGCTTCCACTGCAGGGGGCACGGGTTCCATTCCTGGTCAGGGAACTAAGATCCCACATGCCGCGCCGTGTGGCCAGAAAAAAAAAAGATGCAGCCAGTATTCCTCTATTTCAGTCAATGGCACTGTACCTTTGAAGTGCTCTAGCCACGCACGTGGTGTCTAAAACCTGTGCTCTTCCTAGAGAATGTCCTGGTCTGCAGAATTCTGTCGATAGCGCTCCCTAATTGCAAAGCAGAGACAGTTAAGTCCAGACTTAAAAGGTTTAAAAAAGATTGCCTCATGCAAAAAAATATGCCATTTTGCCAGTTTTTCTGCATTCTTATGTTCATGAAAAGAAACATGAGAGAGAAGTGAAGATGAACTGTTGAAAATGTCTGATATTCTTGAGTTCTTTATGTTTCAGTTTTAGCTTGCCAGATACCACTTTTTTTGGTAGGACTTTAAAAAATTCAGAATGGAAATTTGATTCAAATGTGTGTTGACTTCATTATAAACAGAGAACTGTGATAGTTGCTTAAGTTCCTATAGGATTCAGGAGTTCTGTTTGGTGCAACTATGTAAAGTTCTTTTAATAGAATTATTGTGGAGTTGGTTATAGATAAGCAAGGGTCTGTGAAAATCTATATAGTAGTACCAGAAAGTTTAACCGTGATGCTCTTGGTGGCTTCTGAAGGTATGACGTTCTGGATGATCATTCAAAGCGGAGTCTTTGCAACTATCATAACATACATTTTAGATTTTAACCCCCAAACCTTGGGAAGGTAAAGTTTTCACATTCGTAGCTTCTGTTTATTATTTACACCACTCCTTTGACTCTTAGGTAAAAGCACCCATAGCAATGCAGCAGTACTTCTGCAGGGACTGCCTATGCTATCATTGGTGAGGAGGGAGTTCAACTCACCAGGGGTTAATACTAATAGACATTATTCCAAGGCACTTGGAGGGTTCTAACCAATACTGTGCTGTTTCTTGTTTACCACAGGAAGTTTTTCCAAATATCTGGGTAGTTAAATCCCTCAACCTCTGCTTTTAAGCATTAATAGATAGATTTGGATTCATTAGCCACGTTATAATAGCATCTTGATCAGGTGTGGAAGCCCACTGCCTAAACACACAATCCCACCCGCCACAGGATTTTATTGGAACGTAGCCATGCTTGTTGGTTTACTTACCGTCTGTGGCTGCTTTTACGCTACTGTGGCAGAGTTGAGTATATGCAACAGACCCTATGATGCGCAAAGCCTAAACTATTCTCTGATCCTTTGCAGAAAACATTTGTTGACTCCTAGATACCTGCACAGAGCTTCCTTTAATTGTATGAACGCAGTTTTATTCGGTTGTAAGTTCTCATTTTATTTGGTCAAAAAATTGAAATATGCTCACTTTATCTGGGCTTATCATCTATTAAAAGATTTTAATCACTTTTATGTGCAAGACCTAAGGCACACGGAAACTGGCCGATGACGGATCAGGAAGAGTTGGGATGAATCTGGACAGACTGGCTTCAAGCTTTAATCTGCGTGAGCTTGGTGACCTTACACAAGTTTTGTGATCTGTGTTCCTTGATTTCCTCACCTGTAAAATGGAAGTGATGATAAAACCTCCCACATGAGGCTGTTGTAGGGTAAAATGAAATAATGAATGCAGTGAGTACAAAGTAAGCATTAGTTGTTATTATCGTACACTAAGGCAAGTGTATAAGTTCCTCCCATATTTCTTTTTTTTTTGCGGTACACGGGCCTCTCACTCTTGTGGCCTCTCCCGTTGCGGAGCACAGGCTCTGGACGCGCAGGCTCAGCGGCCATGGCTCATGGGCCCAGCCGCTCCACGGCATGTGGGATCTTCCCGGACTAGGGCACAAACACGTGTCCCCTGCATCGGCAGGTGGACTCTCAACCACTGCGCCACCAGGGAAACCCCCTGCCGTATTTCTGAATTATGTTCCAAAACTTCAATGATAAAGTTGCTTATTGGACATTCAAATGCATTTTACCATAGAAGCTTTTGTTTATTTATTTTATTTTTTCTTAATTTTTAATTAATTTTATTTTATTTATTTTATTTTTGGATGCGTTGGGTCTTCGTTGCTGCACACAGGCTTTTCTCTAGTTGCCGCGAGTGGGGGCTGCTCTTCGTTGCGGTGCGCAGGTTTCTCACAGCGGTGGCTTCTCTTGTTGTGGAGCACGGGCTCTAGGCGCACGGGCTTCAGTAGTTGTGGCACTCAGGCTCAGTAGTTGTGGCTCGAGAGCTCTAGAGTACAGGCTCATTAGTTGTGGTGCCCGGGCTTAGCTGCTCTGTGGCATGTAGGAATTTCCCGGACCAGGGCTCAAACCCGTGTCCACTGCATTGGCAGGCGGATTCTTAGCCACTGCGCCACCAGGGAAGCCCCATAGAAGCTTTTCAATGGAGGATTGGTTTATTGACAAGCCCATAGAAGACTCATTTCCGGTGGATGTAGTTGAACTCATTATTCATTGGAATGTTCTTAGAACGTGGACTCAGTTTATTACATTATTTACATAGGCATGGTTTGTTCTTTTAAAAAATTTTATTTTATTTAATTTTGGCTGCGTTGAATCTTCGTTGCTACACGCAGGCTTTCTCTGGTTGCAGCGAGCGGGAGCTACTCTTCGTTGCGGTGTACGGGCTTCTCATCGCGGTGGCTTCTCTTGCTGCGGAGCACGGGCTCTAGGTGCACGGGCTTCAGTAGTTGTGGCACACGGGCTCAGTAGTTGTGGCTCGCAGGCTCTAGAGCGCAGGCTCTAGAGCGCAGGCTCAGTAGTTGTGGCGCACGGGCTTAGTTGCTCCACAGCATGTGGGGTCTTCCCGGCCCAGGGCTTGAACTCGTGTCCCCTGCGTTGGCAGGCAGATTCTTAACTACTGCACCACTAGGGAAGCCCTATAGGCATGGTTTTTGATCAACTGGGTAAGAAAAGAAAAATATGTCAGTGGTTATCAGCAGCCAGCCCATCATCAACCTAGACAGACTCACTTTTCTCCGTACAGATCGCGTTTACCCCTAAAACACTAGAAACTCCTAAGAACAGGGACTATGTCTTCTATACTTTTTAAAAAGCAAAGTTTAAAAAGCACTTTAAAGCAATATGTGTTCATTTAACACGATTTACAAAATGCAGTTAACTAGAAAGGAGAACATTAAAATCCCCTGCTATCCCACCATATAAGGTTTGTTCCTATTAACCTGTTGTATATTTTTCAATTTACTCACATATAAACATACCTATACATACATGTGCTTTCTTGTTAATTTTAGCCAAAAAGTGGCATCATCCTGCCTTGTTTATTTCTTAGTTTCCTGCATAATTCTTGGCATGGTGCATTATAGTAGATGTTCATTGAAAGTTTGTTGACTATGATGACTCGCTTTTTATATTCAGACAGCAGAATTTTAAAGTGACTCACACAGAGGGGGCTGATTCCCAGCCTTTGAATTAATGTCTTTGAATCAATGACTGACTAATCATGTGTTCTTCCAAGGAAATGAGTTAGTTGACCACTAATAGACTTCGTGTTGTAGAAACCTCTGCCCACTCAGTATATGAGAAACTCGGCATCAGCATGCTTTCCGGCAATAGCACAGAGCAGCTTTCAGCTTTGAGGAAGCTTGAGGGCTCTGTTGGATGTTTATGAAATAATACCAAGGGTCTAACTGTGAATCTTTTCCTCTGATAAGTGATAGAAGCCTCCTTTATAAGTTCAATGCCAAGGGAATGTTATGATAGAGTAGCATTATTTTGAATGAGTTTTTCCCCCTCTCTCTCCTAAGCTTAATAGTTAAGACAAGAAGAGATTCGCCTTTAGGTTAAGTTATAAAAATGCTCATTTTACCTATTCTACATCTAATAGCAGCACATTGTTTCATACTGAAGGTCAGCATTTGGAACAATCAATTGTTAATGCATTCAGGCTGACTGAGCATTTCTTTGTTCCACATTAGAAAAAAAATCTACTTGGAAAATGCGAACACTGTTAACCAACAAAACCCCATTTTTTTCAGCTATTTATCCTAAGACCAGGGAGGTTTCATTTACTATCTATTTTTCTTGAGTGTTTCCACACTTCTTACAATTACATTCTAAAATATAGGAGGGAAACCTTGCAGTATTTTCCCTCTGCTTGGTGAGATATCATTTATAGCCACTTGGCTGACAAAAATAGTTCCTGTACAAAGCACTCCATGCTCATTTGGTCCAACTTTCTCCAAACTTGTTTTTCCTCAAAGACCACATGCTCAAGTGTGCTTGGCATTTTCAGCCCTTGAATTAGGAGTTAAGACACTTGCGCCAGAGCAACCGGAGCTCAGGGCAGCGCCATTGATTTGAATGAGGTTTGACCCTTGGCCATCAGTTCATGTTGGGGGGCAGCCACTGCAGTGAGATGAACGTGAGTCTGGTGTCCGGAGCCAGGGGCTCAAGTTCCAGCTCTGTCGTCTCCACATATGTGACTTCACGCAAATCACCTCACCTCCCTGCCCCACCTCAGTGATGAGTCCGGGCAGGTCGACTACATCAGTGTGGGCAGTTTGGAGGAATTCACTGGCTATTTAAATTTTTTTTTTTTAAAAAAAAAAAACATTAAACTCTTAACCTTGCCTTATAAGACCATTAAAAACAAATTTACAGGAGCTGCACTACCATCACATTTCATAAAAGAAAGACTATTTTAACACCCAAAAAGTAGAAAGGAAATAGTGTAAGAATAAAGGATGGTCCTTTATACTGAATACATTGGGCTTTATAAAAAATTCAGGGCACTGTTTCTCTTTTTGTCATTCTTGCTGCAGATTGATGAAAGTACAAGGATCCACAGAGTAGTAATTGGGAAACAATCAATGAAAGATCTATTAGCTGCCTTCTGTCTTGCATATGCTGTTAAATAAGATGGCATTTATCTTATTTCCGGTTTTTTTTAATTTTTAATCATAACCTTGTGTATCTGCATACAATTTGAGAATTAACCTTGGGCCACACCTTTCCAGCTAAAGGTCGTGTGGGTAGAGACAATGACGGAACAGCTGTTTCCAAAGGCACACCTGAATTATGCAGCAGGGAGTGGGAGTGAGTATTAGAGTTACCTGGAGAAGTGGCCCAACCCAGTAGATGACCTGTGCTGTCAGGGAGGTAGCTGAGGTCTCTGCAGACCCAAGCAGGTGGGAAAAACATATTTGTTTCCTTTAACTTCCAAATCAAATTCTCTTGTCTCCATTCTGATTTAAGTAAATTTGTAGCTAGATAGGAACAGCGTTATTCATTTCAAACCAAACTTTATTTTTCAGGAGTCCTCCCAAATAATACCGCCCGCGAGAACCTTACTGGATCCCTCTTCCAATCTGAGTCATGGATTCAGGATTGGCCTAGAATATTCCAAAAGAGGTTTTTTTCTTTGAATGTCTCCTTGCCAGAGTTTATGTGGACTACTTAGTGAAAATCAAGACTTTACAAGATGTCTTTTCACATAGCAGACTATTAACAGTAAAAAAATGTTGGTTCCTGACCGTCCCAGCTGGCAGAGTGGTTAAGAATCACCTGCCATTGCAGAGGACACGGGTTCGAGCCCTGGTCCAGGAAGATCCCACATGCCGCGGAGCAACTAAGCCCGTGCGCCACAACTACTGAGCCTGTGCTCTAGAGCCCGTGAGCCACAACTACTGAAGCCTGTGCACCTAGAGCCCATGCTCTGCAACAAGAGAAGCCCCTGCTCGCTGCAACTAGAGAAAACCCACATGCAGCAACGAAGACCCAACACAGCCAAAAATAAATAAAGAAATATTTTTAAATGTTGGTACCTATAGGAGCTCTTATGCAACCCAATCTAGATTTATTTATTGGGGAACAAGGTTGGGTTGGTGATTCCTTTGGCTTGGGTCCTCTGGCAGCTCTTTATTCTCTGAGTGCAGGGATTGGTTTATCTAGGACAGGTGACATCCACAGCAGTCCCTTTACAACTAAGGAAGGAGCACCATCCTCCATGGAAAGATCCTATTTGGGGATGGAGGTAGGCATAGGCATCTACTTCTGAAATGAATATGGTCGTAGCAGTGCTGTACTTGTTGAATGTTGAAGATTTCTCTATGCCTCGGTTTCCTCCTAGTAAAATAGGATTAAAATAGTAACAGGGGACTTCCCTGGTGGCACAGCGGTTGAGGGTCCGCCTGCCGATGCAGGGGACACGGGTTCATGCCCCGGTCCGGGAAGATCCCACATGCCGTGGAGCGGCTGGGCCCGTGAGCCATGGCTACTGAGCCTGCGCGTCCGGAGCCTGTGCTCCGCAATGGGAGAGGCCACAACAGTGAGAGGCCCGCGTACAGCAAAAAAAAGAAAAAAATAGTAACAGGATTGTCGTTAGGAGCTTAGATTAGTGCCATGTATACATGTATGTGTTCGATCAGTGTTTTTATCATCAACACTTAGTCTTGGCTGTAACACTATGAAGACGTCTGACCTGCTTAATAATTTTAACAATAAATTTATCTGTTCCAAGTTTTACCTCAAAAAAAATAGCCCACTGACGTGTGGTTGGCCTCCTCTGACTTTGGCACTTGGAAATACGTTTGCTCTTGGCCCTTCGTCTGTGACTCTGTAGTGATTTTCAGTTACGATTCACTGTCTCATCTGCATTTTCTCTTAGTGCCATGGCCTGACCCCAGAGCAGTGCTGAGTGTATCTGGATGTGCAGTGAAAATGGACCCAATCTTGTCTACTACTGTTTCATGTTCAGCCCTTTCAATTCTGAAGATCTTTCTGTTCAGTGAAAAAGCAAGCAAAATTGCAACCCAGTCATACCCTATTCTCACTTTCATGTATAAGTATTAATTTTTAAATATTATATGATCTCTTCCACACTTGGCTCATTTGTGTTCAATAATAATACCAGCACTGCATCCCAGAGATGTTAACGTGACAGAATGAGCATCCTGAAGTGTATGAATTAAGGACATTGCCTCTACTACATAGCAAACATTGTGCTGAGCATTTTATACTGTTTCATTTAATTCTCATAACAGGCCTATCAAGTAGGTCCTATCTACCCCATCGTCCAATAACCACCGCTTAGAGATGTGACTCAAGGTCAGCGTAGAATAGAACTGGGTGTGGGGAGCTAGGCAATCCGACCAGATTCCCTGTGCTGCTCTATTTGACACTCAGGTCCTAATATGTGAATATATAAATGTACCCTTGGAGGAGGAAATCTCATAGCTTTACATTCTTTCTTTTTTTAAAAATTTATTTATTTTGCACTGCATTGGGTCTTCATTGCTGCGCATGGGTTTTCTCTAGTTGCGGCGAGTGGGGTCCACCCTTTGTTGCAGCGCACGTGCTTCTCATTGCGGTGGCTTCTCTTGTTGCGGAGCACGGGCTCTAGGCAGGGAGTTTTATCTCTTCTGTCCATTTTGTTCACTGCTGTATCTCTGCATCTGTAACAATGCCTGGCGTGTTGTAGACATCCAGTTCAAACTAGTTGATTGTTGAATGATAAATGGAAATATTTTGTATGTTATAGTAACACTTCATTTTGGGGGCATATGTAACACATTGTCTTCTGCGGGGCCTTCTGGGATTTCCCACACAGAAATAAAACCTTCTTCCCTAAACCTGATCTATGTGGGTTTGTAATTTTCTGCTCTGAATACCACTTATGGAAACAACTCAGTTCTCCAGAGATTCGAAAGAGCAGGACTGGGGCTTCCCTGGTGGCGCAGTGGTTAAGAATCCGCCTGCCAATGCAGGGGACATGGGTTCACTCCCTGGTCCGGGAAGATCCCACATGCCCTGGAGCAGTGAAGCCCGTGCACCACAACTACTGAGCCTGTGCTCTAGAGCCCACGAGCCACAGCTACTGAGCCCACGTGCCACAACTACTGAAGCCCGCGTGCCTAGAGCCCATGCTCTGCAGCAAGAGAAGCCACCGCAATAAGCCCACACACTGCAACGAAGAGTAGCCCCCGTTCGCCGCAACTAGAGAAAGCCCGTGTGTAGCAACAAAGACCCAACGCAGCCAAAAATAAATTTAAAAAAAAAAAAAAAGAGCAGGACTGTTCAGTTCATCTTATATCCCTCTAATTGTTAAACAGGTAAATGAATATGTTTTTAGTGTACCTAAGAGACATGAAATTTCCAAGGAAAAAAATATTTGCTCTTTTTACTCCTTGGTCATTTGTTTCGTTTTTTCCTAGCTGTGCATGTCATCAGTCTTGAAAGAATGTGCTTCAATTCACTTAAAATAACGATTTCTTTTAGTAACACTTCGGTAATTAAGTTAATTACTCTTCCTGGAGAACAAAACCTGAGCTAGTTGGTAATTGCTTTTGTCTTTATTTGTAATCTTTTAGAAGACAAACGTGAGCTTTTCCTTGGGACAATCATTATGAATTCTTGATAACATCTGGTTGCTTAATTCAAAAAATGTGTAGCTATGAAGATTAATGATAGACCTTAACTGGATTTAAACTCAGACATATATAGGATCTGTATTAATCTCAGTCAACCCTTTCAAGCAGATGCCATATTTTGGGGAAAAGGAAATTGAAATGTACCAAGGAGCGGTAAGTTACATGCCACTTAAATTACTGTAGTGTTTGGGGGCTTTTATGATGCATGGGCAATTGAAGTTTGCAATACATTTGCATTTTCTTATTATGAATTATTTATTGGGGAAACGCAAGTAGGTGACATTGTTTGATTTTTAATAATGTGCTGCTCTTTAGAGTACAGCTCAAAAAAGCATAGGAGTATTATTATTGGAACATTATATACAAAATTAGTTAAACAGGATGTAAGACTTACAGCTTCAGGCATCTTCCTCCTTCCACATATGTCACAAAATTCTAAGGACTAAAAAAAACACTACTCGGTAAAAAAAATAAATAAATAGGACAACGGGAACTTTTCTCTGCAAATCACTTAAGCTGTGGCTATGAGTGGAACATGAAAAATGAATCTTTTATTACTTCATTTATTAATGTGACCCTGATCTCTATTCAGACCCAGCTCCATAGCCATTTCAGTTGTGTGATCAAAATAGAATCCATAATCCTAATTAATATATTTCATCCCATGGCTCATCACTTCCCCAGGCCTCCCCATCTCTGCATCTTTTTCCTTCCCTCTTTCCTTTCCAGCAGAAGCACAAGAGCGTTCATTAATCCTGACCCCTGGAAAACAAACAAAAGGGAGCCCACACAAATTCATCAGTTGAAGTGGAAGGCAATTTACCCAGAGCAAGAGCCCACCCCGTTGTTGCCAGATGAATGGTGCTGGTAGCTGGAGCCGAAGGAGGCTGCCACGCGAAAGACCTTTGATAATGCTGCCTTTATGGAAGCCCAGCACAAGGGAAACACTGTCAGTAGAGGCTGGGCCCTGCCCTGGCGCCCTGATCAGCAGGGCCCCGGGGCAGCAGGCACGGAGCCGGCTTGGCGTCCTCAATGACAGCCAAAGCGGGGTGGGTGGAAGTGCTGTGTATTCGTGTTGTTTCTTCCCATTTCTCTGTGAAGCCTTGCTACGTGAGTCCCTTTCAGACCATTCATCTTTTTGAAGAGTTCTCTTTAAAGATATGCCCTAGAAGTTTTTAATATATATTTATTTTTAACTGCTAGTGGTAACAGAATGTTGTAAAATCGGTATTTACTTAGTGCCGGGTACTGTGTTACACTTGCAACCATAATAACTCAGCCCTGTATGCTGGCTGCGGATTACTCTTCATCCCTATTTCACAGATGAGGAAACTGGAGCTCAGAGAGGTAAAGTACTTGAATATATTGAGTGTTGAAGCTGGGAGTTGAAGTCAGGTCTCAGTGACTTTCTTTCAAGTGTAAGGGAAGATCAGGTAGAGGAAATGCTTACCCTATAATTCTCATCAGTAGCTGAGAAGTACCAGGAGTCCATAGATGGGAAACCAATTTGAAAACTAAAAAGTGACGTGCAGAGGTCAAGTATAACTAGCTAAGTGACTTTGAAGCCTTATTGGGCAATGACTTGCCCACTCCTTTCCCTCCACTGCTCACAGCTTTCTCTCTACTCCATTTCCTTCTATTTTCCATCCTTTTTTTTTTTTTTTTTCTGGCCACGCAGCACAGCATGAAGGATCTTAGTTCCCCAACCAGGGATTGAACCCGTGCCCACTGCAGTGGGAGCTGGGAGTCTTAACCACTGGACCACCAGAGAAGTGCCTCATCCTCTTTTCTTTTCCTGTCTCCCTGTTTTCAAAGAGGTATTAAAGATAATAATTTGAGCAGTCTGGGCTGGAAGAAGACAATTTAAGACTCTTATCCTGCAGTGCCATCTACGCATCCCTTCTCACTATGAGGTGAAGGCAGGAATGACATTATTTTTGTCCCTGTATAGAATTATTCAGTCCATCAGTCCCAGGAATAAGCTAGACCCTCATGAGCAGTTTCCTTTCTGAGCCCCCCGCTCACATGTGGGGAGCCGTGGGCACTGGAAACACCCGTGCTTACCATTTGTGCAGGCGTCGAGCAGTCTCTCACCCCTTGTCGCTCCACTCTGATCCACCAGGGCTTGCAGTGAGTGGCAATTTCTGGGCCAGGCCCCTTACACTGTAGTAACTTGTTGTGTAACAAGGCTCAAAGCTGGATTAAGTAGATTCTGCTTTACCGCTGCATTTTACTTACCTTTTCTAATTACTTTCCCATCCTTCATCTCAGTTACCTTGTGAGATGTGTACCATGGACGTTATTATCCCCACTCTAGAGATGCGAACCAGAGAAGGGCAAGACAGAGCCTGAATGTCTTCTCCCTCTGGACTTGGCTTTCTTTTCACTCTTTTATGGTAGATAGTCTTAAATTTAAGGCGTGTTCTTCCTCCAGCTTTCCACCATATGAAGTATTATTCTTTTTAGTGATTTTTGAGGAAGTGGTGGAAGTGGTGCCAAGAAACTGAAGGAAGCAGGGCTGCAGTCGTCCTGACGCAGTGAATTTATTGGTGGATTTATATTTATGCATAGCTAAGATATCCCATGAGATAAAAGCACAAACCCGCTATCTTGGTGTGGTAGGATTTTTTGTTTTTCCATACTGAAATGGGACAAACTGGTCCAATCTGTTTCTCTCTTTAAAGAACCACACCTCCTGCCTTCTTCTAATGGAAAGTTTTTAAGTTTTTTCCTTATTTTCATATAGTCTCACTTAATTTCCTGTGGGGTCCCAGGATCTTCAACTTACCTCTTAGAAAAAAAAAAACTGTAGAAATTCTGAATTAGTACCAGTCAGATCCAGGTTTTTAGTAAGGCCCTCTTAAGACCTGTTGCCCAAATGTCTTCAGAAACACTTAGAAATGGAATGTGGTCTACAGAGGCGTGCTGGGTGGAAGGGTGTGGTATCGGAGTATCTGAAGACAATGGTTATGTCTGAAGGTTGAATCACACATAGGCCTACAGAAGAGTCCTTCCAGATTCCATCTTCATTGTTTTAGGTGTACCTCCTCATGACCTTAGCAAGTTTATGATTCTTGTATTATGCAACCTTTAAGACTGGAACTATACAGTGGTGTATTCATTTCCAAGGCCAAGAAAAGAAATGTAATGTGTTGCTCTAACTGACCATATGGTTTTTTTGTTTTTTTATTTTCTTGTTTTCCAGGCACAGTATGAAAACCCACCACATATCTATGCTCTTGCAGATAATATGTACAGAAACATGATCATTGACAGAGAGAACCAGTGTGTCATCATCAGGTATGGAAAAGAGCCTTCTTAGGTCCAGGGAACATGAGACCGTGCTGTACTTAGGATTCTGTCACGGAGCAATGCTTTTGCCGTAGTTGCTCATTCCAGAGGCTGGTTAATGTATCCGAGTAGCAAGCAGCCTGTTAGCTTTGCTTTGGTTTGCTTTATAACTCCAATTCATAAAAGGTTTGAGCTTCTGTGAGGTTGCTTTTTATACCCCTGTCACTTAAGGTATTAAGGCCTTAGGGCACATGGGTCTAGCTGGATCTTTCTCTGATTGTCATCAGGCCTTGAAATAAAATCATAAGACACCTCCTCTCC